>NC_073745.1:58168783-58826283 GCF_029784135.1 Toxorhynchites rutilus septentrionalis
CAAAGCGTGGGAATCCTCAGAACCGAAATCCAAGATGAGGAATAAAAATAAACAATTGCTTAAAAATAATTCGAAATCAATTTCAAATGAAAAATGTTTTTATTTTCACCATGCATTCAATTCAATAACGGTTATGTTTCGTTTATGTCCATGTTTTCACAATAAACTTCAAATAAATATTGTTTTTTTTTCAACAATGAATTTCAAATAAATCAAGTGAAGGTTACTAGGTATTTATAAACTTGATCTATATGAATAAAAATGATCTGGTGTCCGTTCCTCATTATTTAACTCAAGAGCGGAGAAACTGATGCGTCTTAGTCTGCATCGGGTTTATATGTCAAAAAAGAAATTATAGACCGCGAGTATAGATTACGTACATAAAAATAATTTCTGTGGGAACTTGAGTATTCGAAATGATTTATTTCAATATATCAATTGCGGGTGGGACGAAGTTTGCCGGGTCAGCTGGTTTGTTAATAAAAACGAATTCTGTTTCAAATGTTGGACATTTTCGAATAACTTGACAATATAAGTTATTCGAAAATGTCCAACAAACTCCTCCCTCCCAAAAATTTCCACGTAGTATGTTCGATCATAACATCCACTCTCCTCACCCATAAAAAAAACCATAGAACACCCCCTCCTGCCTACTGGACGGTCCCTACACTCTCTAGTAGTGATGCTTCTCCCACTTCTGATGAGAAAGCATTGATTGTTGATATAAGTTATCTCAGAAGTTCAATTCAATAAGTGCGCACCTTTGCCCCCACTATGGGGCAAAGGTGCGCATTTGTCTTTTTGTATTAAAATAGGTATTTGTCCAATTACAAACACAACTCGAGAAATGCTTATACTACGTTTCGAAGGTAATACATATAGTTACAATTTGGAAAGCAAACGGAATTTTATTTGTTTTCATTTCAAGAGGTATTGGACAACAACAGTTAGGTGCGCACCTTTGCCCCGCATTACTCTATAACTTTATAGCCCAGCTAGAAGGCTACCATGCGTGTTTTGTGTTCAGGAATGTTCGCAAAGGAATGCAAAACTTTCGCATGTCAACAATTCTGAACAGACTCTACTATGGAATATGTTTGCTGTTTCACTATGCTGATTTGAGTGTCGATTCCGCACATGCCACGTTGCGTCGAGTGAGAGATATAAATAATTCTGCTCTGTGGTTTCAACTTTTAGCAACAATTACGATTCCAGTCAGCTAGCAATAAGTTGCATGCGGTGGCGAGAGCGTAGCAAATGGTCTTTCTCAAGGCTGAAAGTTTGGGTTGAGTTTTCAAAACTGACCTTTTTCAAGGCTGAATGAATTACAAAAGGTTAAAACCTCTATAATCTCTATCTATTACATATTATAGATTATCTCTATCTATCTATAAACTCTATATATCTATTACTATTTCTCTTCTCAATTTTAAGTTTCACTCTAGACATTGATCAGCTAACACCTTTTGTTAAATTGCCTCAAATTGCCGTCGCACATTACTGTATTTCGGTGAGTACAAAATGTTAAAAATCTACGGACTGTAATTTCTAGGACCAATAGCGCACAACTTTTCCTCCAAAATTATATGGGTCGCAAAATTACACCTGATCCATGGATGTACAGGGTTTTCCATTTCGGGCTTCCGAAAGTATACAGCCCTGCGCTGACAACCGTTTGACATAGCTGTCAACCAAAGCGTCATATCGTTAGTTGAATGTCTGCCATTTTACAATATGAATCGTTTTAGCATCGCACAATGTGTTGATTTTGTTAAATTATACTATAAAAATGATGAAAAACCGGCAAATGTTTTTCGAGCATTACGGACGGATTTTGGTCGTCATGGACGGCCTACAGAGCACACAATCGCTAATGTAGTGCGTAAATTCGAACAAACTGAATCCGTAGCGGATATTGTGAAACCTGTGCATCATCGTAATGTGCGTTCGGCCGAAAATATTGCTGCTGTTGCTGCCAGTGTGGAGGATGACCCGAATGTTTCGATTCCACGGCGTGCTCAGCAATTGGGCTTGTCAAATACATCATTGTGGCGAATTTTGCATTTTGACTTGCACCTACATCCATATTAAGTCCAACTGGTACACAAATTAGAGCGTGGTGACAATGGAATGCGTTGGGCATACGTCGATTGGGTGCACGGACAACAGCAGCAAAATGCTGAATTTTCGCATCAAATTTTCTTCAGCGATGAGACACATTTCGAGCTCGGTGGCTATGTGAACACCCAATATTTGCGTATATGGGGCTCAGAAAATCCACACGTGATTGTTGAGAGGCCATTGCATCCGCCAAAAGTCACTGTTTGGTGCGCATTATGGTCTGGTGGAGTCATCGGGCCGTATTTCTTTGAAAATGGCGAGACGGTAACTGTGAATGGTGAGCGCTATGGCGCATGTTAACCGATTTTTTTTGCCACAAATTGAAGATATGGATACGGATGATATGTGGTTTCAGCAGGACGGCGCCACGTGCCACAGAACACGACCGAACATGACCATATTGCGAACGAAATTTGAGGGACGCATAATTTCGCGTTTTGGTGATGCCAATTGGTCGTCCAGATCATGCGATTTGAACCCGCTAGACTTTTTTTTTGTGGGGTTATGCGAAAGACCGTGTCTATGCCAACTCTCCGCAAACTCTTGAACATTTGAAAGACAACATTCGTGAAGTTAGGACCGAGATACCGCCCCATATGTGCCGAAAAGTCATCGAAAATTACCTGTTCCGGATCAAGGTGTGCGAGGAAGCCCTAGGTCGACAATTGAATGATGTTGTATTTCACACATAATGGCATAAACCAAACTTTAAATTGAAATAAAAGTTTCATCGAAATTCGAATTCTAAGTGTGTTTTATTTCAATTTACTTTCGGAATTTAAAGTTGGAAAACCCTGTAGTTCTATTAACTCGGGCTTCACCAATTCTAGCGTGCTTCTTATATTAAATTAATCGGTAAAAACTTGTTTTTATTTGTTTTAGGTAAACTGTTTCTCAGGTCTTTCTCACTCCATTTTGGCTTCTTCTTAGTCTTGGTTTGTTTTATTGAGGCTTTGTATTTAAATGTTCGCTGGGCATGTTTTGGTGATGATGATGATGATGTTGTCTCAAATTTTAGACGATTCAAAGTTTCGCAATTCATTCGTGCACATGTTTTGGTATTCCCATTTATTACATCAAATGAGCTCAAAAATAACAGAAAATGTGCTACTCTCCCTTACTGGTATTGCATTTGCATAATATATATATATATGCCATAGCAATATAAGAGAAATATGAGAGAGCAAAATAAGAGACATATTGCAAATAAGCACGCATTACACCTTTTCGCATACTTTGCGACATACACGGCCCAGACCGAAAAGGATATATATTAGCGTTTTTGCTCTCCTTTTTTAGTCTTCGAAAACACTTTCCACCTTCATTTTATAATGAGGTGTGTTATTGTCACAAATTTATACAACAGCACCAGTGACTATGTGGATAGCGTGGTCGTGTAAAACAGCCTTGCATTCCAGCCGTCTTTGGTTCGATTCCCGTTGACATTGCTTAGACTTTTTTTTATGTAGAACTACGTCTTTCAGGAAGGATGCCAAATCAGAAAACAGGTCACGTTTTTATGAAACAATGTTTATGTTAATAACTATTCTCACAGCGAACGACTTCTGATGATTTACATACCAATCGAATCGGAAATTCTCTAAGATTCGTTCCCTATTCCCTATTCCCTAAACGCTTTAAATAAACGAAAACTGGAAGAATCCCCTTTTTCCCATACGTTTGTTCTGGCGATTTGTGTGCTAACCCAACCTGTACCATCAATAACGAGAATTAATACATTCGTTTCTGTCCGTTTTCAACTTATTTGGTATAAATAAGCCATCCGAGATTGGAATGAACACCACTTCTCGTTTGGTGGTCTTCGAAGCAACGTCGTTGCTCGCGAGCATCGATCGGAAGTGGATTGTTTTTCCCAAGACAAGTGAAGAAGGAGTATGAAGTTGAGTTTCTTTTCCCAAGGATTCAGGGCTAGAGGCTAATGAACTGAAGAAGTTTAAAACCAAATATGGAATGGAATAAGATGAAACCACAGTTGGGAGCGAGATAGCAACACAACGAGCAGACATTATTAATGCTAATGATAATTTCATACACATATAGGGGAAAAGCGGTTAAAATGAACAGTGTTGGTAAAATAAACCGGTGCTCAAATTTTGATAATTTATAACATATGAAACAAATGTTAACATTGTTAAATGTTGATAATAAACAGAAACTAATCGTTCGTGCACATTCTTGTTGTTGATGTAAAATTTGATCTGCAGTTTTTAACGTTTTACGAAGAGTAAAATAAGACCTCGTACGAATCATTGTGAATGTATTATTGTGAAACCCTTTTGAAAGAATTTGTTGACAACAGTAAGTATTTTATGAAGTTTTTTCGTTGAATCTACTTGTTAAAAAATATGCATACTGTGCGGGTAAAATGAACCACCTATGGTGTTGGTAAAATGAACTGCGTGAATTTTCATGCTCTCTTCCAAGATGCCTCGGGTTTATATCAGAAAAACGCAAAGGCAAACCTGGACCGATGAACAGATGGCCGCGGCGAAGCATTCTGTCGATTAGGTGTGCATCCGGGAAATTTAACATTCCGAGGTGCACCAGGTGGATTGCATCACCGCAGAAGGAGAAGAGGTGTAACTATGAATGACGTTCGCAAGTTTGCTTATTAAATGGCGGAAAGAAACGGGTTGTAGCACAACTTTAATCACAAGCTTAAAATAGCTGGAAGATACTGGTTGGGGGGATTTCTCAAGCAAAATCCGGAAGTGACGTTCAGGAAACCGGAGGCAGCTTCTGCTGCTCGGACTAGAGGTTTTAATAAGCCGACAGTCAACACATTTTTCGGCCATCTTGGAGTTATTTTGAAGGCGAAGAGTTCCCATAATAATAATACCATAAATAATACCGATGAAACAGGAATCAGTACGGTAAATATTCCACTTTTGTTGGATTTATATAACTAGTTGTTCGACTGCATGCCCAGATTTCTCCAAAGAAGCTCAAAAGAAGAGAAAAAAACAGGTTGGATCCATCACTTCGGGTGAGAGAGGTGTATTAACCACAGTTGTCATGTGTATGTCCGCAACGGGACAACATTTGCCACCCTTCGTGATCTTTTTCCGGGTCCGAATGCAAGATTCATTGAAAAAAGGTGCTGGCACCAAATTCAGCTGTAACCCATCCGGATATATAAACAGCGATACATTCTTGGACTGGTTTGATCACTTTATCGATTATGTCAAGCCGACAGAAAGTAATCCTGCGTTATTGATTATCGATGGATATAGCTCACACACCAAAAACTTGGTGTAGCCGAGCAGAGGCTAAGGTCTGAAGATTCGATGAATATCGCAGATAGACTCAGACTCGGACTAGAGTCACCAATCCAATTCACCGTTCAAGTGTATCAATCGATGGTTTATTTGAAACTGAGCCTACTGAACATGCTTTGCCCTATTTATATGATTCCCTTTGGTCATTTGAATAATATGGCTTATACTTATTGTTCTTTTGGTCGGGTTTCTTCTCGAACATTCGCTATAACAATTGAGCTTTGAATATTATAGCAATATTGTTTCTGTCAAACTAAGCGTTATTGTGATTATTGTGATTGTTATCGTTCGTCTTTGCTAAACGGTAAGTGGGTTTCTATTACATTTTTTGAGAATTGATTAAATTTTCTTTTGTTTACAGGTAAGTGACAATAAATAATCTAAAATCTTAATAATTTGCCCTTTTTTTGCAGGAATTTGTCGTGATTTAGTGTTTTGTTAAGTGATTCAGTGTTTTTTTTTCAAATAAAGTGCTTTAAAGAATTTTAATGTGTTTGTTTTGATTAGCCGAACACTTGGCATTTGCAGAAAAGGCTCGTGCTGGTTTTGTGACTGTACTAGTGTTGCCTCCACACTGCAGTAACAAAATGCAACCATTGGATGTGGCTTTTATGGGGCCATTTAAAGACTATTTTGCGAATGCTTGCGATGATTTCATGCATAAATTCCCCAGGCAAGTAATCAGATTATACGACGTTTCTGAACTGTTAGGTGTGGCTTTCTCGGTAGGTGTGGCTGTTAGCGGATGCCTGCCGAGTGCTATCGTTCCTCCTGGTCTAGATGTCCATGAGTTTGCTGAAAACAATTCTGAACCTAACATCAATGCAATTGGTCCTACTTCTAAAGCCTCCGAACACCTCATTCAACATTTCTCCAGTGGAAATATTACCGCTCCCAAAATTGGCAGCCTCAAAAGCTACGAAGCGAAAGATGATTTCAAGCAAGCGGTTGACATAACTGATGAATGCTATTGTCAAGAATTGGCTACGTCGGAAGCAACAAATATCATCAAGACGATAAAAAAAACAAAAACCTACACCAAGAAAGCGACCCAGGAAACAGAAGCAGGGTAGAAGTTGTGGAGATGTGCTCTGCGATCTAGGTGGCGCACTCTTCTCGGATTCTAATGATGGCCAAGGATGGAAAAAATGCCTCTCCCGTTTGATCTGATTCCACGCTGAATGATTTCATGTCGACTTAATACATAGATGAAATCATTACTTACTACCAGAATTTTGTTCCATAACTTTCAATGAATTATTTGATCATTTGTTTGAATTGTTTGAATAAATATAATTACAAAAACATTTAATGTTTTTGAGCATATTCATCTTTAAAATGTATAAACTTGTTCTAGATTAGTAAACAGTTTTAATCGCTGCCCTATAAAAATCTTTGGAATAAATTGAAATTATGTTCATTTTACCTTCATGCTGCTGAATGAGTTGATATTATGACGATCCGAAAAGTGAAGATAAAATTGCTAATAAAACAACGAATTCTCGTATAAATCATTCCTCGCAACAAAAATTGTTTATTCTTCGAATATATGTAATTACTTTTGAGTTTTACCATTTAATTTGGGAAAAATAGAAGAAAATGCTTAGCATGTTCATTTGAACCACATTTCCCCTACACACAGCTCGATACAGAAATGGGATTTTCAAATCATAGTCGGAAAACCTTACTGTTGCATGTTCTGGGGTTCGATCACACCTCAAGCGGAATATAGTAAAAATGTTTATAGTTTGTGTTCGAATCTGAGTGAGAAAGTAAACATGTAGAAGTTATCAGATGCAAGGTTTCATGCATCACTAAAATTTCATGAAAGATTTCATTAAAGCAACGACGAAGTGTTGCCGATACAGTATCGTTTGTTAGTTGGGCTGGAAAACCAACCCGATTATCGAATTTTACTCGCTAACTGAACTGCAAAACAGCAAAAGCAATACTTCAAATTGAACGTCTATTATTGATACATATCTACTTTGCAGCCCAGTCAACGCACGCCCTGTTAAAGATAAGTCCAGTTGAAGAAAGTCCAGTTAGCGAATGACTGCCGTATATCGCTGACGGGGCGACGCACGTGTTAAGCAGGTATCGGGTTGCGACAACATGGGCAATTGCATAGCGAAAAATGATATCAATACTAGGAGGATGGCAGCGATTATCATGCGAGGACTTACTGAAACCGGATGTAATGCCAAAAATGAATCGAAATGAAATATTGATAATCTTCATGACTCATATTCATAATTCTCAATGACTCAATTTTTGATATAATATATTGAGCAGTAGAACCAAAGCTCGAATTATCCCAATACGTGAATACTGATTCAACAAACGAACGGGATTCGCACGAAAAAAGTGACGTTTGGTAAGTGGGTGAAAAACGCATTCGTACGAAAACTAGAATAGGCTTTTTGTTCGAATTGTTTAATTTTAGAAAGTTCGAATGGATGGATTCGATTCGTACGAAAACAAAAACACAAATGTGACATACTTACGAACGTTTTCTATTCGTTTGAAAACAAAAATGAGGACGGATATCCGAATTAATAAACAAGCGGATTGAATCATATAATTCCGTAGTTCTACGTCAAAAATGCGGTCGTGTTCTAGGTACAACCCCTTACAATAATTTTGACGTAGGACTACGTCTTTCATTTCTATACCGGGGTGTAAAATCAAAGTTTCGAAAACGAAAGCGTTACGCCGGAGACCGAGATTTTGAGCGTTAATAGCTCCTAAACAACTGAACGAAATGGTATGATAAACACTTCATTCGAAAGATAAAATGTCTACGCGTTATATACTTGTTACTTTTTGATCCAAAAACTTGTTTCAATAGTCTTAAAATTGCTTTCAAAGAAGGCTATTGAAATCACCAATCGGTATATAAGCGAGCGGCGCTCGGAAATCCACTCAGTTCTAATTGAACAGCGATTGGAGCATGTTGTCGCTGTTGCGGTGAAGCTCTTTATTTATCATGAAAGCGCGGATGAACGGTGTCACCAAGAGCCTGTTTGTGCACCCTAGGCCAGAAGGGAATCTATCAGGAGGAGAATGATGCCACAAACGGTTCCCTGGGAAGACATCGCTACACACACATACACGCGCGGCTATTAACAGGTGGTTATCGAGTTGGCATTAACCACTGGTGGGCTTCCAGTATCGAGGAAAATGTGGAAATATCTAATCGTTACTGAAAATAATCTGCCAGTTCCTTTGGGAATTTTCAAAATATATTCATGTGAAGGAGTTTAATTGAATGTTTTCTATCCATGTAACACTGTGACCAAATACATTTGGTTTTGTGGTTTTTCAATCAATCGCAATTAACAGGATAGCTTCAGAAGATTATTCTTCCCCATCAGTAGGATATTTCCGTATCCAATATTGTATGCGCCCGCAATCGATTATTGCTCAGTCGCCGAAAGTTCCGAGCTCAGAGAGTTCATTCCCCTCTAGTTTGCCTTCCAAATTGCCATCGTAAACCACACCTTCTCTCGATTCAATCACACACAAAAAGCATACCTCAGCGATATTCTGGTGGTGAGACACATTCATTTTTCGTGAGGACATCGACAAGACAACATCGTTGCCTAACGTGCTGGAGGAGGTGGACGGCGAAGGATCGACACATACACGCACAGAACTCTTTCCGTTAGGATGCCATTCAGCATCGAGAAAGTTCCGGAAAGATCTAATCATTGCTGGAAAATAATCTGCCAGTTCCTTTGGGAATTTTCAAAATATATTCATGTGAGAGAGTTTAATTGAATGTTTTCTATCCATGTAACACTGTGACCAAATACATTTGGTTTTGTGGTTTTTCAATCAATCGCAATCAACAGGATAGCTTCTGAAGATTATTCTTCCCCATCAGTAGGATATTTCCGTATCCAATATTGCATGCATAAAACCTTGGGCCTCCAACGTAACGCTCTCGTTTTCGAAGTTCTCCAAATATTCATTCATTCAGAATGAATTCAGATTCAACTTCATACAAATGATCTCTAAATCAACGATAGTCCTACGTCACCCTTGCGGTTATACCATAGATATAACCTACTTCCTGTTTTTTATTTTGGATACAATCCCAAGCTATCGTTCAGTCTGAGAGAAAGAGCTGTCTGCTCCCATACATACAAACATTTTAGAGCTTTTGAAAAATGTGCTTTTGACGTAGAACTACGTCTATCAGGAAGGGTGCCAAATCAGAAAACAGGTCACGTTTTTATGAAATAAAGTTAACGTTAATAACTATTTTCATTGTGAACGAATTCTCATGATTTGCATATCAATCGAATCGGAAATTCTCTGAGATTTGATTGCTATGATAAACAATAATCTCTAAACGGTTGATTCATCTAATCTCTAAACGGTTTAAATTCATCAAAACTGGATAAACTTCATTTTTTCCCATATATTCGTTCTGTGTGTGTGCTAACCTTACTCGTATTTCGAATGCTTATAACTCGAACATTTTTTGAACCGATTTTCACAGATCGGAAAGATGTTTGCATCGCATGATAGGAAATATTTCTACGCGTCTATCACAATCAATAAAATGTTATTGTTCATGAGATGAACAATTGAATAACTGTAAAATGTCAAGCGTTATCTAAACGCTCTAACTGCCAAGTTCTGATTGGCCAGATTTACGGTTTCCCCAACACAGACTTCAAAATCGATGTAATTGTGGAAATCCGCTTTGCAAATATACATACTAGTCGGGGATATGTTTGTTCCAACCGAGCTGTGTTTCCCCAACACGGACTAATTAATGTGCCTGGGGGAATTCGCTTTGCAAATACATGCAAGTCGGGGGTATTTTTTGGTGTTGAGTACTTTTGTGCTCGCTTGTCGTTGTACTTTCAAACTGAAAAGCCTGGGAAAATCGTCATTCCAGATACTAGAGGTGAATGAACATTCGCGGTTCGAGAACTACGTAAACATGAGATGTGCAATAATTCCAGAGAGAAATGTAAAATACAATGATCGTTTGACAATTCTTCCGTTCACATTTTTTGGTAACCCTAGGCATCGTATCAAACGTAAAAGGACGTTCATCAAATTTATTTGTAACGAAGAACATAATCTATTACAAAAAATTCGATGCATTCTAAAATAATATTCGAAGTGGTAAACAAGTGGATTTCATAATATAATTGCGTAGTTTTACGTCGAAAATATGCGGTCGTGTCCTAGATACAACCCCTTACAATTTGTATTGGTCCAAACCAGCCAAACCAGAAGCGCTTTTCGAAAAGGTGATCGTGAAGCAAACAGTATTATGTATTGTTAAATTTCCTAAATAAATATTCCATCAAGCAGGAACAATTCCAATCAGTTCAAGTTTCACACAGCAGAACGACCAAGTCTCGTCATCCCTGGACGTTCCCCTATTCCATGTGAAAGGAGGCAAGCGAAGCGAGCCCAGCAGACCTATTAAAAATTAAGAAATAAACGTAATACCCTGTGCTTAAGGTCGAGTAAAATGTCTGTTTTAGTCGAAAAGTCTTGCAGCACGGGAGACACGAGGTAAATAAATTTTCGTCTCGTTTGTGGCTTCTTCCTGACCTGACCATTACTGCAGAGCTGTTGGATGTTCGAATTTTCCTGCCCGTATTCCCGTATCTCTCGCGACGAGAGCGAACTGACCGTTAATGAGCCAATAAAAATTCTATTAGTGTTTAATAATCTTAAATCGTGCACTCCGGGGCGATGAGTGTCCTCTTACACTTTCCTTATCTCGTGATGGGATGCTGTGAGAAGCATCTATCCGCGGTGAGAGGGTGTGTACTTTCTTCAACAACCGTCTTTCAATTGCTGTTGCGATATACATAAAGAAAACGACGTGCGCGTGTTTATTCTTTGCTGCTTTTGCTATGGTAATTAAAGCTGGCACAAATGAAGCCATTGATTAATTATTTGTTACCTTTTTAATGATCGAGTGCGAGCTTGGCTTGAGCAATTTATTTACTATCATGACAATATACTTGACTATATACCAACGAGGTAAAAGGTTGTTGCACAAGAAAGCCACGAAACGGTCTTATTTGTTCGACACCTCCGGATGATGCTAGATTGATTGACCCCAGGACCGCAAATTTTGAAAGTGATGCGTAATTTAATACCTCAGTTGAGCGTTGATTTGACCTATTTTTCATAAGAAATTTCAATGTCTCACTTTTAACATTTTTACATCGAAATCAGATCCGGTAATTGTTGCCCCCGAAGGAACAGGTTATTCCGCCCCGAAATTATAAGCATGTTTGGCCCGAAATCATATCGTTTCCCGGAACCGGAATGGTCCCATCAACGGCTCCGGAGAAATCGTTTAACAGGGGGAAATAAAACCCACTAATGGATTAATTTGTTTTACTTTGCCCAGCTTTCATAGCGGCCACAGTTTTACAAGCGCTTGTCCTGAACTGCGTTATATGGTGTGTCGCATTAGCACCAAACGGTGAGTGATGCTGTGTGTGCGTGTGATTATTTTACGATTACCTATTACACTACCGAAGCAACGAGAGGACATGTTTTTCTGATGCACTCCGTCTAGGAGAGACGGAGAGACGGTAGACGATTTTATAGCCTCGTGTGTTCACAGGTTCCAAGAGGGCAGACGCGACAGATTTGTTTGTTTTATTTCCTTCACTCGATTAACTCACAGACTGCCTCTTTTCGGTGATAATAGCCACGAGGTGACCAAGCAACACCACCTTATAACTTCTTCTAGCCGCGCTCGAGTCGAGTCCACTTATACCGGAGCCTGAGTAGGTATCAGGTGGAGGCGGTACTTCATTTGGACAGATGTGCATAACGAGATGATGTCTTAATTTGGCAGCGGGCAAGCGCGTTTTGTGGAATGTAGCACAGAGCACTGAAGGAAACGTGTATTGCCTGTGCGATTACGATTGTACAAATGAACTATGAGTTCAAAGCCGTATGTCTTATTCACATACGGAGCGGTTATGTTGTCGCAAACTAAACACTTTAAAGTTCCAATAATTATTAAACAACAGTTTGGGCCCTATGTTTATGGTAGTTTGTTAAATAGTATGAAACTTATCTTCAAGCTAAATGGTTTAGTATGGTTAGTCAAAAAATGAGTTAAATCTTCAAATAAAAATGCCATAACAAATTCTTTGTTTTCGAGACAAATAGTTATAGAAAGGTGATAGAATTGAAAAAAAGAAACCGTAAATTCGGTAAACAATAGTAATTTTTGATTTTTTCATTTGCACACGTGCTTCAATTTTCGATAACTTTGTGCACTATTTCCTCTATTTAAAAAAACCTCAGTACATTGAAATAAGATCCATTATCAATGTTTGCACATGTGATATTTATGATCGGTTGCAACCAAAATAAACCATTACGAACGCTGTCGATTACATTTTCTTCACATTGGCTGGTTGTGGGTTGGTTGAGCGGCACTTTAGAAATCGTATTAAATGCAAAAAGGGATCGATTCATTACCAAAATATGTTTTTCCCTGTTGTAAGGTCAAATGGTTCATCAATCCCTTTGAATTAACACGTGTTGGATTATCAGGAATGTTCAGGCAGATTTCCTATATTTCTATTGGTCAGATGCTAATCTTTTATTTATTCTGCTTCTAGTTTTATACCTGGCGGTGGGTCTGAGTGTAGGGATCTTAACTCATCTATCAACTTATTTTATTATTTCATACCTGTAGGCGTAGTCCTACGTCAAAAACTGAAAATAATCACGATTTTCGATAACTACCGCCGATTATTTTATTTAAAAAAAATTGTAAGGGGTTGTATATGACACGACCGTATATTTTCGACGTAGAACTACGTAATTATATTATGCAATCCACTTGTTTACTACTTCGAATTTTACTTTAGAATGAAACTTTTATTTTAGAATGCATCGAAATTTTTGTATTAGATTATGTTCTTCGTTACAAATAAATTTGATGAACGTCCTTTTACGTTTGATATGATGCCTAGGACTACCAAAATATGTGAACGGAAGAATTGTCAAACGATCATTGGATTTTACATTTTCCTCTGAAATTATTGCACATCTCATGTTTAAGTAGTTCTCAAACCGCGAAAGTTCATTCACCTCTAGTATCTAAAATTTCCCAGGCCTCTCAGTTCAAAAGTACGTTTTAGGGAAACATATTCCGGTTCGCACAACGACAAGCGAGTACAAAAGTATTCAACATTTTACAGTTACTCAATTGTTCATCTCATGAAAAATAACATTTTTTTAACTGTGATAGACGCGTAGAAATATTTCCTATCAATTGATGCAAACATCTTTTCGATCTGTTGAGAAATGTCGAGTTATAAGCATTCGAAATGCGGGTAGGGTAAGAACACACAAATCGGCAGAACGAATGTATGGGAAAAAATGAAGTTCTTCCAGTTTAACCCGTTTAAACCGTTTAGAGATTAGCGAATTGTAATGTACAGCATATCAAACAAATCTTAGAAAATTTCCGATTCGATTGGTATGCAAATCATAAGAATTCGTTCACAGTGAAAATATTTATTAATGTTAACTTTATTTCATAAAAACGTGACCTGTTTTCTGATTTGGCACCCTTCCTGAGAACTTCAACTGATTCGGAAAAATTCAACTACTCAATCTATTCCACTGGTTTTCTTTGAGGAATGATATTATGTTTGACAGGTTGTTGAAATATGGCCCTGCATTCCAAAAAGTGGACTTCAAATCACCAAAATGTATGTTTGTGTATGATAGTATGAAAAGTATGATAGTTCGAGACCCCTGCCTCTTCTCTATGGGGGGCTGCCATACAAATGAAACACAAATTTCTGCATTACTCGAGAATTAATCAAGCAAACGGAACCAAATTTGGCATATGGAGGTTTAAGGATGCAATAAATGTTTCTATAGTGGTAAGACACTCTTCCTCTCTTCTCTAAGGGGGGAGTGCCATACAAATGAAACATAAATTCCTGCATAACTCGAAAACTATTCAAGCAAATGGAGTCTCTTTAAAAATAAAAAAAAAATTAAAAAAAAGTCACAGGAGGGTTGTGTCCGAGACACGACCGCATAGTTGACGCAGGATTCCGTTAGACTATCTGTTGATTTTGGATATGTTGAAGAATTACATCGTTAAACTCTTTGATAATGATTTGGTGGCTCTGAAAAAGGCAGTTTTATTTGGTTGTTTGTTCACTCCACCAATGTTTACCGAGTGAAGTATGGAAGAAGTATGGTAAACAGTCGTTGAGCGGTGCGTATCAGATAGAAGATGCCGAAGTTGAATGACATATGATGAAAACCGCTCTCTTTGATCCTAGACGAGATGCCTCCTGTATTATGTATGGATGAAATAAAGCAAAAAAACTCACCAATGTAATATAAGAAAATTCCTAACACCGAACACAATTATCAATTTTTCTCATCAGTAAAAACATGTTACTTTAATTTAGAGAAAACATATTTGAAATGGAAAAAGGAATTTTGTTTTATAATTTTTACTTTCTGAATATTTATTCAACCCAATGCGAATTTTAATTAGACTAAAAACACCTAATACTATATGTAGAGCATATGGGAAATCACTTTCTCGAATATTTCTTCATTTTTCCAATTTTTTCTCGCCGCATGAACTTTCCTTGGGTGAAAATGAACGCAACAAAAAAAAACAGCTTAAACCGAACGACCCGTTCTCGAGCGGGAACACACGTTGGTTTTTATTTATGGAAATTGAAATGAATCGTTTCATATATCCAGTCATTTTTAACACAACTGCTACCATATACAATTTTACAATTACTCTTGTGCTAAATTTTTCACAATACACGATCGGTCACTGATATGAAATTTCACGAAACAACCAACATTAAAATTACAAATTTAAATTTTATTTGCTAGAATTCATTGTATCACTCACCCTACTTGCAATATAAAAATACTCTCGAATGCCGATATCCCTAGGGCACCTGGGTTTCGATGTCTCTATTAGGGAACACATTTCGGTGGGAACGAAAGCTACCCCTACTTTTATGTATTTGCAATACCGATTTCCCCCAGGCAGCTTGGTTTTGATGTCTCTGTTAGGGAACCGCCGCATGTATCGTCAATTTCGACCAACTAGAAGTGGATATTTCCGTTAGGATAGGGGTTGAGATTTTTTAATTGTTCGATAGTTAGTTTCATGACATATATTATTTTATTCAATATAAAAAATTGTTATGGAGTGCCCAAATCGATTGACGCAAAAATATCATCAATCCATCATGAAATGACTGAGGAATAAGCGTTTGAAATTGGACAATTTTCGCGATGTGCTCGATTTTAGATTTTCAATTTGTACCCCAATATGTTCCCGAAAGACGTAATCCTACGTCAAAATCAAGCAAATGGAGCTAAATTTGGCATATGGAGGTTTGAGGGAGCACGAAACGTTTCTATGGTGAATGGATACTCCTCCCTCTCCCTAACTCGAGAACTAATCATGCAAATGGAATCAAACTTGGCATATAGAGGTTTTAGAGATCTATAAACGTTTCTATGGTGGTTCGACACTGCAACCCCCCCCCCCTCTCTATAAGGGGAGGCTGCCATACAAATGAAACACAAACTTCTGGATAACTCACGAACATAATCAAGCAAAAGGAACCGAATTTGATATATCGAGGGTTTAGGAAGCAATATATGTTTCTATGCTAATTTGACACACCTACCCCTAGGTAGTGCGGACTGAATCAAAACGGCTTTCAAAAAGATCCATTTGAAATGTCAAAAGAGATTCAACGTTCAGGAGTGTTATTTTCCTTATGATAATCAACACTATAAAAGAGGTATTGTTGTCAGGGGCAAAAATAATTCAAATAATAAAATTAACGAACTACATTTTTCCGTCAATTGTTTAATTAACCATTGCATCTCTGAAAGAGATAAAAACGAAATAAAAACAAACGAAGTCACAGTCACGTAAATGTTTACTCCTGTGATTTGAAAATATTCGTTTAAAAGTGGAAGGAAGAGATGCCAGATGATTTTAAAAAAAAATCTGTAAAAACATGTGAATGTCTGTTAAAAATGTGGAAAAGTCTATAAAAGTGTGCAGATCTATAGAAATGTCTTTTAACGTTAATTTTCACATATTCATTAATACTTTGTACATCGCGATGCACGTAAAATTGTATTTTGTATATATATACAGCCATTCCATGCCAAACCAATATAGTGGTTCTCAGATTTTCGTCAAAAGTGGTAATTTTGTTCTTTACCGCAAAACATTAGACTCGTATTTATTTTTTATTTTTTCATTAGGGTGCCCATTTCTATTTTAGGGTGATCCAAAAAATCATTTTTTTCCACTTTTTCCCAAAATGACTTTTTTCAAAAATTTATAACTTTCGAACCACTTAACCGATTGAGATGATCGACATATCAAGTTAAAGCCAACGAGCTTTAATTGAGAAATATTGAACTTGCAGATAATATGAATCCTATTTTCGTAATTATTGATTGTAGTCGTTTTTTAATGTTTTCATGGCTTTGGACTAGGGGGCGCTATATTTTTTTATATTTTTTCTTGTAAGCTGATAATTTTTTACATAAAATATCTCGATATCAGAGATGCTATTTTTTCGTTTTTGAAATATGATTTTTCAAAACTAATTGATGGTTCGAAAAACAAATTTTCCCCATTTTTCCCACTACAAAAATGCCATAACTTTTGAACTATTGGACCGATTCATATCATCGACACATCAAATTGAAGCTTACGAGTTATTTTTCTTTGGAAAAATATTACTTTTGCGAAAAAATTGAATTCTTATTTTTGTAATTATTGATTGAGTTATTTTTTCATAGTTTTCTCGTTCAAAGATAGGAGCGCTATATTTGTTGGGGTTATTAGCTATTTGAACAAGTACTAAAATTGAATTATTCAGCAGTGACATGTTAGGCATGACGCTAACCACTCGACCACGGGAGCAACAATTTTGGCTGGATCTTTGAATACAAATGACCAATACTGCTTGTTCGCGACGATCGCGACCCGAGCTATAAAACGAGCGGAGAAGAGGAGAAGAAAGGATGATGCAATCGCATGCACACATAGCATATGTAGTGCAGTGTAAGTGTAGCTTTTAGTTTTTTCCTTCATTCAGTTTGTGATAACATCGAGAAATTAATGGTGTGTTTTAGCCGCTGAAATTTCTCTGCTGGTTCTGCTGTGTGCCGCTGAAGGTTGCATCTAAAACTAATTTTTGGGTATTTATTTTTTTTGGTCTGCATTTGTACGACGTCGCCCGCTATGCAGTCGGCTCCCCAGACTTTAATTGCAAAAAAAAAATAGAAAGCTTCTTTCTATTCAGAGAATGTTGATGATTCAACAAGCGCCAAAGGTTGTACCGCTCATGACAACTCTACACGAGCTGATGATTGCGCCGGCTAGTGATCATTCTATCCTGGATTCCTCGAGTCGAAAAAGACGCACCACGCTAGATATGGGGTGCAGACTAGGGGGGCGTTGCTGATTAACGGTCAGCTGCATCCCAATAGGAAGTATCCCATGTCGGGCACACGTACAGAGCACTGAAGACTGCAACATCCCAATTATGAGAACACTTGTAATACTAACCTCGAGCCAACCGCGAGTAATCGGTTACATATTACTAACATAGTTGTAAGCAAACATTGTCAAAATATTGAACTCCCGGCCCCGTTAGGCTGACGCCATATGAGCCTTAATAAAAATATATATTTTGGTGCATGAACTTATAGCCTCTTAGTTCGTGCAATTTTTGAAATGCGCACTAAATTTCAAGTTCGTTTCTGTGAAAAAGTATTCTACGAAGAAATGTTTTGGGATGAATAACTTCTTTCCGTGTATGAAAAGAAACGAAACGAAAGCAATGAATACTGCGACATCGGGTGATATGTTTGTACATGATGTTCTTGAATTATAAACATCGTGTTTGTCTTCACATGTCTATGTTTGTGTATCATTGTTCGTGTTGGGGATAGACACTCAACACTAGCGAGAATCATGTTCGAATTCAAACAAAAGCATGGAATTTTCACATCGCGTGGACATGTGTAAGTGTTTTTCGGAAGACTGGTCCTGACCCTAACTCAACTATTTTTCAATAAATCTCTCTGCATTTCAGCAAAACAATCTTATCTAGAACAAAAAAAAATTATCAGAGACAATTTTCGTTCAAGATTTTTCGTTACCTGCAGAGAATGCAATTTTTCATTTATTGTGAATAACCGTATCCTCTCTTTCGTCTGCAATGATGTCAGGGCAAAAGTACTTAAAGGGTGTGTCACATCAAATTGCATCACGGAAAAAACGCTGTAGAAATTCGCCCAGTAGACCGATCCTATTGAAAATTTTAGACAGTAAAATAAAAACTATTAAACAACTTTTGGCATTTTCTTTTTATTCACACTTCGAGCCCAAGCCCGTATGCTCGCACCTTCCTCTTTACCCCGTCCATAAGGTTCTGTACAACGTCAGGTTGTAGTTTTTTTTGAACAAAAATCCATTTTCTCTTGAAGTCCGCCTCCGATTTGACAACTTTTGGGTTCTTCCGGAGGGGTTGCTTCATAATCGCCCAATATTTCTCTATTGGGCGAAGCTCCGGCGCGTTGGGCGGGTTCATTTCCTTTGGCACGAAGGTGACCCCGTTGGCTTCGTACCACTCCAACACGTCCTTTGAATAGTGGCACGAAGCGATACCCGGCCAGAAGATGGTCGGGCCCTCGTGCTGCTTCAATAGTGGTAGTAAGCGCTTCTGTTGGCACTCCTTAAGGTAAACCTGCCCGTTTACCGTGCCGGTCATCACGAAGGGGGCGCTCCGCTTTCCGCAAGAGCAGATCGCTTGCCACACCATGTACTTTTTGGCAAACTTGGATAGTTTCTGCTTGCGAATCTCCTCCGGAATGCTGAATTTGTCCTCTGCGGAGAAGAACAACAGACCCGGCAGCTGACGAAAGTCCGCTTTGACGTAGGTTTCGTCGTCCATTACCAGGCAATGCGGCTTCGTCAGCATTTCGGTGTACAGCTTCCGGGCTCGTGTCTTCCCCACCATGTTTTGCCTTTCGTCGCGGTTAGGAGCCTTCTGAACCTTGTATGTACGCAGGCCCTCCCGCTGCTTGGTCCGCTGGACGAATGAACTTGACAAATTCAGCTTATTGGCGACATCCCGGACCGAACTTCTCGGATCACGTCTAAACTGCTTATCTACGCGCTTGTGATCTTTTTCACTGACGGAGCATCCATGCCGTTCTTCACCTTCCGGTCGATGGTTAGGTTCTCGAAGTATCGTTTTAGTACTCTGCTGACCGTGGATTGGACGATTCCCAGCATCTTACCGATGTCCCGATGTGACAACTCCGGATTCTCGAAATGAGTGCGCTAGATTAATTCACGACGCTCTTTTTCGTTCGACGACATTTTTCCAAATTTACGAAAAATTAACAGTGAAGCATGGCCAACGTGATCTATACACTCTTATCTGATTATAAGCGAAAGCTGAAGATATAATTCTTAAAAGTTAAATTTCTACAGCGTTTTTTCCGTGATGCAATTTGATGTGACACACCCTTTATGTGTATAAGTTCCAAACTTCATACACACCAGATGGGCCAACCAGAAAGACTGCCGGACCGCAGGTTGAGTATCGCTGGTCGAACGTCATGTGTATAGATATAAACCAAATATAATAACTTTTCTGTATTAAAACTATAGAAAAATGTCATATGGTGAGTCAAATATTTTACAGATATGTCTGTAAATTTACAAACATATTTGTAAATCTGGCATCTCTGGTGATCTGAGAATTTATTGCAAGAAATCGCTTGAAAACATGCATGAATTTGCTTGAAAAAGAAGTGGATTGAGTCCGCACCACTTAGACCTACCCCCTCTCTAAGGACAAGGGGACTGCCATACAAATGAAACACACATTTCTGCATAACTCGAGAACTGTTCAAGCAAATGGAGCCAAATTTGGTATGTGAAGGTTTGTATGTACGAGAAATTTTTCTATGATGGTATAACACCCCTCCCTCCTCTGAAATGAAGTGGGAGTCCCATAGAAATAATACACATATTTCAACCAAACATATTCTAACCAAACATGAAAATTGAATATTTTCGGAAAACTCTGAAGGAAAATAGGAAAAATTCAATTCGCATATGTTCTACAATTACATATTGACAAGCGTTTTTAGTCCATTTGATGTTTGCGCTAACGAGATTGATCTTCGCAAATGGATTTTAATGTGATAAAACGCACTCATATATCTTCTTCTATCTATAAACAGGGTAACTTCGATATAACGTTCATTTCGCTTTAAAATTTGTACGTTGTATCGAATTGTACGTTTTATCGAAGCATTATAAAGAGCTCACAAACGTAGCCTATAATACATTATTGTATTGCTGTTTTAGTAAAGTTGATGAATAAATTTAATTAGAAAACGAAGCCAGCCTGTTTCATGATGTTTCCCTTCGTACTGTTGATTAAATCTTGATTCATTTAGAATCCGTAATCACAAAACCAGCTGTATTTTGGGATTGATTAAAGGTACAAAACATGTTCAATACAGATAATTCATTTTTTTTGTCCCTTTTATTTATTTTAGGCTCATTGGCATTTTAGCTGTAACAGAGCCGAATTTTAATCGTGTACATGTCACATATTTATCATATCTATAATTAGCACATTACACAGTTGCCATTTTTCGGCGTTAGAGTATTCCCTTCTATACCATTCCATATAGTACACATTTACACAGTAGCAGCCATTTAGGCATAAGAGTTTTCTATCTGTTCTTCCATTATCCAGTTAGACCGGACAGCGGAGACAGTTGATTGATCATTGTTGAGTTATTTATAGAACAGCAGCCCGATGTGTCTTGGCAGAGCAGAGCAGTTGTATGGATGAATCGATCATATTTCGACCGTGGATCGATCTCCATCGCTGATGATTGTTGCGTGGACGTAGTTATTCTGTAACAACACAAAGATGGTCAATGAGGGCCCTGAGTTTCGAACTCACGATCGATCGCTTACTAAGCGAACGCGCAACCAATGTGGCTACGGAGGCCCCCTGAGATAATTCATTGTTCTTTCAGAAAAAAAAAATTTTCAAAAAAAATTTCCTTTGTACTTTGGAAATGTGTACGTTATATCGAGGTAAAACGTACGTTATATTGAGTGACGTTATATCGAGGGTACGTTATATCGAAGTTTCCCTGTAAATAAAAATGGATCGCCGAATGTGTTGATAAGAGCAAAACTCGAGAAATCAATTGTCCGATTTAGGGCTGTTTATATTCTATCATATTTTCTGTATCAAATATTTATTCCATGTAACGGAGAAATGTGTTATTTGCAAGTAGTTGAAAAATCTTGAACAATAAGTGTGTCTGAAAATAATGTGATATTATAATGACGAGTTTTGGTAGAAGTACTAGGAATTTTATAGTAAATGATAATTTTAATGGGTAGATTATAAGATCAATCAATGAACAATTCTGCGAATGGACCCATGAACAGCGCTTAGTAAGAAAACATGGATGTGATAACGAAAAATAAATTTTGGGCGAGACGAAGTTTGCCGGGTCAGCTAGTATATGGATAAACGTTTTGTCACATGGAACAAGCACCTTATGCGTCTTGGACAAATAACGTAATGCTAAATATATGGACTTTGGACCACCTCCGAACTGTGTCATCTGGGGTTCCACAAGGCTCTATTCAGAGACCTAATTTGTTCTCCATGTATATAAATAACCTCCCGGGATAAGTAAAAAATATACAAGATTCATCTCTTTTGCTAACGATGTACAAACATATTTTGATTATGATAGTGCCTCTGTTGTCGAAATGTCTCAGAAAACACCTAGATTGGTCCACTAAACATTAGCCTACCTTAAATTTCACGAAAACGAATGTATTTTTTATTTGATTTTAACACTAAACCTCTGACTAAACCTTCCGATGTTTATGAATAGTTAGTGAACAATGACTCGATATATACAGGTCAGACTCGATTATAGGTGATTCGAATATATACAATTTTGGACACGATTATATACAGTTTGGATTTTTTTTTATATATTTCGAATATGGCTTATTTCAGGAAGGAATGTAACCTTTCAACGTTAAGGTGAAGTTTAAGTGGCTATTACATGTACACTGGGGTAAAAATCGTGATTTTTGAAGATTTTGCTTGAGTTTTCACCAGGAATTGTTTGTATCGATATTTCAGCCAATTTATACACAAATTGTAAAGTGGTCAAAGAGCTTCAATTCAATTGATAGAAACAATCTAGTTTAATATAAATTTTAGGATAAAATTAATAATAACACATTTTTTTCACTTCCAAAATGTTATTAAAATTCACTCATTTAGTTGTTCCACTATTATATTCTCTACTAAATTTTCTCATATTTCAAATGAAAGCATCAGAGTCGTCTTCCGTAGCGTACTTTTTAATGTAGAGCTAGTATGAGGCAACAGAATCCGACACAAAAAAAAAAGTTCTATAACTCTGTCATTGTTGAAATTCGAACATATACGTAGGAGGATTTTTTAATCAAATATGATCGTCTATCACCTTCTGAGAGAATCTGGATAAATTAATTTTTTTCATGTGAGAAAGTTGTTTCCTGACTTTAAAGGGATGAATCAAAAATCAAATTCCTCTTTTATTTTCAAAAAACGAAAAATACATGCAAGAAAAACAAATAAAAACCTTTTTTTTTTGACTCGATTATATACAGTGAAAAGAAATCAAAAACTGTATATAATCGAGTCCGCACTGTATATAGTTTTGTTGAGAATCGTGGCATACCATATTCCTCCTGCATATTTCGACATTTTTAGGATAATTGTTAGCCGGAACAATTATTAGCAAAACATTGAAATTAAAATATGATTGTTTGACACGCAAAAAAAATAAGCTCGCAAATAAAATTAACACACAAAATAGCACTGTAGTTTGGAATGGTTACTGTTAGCTCGCTTGGATAGGCAGAAATACAGTTAATTCTAATCATTCGCTATTCATCCACAAACACATCAAAATATTATATATAAAGCAATAGCAAAAATGTGTAAAGGGTGTGTCACATCAAATTGCATCACGGAAAAAACGCTGTAGAAATTCGCCCAGTAGACCGATCCTTTTGAAAATTTTAGACAGTAAAATAAAAACCATTAAACAACTTTTGGCATTTTCTTTTTATTCATACTTCGAGCCCAAGCCCGCATGCTCGTACCTTCCTCTTTACCCCGTCCATAAGGTTCTGTACAACGTCAGGTTGTAGTTTTTTTTGAACAGAAATCCATTTTCTCTTGAAGTCCGCCTCCGATTTGACAACTTTTGGGTTCTTCCGGAGGGCCTGCTTCATAATCGCCCAATATTTCTCTATTGGGCGAAGCTCCGGCGCGTTGGGCGGGTTCATTTCCTTTGGCACGAAGGTGACCCCGTTGGCTTCGTACCACTCCAACACGTCCTTTGAATAGTGGCACGAAGCGAGATCCGGCCAGAAGATGGTCGGGCCCTCGTGCTGCTTCAATAGTGGTAGTAAGCGCTTCTGTAGGCACTCCTTAAGGTAAACCTGCCCGTTTACCGTGCCGGTCATCATGAAGGGGCCGCTCCGCTTTCCGCAAGAGCAGATCGCTTGCCACACCATGTACTTTTTGGCAAACTTGGATAGTTTCTGCTTGCGAATCTCTTCCGGAACGCTGAATTTGTCCTCTGCGGAGAAGAACAACAGGCCCGGCAGCTGACGAAAGTCCGCTTTGACGTAGGTTTCGTCGTCCATTACCAGGCAATGCGGCTTCGTCAGCATTTCGGTGTACAGCTTCCGGGCTCGCGTCTTCCCCACCATGTTTTGCCTTTCGTCGCGGTTAGGAGCCTTCTGAACCTTGTATGTACGCAGGCCCTCCCGCTGCTTGGTCCGCTGGACGAATGAACTTGACAAATTCAGCTTATTGGCGACATCCCGGACCGAACTTCTCGGATCACGTCTAAACTGCTTAACTACGCGCTTGTGATCTTTTTCACTGACGGAGCATCCATTTTTGCCGTTCTTCACCTTCCGGTCGATGGTTAGGTTCTCGAAGTATCGTTTTAGTACTCTGCTGACCGTGGATTGGACGATTCCCAGCATCTTACCGATGTCCCGATGTGACAACTCCGGATTCTCGAAATGAGTGCACAGGATTAATTCACGACGCGCTTTTTCGTTCGACGACATTTTTCCAAATTTACGAAAAATTTACAGTGAAGCATGGCCAACGTGATCTATAGATATACACTCTTATCTGATTATAAGTGAAAGCTGAAGATATAATTCCTAAAAATTAAATTTCTACAGCGTTTTTTCCGTGATGCAATTTGATGTGACACACCCTTTAATGGAATGGTTTTGTATCACAACCACACATACAATTTTTTCTGATATCATATGAATGTTTGCACGGGTCAAATGACCCGTTGCGGTAGTTAGGGCAGATTACATATATTTCTCAGTAAAAAATAACAAGAGATGAGTAAACACTGAAAACTACATTCGATGTATGTTTTAAGAAAAGTAGTGTAGGCAAATTATGTTTTGGCAATGTAATTTGCAAGAAAATTTTGACAAAAAATTTAAAATGGATCATTTAACCCCTCGTGGTAGGTTTAGTGTTAATGGTTATTCTCGTACTGATTTGAAACCATCATTAACATTAGACAACAACACAGTTGAATTCAATGATAATGCTACCAATTTGGGTATTCGTTTTCTGCTCAACTTTCTATGAGATAAATGTGTAGTGGGGGTCTTCGTAGCCACATTGGTTGCGCGTTCGCTTACTAAGCGATCGATCGTGAGTTCAAAACTCGGGGCCCTCAAATCACCATCTTTGTGTTGTTATAGAATAACTACGTCCACGCAACAATTATCAGCGATGGAGATCTATGCATGCTCGGATCGAGATCGATTCATCCATACAACTGCTCCAAATGGTCTAGTTGCACTGATATCCCCAGGTTATTACAAACTCAGATTAGTTTTCTGTTTACGGTACCTGTTAACTTTCATTTGGTTGTGCTTCCAGGTAGATCCAAAATAGATTGCTTGATTAATAAATTCACAATAAACACACCTGTCACGTTTTTGCATGTTCTACCGTGGTGTATAAATCATATCGCAAAACAAATAAATAAGAACAATTTTATTTCAATTAACCAAAACAATCGCAACTAATTGTTTCCCTTCGTGCTCCGACGGGACATTCAGATGATGAATCTTCACTGTGAATGTCCAGATGAAAAGATTTTTATTACACATGTTTCACTGACGCTCGTGGCGCACCTATCCTGTCCCGACGCTCCAAAACCGTCCACATCGAGTGGGTTTACAATGCCTATTTTTGCTGCGCAAGTTCCACAGCATCCCGTTCAGGTGTTACTCTAACCGGAGCATTAAGGGGGCTAAGTTTCACAGTTTCTTGCTCACTTGTAGTTTTAGCTGTTTGCCTGATGTTTTCTTGTTTGTTTTTGCGCTGCTGCACTCATTGTGATGTCCATCGCGTTTAATCACACGTGGGATAATTTATGGGGTCCAGCAGCGTGCGGACTCAATTAAGCACAATTGAAGAAGAACTTTTGGGCAGACGAACAACTCTGTGACCCACTTTTCCGCTCCGTTCGTGCTGCTAATGGGTTAATGAACTGTGGGATATATGGCGTTGGACAAATTTGTCCCGTCTCAGATTGAGATGTTCACGGTGCGTGAAAAGGCCACGACACTTGGATCTCGTGGAACCAAAAAAAACCGCAGAAGAAAGAGTTGACACACAAATTACGGCTCATTGTGTCCGAAAATCGATTCCCACTTTTACGAGATCGAAACCATTTAATGCATTATTGGAATTTCTCGCCATCGGGGGACTCGCAGCTGAAACATATTTAGATTAGAGACACCGTGTCTTTTGTCGCTTAATTTCTCACTTTATTTCATCGGGTGTCGGGATAAGTGGAAGTCTTTATTTCTCGATTGAATCAGAACAACAGAAGACGCGAGTGTGACCGGGAATGGGATTTTTTTCTCTCCCGTGGCCTCTGGTGTGTGAAAAACGATTCGCTGCGGAGTGTCGCTCCGTTTACTGCTCCAATGATTAGGACACATATGGGATTTGGGGCTGCGTGAGGGTGGTTCTGCGGAGAAAATCTTTTTTCTTAGAAAATAGTTGCTTCTGGCGGATGGGAACCTCCCTCCGATCGCACTCAATTCCACACATTCCCTTGTTCCCATATGGTTCGTTCGCTGATTAAGAGGTATAAAATCAGAAATTAATTCAATTTTAGCCGCCGGTTGGTCAGATTACCCCACTCCCCACCCGCTTCATGCTTCCCAGCATGACGAGGAAAAATAACGCCCCGACTCTATAGCGGACAATACCCCTTGAAAAAACGCAAAATCGATATCACTCGGCTTCGTCGATTATTCTAATTTATTCAAATTTTTGTTAATAATGTCTGCTTTATACCTCCGATCGGAATGTTTTTACGCCGATCGGTCACAACCGATTCGATCCCCTCGAGTGGTCCCACATCCCATATCATCCGTTCGGCCGTCCGTCCGTGCGTGTGCTGGTCGAGCTGGAAGGTGGATCGCGAGGCCCGCGACGGGGAAGAGGACACGGACATCTCTAATTCACTAATAAATTTTAAATTAAATTGTTTCGAGCTGGAAACTGTGCTTCTTAATGGCGTTATAAATGATCTGGCTTCTCCGACAACGGAATCTTTACGACCACGACGACAACGACGACGGGACAGGTTTGTCACGAGGGCGCTAAGGCAGAAGGGGGGTTCAAGGGGTTCTCCTATTCAAGTGATCACCGTAACCGATTTTTAATGGACGGATTATTTGGAGCGAGACGCATGCTTCTTTTCAGTTTGGATCCTTAGAGGACAGATTTCTTCTGGATGCACCGCCGGCCGGGGGAGGGAAAAATTTAGGCAAAAGAGGTGTGATATATTGACATTAGCCCGAATGCCGAGCTGTTGATTTGATTAAGCTTTTGTTTATGTTCGCCCATAAACCGGGCCCGAAACGAGACGAGGAAACATGTCTCTTGTTAGGCTCATATTTTGTGACCATTTAGGCATTACACAAAACCAGCCGACCAGCGTTGACAGGTCATATCTTAGGATTAGGGACAATCGGAGTGATTTTCAAATTTGTGACCGAACGGTGAGAGATTAGTGATCAGTTTAGGTTTGGGATCGGCTTCAATGGCTTCGTGCAGTGCAAATCAAATCGTACAGATCTTGTAGAGCCACAAAACATGAGACATTTATTCTCCCGCCCGACAACCATTGACTTTTACATGTTTCATTAATTTGTCCGAGTAATAAAATCATATTAAAACTCAATAATTACCGTTTGCAAGGGACCTGCGCGGAATGGGATGTTATTTTACGAGTTCGATGCAAGCTGTCATAAAACGGAAAATTAAATCGTTTTACGGCTGGTAGTAACCTTTTTCTGCAACAAAAATAACTTCCTTGCAGAATGGAGGAGCAAGAAGATATCAAGCTTGTGCGATTTTGTTTGATCGTTTGACCGTGTTTTTTGGATTGGATAACATCACAATACGATCTTTATTTCTTTGAAAAGTTTACCAGGCAGAATTCAAACTACATCAGGACCACGCACTAAGCCAAGCCTTTAGGAATGCAAGGGTAATCATTTTAGAACAGAACAGAAACGCATCTTCGTACGATCCGCTCGCTCAAAAACGATATCAATGGCCAATGGCAGGAGGCTATTATGATGGGGCAGGAGAGGTTTTACTTGGGATTGAAATGACAACTTAGGCACAATTATGAGACGATGGAGAAGTAACTTGTTCATTAACTACATGGTTACGATCAGTTCGACAATAAGGGTAAGCCACATTATAGTTGTTGAATGAATTTTGCTACCGGACCCAGGAACGGTAGATTCCTTTTCGAAAACAAACTTCAAATTATAGTTTGATTCGGATAGTGAGGGATAGTGACATCTGAAATACATCACAGCTCAGCGATGGAATAAAGGGTGTGTCACATCAAATTGCATCACGGAAAAAACGCTGTAGAAATTTAATTTTTAGGAATTATATCTTCAGCTTTCGCTTATAATCAGATAAGAGTGTATAAATCACGTTGGCCATGCTTCACTGTAAATTTTTCGTAAATTTGGAAAAATGTCGTCGAACGAAAAAGGGCGTCGTGAATTAATCCTGCGCACTCATTTCGAGAATCCGGAGTTGTCACATCGGGACATCGGTAAGATGCTGGGAATCGTCCAATCCACGGTCAGCAGAGTACTAAAACGATACTTCGAGAACCTAACCATCGACCGGAAGGTGAAGAACGGCAAAAATGGATGCTCCGTCAGTGAAAAAGATCACAAGCGCGTAGTTAAGCAGTTTAGACGTGGTCCGAGAAGTTCGGTCCGGGATGTCGCCAATAAGCTGAATTTGTCAAGTTCATTCGTCCAGCGGACCAAGCAGCGGCAGGGCCTGCGTACATACAAGGTTCAGAAGGTTCCTAACCGCGACGAAAGGAAAAACATGGTGGGGAAGACGCGAGCCCGGAAGCTGTACACCGAAATACTGACGAAGCCGCATTGCCTGGTAATGGACGACGAAACCTACGTCAAAGCGGACTTTCGTCAGCTGCCGGGCCTGTTGTTCTTCTCCGCAGAGGACAAATTCAGCGTTCCGGAGGAGATTCGCAAGCAGAAACTATCCAAGTTTGCCAAAAAGTACATGGTGTGGCAAGCGATCTGCTCTTGCGGAAAGCGGAGCGCCCCCTTCGTGATGACCGGCACGGTAAACGGGCAGGTTTACCTTAAGGAGTGCCTACAGAAGCGCTTACTACCACTATTGAAGCAGCACGAGGGCCCGACCATCTTCTGGCCGGATCTCGCTACGTGCCACTATTCAAAGGACGTGTTGGAGTGGTACGAAGCCAACGGGGTCACCTTCGTGCCAAAGGAAATGAACCCGCCCAACGCGCCGGAGCTTCGCCCAATAGAGAAATATTGAGCGATTATGAAGCAGGCCCTCCGGAAGAACCCAAAAGTTGTCAAATCGGAGGCGGACTTCAAGAGAAAATGGATTTCTGTTAAAAAAAAACTACAACCTGACGTTGTACAGAACCTTATGGACGGGGTAAAGGGGAAGGTGCGAGCATACGGGCTTGGGCTCGAAGTATGAATAAAAAGAAAATGCCAAAAGTTGTTTAATAGTTTTTATTTTACTGTCTAAAATTTTCAAAAGGATCGGTCTACTGGGCGAATTTCTACAGCGTTTTTTCCGTGATGCAATTTGATGTGACACACCCTTTAGTAATGATTTGTTCAATCCATTATACCATTAAATAATATGTGAGTATTATCATTATTATTTCTCGACTCAATAATTTCAACCATTACATGAATATGTCATGTGTTTCAGAGTTTAAAGAGCGTCTTCGAAGACCTGTTCGTGCTGCTACGGAATGATGTTGGAATCTGTGCCAATTCTTCCAATTATCGTAGCGCCGCAACGATCTTTTCCATCAGAAGCTGTCAGAAAGGTGTTAGGATTAACATGGTTGATAGAATGCGAAGACTTCGAGCTATGTTAAACAGGGCGGCACTTATGTGAAGATTTATCTGGGTCATGATGACTCTCCAGAATTTTATCGGAACCTTCAGAGTTTGACGGTTTTGTTGACAGGTATTTGATGTGACAGTTGCAATGCAAGCAAATCTAAAAAAGAGCATCAGAGCTTCAGATGAAATAAGGTTACATTTTGTGATACTCCTCAGATGATTTCCATTTCTTTCCAGGTTAGATCGAATTTCACCCAAAATTTTTTTTGCGCATGTTTTTTAGCATTCCGATTCATTACATTGAATGAGCTTAAAAATCATGAGCTGTGTATAATCGAGTAGAAAAACTTTTTTATTAGTTTTTTGCATATGTTTTTCGTTATTTAAATATAGAAGAACAATTTAATTTTAGATTCATCCCCTTGAAGTTGGAAAACACCTTTCTCACACGTAGAATATGAATTTATCCAGAATCTCTCAGGAGGTGATAGACGATCATATTTGTTGAAAAAAATCCATCTACACATATGTTCGAATTTTAACAATGACAAAGTTATAGAACTTTTTTTTTTTGTTTCGGACTCTGTTGCCTCAAACTCTACGTTAAAAAGTACGCTACGGAAGACGACTCTTATTAAAGCTCTCCAACCGCTCTACATTTTTTTCTTCAACACCCAGCTTCTATCTTTTCTAATTTCGCCGCAATATCGATTTAAACAATTCCTGGTGAAAATTCAAGCAAAATCTTCGATTTTTACCCCACAGCACAATGCACTATGGTCCAGGAGATGCATTTAAGTGGAAATTAGCATTAAGAACTCGACTGTTATTCTCTAGACAAAAACTGTCTTTGACAAAGTTGTTACATATGTTAGAGCGCTCGTTTTCATGTTATCAAAAATAGGGTAACCAAAATTCTCGATGAAATAAAAAATCTAACTTTCTTATTTTTATACAGAAAGGTAAACATAGTTCGACAATGTTGTAGTCCCAGTTATTTGGGACATCTTTGTAGAACAATGTTTTTTTCTATTTCTTGAAATAACCGATATAGCACCTTTTTTCTAAGTTGCGTTGGGGTCACCATGAAAAAAACTGTTTTTTTGCTCTAACTTTTATATTTGAAATTCAACATACAAACTGTCTAATACAAATATTTTGCGATGCAGAACTTGTCAATATGTCAACTTCACTCAAAGTTATTGATATTTCTTCCCAAAAACATGCTATCTGCAATTGTTTGTCATTCTTTCTGGGGCAAACATAAACAAAGTTTCTTGGCGGCATTTAAAAGAGCATAGTTCACTCTACATGATGTGTGATTTTCAAATTTGTGATTTTGTTTTTTCGTGTTTGAGTAAATTAAAATTGGAATCATGAGTATTTGGGTAAAAAATCATCAAAAACTTTGAGTAGGATTAAGATATTAACAAGTTCTGCATCGCAAAATGTTGGTCTGGACATGAAAAAGCAGGGTTTTTTGCTCTCACTTTCATCTTAAAAATTCTACATCAAAATTGTCTTCGTACGACTTTTAGAGCTTATTATTACCAACATTTTGCGATGCAGAATTTGTCAATATCTTTATCCTGCTCAAAGTTATTGATGGGTTTTCTCCCAAAAACCCATGATTTCAATTTATCAAATACAAAAAATAACATATCCTCGAAAATCACTATATAGAGTGATATAGAGTGAAATTTGTTCTTTTGTTCTTTAGAGTGAAATTTGTTCTTTCAAATTCCGTCAACAAACCTTTTTTTGTGTTTGCCCCAGAAAGACTGGCAAGCAATTGAAGAGAGCGTATTTTTTGGGAAGAAATATCAGTAACTTTGAATGAAGTTGTGATATAGACAAGTTCTACATCTCAAAATGTTTGTATTAGTATGTTCTAAAAATCTTTCGAAGACAGTTTGCATGTAGAATTTTTTCATGGTGGCCCTAAAGCAACTTAGAAAAAAGCGATATATTGGTTATTTAAAGAGATAGAAAAAAAAATTGTTCTACAAAGATGTCTCAAATAACTGGGACTACAACATTGTCGAACTATGTTTACCTCTATCTATAAAGATAAGAAAGTTAGATTTTTTATATCATCGACAATTCTGGTCACCTTATTTTTGATAACACGGAAATGAGCGCTCTATCAGATGTAACAACTTTGTCTAATGCATCTCCTGAACCATTGTGCAATGGTCAAGGAAGTGCATTTAAGTGAAAATTAGCATCTAGAGCCTGACAGTTGTTCTCTAGACAAAAACTGTCTTGGACAAAGTTGTTACATATGATAGAGCGCTCATACCGCGAAAAAAAACCGCGTTAAATTGAAAATCCGCGTAAAAAATCCGCGTTAATTGGGAAATCCGCGTAAAAAAAACCTCACAAAAAAACCGCGCAAAAAAAAAGCGTAAAAAACCTGGGTGTATATACACTCTGTCCAACTCCTATAAGACCACCCTGATTCTATTCCGTTGCAACACAGTTAGAATTTCAACAAGATACATTCATACATTATTGAATGCTTAGAATAAAGTACATTTAACGTCAATTTCGTTCAAAAAAGTTGTTTGTTTATTTATTGTTTATTTATATCAGCTGTCCAGTTTTTATATGACCATTTCAAAATTATTATCAATGAAAAATTCAAAACGATCGACTGATATACATGTCAATAATTGGCAACCTTGCAATTTCGGCTTATATCCTGGAAAGTTCGTGTTGGAATGCTATTTACCAAATGCTGCTGAACGGATTTCTCGATATTTTTCCATGTTTCCGAAATTGCGACCTTGAGCTCTTCAATCGTGGTGTACCGTTTTTTTCTCAGTGTAGATTTTGCGTACAAGGATCCCCCTAAGATTTTCAACAGAATTCTAATCTGGAAAGCGAACCGGCCAGTCCAAAAAATTAAGTTTTCGGACCTAGATCCATTGCTTAGTTTCCTTGCTGGTATGAATAGTAGCATTGCTTTGCTGAAATGTGATTTTTTTTTGTGACGATATCAACGCAAAAAAGGTAGGAGAGAGGATTCCAGAACATGTATGTAATCCTTGAATGATGTGAAAGCTATCTTGAGCTTGCACAAAATCCCACCCAAACCATACACGAGCCTCCACCAAAATTCCTGGTTGAAAAAATTCTGTTCCTTCTTCCGTAAATCACGCCAGTACCCGTTGAAACCATCAGGACCATCTTAATTTAACTTTTTTTTCGTCAGTGAAGACACCTATTAAAGAACTGTTCGTTATGGTATATAGCAAAATGTATTCTATTGGAAACATTCTTTGTCGCAACATATCATGTCCCACAGTCGGTTCATGTGAGCTTTGGCAAAACTCAGACGTCTTCCGATGTGAGATGGGGTAAGATGAGAAGCTTCTTTATGTCAGGATTTTTTACCAAAACTTTACGAATTGTCATCCGACTAACATTTAAATTGAAATATTGCTTTACTTGCATAAACGATTTTGAGGTATTCGAAGCTGTTCTAGCTGTTTCCCGCTTATCCCGGTCAGAGATCTTCGATTTACGTGGAGCTCTCTCCTTCTCACCGTATCCCTGAGAATTCGTCAAATAATTGAGCACTACTTGATGGGATCGTCTAATCCGACGAGAAATTCCTCTGATACCAAAAGTTTCTGGGTGAAATGCATCGATTTGTCTTTCTTCTCCCTCCTTGAGCACTTTTTCCTTCGGCATTTTCCAGATTTATTGATCAAAACAACTAAAACAACGGAAAATGTAACTGGCCTTATAGAAACTTGACACTTGAAAAATACAAAAACATTCGTTTACGCTCAGCATTTGCACACACACATATGAAAATCATGCACTAGAGAATTGACACAAAGCAGCAAGAAGTTGGACAGAGTGTATGCTATAGCAATATAAGAGCAATACGAGCGAGTAAAGCAAGAGACATATTGCAAATGAACTTTTTTCATGTTATTTGAGATTGTACCCAAAAAAAGCCCAAAAGTCCAAAAGTCCAGTATTTAAGAATCATGACATTTTCTGTTATTTTTTGGTGTAGGATACACAGGATCCTCGGAGAAGACCTTGGACTTGTATTGTACAAATGAAAACGGGCTAAAATTTTTCTGTCCGGCATGAAGAATGTAGGAGAAATATATGTAAAACCAACACCGGATTTTATTTCAACATATTTTGAAAACCCCCATGTTGTTTCGATGTCAACCGATTATTTATTTATTGATAAGAACTCCTCTATTCTGGCCGGATTTGGCATCGGCACATTATGCCAAATTCACTCTACAATGGTTTTCGGAAAACAACATCATGTTCGTCGAAAAAGATCTCAATCCACCTAACTATCCCCAGCTGCGGCTAGTTGAGCGTTACCGTGCAATTGTCAAGGCCAAGTTCAAGAAGGAAGGAACAGTGTCCAAAAATATGCCAGAGTTCAAGCAGCGTCCAAAAAGTGCATAAAGACTACTAAATTTGATGAGTGGAGGTTATAGAGTATTGTTGGCTTAATTTGAAAAAAATATACACTGAGAAGAAAAATTAGTAATCTTTTTTTATTTACAAAATGACAATTTAATTTGTGATATAAAAAAATTTGTATTTTTTAATATTTTTTTCTATTTTTTCATATGAAATAGAAGTCACGTAGAAAATTTAAAAAATGGGTCCAAGATGGCAAAACTATTTTTGACAAACTTTGTAGAACATCAAATTTTTAGGAATTTTCGAAACTAAGGCTCGATCATTATACGTCAAATAGTTCAATAGTTTTGTCGTGGTTTAGATTGGATCATATGCGTAGAAATTTTTGGCGAAGAGCTACGTCTTTCAATAAGAGTACCAAATTAGAGAGCATGTCACATTGTTATGAAACAATGTTATTTTTTTAAATCGATGCATTTGAAAATGATATCCGAAATAATGAACAAATGGATTGAATAATATAATATTGTTGTCCCAGGCCGAGAACGCGTTCATTTCCTAGACACAACCACTTACATTTTTTTCAACTATTTCAAATATAATAGATAAACCATGTTTTCTTTTTTTCCAACGATGACTACCAAAGAATACGCCTTCTTTAAATACGAGATCGAGGACATGAAAATAAAACTTATGGATTAAGGTCAAGGTCTTTTGGAATTTATCTTAAATTTGTTTCGGAAGAGTGATTTTCAGAATTAAGAAAACAGTGAAGGAATTAAAAGATTTTATTGCATTTTCTGTAGAGAGTTCATTTTCATTTCAATTTCATTTTCATCCAAAAATCTCACATACTTTCCAAAAACTCAATAGTTATATCTATTTTATCATGCTTTTGCCGTCTGTCTCTTATTATCCGACAAATATACTCATATACAAGCCCTTTCCTTCTGTAGCTACTCCCTATTATTTATTTTATAATAATCATATAATGAAAATCAAATTACAACACAACACTCGTTAATGCTTCACTGTTAAACACCTTAGGTTCTCTTGAGTTCATGGACTTCCGAAAATTGCTCAGCTTCACTTTTAAGTATGTTTTGAAAAAATTATAACTCAAACACTATACCTCACATCGGGACACAGGATGGGTCGCCTTGCAAATTGCATTCGTTGCATCGTATTTATTTACGACAAACGCAAACCTTCTTGTCGTTACAATAGCCACCCTTGTACTTCTTAACAATACAATGGGCAGCACAGGCGGCATCATTGACCTTGAGGAAACTCAACAGATCACAGGTTGCCCGCTTGGCACGGACGTTCGGCGCTTCAACGCCATCGCTGGACCCAGCAACCAGTTCATCAACTGGTAACATCAATGAACAGAGAGTTATTGTAGCGGTAACGAAAATTGAAGAAAATATGGTGACTCACACAAAGTATTCGGTTCCTCAGCTGGGAAACTGTATCCTGTTGGGATGACCGCGATCAAACACAGGACAGCCAGAAAGACGGCACCGATGGTACGCATTTTGTAGAATGTTCAGTGATTAGTTTGTTACAGACGATTACCACTCTTCAGAGCATCAGAAACGAAACTGTTTGAAAATTCGCTGAGAGTAGATAATTTATATCCTGAATAATCCACGCTGAAAATAATTCGGCATTTGTCAATTGGATTGTTCGCGTTGTTTGTACAAATGTTTTCGCATATCAGCAATTCCAAATGAAATCGTCCTAAAAATGCAGATTTTAAAAACTTGTATTTTTGATTCCAATGAAAGTGTGTATTCCGTTTGGGTTGGAGGAAATATGAATTTTTCACAACCATTTTTTGACTCAAGCGTAACTATTGAAAAAGGCGTATCGATTTTAGTAAGAGAAATCTTTGATAATTTATATCTCAAAAACTATGAGTCGTACCGAAATAGTGTCTTAGAAAGAGTTATAGAGTATTGATGGTTGAATATAAAAAAATGTACACTGAGAAAAAAAATTAGTACTCTATTTTTTATTTATAAAATAAAAATTCAATTTGCAATATCCAAAATACATATTTTTTTTATTTTTTTTTTTTTTTCATACGAAATAGAAGTCATTCGGAAAATTTAAAAAATGGGCCCAAGATGGTGTAACTATTTTTGAAGAACTTTGTGGAACATCGAATTTTTAGGAATTTTCGAAACTTCGAATTTTTGTATGTTAACAATCATTTTTAGCCACAAATTATGAATCCTGATGTGATTTAAAACAAAAAAGGTTATTATCAATCTCCTTCTAAATGTAGCCATTCTCGAATTGTCTTTTTTATAGTAAATAATCCCTTTTAATATGTTTGTCGTGTTATACCGTCATGTTCATGAAATTTTATGAATTTGCTTATAATTTCCAACAACTTTTCCATGGTTCATTTTTTGACTCAAGCGTAACTTTTGAAAAGGGCGTATCGATTTGAGTAAGAGAAATCTTTGATCTCTCAAAAAATTTGATTATATCTCAAAAAATATGAGTCGTATCGAAATAGTGTGTTAGAAAGAGTTATAGAGTATTGTTGGCTTAATTTGAAAAAAATATACACTGAGAAGAAAAATTAGTAATCTTTTTTTATTTACAAAATAACAATTCAATTTGTGATATAAAAAAAATTTGTATTTTTTAATATTTTTTTCTATTTTTTCATATGAAATAGAAGTCACGTAGAAAATTTAAAAAATGGGTCCAAGATGGCAAAACTATTTTTGACAAACTTTGTGGAACATCGAATTTTTAGGAATTTTCGAAACTTCGAATTTTTGTATGTTAGCAGTCATGTTTAATCACAAATTATGAATCCTGATATTATTTAAAACAGAAAAGGTTATTATCAATCTCCAATCTCGAGATATTTAAAAAAATATTTGTAATTTATTGTCTTTTTAATAGTAAATAGGCCCTTTAAATATGTTTGTCGTGTTATACCATCATGTTCATGAGATTTTATGAATTCATTTATAATTTCCAACAACTTTTCCAAATACATCGTTATGGTAAAGACATATGTTTAGGAGTTACGTTACGAAACATTCGAAGACATGTGGGTCAATACTAAACGTAGCGAAACTAAAAAACCTTTTTTATCTTAATACAAACTTCAATCAATCAAAACAATTGTTGGAAATTATAAGAAAATTCATAAAATTTCATGAACATGACGGTATAACACGACAAACATATTAAATGAGATTATTTACTATAAACAAGATTATAAATTAGAAATATTTTTTTGAATATCTCGAGAATGATTGCATTTAGAAGGAGATTGATAATAACCTTTTTTGTTTTAAATCACATCAGAATTCATAATTTGTGGCTAAGAATGATTGCTAACATACAGAAATTCAAAGTTTCGAAAATTTCGAAAAACTCGATGTTCCACAAATTTCATCAAAAATAGTTTTACCATCTTGGGCCCATTTTTTAAATTTTCTACATGACTTCTATTTTATATGAAAAAATTGAAAAAATATAAAAAATACATATTTTTTACATCGCAGATTAAAATTTTATTTTGTAAATAAAAAAAAGAGTACAAATTTTTCTTCTCAGTGTATATTTTTTTCAAATTAAGCCAACAATACTCTATAACTCTTTCTAATACACTATTTCGGTACGACTCGAGTCAAAAAATGAACCATGATGATGTGTTTGGAAAAATTGTTGGAAATTATAAGCAAATTCATAAAATTTCATGAATATGACGGTATAACACGACAAACATATTTAAAGAGGTTATTTACTATAAAAAAGCCAATAAATTAGAAATATTTTTTTAAATATTTCGAGAATGGCTACATTTAGAAGGAGATTGATAATAACCTTTTTTGTTTTAAATCACATCAGGATTCATAATTTGTGGCTAAAAATGATTGTTAACATACGCAGTTATCAAGTTTCGAAAATTCCTAAAAATTCGATGTTGGATGTTTACCATCTTGGGCCCATTTTTTAAATTTTCTGCATGACTTCTATTTTGTATGAAAAAATAAAAAAAAATAATTGAAAAATATGTATTTTGGATATTGCAAATTGAATTGTAATTTTGTAAATAAAAAAAAAACTAATTTTTTTTCTCAGTGTACATTTTTTTCATATTCAACCATCAATACTCTATAACTCTTTCTAAGACACTATTTCGGTACGACTCATAGTTTTTGATTCAAAGATTGATCAAAGATTTCTCTTACTCAAATCGATACGCCCTTTTCAAAAGTTACGCTTGAGTCAAAAAAATCCCAATTACTGTGGAAAACTCATATTTCCTCTAACCCAAACGGAATACACACTTTCATTCGAATCAAAAATACTAATGTTTTGTCATTTGTCGATTTCATTTGGGATTACTCATATTTGAACAGTTGAAATATGTTTGCCAACGCAATACATTGTCTGTCACCATGTCATTTTTCCGATGTTTATCCCAAATGTTTCTTCGGCATTCCATTATTGAAAAAAACAAATTTTGAAGGACACTCAGGGACTCACGTATCTGTTATGAATTCCACATTTTTCACACAAGGTACAGCAGATAACTGTTACAGAAAGAGCAATCAGCTAGTTGCCAGTTTCCACTTGCAGGAAAATACATGTCTAAGATATAGTTTTCATTACTTTTAACATTGTTCCTCGGTACATATTTAGTTATTGTGAATTTTAAATATATCTAAAACCATTATGCTTGAGGACATGTGGTGTTTTTTCGAACGGAGAAAGTTAAAGGAAATTTAATCAAGAAAACAAAGGATAGTGATTTCGGTGCTTTTGCACACTTGCAAGCTCCAATATCCGCTGCCATGTCCCTAGTCAGCGGCCACATAGGGCCTCCCATAAAACGAAGCAATTTAACAACTAAATCAATCGTACTTTAACAGGCGCGCACACACTTCGAGCTTCACCGAGAAATCACCCGCAATCAATCGCCATTTAAAATTGCGGTTCAACCAGAGGAGGAGGAGTGTCTGCTGCTCCATCACAGCATCTTTCTCTCTCGGTGGGAAATAATACCATCTTAGGCTGGCGATCGCGGAAAGTGAACCGGCCGCTCATAAACCGATGGCCCATTAAAATCAATCAAAATGAAAAATTGCAAATAAAGTATTAAATTTTATTTTAATGGCTGCGCACATCGCATCGATGACGATGACCACGACGCCGATGGTGATGGTGATCGTGGCCAGGACGTGACGGCACTTGGGATTGTGGTGCATCATCCATCCGAACGCACTCTCGCGCACCAACAAGATAATTAGTCGAGCCTCCAAAACTAACCGATCCGATCGTAACGACCCCGGGAAGAAGGGTTTCCTGTGGCCACCTCGAGATGCAGCACCGCGTGTTTGCCTTGCAATAAAGATTGATTGATGGTGATGGTAATTTGGGACGTACGGAGGTGCCACATAAAAACAACGCGCCGCATTTCGTGCTCCGAAATTTAGGCTTCTTCGCCAGTTTACTGCCCGGCTGAAAGGATGACTGAATAAATGAACTGTTTGACTGCGCAGGTCATAAATTGTCACTCATTAGTCGGGGATTACCAGCGAAATGATCGAGATTGTTTGCAGGTTCTGCTTGAAGGTTGGAAGATTGATGGTTGGAGTCCAAAAGTTGGTCTGACTTCCATTAATTCGTAAAATAATTACAATTTTCTGTTTTTCTGCCCAAATTCGTTTAAATTATAATCGTAGCGCAAATATTCACCGTCAAGCTGAACTTTAATCCCAAAATCAACGCCTCCCGACACCATAACAACCTGATATATGCCCCAATAATGTTCTCCTTCGTTGATCACCAATAGCAGAGCTTGTGGACTCCGGCGGGTGCCGAAGTGTCGTTTCAAAAACCTCCCAATCAACCCAAATCACACCACAAAACCAATACGAAAATAAATCGGTAACGACTTAATTATGCAGATTTTTGGCAGTTTCCACAAAGCGGTTGCAGATCACTAGTTCCCTCGGCCGAGTCACCGCTGTCAGCGTTGCATATTATTCCTAAATTTATTCACCGAATTAGTGGACATTTGTTTGAACCGACCCTCGAGACCCCGAACTCGACTCGTTATCTCCGGCGGCAGGAGATTTCCGATCCATTCACACTTAATATAATGAATATACCTGTTCTTCCTCCCTTTAAGCCACCACCCCCTCCGAGAGCGAGTGTCTGTGCCTCTGGACTACCACCGCCCGATTATCGACACGAGTTCTGTTGACAGAGAAAATGCTAATAATGGGACACGACGACCAGCGGATGGATTGCCCCCTGCTGCTGTCGGGGTGAGTCCGGGTGTGAGAAATTAAATTATCATCAAAGACTCGAACCGGCGGCAGACTCTCTGGTGGACTCGGCGCGATCGCTCTGTTGGCCATAATGGGAATAGAATATGTGTAGCGGACTCATCAGACTCGGAACGATCCGAAAAGAGAAATATTAACGCGAAGATAAAATCATCTCGGAATTCCCTCTTTTCTCGGGTGACACTTATTGAACGTTTTATGGTGATGGCTCTATTCGGTGTTCGACGCAGCTTCAGCTGATAAAATAAGGGGCTCAATGGATGTATTTTGGGAGTATTTGACCACAAACAAAAAAAAACAGTTGTTGGTTCCATCCAGGGACGATGTCGATTAGGCGAAGGAATATTTTATTCAAAAACCCATATTGCCCATTTACCATTATACCGTTCCGAATCATATTTCGGACGCTTAAGGTATATGATGCAGAAAATAGATCTAAACTTTATGCACAGGTATTATTTGGTAGATATTTTCAATAAATTAGTTCAATATACTTTCAAGCTTTCTACTTTGGTACCTATTTGATTGAAAACATAATAAAATCAGCGAATAAAACGCTTTTCAAATGGAGCGAATAAGAATCAAACTTCGGACAGATTGAATTCAAATTTCGGACACTTTATTTTGCAATTTTATGGACGAAAATTACATAACACTTGATTATATTTTATAGTCAACTGCGAAACACTTACCAAGCAATCACAGTAAACTGTTAACGATGATGAGAACTGATGAAACACAGGAGAAATTTAAATAATTATGAACGGGTACATTCTACGTGCTCACGCTAAACAAACGTCAAACACAAACGATAATGAGTGGTTTTGTTGAATTTTTTCCTGCTATGTGATAATTCAAATCAATTACTAACATCAATTACATCGGTGAACATCAATTACTAAGGCTTGGACAGAAAATTTAATAACATAAGGCATTCCAATAGTTAAGGTATTTTTAAGCGAATACAATAGTCCAGATTATCTAGCAACAATCCGCCATTACTTCCAAAATCGAATATTCGGCGTTTCTCTAGGCCGTATGAGTCGTAAAACTATCTAATCACTGCATCAGTTTTTCGGGGCCGATTTTATTCAATATTTCTACGTCCGACTCTCCCGAACCATTTTTCTGATGAAAAATTATATCTCATTTGTGAACGATTCTGCAATTTCAGCAAATAACAAAACCGCGGGCGAATGTTTACGAACAGAAAATCTTCCTTTCCTGTTTTAGGTCGTGGATCGATGCTGCGAAAACTAGTGCCATCATCATCTGTCACAGCACCTAAATACATTCTGTTATTCTTCTTAAATAATCTCCTAAATTTATATAATCGCGTTCGAAATAGACCCATTTCGAAGCAATAAATTTTTGACGTAGGACTACGTCTTTCATTTCATTACTGGGTGATGGGTGCGAATGCTTATGGGACGGGGTTTCTCGGAAGCCTTTCTAGCTGGGGTGATTTTCCGTATAAATGTGGAAATATTAGTCTGTCAAAAAAGTCCTGCGGTATTTCCGCGAGGTGTCGTTGTAAGCGCGTAGTTCTAGTTGTATTCATTGTATCGAGTCACACTATAGCTTGTTGGAAAGGTATTTTTGCGCGCTATAATATAGTCCTTGACAGTGTTTTGTTTGGTTGAGTCGTTCGTGAGTTATAGTGTCGCAAATATGGAGCAAAATAAAGAGAAAATCCGACATATTTTACAGTACTACTATGACAAAAAAAATTGAGATGCAAAAATGCATCTCAAGCTGCCAATAAAGTTTGTGCAGTTTATGGACCCGATACAGTTTCCATTTCCACCGCACAACGATGGTTTCAACGTTTTCGTTCTGGTGTAGAGGTCGTCGAAGATGCGCCACGCTCCGGAAGGCCTGTCGTCGAAAATTGCGACAAAATCGCTGAATTAGCCGAGAAAGACCGGCATAGTAGCAGTCGTAGCATCGGCCAAGAGCTGGGAATAAGTCATCAAACCGTTATTAACCATTTGAATAAGCTCGGGTTCACAAAGAAGCTCGATGTATGGGTGCCACACACGTTGACGCAAAAAAACATCTTGGACCGTATCGACGCATGTGAATCGCTGCTGAATCGCAACAATATCGACCCGTTTCTGAAGCGGATGGTGACTGGCGATGAAAAGTGGGTCACTTACGACAACGTGAAGCGCAAACGGTCGTGGTCGAAGCCCGCGGAAGCGGCTCAGACGGTGGCCAAGCCCTCATTAACGGCCAGGAAGGTTCTGTTGTGTGTTTGGTGGGATTGTCAAGGAATAATCTATTATGAGCTGCTATGGCCAAACGCTCAATTCGGACCTGTACTACCATCAACTGGACCGCTTGAAGGTAGCACTCATGAAGAAGAGGCCATCTTTGATAAACAGAGGCCCCATTGTCTTCCATCAGGACAACGCCAGGCCACACACTTCTTTGGTGACGCGCCAGAAGCTCCGGGAGCTCGGATGGGAGGTTCTTTTGCATCCGCCGTATAGTCCGTACCTTGCACCAAGTGACTACTACCTGTTTTTGTCCATGGCGAACGAGCTAGGCAGTCAGAAGTTAGCCACAAAAGAGGCCTGTGAAAATTGGCTATCCGAGTTTTTTGCCAACAAGGAAGCGAGCTTCTATAACAGGGGTATTATGAAGTTGGCATCTCGTTGGGAACAAGTCATCGAACAAAACGGCGTATATTTGACTTAAAACAGATGATTGTAACTAATTTTATGAACAAACGAAAATTCAAAAAAAAAATACCGCAGGACTTTTTTGACAGCCAAATACAATACATTACTGCGATCAAATACATTTTGTATTGTATTGTTTTGTATTTTTTTCAATCAACGTAAGATCACGTCTTTCGGCAAATTATTAGACGTGCAATGAAATCTTAAGAAAGACATTCCCCGCTCTATAAAATTTCAAGCAGGCTTTTGTGATTACAATAATTTGTTGTTGTTGTTGTTGTTTTACAAAAAAAAAACTAAAAAAAAATCCTGCAAACATTAGAATTTACTGCGATATTTGCAGAATTACAGTGGATTTTGTAAAGCACTGTAAAAATCCTGTTTTTGGCACTTTTTTGAAATCGATGCCAAAAATATATACATTTTTTTCCTCAAAGTAGCAAATTGTCCTTGTGCAGAATTTATTGGAGTTTTCAAAACTGCTTTTCGATTTGTGGTGCGAAGTTTGCTTATTTAATTATTCTAACTAATTTTTCTATCAAACTATCAAACTAACTTTTCATTCAAACTGAAATATCTCTGAAGATCCTATAGGATCTTCCGAGGAATCAAATGAAAGCTTGTTGATAAGGTTAATTGGATTTGCAGTTGAGTTGGTTAGCAAAAAAATTGTGTTAGTCCAGAAAATCTTTAAAAAAACAGAGAAAAATCGATTTTTCATTTCTTCCCGATGTTGTTGCCCACGACACCTACACTCACCAAGATAAAAATATGTACGTAGAATATTCTAATACCTGAAAGTTGTAGCTTCAAAATGATGTGCATCCCATCGATATGCGTTGATTTTTCACGAAATTACAGCGTGTCGAAAATCACTTAAAATTTTCGACTTCGCACTCTGTTCTTCTAATTTTTTTTGTCGAGTGTAGTTATGCCTGCAATTTTCTTGTCAAGAGCTAGTGTAGGCGATCTGGCGTAGTGGTAACATCCATACCTCTAACGCTAGGGGTCACGAGTTCAATTCTAACTCCCGACATTCTTCCAAAAAAGGAAGTAAAAGCGATGAACCAACCAAAATGTGTTGATGAAAGTCACTAGAATAGAGAAAAAAATATTGTCAAGATCTAAACATATTGACTCAACCAAAACTTTTTTTACTGATTTGTTCTAGTCTTAATGGTTCCACAGGCTTTGGGGCATTCAATATTACCCCCTTCACAATCCGTAAGCTTAGTTTACACTGTTAGGTGTTTGTTGCGGAATTGGCTGCAATATACTCTGCTTTACGACATATTCAAACCTTGTCACCTAAACGTTTTTACATTTTTCTGATAGTCTGATAGATAGCAGATTTGCTTGCTGAGAAGGGCGCTATGGAAGGACTCGTAATTCGTAGGTCTACTACTTTTGATGAATATCTCCATTTTCCTCTTGAACGTGCACTTGAATATTGACAGACGAGTTGGAATGGTAGTGGCTGTATTGTATCATTCCTAAAGTTTCCCTCAAATCATGGTTCAAAGGTATGGTACGGGTAGTGTGCATACTCATGTCCAGGGATGGTAAAAAATCACATTCAACGATCAATGAATAAGTATATCCCTCTAGTCGGATATTTTTAAATCACCCCCAACAGGCGATGCTCTTTTATTCTTCATATGTACACAGAGAGAATACTTGGAACGGTGAGCTACCAAGATCTCAAAAAAGCAATATGAAAGCGGAATCCTCACTGCTTGCACTCTCGAAACATTACTTCTACTACTCAAGTTTTATCGTGAGTGCAAGCCACAAACGGTTAATCCCATTCCATAGAGCGGATGATGAGTTCTTGATCGGAAAGTGTAACAAGAGACGAACAACTGAAATCTTACGACACTCATCGAGGGATTTTTAATTCTCTATTGCATTGTCCGCAGTGAGTGGCTGACTCAGTCTCGTGTCGATTTTATTTTTCTGTCGTCTCCCGCCCGATGAACAGCAGACGTGTAATGGATGCAAGTGATTAATTTTATTACCAGCAGATTTGGGCGAATCTCATCCCGCCCGAAATCGTTTTTAGATACCAATAATTCTGAACATTCACAGTTCTCTCCAAATAATTTTTCCAATAGTAATTCAATTAGTGACTTCACGAAACACCTTTCGAATTCGATTGAATGTCAGACCCTTTCTTATTTTGTAGATAAAACGGATCACATATTTGATTAATTCAATTCTGTGTGGTTACGTTCTTCGTTGCGAATAAATTTAATGAATTAGTATGGACGTATTTTATTCATATATCGTGGACTTCCGACATATCTGGCAGTAGATTTATCGAACGACTAATGTTTTTTATATCCCTTCAAACTTGTTGCATCTCTCAAGTGTACATACTGCTTTGACCGCAGATTTGCATGGTTAAATCTGGTTAATTTCAGGTATTCAGTCTTCATTTTGTCGAATGAATACTGTTGGAAAAATAGGTATCGCAGCAAATGATTATCAACATCCTACCTTATCATCAAACGGTATGCTAAGAATTTCAGTGAACTGACGGCATTGGAATATATGCTTTGTGGGGACCACACAATTATTATCAGAGCTGATAAACACCCGACTGGAAGTCATGAACATCAATTCAATGTGCCCAAGATAAATTTATCCTTTAAAGGTCTTTAATCTTTCTAAAGATGATCATATGGAATATATTCCAATGTCGTCTGGAATAACCTATCCAACACCTTATGATCGTAATATTATTTTTGCTATTATTCTGATGTTTCATAACACGGCACTCTATTGATTCGCCGAAAATGAATAAAAAATATCCTTGAAGTTAGCCTACGGTTTTAGTAGCAGTGCAATATGGTGAGCCAGTCTCAGGATAAGAAAACATTTAAAAATAAAGGTTTTTTTTTTGAATGAATCAATAGTAAAACAAAACGTCAAAAAATTACTCAGCTTTGTGATAGCAGAGAATCATTATCCATTTGAGTTGTATGAGTATTCGACCCCCCCCCCCCCCCACACTAACTGTGGATAGTCTAACTGCATACAAATTATGTAGAGTTTTTACAATCCAAAAATTTTATGAGTAAATATTTACGTGCTTACACAAAAAAAAACACATGTTGACATATTTGCGCTAATTTATGTTTTTTGATTAATTCAAGGTAATCAAGGTCTTTTCTAGCCACCAGTTTACTCGGGCCCGAAAAAAGAGGTCTGTATTTGGGCTGGCGGAAAAATATATCTCGCAAGACCACGTGTTCGATGTCGTAATAGCCTTGGCCAATAACGCATTTACATTAACTCATAAAATTAGTGATTTGAGGGGGATTATTGTTTGTAGTCTCTTGTAGATTAATTTAAATACCATCTGAAAAATCCTCTGTGAAACATTAAACATTAAAGTCGTCCTATCTGCTGTAGCGCATTTTTTATTTTACCCAGATTCATCGAAGTAAACGCACTCGGAAAGGAAAATTGAACGCCCGGACGAGAGAGCGAGAATCGTACGTCATAGAGACACTCATTCCCATGGAGCAAATTCTTGTTAGGAGTTGTAAACAAAACGAGGACGGAGAGTAACTCAATTATTCGAACTACTTTCAGTCTAGCAATGTTTTGGTCAACTCAGAGTTACCAAGAGAAAATCATTTGGTTTTGATGGGTGAGGATTAATAGTTAGTCGCAGTTTGCACAGATTACGATCTGTGCAGTTTGCGATTAATCGTAAATCACATCATGCTCCCTTGTTTTCCATCCTTGCTCATGTCTAATCATTATTCCTCGAATGCACAATGCAACTTCTAATAGCTGAGCACAATGCTCACACTGAAAACAATTCATTTTAAAATCACAAAAACTTCATGTTATACAATTAATGCTTACAATTCACGCTCGCGGACTAAAAAAAAACAACTATCCTTGATTACAACCTTCTCGGTCCCCTCCCAAAACTCAAGGCCACGAAAGGAAGCGGTTCGCGAACAGACACTCATTGACCGAACAACCTGACCCCTCTAAGCGCAAACTTTGACGATTGAGCTTTCGCCATGGTCATAGGAGGTGGGATGGGAAATCGAAGCTCTTAGGCGTATACTGTCTGGAGTATCTTTTAGTTAACCTTCAGTTGTGACTTAGTGGAGGTACACTGTAAATGTTTCAGATTGAGTATTCGAATTTAAATATTAAAATCTGACCTTATTAATGATTACTAATGATTACTATAGCTTTTTAGATACACACTGAAAGCAGTTTTGAAATTGTTTAAATTTGAATAGAAATCAAGAGGTTTCCTAATATTTACACTATAAACTCATCATTAATATTTAAAATGTTTGAACAAGTGATCGTTTTTGTAATATTTTTCATCAATATATCCATTCAGCATTAGATCAAAAATCGATTACCAAAATACGGAATGGCACAGGAGGTACGCACAGACATTCGCCCGCTCACATATCCCACTAACAAGCCAAGAAACGATAACGCCGGTAACGGTTGTCGTGCGTTAATCAGATAGCCTGTCAACATTCACCACGCTTAACCGCAGAATTTATTGGACTGTTCGCTATTCATCGAAATTAACACATCATTTACCACGCTTTGCCGGACAGGGAAGCCAGCCGAGGGAACCTGGCGAACCTCCAATAATCCCCCGACTTAACGCCGAACAAAACCACTAAATCATCGCTCAATATGATTACCAGGATTTCCTGGTGGCGTGGCGGCGGAAATTGGACGCGCCCGGCATAACTCCACAAAAAAAAAGCGCAGCTTCTGGAATTCAATAAATTAATAACACGCACAATAACAACCACGTGAAAAGGCACGCTCGCGCTGAAGATTTTGAAAAATGGACACAGATTCAAAAATTGAACCCTCTTTTTTGGAGGCGTTGGTTGGGTCCCACGACGGGGAAGCCTCCCGCTGGGCTCCCGCTTATCGGATCGAGCTCTCGTGCGGATCCTCTTCGTCAGGGCTTTGGGACGGACGCGCTCATAAATCTAGATAAATAATGACATTACACGACGAGTTTACACAAGTTTGAGCGCAGCCGATGATTTTTTTCACACCTTTCTTCCCAGGTACTGCTGCAAAAGAGCGTGTTGGGTGCACTCGAAGGCCGGAGACATGATAATCCGCTTTATTTGTATATTGGTACGACCCTGGTCCTTTCCAGCAGCGCAGCTTCAGGCGCGGAAAGCTGATATCGTGGCGAAAGAATTCGCGAAGATAGCCATTATATCACATTGGCAGCTTTCGGCCAATAAATTAGCGATGATGATTTAATAAAGTCACATGGATGCGACAGAGTCTTGCTGTCGTGGCATCAGCGTCCGAAACGCTACAAACATGGTTCATAGGGAGGTTTATAGAGCAAGGAAAAGCATATTGGTAAGTACACAGGTTCGTTGATAGTTCTCATTCAGAGAATTCGATTCGATTCTCATCCCGAGTCAAAAGATGAGAATTTTAATTGACAAAGTTGAAGAGATCATTGGGAATGGCTCACAAATTACGTAACGCTGATTGTCCGGATTTTGATTCGCAAATCCTATCTCTAGCACACAGTAAGTAACGCAACCTCGACTATCATAACATGAACTCAATGTACATTTTTCAATACACTGGAGCGACATCTTCTGGTATAAAATGTTAACATTGAAGCTTCCCAGCTGAAGTGAGGAATTTCAGTAATTGGATCTTTGGTGGAAAGCTTTGTTCATACTTGAACTTCATAACCAGTGATATCAGATTTGAATGTTTACTGGTCTATCAATTTGTAGATTGAATATTTCGATAAAATGCAGAGAGTAGAAAAAAATCATCAAACATTTTTCATTGTTCAAATAGTTATAACATTTCGAAGAAAAATTTAGATGTCCCTTTGGATGGAGTGGCTAACGTTCCTAGCATGAGTTTTTATATTTACTTTTATTTGTCGTTAGAAACTAGAATTAATTAGAAGTTTAATGCTGTCCGGAAAGTCAGGATCTGTCAAAAAGGAGTTTAGCTCACTAGTAGACGGTTCCATCTTGAATAAATCATTCATTCGAAACCTTAAAGCGATCTTATTCTCAACAAATTGGTTGATAGCTCTGGAATCACGTAGACTTCAATCGGGGGATTTTCGGGATAGTACTCCGTCCGCTATTTCATGCTTCTCGTTGAAATCAGAACATAGAACCTTGGAAAACCCGTCTTGGCACCTTCATCGCACCCTTTTGACGTGGGACTACGTCTAACCGGAATATATGGAGGGTAAAATGAAAACCTAAACACAGAACATGCAGGAAAAAATGAAAGATTTCGAATGCTTATAGCTCGAACATTTCGTACTGGATAGGAGAGATGTTTGCATCACTTGATAGGGAATATTTCTACGCATCTATCGCAACTAACAAAATGTTGTTTTTCATTAGATAAACAATTGAATGATTGTAAAATATTAGGCGTTATCTAAACGCCCTAACTGCATCGTTTTGATTGGCCCGATTTACGGTTTCCCTAACACAGCCATCGAAACCAAGCAGCCTTGGGGAAATCGGCATTGCAAATACATGAAAGTAGGGGGACTTTTGTTCTCATCGAAAAATGTTCCCTAACACAGACTTTAAAACCAAGCAGCGAAATCGGCATTGCAAACACACGAAAGAGCCTAGAGGCGAGTGAACTGAAAAGTTTAAACCCTCTTAAAGCCAAAAAGAAGAAAAAGAACACACGAAAGTAGGGGGAGCTTTTGTTCCCACCGAAATGTGTTCCCTAATAGAGATTTCTAAACCAAGGTGCCTGGAGAAATCAGTATTTCAAATTCATGCAAGTCGGGGGTATTTTTGTTCCGACTGGAATGTGTTTCCCTAACACAGACTTCAAATCCATGAAGCGTGGGGAAATCGGCATTGCGAATTCATACAAATCGGGGGTATTTTTGTTCCGATTGAAATGTGTTTCCCTAACACAGACTTCAAAACCGTGGTTTCTGGGGAAATCGGCTCTGCAAATAAATGCAAACTGCGAGTACTTTTGTCCTCGCTTGCCTTTGTGCAGAGTGGAATATGTCTGTCCTAACATGATCTTCTAAACTTAGGAACCTGGGAAAATCGTGCAGCCACTAGAAGCGAATGAACTTCCCAGTTTCAAGCAAATTCGAGATTCGAGAAGTATGTACACTTTTGGGATGTAAACTTCAGAGGGAAATGTAAAATAAAATAATCGTTTGATAATTTTTTTTGTCTTTATTGGAAAGATTTTCAGCCTTAGGCTGGTTCATCAAACGTTTGATAATTCTTCCGTACATATATTTTGTTCTAGTCATCATACCAAACGTAAAAGGTCCGTCATTAAATTTACTTGTAACGAAGAACAATCAATCACAATAAATGAATTGACTTTACACGGCATTTGTTTTTCACTCACAGAGCAAATATATATTTTTTTTTTGACGTAGGACTACGTCTAACCGGAAGATATAGGGGGTGCAATGGAAATCTAGGCACTGAACAAGTAGGAAAAAATGCAAGATTTGGAACGCTTATAACTCGAGCATTTCTCAATAGATCGCAAAGGTTTTTGCATCAATTGATAGGAAATATATCTACGCATCTATCATAACGAATAACATTTCATTTTTCTTGAGATAAATAATTGAATAATTGTGAAATATCAAGCATTGTCCAAATACACTATGTGCCCATTTTTGATTGGTCCATTTTGTGCTCCTCAAATCGTACCGACCAAAACGGGCAACCAGAGCAGCAGCGAAATAGAATGAAGCACGATTGGAAAGGAAAAAGAAAAAAATGAGGGGAACATTGGTCGCAGTCTCACACATGCGTAATTCTCGAGCCAGCCAGTCAGCTTAAAAATCCCCTCTCCGCTGCCGTAACGATCATTCTCATCCGAACCGTACACCACATCGTTTCGCATCACCTCACATCAACAAACCAACACAAGCAGCCATGATTTGATATGGCAAAGGAGGAAAAGTGAAGGGAAAGGCAAAATCCCGCTCGAACCGTGGTGGCCTGAAATTCCCGTAGATGTATCCGCCAATTGCACCGGAAAAGGTAGCTAGGTCGAGCGCGTTAGTACCTGTGTACCAGTCCACCTAGCCGGCGTTATATAGTTTCGGCCGCCGAAGTGATCGAGTTGGCTGGCAAAGCTGCTCGCGACGATAAGAAAACCCGCATTCGGAACAGAACACATTCGGTTCGGTGGACATCAAGACAACAGGCAGTTGCAGCGAGTGGCGAGTGGCAAACGCAATCGCAAAACGGCATCAGGTAGCAGAAGAAAAAAGTTTGTTCTTTATACAAACTGCTTTGGTGGCAAATCCAGAACAAGGCGGCATCGAGGGCGTTCGAAATGGTTTTTTTCAAAACCACGAATACTAAGTTTTCTAAATTGGAACCATTCCATAAAACAAGGCGCTTTTCAGGGCCATTAAACCTTCCAAAAAAGAGTTTAGGAAATAAAGTTCAATGCTTTCTAAAACATTATCCAAAATAATAATAAAACACAAATTGATGTTTTCATAATTTGTTTGCCAGGATTTGATGAGTATGTGAATTTGGCAGTTGTTCTGAGCTTATTGATAGTTGGGGACTTTCCTGATTATTCAATTTTCACCAGTACAGTAATCTACAATTAGTTCGACATTTAGCTTATTGGACGGACATGTAATGTGACTTATTTAGTTGGACATTTTTGTAAACATAGAGATCCAAATTATGATCCCACATTGAAAGTCGACACTGTACCACTGTCATCGCAAATGTTCAATTACAGGTTAAAATTACCTCCAATCCGGCACTGAGTGGTGGTAATGCGACGTGCCATTGAATGTAATTTACTGTAAAATATGTCACAAGCTGGATGGGAAGAAATTTTCCAACTGTGAAAGCTGTGGCGAGTGACAACAAATCGCTAAACAGGAAGGTTTAGCCGAACAAGATGGGAATATCGAGTGATAACAAAAACACAACACCAAAGGTTCTTTTCAGAACCATTAACATATTCATAAAGAGTAAACAGTAAACTAATCCATTTTTCAGGTAGATAGGTAGGTATTCACGTAGGTGAAGAAAATAAAACAATATATTTAAAATATATATTTAACAAAAGCTGTCCCCTTTGCATAGTCCTACGTCACTCCGGTTATGTCCCCGACATTACCCACCCGTCTTTTAACCCATTTATTTTTATTTTAAGGCTCATTAGCATTTTAGCTGTAACAGAGCCGCATTTTAATCGTGTACATGTCACATGGTTATCATATCTATAATTAGCACATTACACAGTTGCCATTCGCCAGTATTCCTTCTATACCATAACATATGGTACATTCACACAGTAGCCATTTAGGCGTAAGAGTTATTCTTTCTGTTCTTCCATTATCCAGTTGGACCACCGGACAGCGGAGACAGTTGATTGATCATTGTTGAGTTATTTATAGAACAGTAGCCCGATGTGTCTGGCAGAGCAGAGCAGTTGTATGGATGAATCGATCTTATTTCGACCGTGGATCGATCTCCATCGCTGATGATTGTTGCGTGGACGTAGCTATTCTGTAACAACACAAAGATGGTCAATGAGGGCCCTGAGTTATGAACTCAAGATCGATCGCTTACTAAGCGAACGCGCAACCAATGTGGCTACGGAGACCACCAAGCAAATATATTGAACTCAATTGAATTTGGAAACTGTTTCATTCAATCAAGAATTTAATCAATACAAACGAATGATTGCTAAGCTAAGGTAGTTCCACGTGAACCTTGCGGTTATATCATAGATATAACCCACTAATTTTTTGACGTAGGACTACGTCTTTCATTTCTATACCGGTGTGTAAAATCAAAGTTTCGAAAACGAAAGCGTTACGCCGGAGACCGAGATTTTGAGTGTTAATAGCTCCTAAACAACTGAACGAAATGGGATGATAAACACTTCATTCGAAAGATAAAATGTCTACGCGTTCTATACTTGTTACTTTCTGATCCAAAAACTTGTTTCAATAGTCTTAAATTTGCTTTCAAAATAGGCTATTGAAATCACCAATCGGTATATAAGCGAGCGCCGCTCGGAAATCCACTCAGTTCTAATTGAACAGCGATTGGAGCATGTTGTCGCTGTTGTGGTGAAGCTCTTCATTTATCATGAAAGCGCGGATGAACGATGTCACCAAGAGCCTGTTTGTGCACCTTAGGCCAGAAGGGAATCCATCAGGAGGAGAGTGATGTCACAAACGGTTCCCCGGGAAGATCTCGAAGCAGCCGCTACACACATACACACACATACACGCGCGGAATTCTTTCCGTTTGGATGCCATTCAGCATCGAGAAAGATCCGGAAAAAAATCTGCCAGTTCCTCTGGGAATTTAAAAATACATTCATGTGAAAGAGTTTATTTGAATGTTTTCTATCCATGTAACACTGTGACCAAATACATTAGGTTTTGTGATTTTTCAATCAATCGCAATCAACAGGATAGCTTCTGAAGATTATTCTTCCCCATCAGTAGGATATTTCCGTATCCAATATTGGATGCATAAAACCTTGTGCCTCCAACGTAACGCTCTCGTTTTCGAAGTTCTCCAAATATTCATTCATTCAGAATGAATTCAGATTCAACTTCATACAAATGATCTCTAAATCAACGATAGTCCTACGTCACCCTTGCGGTTATACCATAGATATAACCCACTTCCTGTTTTTTTTTTGAACTACATTTGATGGTATAGTTATGGATGTAAAATGAAAATCTAAATTGGAGATGTGAAGAAAATATAAAAAAATTCGAATGTTTCTAACTTGCCCATTCTCTGAAAGGTCATAATTTTTTTGTTTCAATCGATTGAAGATTTTTCAATGCATCTAGCACAATAAAAGTAAATTCTGTTGAAAGAAACAATTAAGAAATGTAGAGTATTATCTAAATAACAAAAAATTATAGGAGGTTGTGTCCAAGATACGACCGCATTATTGACGTAGAACTACGCTGTTATTTTATATAAGTCGCTTGTTTATACCTTCGGATATTATTCTATAATGCTGTGAAATTTTAGAAACAACTGCTTAGTAGAATAATCCTTGAAATGATTTTTTCATTGTAGAATCAGTTGACGATAATTGATTGATGATTCATTCTTGCCCTCGCAAAACAATCGTATGTCGCAATTTATTTCATGTCAATGCATTGAAAATTTACCTCGAAGGCTATTCCGGTGGCCTTTTTCGAAATTGACATAGACTCGGCTACAGTCGATTATATACATGTTGCACCAGCACCATTATTCCATATCTCAAAACTACATCAATATATCTTTGGCACCGCATGTAAACAACAACAATGACAACACTTGCAAGCATCAAATATCATGCTACATGTTATTTAGTATTGCCTCAAAAGAATCGCACCTCTAGATATCGTCTAAGCGTAAACCATGCGCCAAACAAGCATTCACCATAGCATGCATACAGAGCCATACATTGGTGGCTTGAAACTACTAGCAATATAAACATTTCTCATCATTTTGCGCTATTCTCAAAAGAAACGCTTCTGTTAATATTACTGGCCTCGAAAAGAGTTGCATTACTTTCTCATGCTCGAGAGAAGCGCAGCTGTCACCCTTAGTGGAGGAAGTTTTGCTACTGGCAAGCAAAACCTAATCACATACAAAATTCCAGAACATTTACTTTCTTGATGACTAAACAAGAGAAATAAACTCTTTTTGTCAACTCAACCTCGAAAATAGTAGCAATTCTTCATTATGATCAATATTAGCGCAAATGCAATCCTAGTTGAAGGCAGTTTTGCGACTGGCACGCGAACCCAAATAACTTATAACATTCCAGTAAGACATTCAAGATGCTTGGTATTCCCAAATAATTTTTTGGTGCACAACCTTAAAGTCTGCTTCGCCATAACGTCAGTTTAATGCATTGATGCATTCTCAAAGGCACCTTTATGAAGACGGAAAATAAACAATGTTAACTGCTTGGAAAAAGACTGAATTATGCCACACAGCTTGTACTCTGCTGTAACACCCATCGATGCGAATTCGCTGATGAGTTTGTCAAGAGCGACCGCCTTCAACACCAGCGGGGGGAGCTTGATTTTGGTTGCTGCCTGGGCGTTTACATTTTCGACCGACGCGCCGAAATCGCCTACTTCGCTGTTGTTCGGTGCGGTGTCACATTTGCGAAGGCTTGGTTCAGTGCGAGCGCTTTTCACTGCACCAACACCGCGTGCATCATTAGATGACGCTTACCTCGAAATTTTATTGCCCCTGGCAATGCGTTCGTTTTTTGCAAGGCTCGAGTCTGCCTTCCTCTTCTTCTTGCTCATCGCACACTACGCGAAGCGTCCAATTTATGATGCGGAAAGAAGAACATACGATACGAATAACGCGAAAAACGAACAGAAAAACAGGAAGTGGGTTATATCTATGGTATAACCGCAAGGGTGACGTAGGACTATCGTTGATTTAGAGATCATTTGTATGAAGTTGAATCTGAATTCATTCTGAATGAATGAATATTTGGAGAACTTCGAAAACGAGAGCGTTACGTTGGAGGCACAAGGTTTTATGCATCCAATATTGGATACGGAAATATCCTACTGATGGGGAAGAATAATCTTCAGAAGCTATCCTGTTGATTGCGATTGATTGAAAAATCACAAAACTTAATGTATTTGGTCACAGTGTTACATGGATAGAAAACATTAAAATAAACTCTTTCAAATGAATGTAATTTTAAATTCCCAGAGGAACTGGCAGATTATTTTCAGTAACGATTAGATATTTCCACATTTTCCTCGATACTGGAAGCCCACCAGTGGTTAATGCTAACTCGATAACCATCTGTTAATAGCACTTGATTGAAACATATTTGGTCACAGTGTTACATGGATAGAAAACATTCAAATAAACTCTTTCACATGAATGTATTTTTAAATTCCTAGAGGAACTGGCAGATTATTTTCCGGATCTTTCTCGATCCAAACGGAAAGAATTCCGTGCGTGCTGCTTCGAGATCTTCCCGGGGAACCGTTTGTAGCATCACTCTCCTCCTGATGGATTCCCTTCTGGCCTAAGGTGCACAAACAGGCTCTTGGTGACACCGTTCATCCGCGCTTTCATGATAAATGAAGAGCTTCACCACAACAGCGACAACATGCTCCAATCACTGTTCAATTAGAACTGAGTGGATTTCCGAGCGGCGCTCGCTTATATACCGATTGGTGATTTCAATAGCCTATTTTGAAAGCAAATTTAAGACTATTGAAACAAGTTTTTGGATCAGAAAGTAACAAGTATAGAACGCGTAGACATTTTATCTTTCGAATGAAGTGTTTATCATACCATTTCGTTCAGTTGTTTAGGAGCTATTAACACTCAAAATCTCGGTCTTCGGCGTAACGCTTTCGTTTTCGAAACTTTGATTTTACACCCCGGTATAGAAATGAAAGACGTAGTCCTACGTCAAAAAAAGACGGGTGGGTAATGTCGGGGACATAACCGGAGTGACGTAGAACTATGCAAAGGGGACAGCTTTTGTTAAATATATATTTTAAATATATTGTTTTATTTTCTTCTCCTACGTGAATACCTACCTATCTACCTGAAAAATGGATTAGTTTACTGTTTACTCTTTATGAATATGTTGATGGTTCTGAAAAGAACCTTTGGTGTTGTGTATTTTTTTGTTATCACTCGATATTCCCATCTTGTTCGGTTAAACCTCCCTGTTTAGCTATTGCGTTTGCCACTCGCCACAGCTTTCACAGTTGGAAAATTTCTTCCCATCCAGCTTGTGACATGTTGTTCAGTAAATTACAATTTAATACGACGTGCCGGAGAAACACTTTGCCACTCACTGAAACTAATTGTTGCCTTGATGAGCGCCGAACCGAAGCTGCTCTGTTCTTGATGCGGGTTTTCTGATTGTCGTGAGCAGCTTTGCAAGCCAACTCGAGCACTCCGACGGCCGAAACTCTATAATCGCTGTTAGGAATACTGGTGCTCCGGCACCAATCCGTTCGGCCTAGTTACCCTTGCGGAGCAATCAGTGAATGCGACCAACAGGAAACTGGAGACCTGCACGGTTCGAGTGAGACTTTGGCTTTCCCTTAACTTGTCCTCCTTTGTTACGTCCACGATGCCGATGCCGTACAACCACACGGGTTTACGGTTTGAAAGAAAATAAGATATTTTTTTGGGGTCCGCGTGTTTTATACTCTAGCGGTACACACTCACAGGATAGAGACAAATCGGCAGACTCAGCCAGAGGGGCGAGTCCAACGAGACGAACGAATGAGCGTTAAAAGGGAGCGATGGCAAAAAAATACATTCATTACGATTTGTTCGCTCGTTGGATTCACATGCAGGCTTAAAAGGGTCCTTTTCAGGATCACAAAATTATCTTCAATGTAAAGAGTTTATTGTTTTGTTATCATTCGATATCCCCATCTTGTTCGGCTAAACCTTTCTGCTTAGCGATTGCATTTGCCACTCGCCACAGCTTTCACAGTTGGAAAAATTCTTCCCATCCAGCTTGTGACATATTTTACAATAAATTACATTCAATGGCACGTCGCATTACCACCACTCAGTATCGGATTGCAGGTAATTTTAACCTGTAATTGAACATTTGCAATGACAGTGGTACAGTGTCGACTTTCAATGTGGGGTCATAAATTGGATCTCTATGTTTACAAAAATGTCCAACTAAATAAGTCGCATTACATGTCCGTCCAATTAGCTAAATGTCGAAATAATTGTAAATTACTATACTTTCAATCTGGAAACAATTTAAGAATTGGTGAAAATCAATAAGCTCAGAACAACTGCCAAATTCACATACTCATCATATCCTGGCAAACAAATTATGAAAAAATCAATTTGTGTTTTATTATTATTTTGGATATTGTTTTAGAAAGCATTGAACTGTATTTCCTAAACTCTTTTTTGGAAGGTTTAATGGCCCTGAAAAGCGCCTTGTTTTATGGAATGGTTCCAATTTAGAAAACTTAGTACTCGTGGTTTTGAAAAAAAAACCATTTCGAACGCCCTCGATGCCGCCTTGTTCTGGATTTGCCACCAAAGCAGTTTGTATAAAGAACAAACTTTTTTCTTCTGCTACCTGATGCCGTTTTGCGATTGCGTTTGCGTCTGCCTGTTGTTGTCTTGATGTCCACCGAACCAAAGCGCGAGCAGTTTTGCCAGCCAACTCGATCACTTCGGCAGCCGAAGCTCTATAACGGCGGCTAGGTGGACTGGTGCACTGGTACTAACGCGCTCGGCCTAGCTACCCTTGCGGGAAACTCCTTTCCCTTCACTTTTCCTCCTTTACCATGTCCAGACATGGCTGCTTGGGTTGGCTTGTTGATGTGTTGTGATGCGAACCGATGTGGTGTACGGTTTGAATGAGAATGATCGTTACGGCAGCGGAGCGGGGATTTTTAAGCTGACTGGCTGGCTCGAGAATTACGTATGTGTGAGACTGCGACCAATGTTTCGTTCATTTTTTTCTTTTTCCTTTCCAATCGTGCTTCATTCTATTTCGCTGCTGCTCTGGTTGCCTGTTTTGGTCGGTACGATTTGAGGAGCACAAAATGGACCAATCAAAAATGGGCACATAGTGTATTTTGACAATGCTTGATATTTCACAATTATTCAATTATTTATCTCAAGAAAAATGAAATGTTATTCGTTATGATAGATGCGTAGATATATTTCCTATCAATTGATGCAAAAACCTTTGCGATCTATTGAGAAATGCTCGAGTTATAAGCGTTCCAAATCTTGCATTTTTTCCTTCTTGTTCAGTGCCTAGATTTCCATTTCACCCCCTATATCTTCCGGTTAGACGTAGTCCTACGTCAAAAAACGACGATTTCCAAGTTGGATTACCACTGGTGGGGTCCAATCTTAGATCGAAGCGCAGCGAAAGCAAAGTGAACTGGATTACTCAACAGTCCGATGCTGAATGAAAGTTTGCATCAGCGAGATCCACTGTTTATACTCTAGGCAAATATTCACCCTTCATTCTTCTTCTTTTCCTTTGTTCACGGAGACTTTAAATCCTACGATTGCCCCTCCGTTGGTCGTCGATAAGTTGCTCGTTATTGATATCTCTGTTCGGGAAAGCATTCAAATGGACAGAACAAATGTATGGGAAAATAGAAACACTTAAAGTTTTCATGAATTTTAACCATTTACTAACCAGGGGATTCTATTGTAGGGCATATTAAACAAATCTTACGCAATTTCCGATTCGTTTAGTATGTAAATCGCCAAAATCCGTTCGCGGCGAAAATAGTTATTAACGTTAACTTTATTTCATAAAAACGTGACCTGTTTTCTGATTTGACACCCTTAATGAAAGACGTAGTTCTACGTCAAAAAATAATAAAATCGCACATTCTGATCTGTGCTCCTCAAACTGTACCGACCAAGCTAACGTAATTGCGACGCACCATTTGATCATATCAATACCATTGCGAAAACAATCGAAGCCTATCATCATTTTATCCTATGGGAAAAAGAAAATCAGGTCGTTGTTTGCTTTAGAAACTATTCTCAGAATATACCCACGAAGCTTACACTGGTGCGCAGAAGCAAAGCAGAACAGAAATGTTATGTTAAATAATGAAATTTATTCTCATTCCATTGCTTCTATTGAACTATTTTATATAAAGTGCGTGAACGCCGTAAGCTATATGTCGCCAAACAAAATGATAAGAGATTACTTTTAAATTTTCAAACTGTATTTACTCACTGCGAGGCTGTAGGCTGAACTGTCGATGGGAATCTTTTTCTGAATATGTGTTCACTTCAAAGGACGATTTCGGAGTTTGGCTCATGCTTCGCATGAAGCCGGCTAACATTCGTCTTCCAGCTGTGGATGCCCGGTTGTGGAGAGCAACTTCATTACCTTTTCAAAGAAGTCTAGCGCATTAACTTCAATTTGATATATCGATCATTTAAATCGGTCTAGCAATTAAAAGCTCATTAACTTCAATTTGATATATCGATCATTTAAATCGGTCTAGTAGTTCAAAAGTTATGAATTTTTGAGAATAGGAAAAAAAGGGAAAGAAAATAATATCCCGAACTATCGGTTAGCTTTGAAAAACAACAACTTGAAAAAGAAAAAAACACATCTCTGATTTTAAGATATTTTATGTAAAAACTCCTCAGCTTTCTAGAAAAAATATTTTTAAAAATATAGCGCCCTTGGTCCCGTGACCACGAAAACCATACAAAACAAATACAGTCAATAATAACGGAAACAAAATTGAGGTTATTGGCTTTAATTCGATATATCGATCTGTAGAATCGGTCCAGGAGTTCAAAAGTTATGAATTTTTGAAAAGTCATTTTAGGAAAAAAGTGATTTTTGGGCCACCCTGGTCACCTTAAGGAAAAAATAAAAATATACGGATATACGGATAAAATATGTTTTCTATTGTTTGCAGCCTATTTTAGGCTAGTCTCAACAAAGTCTCTATTTTCTCTATTGACGTAGGATTACGTCTTTCGGGAACATATTGGGGTACAAATTGAAAATCGAAAATCGAGCGCACCGTGAAAATTGTCCAATTTCAAATGCTTATTGTTCAGTGATTTCATGATGGATTGATGAGATTTTTGCGTCAATCTATTTCAGCACTCCATAACAATTTTTTACATTGAATGAAATAATATATGTCATGAAACTAACTATCGAACAATTGAAGAATCTCAACCCCTATCCTAACAGAAATACCCACTTCTGATAGGTCGAAATTGACGAAATATGCGGCGGGTTCCAAACAGAGACATCAAAACCAAGCTGCCTAGGGGAAATTAGCATTGCAGATACATGAAAGTAGGGGGAGATTTTTTTTCCCACCGACATGTATTCCCTAACAGAGATTTCAAATCCATGGTGTCTGGGAGAAATCAGCATGTGAATACCCTCGATAGTTCAACTAACGACGCGCACAAATGGATAGTGCTCATTGTAACTAGCGTGGGCATTGCTGATTGCATACGTGCTGGCGAATAAGTTGAGAGCGATGAATAAGTGTTTTTTCGTTCCAATAAGAATCTTTTGAGTGAAGAATGATGTTTCAATGAACTGAATAGAACTTATGCTTGATAGAATATAAATAAAATTTAAATTTAGAACTTTTATGTTGGTTGCTTCGTAAAACTTTTAGCACAACTGTAAGTGTAAAATTGTGTATGGTAGCTATTGTGTTAAAATGACTTGAAATATGAAACGATTTTTTTTCTCCCATGGAAAGTTCATGCGACGAGGAAAATTGTAAAAATGAAGAAATATTCGAAAAAGTGATTTCACATATGCTCTACATACGTATTGGGTGCTGTTAGCATTGAGGCATGTAGCATCGTGTTCCGTTGGGTTTAAAGTGAAAAGGAAATGGGTTGAATAAATACTCAGAAAATAAAAAGTTATGAATGAAATTACTTTTCCATTTCAAATATATTTTCTCTATACTAAAGTAACACTTTTTTCTGGTGAGAAAAATTGGATTCGATAATGAAAATTATCTTATATTGCTTTGATGAGCTTTTTTTTCTTTATTTCATCCATACATAACACAGGCGCCATCTCGTCCAGGACCACAGAGGGCGGCTTTGGTACGTGATACGCACCATCTAATCTATCATTATCACTCGGTTATGGACACTGGTGAAGTGAACAAACAATACCTAACAACCAGACAAAACGGAGCCAAATCATTATCGAAGAGTTTAATAATGTAATTCTTCAAACGTATCCAAAATCAGCGTGCAGCAGATAGCCTAACGGAATCCTACGTCAACTATGCGGTCGTGTCTTGGGCACAACCCTCCTGTGACTTTTTTAATCGATGGTTCACTCGCTGGTTAACGTTCCAACAGGAGATTCAACACGTGAGTAAAATCATGAGTTACGTGAGTGAATTACGAGGTTCGAAATTCGAAAATAATATAGAGTTTGATTGTTCACATATAACATTGTTTTGTTTCAGGTGAAATGGGAAAGTGTAATTTCCAAACTGAATGGCTGGATTGCAAAATATTTTTTCAAGCGTAGTGCACTGTGTCAGTACACATCTGGTTCTGTAGAAATAACACAAATAGCTAAACAGCTGATTATTAAAGATGATATGTTGTTCAACGAATAGAATACGCTAAGGAACGTTCCGGAAGCCTCCGAAATCGAGATGGACCGAATTAATGTTTTTTTGGGATCAACTCGGGTCATTAAAACAACTCTGGATTGGATTCGGATGGACACTCAGACGTTGAGAAAGGGTTTTCAACCTCTTATTCTGAAGGAGGACAGAACCTCGGTGAAAAATCGAACCCTTAATGTCTTAATGACTGTTTAAAATGTTTTGTGTATCATAATAAGCCTTACCTAGTTCCGATCACCGATGAACTGCTGTCGTTGGCTTAGAAAGCGCATAGAAGCTACAGATGTAATTTGGAAAAGGAAAAGAAGAATTAGCAAAAAAAAGCAGAAGAGAAGGAGCAGATAGCTGAAGAGGAGAAGAAACTAAGAGAAATAGAGGGTATAAAAAGTACCTCCACGGAGAAAGAAGAACAACTCAAACTGATCCAAAAGAAGTTGCGTTACGTTGACGGTGACGTTGTATGTCTATTACACTTAAAGGGTTAAATTCAACCCTTCTATCAAACATATATTCGAATTGAAACTTTGTCCTTGATCAAATCTCCATTCAAAAATGTCCGTTTGAAAAAATTCATTGAAATGAAAAATGAAAAAGGATATAAAACTGGAACAAGCGACGCTGGAAGCAGGCTCAATTGTCCGAAAGAAATACGCGTCACAAAAACGGACAATTTATACAATATAAGAAAACATCCTAAAAAAGAAAGACTCTTTCATTACAAGTTTTTTTCAAAGCAACCAACTTTTTTATGGTTTAATTTCGATAAATTCAATACTTTTAGAAAAGTCTGGTAACACAGTAGGAATACTTGTTACAAAAGTAATATGTTTATTTTGTCTTTTTGTTGAAGCTTCAAATTTCTATTTTTTAAAGTTGGTACTACTGTCAGGGGTACTAATGTCAATTTTGAGCGCGACCTGCCATTTAGCTTACTTACACCGTCATTAAGAACAAACTAACTTTATTCCCTTGGGGATTATTGAAAAGGATAACTCTATTGATCAAAGATACCGTGTGAAATTTTGTGTTGCGAACAAAAATTATTGTACCGAAATGTGGAAATTGTGGCATCTCATAGAGAACATTCGTCGCAAATGGCCAGATTTTTCGAAGAAGAATACTTGGATGTTGCACCACGATAACGCGCCAGCTCATCGATCGATCATTGTGAACGAATTTCTGACCAACGAATGTTATTGAACCAGCGCCGTACTTTCCGGATATGGCCCTGTGAGACATTTTCCTATTCATGAAACTTCAATTACCGCTTCGTGGGATCTGTTTTGACAGCATTGAAGGCATAAAACATTGCCTAAATTCGGGCGTTAGCTCACAATGCGTGCCGATGCGTATAATGAATTATTTTCCATTTACCGATAATAGGCATTTATCAGTTATTGTATTGTATGTTGCCCAATCAGTTCGTGCTCAATTCACGTTTTTATCGTGTAGGTTGGTCGTGTTGCTACTAACAATTTATGTAGAATGTCATAATATCTAGCATGTTATTTGGTTATGTAAAAAAAGACGGGTGGGTAATGTCGGGGACATAACCGGAGTGACGTAGGACTATACAAAGGGGACAGCTTTTGTTAAATATATATTTTAAATATATTGTGTTATTTTCTTCTACTACGTGAATACCTACCTATCTACCTGAAAAATGGATTAGTTTACTGTTTACTCTTTATGAATATGTTGATGGTTCTGAAAAGAACCTTTGGTGTTGTGTTTTTGTTATCACTCGATATTCCCATCTTGTTCGGTTAAACCTTCCTGTTTAGCTATTGCGTTTGCCACTCGCCACAGCTTTCACAGTTGGAAAATTTCTTCCCATCCAGCTTGTGACATGTTGTTCAGTAAATTACATTTAATGCGACGTGCCGGAGAAACACTTTGCCACTCACTGAAACTAATTGTTGCCTTGATGAGCGCCGAACCGAAGCTGCTCTGTTCTTGATGCGGGTTTTCTGATTGTCGTGAGCACCTTTGCAAGCCAACTCGAGCACTCCGACGGCCGAAACTCTATAATCGCTGTTAAGTATACTGGTGCTCCGGCACCAATCCGATCGGCCTAGTTACCCTTGCGGAGCAATCAGTGAATGCGACCAACAGGGAACTGGAGACCTGCACGGTTCGAGTGAGACATCCTTTCCCTTAACTTGTCCTCCTTTGTTACGTCCACGATGCCGATGCCGTACAACCACACGGGTTTACGGTTTGAAAGAAAATAAGATATTTTTTTTTGGGGTCCGCGTGTTTTATACTCTAGCGGTACACACTCACCGGATAGAGACAAATCGGCAGACTCAGCCAGAGGGGCGAGTCCAACGAGACGAACGAATGAGCGTTAAAAGGGAGCGATGGCAAAAAAAATACATTCATTACGATTTGTTCGCTCGTTGGATTCACATGCAGGCTAAAAAGGGTTCTTTTCAGGATCACAAAATTATCTTCAATCTAAAGAGTTTATTGTTTTGTTATCACTCGATATCCCCATCTTGTTCGGCTAAACCTTCCTGTTTAGCGATTTGTTGCCACTCGCCACGGCTTTCACAGTTGGAAAATTTCTTCCCATCCAGCTTTGTGACATGTTGTACAGTAAATTACATTCAATGCGACGTGCCGAAGCGCCACTCAGTGCCGCATTGGAGGCGATTTTAACCTGTAATTGAACATTTGCGATGACAGTTTTACAGTGTCGACATTCAATGTGGGGTCATAATTTGTATCTCTATGTTTACAAAAATGTCCAACTAAATAAGTCGCATTACAGGTCCGTCCAATTAGCTAAATGTCGAACTAATTGTAAATTACTGTACTTTCAATCTGGAAACAATTTAAGAATTGGTGAAAATTGAATAATCAGGAAAGTCCCCAACTATCAATAAGCTCAGAACAACTGCCAAATTCACATACTCATCAGATCCTGGCAAACAAATTATGAAAAAATCAATTTGTGTTTTATTATTATTTTGGATAATGTTTTAGAAAGCATTGAACTGTATTTCCTAAACTCTTTTTTGGAAGGTTTAATGGCCCTGAAAAGCGCCTTGTTTTATGGAATGGTTCCAATTTAGAAAACTTAGTACTCGTGGTTTTGAAAACAACCATTTCGAACGCCCTCGATGCCGCCTTGTTCTAGATTTGCCACCAAAGCAGTTTGTATAAAGAACAAACTTTTGACGTAGGACTACGTCTTTCATTTCTATACCGGGGTGTAAAATCAAAGTTTCGAAAACGAAAGCGTTACGCCGGAGACCGAGATTTTGAGCGTTAATAGCTCCTAAACAACTGAACGAAATGGTATGATAAACACTTCATTCAAAAGATAAAATGTCTACGCGTTATATACTTGTTACTTTTTGATCCAAAAACTTGTTTCAATAGTCTTAAAATTGCTTTCAAAACAGGCTATTGAAATCACCAATCGGTATATAAGCGAGCGGCGCTCGGAAATCCACTCAGTTCTAATTGAACAGCGATTGGAGCATGTTGTCGCTGTTGCGGTGAAGCTCTTTATTTATCATGAAGGCGCGGATGAACGGTGTCACCAAGAGCCTGTTTGTGCACCCTAGGCCAGAAGGGAATCTATCAGGAGGAGAGTGATGCCACAAACGGTTCCCTGGGAAGACATCGCTACACACACATACACGCGCGGCTATTAACAGGTGGTTATCGAGTTGGCATTAACCACTGGTGGGCTTCCAGTATCGAGGAAAATGTGGAAATATCTAATCGTTACTGAAAATAATCTGCCAGTTCCTTTGGGAATTTTCAAAATATATTCATGTGAAAGAGTTTAATTGAATGTTTTCTATCCATGTAACACTGTGACCAAATACATTTGGTTTTGTGGTTTTTCAATCAATCGCAATTAACAGGATAGCTTCAGAAGATTATTCTTCCCCATCAGTAGGATATTTCCGTATCCAATATTGTATGCGCCCGCAATCGATTATTGCTCAGTCGCCGAAAGTTCCGAGCTCAGAGAGTTCATTCCCCTCTAGTTTGCCTTCCAAATTGCCATCGTAAACCACACCTTCTCTCGATTCAATCACACACAAAAAAATCATACTTAAGCGATATTCTGGTGGTGAGACACATTCATTTTTCGTGAGGACATCGACAAGACAACATCGTTGCCTAACGTGCTGGAGGAGGTGGACGGCGAAGGATCGACACATACACGCGCAGAATTCTTTCCGTTTGGATGCCATTCAGCATCGAGAAAGTTCCGGAAAGATCTAATCATTGCTGGAAAATAATCTGCCAGTTCCTCTGGGAATTTAAAAATACATTCATGTGAAAGAGTTCATTTGAATTTTTTCTATCCATGTAACACTGTGACCAAATATGTTTCAATCAAGTGCTATTAACAGGTGGTTATCGAATTAGTATTAACCACTGGTGGGCTTCCAGTATCGAGGAAAATGTGGAAATATCTAATCGTTACTGAAAATAATCTGCCAGTTCCTCTGGGAATTTAAAAATACATTCATGTGAAAGAGTTTATTTGAATGTTTTCTATTTATGTAACACTGTGACCAAATATTTTTCAATCAAGTACTATTAACAGGTGGTTATCGAGTTAGTATTAACCACTGGTGGGCTTCCAGTATCGAGGAAAATGTGGAAATATCTAATCGTTACTGAAAATAATCTGCCAGTTCCTCTGGGAATTTAAAATTACATTCATGTGAAAGAGTTTATTTTAATGTTTTCTATCCATAAAATATCCATATAATACATTTGGGTTTGTGATTTGTCAATCAAGTACAGTTAGCAGGTTAGCTTCTGAAGATTATTCTTCAGAACAAGGTTTTTCGTATCCTATATTGGATGCATAAAACCTTGTGCCTCCAACGTAACGCTCTCGTTTTCGAAGTCTCCCAAATATTCATTTATTCATTCATTCAGAATGGATTTAGATTCAACTTCAAACAAATGATCTCTAAATCAACGATAGTCCTACGTCACCCTTGCGGTTATACCATAGATATAACCCACTTCCTGTTTTTTCTTCTGCTACCTGCTGCCGTTTTGCGATTGCGTTTGCCACTCGCCACTCGCTGCAACTGCCTGTTGTCTTGATGTCCACCGAACCGAATGTGTTCTGTTCCGAATGCGGGTTTTATTATCGTCGCGAGCAGCTTTGCCAGCTAACTCGATAACATCGGCGGCCGAAACTATATGTCGCCTGCTAGGTCGCCTGCTAGGTCGCCTGCTAGGCGAACCGATGTGGTGTACGGTTTGAATGAGAATGATCGTTACGGAAGGAAGGAAGGTATTGTATTATAGAGACTTTAAACTTTTGCAGTTCATTCGTCTCTCGCCTTGAGAAAGGCCCTTTGAAAACTCTACTCTACTCTATTACTCTACTCCAGCGCTACCACCTCCGCCCTCTTGCCTTGAGAAAGGCACTCGATCCCTCGCCGTCCAGCTCGTCCAGCAACGATGTTGTCCAGTCGGAGTCCACACAAAGAATGATCGTTACGGCAGCGGAGCAGGGATTTTTAAGCTGACTAGCTGGCTCGAGAATTACGCATGTGTGAGACTGCGACCAATGTCTCGTTCATTTTTTTCTTTTTCCTTCCGAATCGTGCTTCATTCTATTTCGCTGCTGCTCTGGTTGCCCGTTTTGGTCGGTACGATTTGAGGAGCACAAAATTGACCAATCAAAAATGGGCACATAGTGCATTTTGACAATGCTTGATATTTCGCAATTATTCAATTATTTATCTCAAGAAAAATGAAATGTTATTCGTTATGATAGATGCGTAGATATATTTCCTATCAATTGATGCAAAAACCTTTGCGATCTAATGAGAAATGCTCGAGTTATAAGCGTTCCAAATCTTGCATTTTTTCCTACTTGTTCAGTGCCTAGATTTCCATTTCACCCCCTATATCTTCCGGTTAGACGTAGTCCTACGTCAAAAAATGAACGAAACATTGGTCGCAGTCTCACACATGCGTAATTCTCGAGCCAGCCAGTCAGCTTAAAAATTCCCGCTCCGCTGCCGTAACGATCATTCTCATTCAAACCGTACACCACATCGGTTCGCATCACAACACATCAACAAACCAACACAAGCAGCCATGTCTGGACATGGTAAAGGAGGAAAAGTGAAGGGAAAGGCAAAATCCCGCTCGAACCGTGTTGATCTGGAGTTCCCCGCAAGGGTAGCTAGACCGAGCACGTTAGTACCAGGGCACCAGTCCACCTAGCCGGCGTTATATAGTTTCGGCCGCCGAAGTGATCGAGTTAGCTAGCAAAGCTGCTCGCGACGATAAGAAAACCCGCATTCGGAACAGCACACATTCGGTTCGGTGCACATCAAGACAACAGGCAGTTGCAGTGAGTGGCGAGTGGCAAACACAATCGCAAAACGGCATCAGGTAGCAGAAGAAAAAAGTTTGTTCTTTATACAAACTGCTTTGATGGCAAATCCAGAACAAGGCGGCATCGAGGGCGTTCGAAATGGTTTTTTTCAAAACCACGAGTACTAAGTTTTCTAAATTGGAACCATTCCATAAAACAAGGCGCTTTTCAGGGCCATTAAACCTTCCAAAAAAGAGTTTAGGAAATACAGTTCAATGCTTTCTAAAACAATATCCAAAATAATAATAAAACACAAATTGATTTTTTCATAATTTGTTTGTCATATGATGAGTATGTGAATTTGGCAGTTCTGAGCTTACTGATTTTCACCAATTCTTTCATCGCAAATGTTCAATTACAGGTTAAAATTACCTCCAATCCGATACTGAGTGGTGGTAATGCGACGTGCCATTGAATGTAATTTATTGTAAAATATGTCACAAGCTGGATGGGAAGAAATTTTCCAACTGTGAAAGCTGTGGCGAGTGGCAAACGCAATAGCTAAACAGGAAGGTTTAACCGAACAAGATGGGAATATCGAGTGATAACAAAAACACAACACCAAAAGTTCTTTTCAGAACCATCAACATGTTCATAACGAGTAAACAGTAAACTAATCAATTTGTCAAGTAGATAGGTAGGTATTCACGTAGGAGAAGAAAATAAAGAATATATTTAAAATATATATTTAACAAAAGCTGTCCCCTTTGTATAGTCCTACGTCACTCCGGTTATGTCCCCGACATTACCCACCCGTCTTTTTTATATTAAAAGTCGGAAATTCGGAATAAAAGTGGAATTGGTTTTTTTAGACGAATAAAAAATTTGGATCTCAAAGGGTTAAAGTTGCTATTTTCTGGTCACTCAGTCAGGACCAAATAATAGCTATTTGGTTATAGCCATCGTTCTTTGATAATGCATACTGCTTGATACTCCAGGTGTTGTAACAATTATGTTTGGTTTTTTTTTTTCAAATAAACATTTCGATAGAAGGCCACTAATTAAGAGTGATAATTATTTATTCATATCCAAAATATATATTTTTATTAAGGCTATGGCGGGTCCAGGAGTTCAGTATTTCGACAATGTTTGCTTACAACTATGTTAGTAATATGTAACCGATTACTCGCGGTTGGCTCGTGGTTAGTATTACAAGTGTTCTCATAATCGTAATGTTGCAGTCTCCAATGCTCTGTACGTGTGCCCGACACGGAATACTTCCTATTGGAATGCAGCTAACTATTAATCAGTAACGCCCCTAGGTCTGTTCCCCATATCTAGCGTGGTGCGTCTTCTCGACTCGAGGAATCCAGGATAGAATGGTCACTAGCCGGCGCAATCATCAGCTCGTGTAGAGTTGTCATGAGCAGTACAAACTTTAGTTCTTGTTGAATCATCAGTGGACTGCACAACCTTCGGCCCGTGTATCTGTAAAGAGTGTAGAATTGACAGGTGGCTCATAATTGACACTATCTAGAGAAGACGTCTGAGGTTGGTGGAACGATAGTGTTTAGATTTGTTATTAAATAGTTCCTAACGTTGTCATGGTTATGTTTCAATTCGTCGAAGAAGGAAAACAAAAACGCATCTGATTGCAACTCAAGCTGGACAGCAATGATCTCAAAGTTGTTGCATGTAGATAACTTGGAATATGATTTTTGTTTGGCGAAATCAGTTTAAGGTTACATGCAATACTAATAATTCAACGGTGGATGGAAGAAGATTACATTCGTTATTCAAAAAACCGTGCCGAGCCAGAAGTGTGCGATGTGGAAGCTCCCGACATTCTCAACGCTGGCGAGTTCCGTGGACTCTGGATTAAGTGGCTTGATGATGTGAGTTACCTCTCAACAACAAATATAATAGCAAAATGACCTATTTGTTACCTCTAATCTTTCTAGGTCATCACCACCTGTATGGAAGGAGCTGTGACAGCTTTTCTATGTTACGAGAACCCCGATCCATTTCCAATCAATCAGTGTTTGCACCGATTGGGGTGCCACTGGATTATACTGGAGAACGAAGAAAAGCCATCAACACACATTTTAACAAGCTTTTTTTAATTGGTCGCGCTCGCCATTAAGGCGCAGTCATTCCGGGAAAATTGATCGCCTCCCATGGAATGTGTCACGTTCCATGGGGTAATGCTGAGAAAACAATTGCCGAATATGAAGTTCAATGTGATGCAGCTGGTACCTTTGTTTCAGCCAGCGGAAGTAACGTCCCTCCGAATGCTATTCCGGCAGGAGAATGTGAGGACGGAGAGCCACTGTTCGTCGGTCGTGTATCGCACGAGAGAACTCAAAAGGTCGGTAAAGTGCAGCCGTCACATGGCACTTACTACGTTCCATACGGCGGCCAGGAACTGGCATTCGAGGATTATGATTGTTATATTATTACAATTAAACACAAAGAACGATTCGTCTTAACACATTTGAAAAACAGGAAGTGGGTTATATCTATGGTATAACCGCAAGGGTGACGTAGGACTATCGTTGATTTAGAGATCATTTGTTTGAAGATGAATCTGAATTCATTCTGAATGAATGAATATTTGGAGAACTTCGAAAACGAGAACGTTACGTTGGAGGCACAAGATTTTATGCATCCAATATTGGATACGGAAATATCCTACCGATGGGGAAGAATAATCTTCAGAAGCTATCCTGTTAATTGCGATTGATTGAAAAATCACAAAACCAAATGTGTTTGGTCACAGTGTTACATGGATAGAAAACATTCAAATAAACTCTTTCACATGAATGTATTTTTAAATTCCTAGAGGAACTGGCAGATTATTTTTCGGATCTTTCTCGATGCTGAACGGCATCCAACGGAAAGAATTCCGTGCGTGTATGTGTATTTGTAGCGGCTGCTTCGATGGTCACCTTATCTTCTCCTGAAGGATCGGCTTCTCTGTGCTCCCTCACAGTTTCAAACAAACTGCTTGCGTTTCAGGGCAGATCTCGATCCTTCGCCGTCCAGCATCCTCAGCAACGATGTTGTCTTGTCGATGTCCTCACGAAAAATGAATGCGTCTCACCACCAGAGTATCGCTTAAGTATGCTTTTTGTGCGTGATTGAATCGAGAGAAGGCGTGGTTTACGATGGCAATTTGGAAGGCAAACTAGAGGGGAATGAACTCTCTGAGCTCGGAACTTTCGGCGACTGAGCAATAATCGATTGCGGGCGCATACAATATTGGATACGGAAATATCCTACTGACGGTGAAGAATAATCTTCAGAAGCTATCCTGTTAATTGCGATTGATTGAAAAATCACAAAACCAAATGTATTTGGTCACAGTGTTACATGGATAGAAAACATTCAAATAAACTCTTTCACATGAATGTAATTTTAAATTCCCAGAGGAACTGGCAGATTATTTTCCGGATCTTTCTCGATGCCGAATGGCATCCAAACGGAAAGAATTCCGCGCGTGTATGTGTGTGTGTGTGTGTGTAGCGGTTGCTTCGAGATCTTCCCGGGGAACCGTTTGTGGCATCACTCTCCTCCTGATGGATTCCTTTCTGGCCTAAGGTTCTTGGCTCTTGGTGACACCGTTCATTCGCGCTTTCATGATAAAAGAAGAGCTTCACCACAACAGCGACAACATGCTCCAATCGCTGTTCAATTAGAACTGAGTGGATTTCCGAGCGGCGCTCGCTTATATACCGATTGATGATTTCAATAGCCTGTTTTGAAAGCAATTTTAAGACTATTGAAACAAGTTTTTGGATCAGAAAGTAACAAGTATAGAACGCGTAGACATTTTATCTTTCGAATGAAGTGTTTATCATACCATTTCGTTCAGTTGTTTAGGAGCTATTAACACTCAAAATCTCGTTCTCCGGCGTAACGCTTTCGTTTTCGAAACTTTGATTTTACACCCCGGTATAGAAATGAAAGACGTAGTCCTACGTCAAAATTACACACCAAAAGCAAGAATCTCGTGGAAAGCGAAGATCCTATTTACCGTACGTTTCGGATGATAAGTTTTATTCGGGATAACAGAAAGCTGTAATAAAGCTAGCAGTGTGTTTTTCAATAGTACATAGTTGTGATTTATATTTCCTTATAACACGCCTTGAACTCACTCAGAACTCACATAGCAAGCTCCAAAATACGTTTGTCCGGAGAAATTTCGTTGACGAAAAACCTTCAAAGTGTTTCAGTGTTGCTTAGATGCGTTCTATATTTGTAAACAAATTCAAACATTCGTGAGTAGCGCCTGAACGGCAATTTTGACATTACGTTTTACCTTCCACTTCACTTTCCTTGGCCGCGACTAAGTAAAAGTTTATAGATCAGATAGGAGGGATATGAAACAGGGACACTACAAAGGAAACATAATTAAACGTTAACATCGGCGTTTCTGAGGAACAGGTATAGATGGAGCAGAAGATCAGGATCACGGCTACCTAAGATGTCCCGGACGGGGATATCCGATTGTCTGCCTTGTGCCCTCAATGCTCTGTAGAGCTGAGAGCGGGCAGCATGGAACCGAATACACGACCAGACAACATGCTCGATATCGTGGTAGCCATCGCCACAATCACATAAATTGCTTGCTGCGAGCCCAATGCGATAAAGATGCGCGTTTAGGTTGTAGTGATTGGACTTAAGCCGAGATATAGCGAATAAAATCACGACCTACATTCAATCCCTTGAACCATGCACTCGTCGAGACCTTAGGGATAATCGTGCGACCGAACTTATCTTCACTCCACATGCGCTGCCAACTTACGAGCGTATACTGACGAGGAATGTGGAAAAAATCATTATAAGCAATTTGCCTTTCAAAAAGTGTGCCTTCTGAAGCACCCACCTTAGCTAGCGAGTCCGCTTTCTCATTCCCCGGTATCGAGCAATGAGAGGGAACCCATGCTAAGGCAATCTTGAATAATTTTTCGACCAAAACAAAACGACGAATAGATGTCTTATTCTTGTTAGGAAATAAGATGAGCGTTTATCAACTTTCATTGAGCGGATTGCCTCTATTGAGCTGAGACTGCCTGAAAAAATAAAATAATGGTCGATGGGCAATGCACCCATTTCAGCGACATACACGGAACAGGGATCTTTGAGTTTGAAAGAGGCACTTTTTCATTGAAGATGCCGAAGCCAGTGGACCCGTTTATGAATGAACCGTCAGTAAAGAACATTTTATCAGATCCAACTTTCCCATATTCTGCCGAAAATATCGGCGGAATAGAATCGGAGCGTAGGTGATCTGGGATTCCATGGATTTTTTGGCGCATGGACAGATCAAAAATGACAGAGGAATTGCAGAAGTAAGGGAAGCAAACTTGGTTGGAGATGCCTGGTGAAGGGTGCACGTCGTGGGTAAGGTACTAATGGTATAAAGACATAAAACTTGACTGAGGAGTCAGTTGTAGTAGATTTTCGAAGTTATCAATCACCAATGGATTCATGATCTTGCAACGGATGAGAAATCTGTAGGATAATTCTGTGAACCGAAGAGTAAGGCGGCGGTGACACTGGATGCAGAAAAGTGATCGTACGAATTGTATGCAATAGTGAAAGTAAACAACCACATTGAGTTGTATTGGTGTGGTTACATTGCTTCCTCCTTGCTTCGTTCGAATTCGTCAGCTTCTATCGAACAAAATTGTTTGCTTCTCTTCGTACAATCGAATTTTCGTGCGTACTCCTATCCAAAGTAACCTTAGCCTAAGCGGGGTTACTCCTGCCAAGACTTCGCGACTCATCGTATGTGTCGAATGCAAACACCCCATGGCTATACGCAAGCAACGATATTGTATTCTCTCCAGCTTGAGAATATGAATCCTGGCAGCTGATCGGAAGCAAAAACTGCCATATTCTAACACTGACAATATCGTTGTTTTGTACAACTGAATGAGGTCTCCTGGATGGGCACCCCACCATGTTCCGGTAATTGGAGAAAATTGATTCTTTGCTGGCATTTATGTTTCAGATACGCAATGTGTCTTCCCCAGGTACATTTAGGATCAAAATATACACCCAGGTATTTGAAAACCATAGAGTGTTGGATCGTTTTGCCGGATAGGCGAAGCTGAAATTGGGCGGGTTCGTGCTTCCTAGAAAAAATCGACCATTTCAGTTTTCTCCGCAGAGAATTCTATTTATTTATTGTTTAATTTATGTATGTTTAATAATTATTTGTTTGAGTGCATACTGTGTATCCATTAAACGCCATCTGTTCGTAATTGATCCTAGTACTTTCGATACAGTGTCGACATCTATCGTGATGTGAAACAATTGACTCTATAACAATAACAGGCTCAAGGGTCTTTTAATTTGTTGAAATTTGAATGAAAATTTTCACTTGATGTTATTTTAATACTCAAAACACATAGTCCTGATCCTCATTTAATCAATCTTCTGTAAACTACACAATGTTTCTTTCAGAACTCATTGTTATAACACTAAATTGTTCTCAGACACAATTTTCGTTCGAAAGTTTTTATCATTTGCAAATATTTTTATTATTGTTTTATACAGAATACATATTTGATATAGAAACATTATTTTTCATTCATAACGTTGTATTTCAAATGAATGTTTATTTCTAAATAAACCAACTTAGTACGAAGCTCAACGCCGCCCAAGTGAATCAGTTTAAACTTCCGCTCTATTTCAACCCATCGCCAGATGGCAGTGTATAATGCCATATCATCCCACTAGAGGGGACTGTCAGCGTAAGCTTTCAACCCATAAGCAAACGACAAACAAAATTTCCAACAGGGTCTTTATTTTCACTTCCTCTCTTTCACTCATCATTTTTGTTTATGTTCCTATCTTTATCGCCCTCCCGGTTCCAGTATCATTTTCCCATTCCGGTTATCGGATGTGTGTTGGTGTTGCTTCTGCCGCTCGTGGCATGGCACAAAAACACTCTCTTTCTCACTCTGTGGCTCGTCCTGTGTATTGGTGTCACTGCCTGCGCTCTGCATGTTTTGGACCGTTTGCATCGGAACCTACACTGCTGGCTGTGTTTTCGGCTGGCCGGTTAGCGAGAGCCTGAGAGGCCCGAGAGTGATCCGAAAGCAGCAGCAGCAGCAGCAGCGGAAAACCAGTCGTCCAGCAGTTGTCGCATAGAAACGCTTCAAACGAGTTCGCGCGTGTGAGTTGTCCGCTGTGTGCAGCACTGTGCACTGTTGCTCTCCCCGTTCTTTGTCGGGCTTTTTGCTTGCTGTGAAGTGTTTGGAAGCTGTGTTTGGTGATGTGTTGCCGTTAGAGTGTTTTGTGCCGTTCCTTTGGTGTAGTACATATATGCAATCGAATTGTTCTGTGTAAAGGCTCCAACTGGCAGTGGCAGGATCTGCATAGGTCTCCCTGGGGACAGGGACGAACCCATTTGCTACTCCGGGAGGCGGTTTAGCTGCCCGGTGGACTCCATTGTCCGGGCCTACGGTGCGAATTCGGCAGTTCATGGTGCAGTTGTGTGCTGCGCCGCCCGGTTTTCCGTGTGTTTCGATCGCATCGCGTCGCGGTGAGAAATGTCCTGCCGAGAAGAATATTTGTGCATTTGTGGATAAGTGAAAAGTGGATGAGCAGCAGCAGCAGCAGCGTAAATTGTGCGGATCTGTGTGCACCTTCGTTTTAGTGATAAAATGTAAAAAACGGTGAAAAAACGCGAGCGGCCCCCCGCCTGTGAGTGCGGAAACCAAACTCTTGGAAGAGAGATTGCGAATTCGAGAAAATTTTGCACATCTACGAGACGAGACGACGAGACGAAGGAAGAAGAATAGAATTGAATAGAATCGACACGATATCATCGGGGTGCGTGAGTGTGCGTGCGATAGGCCGCATGTGTGCGAGGTGCCGAAAGTAAAAACAAGCAATCGGTAAGAATCGACCCTATTCAAGTGGGAGAAAGAGAGTAAAAGAGAGAGAGAGATAGAAGGCAAAAGGAGTGTTCCAACCGTTCCAACTGAGGGCTGCAGGATACGGAATTGTGCAACGCGATGACGAAGGATCGCCGCATTTCGGTGATTGATGGTTTCGCGCTCCACGCTGATATGTTGTGCACTTGAAAGCTAAATCAAAGTGGGAAAATGTGAATGCTAAATGTGTTTTGAATATATGTTATGTGCAAAAGTATCCTGTTTTCAAGGTGAAGCTAATCGATTCGAGGGCCATCTGTGTGTTAGTGTAGATTGTAATTTAATCGAGAATCCGATCCCGCCGAGTGCCGAGTGTGATAAGAGAAGTGCCCACATTACGACATCCGATTCCGCGTAACGACAGTGGCATCGATCAGTTATCGTTTTTTCCTCCTACACGTGAAGAAAAAGAGAGTGCCCCAAATATCTGAAAAATGTGCGATAGTGAGTGCGGTGTGTTGGCCAGCTCCACAGGAGCCAACGGCAACAACAACAGCAACAATAATAATAACAACAACAGTATCAGTGCCGCTGCAAGCGCCTCCAATGACCTCTTGGTTGAGGCTATCAATCCGGCAGTTCACATGGCCAGCTCTCTGTCAGCGCCATCGATGCAGCAGCAAAACGAGTTCATCTCCGCACAGGATCTTGCCCTGGAGAATCACTGGCTGCGGGAGAAACTGAAGGAGGTCACAGCGGACCGGGATCGGCTGCTGTGCGAGGTGGCCAACTTGAGGCTCGAGCTGGATATGGCGGAATTGAAGCGGCTTCCGGAAGACAGGTGAGAGTGTTCATATGTTTCGTACCCTGGGGATTTCTCGGATCGTAGTCTCGCGCAATGGTAAATTACACAACACATAGAGCGCGGATGGAAGAAAGAAACATGGCCCAGAAAATGACCAAATTCGTACGTTTGTTCGTTCGTTGGTACGCTTTTGGCAGACTGACAACATTCGGGGCGTAAAGAAGGCCACCACCGATGAGGCAACAGCGGCGAAAGTGAAGGTGATGTTTTGGATGCGATTTGCAAACATACAGCACAACACCGGAGAATCCGCATACCATGCGTCTAGGGGGAGTCATTGTTTTCAATCTCTGCAAAAGGTGTTCCACATAATGAACATTAACAAAAATAACTTATGGGGGTCTATTCGATGCCATTTAGAAAACTGTGAAAAACCACAGATGTTTTGGATTCATGCTTTGGATTCACAACACCCATATAGGGTAAACTGACCAGACGTCCCGCTTTACGCGGGACAGTCCCGCATTTCAACAAAATGTCCCGCGTAAGATTCCGTCCCGCGAAACGTCCCGCATTTGGCAAAAGAAACGAAAATGTCCCGCGATATCAATATATTTCAATATCACATTTTTTTTTTTTTATTAAATCGTTTATTTTTACAGGCTCAGTTACATAAGTTTAAAGGAGCCAAACTCCTATTTGTATAGTTACAAGTATATATAAACATTTTTTATTAATTCTAATGTTAATGAAGTAGAGAACCGATTACTCGCGGCTTGCTCGAGTTTAGAAGGGTGACATTTTGTTTCAGGAAAAGGATGGGATATAAGGATATGTTGACAATGTTCTCACTCACATTCGCACTCACATTCATCATACTCAATTCTTAAGCCTATCTTATATCTAACATGTATTTACATTTCACCTTACTCTATTGTTAGTAAGAAGGGATTTGATTTCTCGCGAAGGGAAAGGAAAAGGAGAATATAAGGATATAAGGACAATCACACACGAAGATTGATAGCTTTTAGGAAGACATATATTTGGGACATGTAATCAAGGTCTAAACCAGCTAACACATCTCTCACCGGCACATTGGGCTGCCTTCCTCTAGCCCGAAGAGAGTTTTCTAAATTCGATCTGGCAACAAGATACTCCTCGCACGACCAAACAACGTGTTCGATGTCGTGGTAACCTTGGCCACAAGCACAGATATTGCCATCGGCAAGATTAAAACGAAAGAGTAGCGCGTCTAACGAACAGTGATTGGACATGAGTCGAGAGAAGGTGCGAATAAAGTCCCGACTCAAGTCCAGACTTTTGAACCATGGTTTGAGGCTAACCTTAGGGATAATCGAGTGAAACCACCGACCCAATTCATCTTCGTTCCATTTACGTTGCCAGTTAGCGATGGTATTTTTACGGACTAAAGAATAAAATTCATTGAAAGCGATTTGACGCTGATAAATATCGCCTTCAATTGCACCTACCTTTGCCAATGAGTCAGCCCTCTCGTTACCCGGAATTGAGCAATGTGAAGGGACCCAGACAAAGGTAATGACATAACAGCGTCTGGTTAAAGCACTCAAAATTTCTCGTATTCTCTCAAGAAAGTACGGCGAGTGCTTTTCCGGCCTCACTGAACGGATAGCTTCGACAGAGCTAAGACTATCCGTTACAATGTAATAGTGTTCAACAGGTCGTGAGGCGACGCTGTCCAGCGCCCAATGTATTGCTGCCAATTCAGCAATATACACAGAGCAAGGATTCTGAAGATTGTGGGAGGTGCTAAAAATTTCGTTGAACACTCCAAATCCTGTGGACTCATTCATAGAGGACCCATCAGTAAAGTACATATTATCACAATTGACACGCCCATACTTTGCATTGAAGATCGTAGGAATGATCCCCGATCGATGATAATCTGGAATTCCATGGATTTTCTCCTTCATGAACAGATCAAAATGTACAGAGGAATTGATGTAGTCAGGAAAACAAACACGGTTGGGAATATACGAAGAAGGAACAACCTGCATAGAGGTGAATTCATGATATGAACTCATGAATCCAGAATGAAAATTTAGCTCGATCAATTGCTCAAAATTTCCGATCACCAATGGATTCATAACCTTACACCGGATGAGGAACCGAAGAGATAATAAATTGAAGCGATCTTTTAGTGGGAGTACGCCTGCCAAAACCTCGAGACTCATGGTATGCGTTGAGGGCATACATCCCAACGCAATACGGAGACAAAGATACTGAATTCGCTCGAGTTTAATGAGATGTGTTTTGGCAGCTGATTGAAAACAGAAACTGCCATACTCCATCACTGAGAGAATAGTTGTTCGATACAACATTATAAGATCTTCGGGATGGGCTCCCCACCATGTGCCGGTAATTGTACGGAGAAAGTTTATTCTTTGTTGGCATTTTTTACTCAGATACCTAATATGGGCCCCCCAAGTACATTTGGAGTCGAACCAGACCCCAAGATACTTGAATGACATAGCATGAGTGATCGGTTTACCCAAAAGTTGAAGCTTTGGTTTTGCTGGTCTATGCTTCCTAGAAAAAACCACCATCTCTGTTTTCTCCGTGGAGAATTCGATCCCTAGCCCAATGACCCAGGTTGAAAAATTGTTCAAAGTATCTTGTAAGGGTCCTTGCAGGTCGGATTCGTTTGATCCTACGACAGACACCACTCCATCATCTACAAGTTGTCTTAGGCTGCAATTTTGTGTAAGGCAATTGTCGATGTCGCTTACATAGAAGTTGTACAAAAGGGGGCTTAAACATGAGCCCTGGGGGAGGCCCATGTAGGAGACCCGATTTACTGTCGAATCCCCGTGAGAAAAATTCAACTGTTTCTCACAAAGCAAGTTATATAACATATTATTCAACAGAGGCGGCAGACCCCGAGAGTGTAATTTGTCTGACAAAACCTCTATTGAAACAGAATCAAAGGCCCCCTTTATGTCCAAGAATACTGAAGCCATTTTTTTTTTCGGCGTAAGCCATTTGAATTTCTGAAGAAAGCAACGCAAGACAATCATTCGTCCCCTTGCCCCTGCGGAACCCATATTGTGTATCTGAGAGTAGGCCATTCGTTTCAACCCATCGATCAAGGCGAAACAAGATCATTTTCTCCAACAATTTCCGTATACAAGACAGCATTGCTATTGGGCGGTACGAATTGAAGTCGGACGCGGGTTTTCCGGGTTTTTGAATAGCTATAATTCTCACTTGTCTCCAATCATCTGGAACAATATTATGCTCCAGAAACCGATTGAATAAATTCAACAAGCGATGTTTCGCCACATCAGGGAGGTTTTTTAACAAGTTGAACTTAATTCTATCCGTTCCTGGAGCAGAATTGTTACATGAAAGGAGAGCAAGAGAGAATTCTACCATCGAAAACTCAGAATCAAGATCGCACCTATCTTGTGGTATATCTCGAACAATTTTCTGCACGGGAGCGGAATCGGGACAAACCTTCCGCGCAAAATTAAAAATCCATCGATGTGAATATTCTTCGCTTTCATTCGTTGAAGAGCGATTTCTCATGTTTCGAGCCACTTTCCATAATTTTTTCATTGACGTTTCTCGTGACAAACCTCCCACGAAATTTCGCCAATAAGCACGTTTTTTCCCTTTGATCAAATTTTTGAACTGATTTTCAAGGTGCAAATACGTTTGAAAATTCTCAATGGTTCCACGTTTCCGAAAAGCTTTAAATGCGTTCGATTTATCCTGATAAAGCTTGGAACATTGGCTATCCCACCATGGATTGGGAGGCCTTTGACGAAAAGTGGAGCCTGGGATGGGTTTCGTTTGAGCGCGAACCGCGTTGTCATATATCAAACGAGAAAGGAAGTTATACTCCTCCAATGGAGGCAAACCATCTCTGGAATTGATGGCTAGAGCAATTGCGTCCGCATATTCTTTCCAGTCAATGTGTCTTGTGAGGTCATATGCCATGTTTATAGATTCAGAAGAATTCGACCCAATGGTGATGGAAATTTTGATTGGCAAGTGATCACTACCGTTGGGATCCTGGATTACATTCCACTTGCAATCTAACGATAGTGAATTCGAGCAAAGCGAGAGGTCAAGAGCACTTGGGTTAGCAGGAGGTTTAGGTACACGTGTTGTTTCCCCAGTGTTCAAAACGGTCATATTGAAGCTGTTACAAAGGTCATATATCAACAATGAACGATTGTCGTCGTACTGTTCCCCCCAGGCAGTTCCGTGAGAGTTGAAGTCTCCCAAGATCAATCGTGGCTCAGGAAGGAGTAAGCACATGTCATCAAGTTGTTTGCGGCTAACCGCAGCTCTCGGAGGCCAATACAAGCTGACAATACAGAGGTCTTTGCCTCTGATGTTTGCATGACAAGCAACAGCTTCGATCCCTCCAATAGGTGGAAGGTCAATTCGAAAAAATGAGTGGCACTTATTGATACCCAATAGCACCCCTCCGTATCTGTCATCACGGTCCAAGCGTATGATATTAAAATTGTGAAAAGAGAGATCATCTCGCGAAGAAAGCCAAGTTTCGGACAGAGCAAAAACATCACAATTGAACTTATGAATTAAAAATTTGAATGTATCCAATTTAGAGATAAGACTACGACAATTCCACTGTAAAACAGTGATATCTCCGACCTCTCTATTTAAATTAGACATCAAGAGAGATAATCATTGCAAGGAGGGGCCATGTTTGCATCAATTGTTGCAAAATTGTCTTTAACACTGGAAGCATTGAGATGACAATGGTTCTGATGGAGTCGGAAACGTTAAAACACGTGAAGATTTGATCCACAAGGTCAGTCAACTTTATAAATCCCGATTGGGAAGTTGAACTAGACGGAAAAACAGGGACAGTTGGGGTTTTTGATGTCCCCTCGAGTGCTGGGCCGTTCAAAGGTGAACCATTCCAACGGAAACCAGGAGGAACCTGATTTTGCTTGTCCGCTGCACTCGATTTTTTAGACATGCTAACAGGGGGTATAACCGGAGGGGCTTGTCCTTGAACTTTGGGAGTGGTCACATTTTTGCGCCGGGGATTCCCTTGGAAAATGAACGGTGTGCCCCCGTTAGCTGTGTCCGCTTCCATTTCGTCAACGGGCAACGTGGCGAAGACATTTTGAGTGTTGATTGGTTGTTGTTGTTGGGCCAGTGGCGAAGCGCCCTTTAAAATATCCGCAAAAGTGCGTTTCGAGCGTTCCTTCAAAGAGCGCTTCTGTTTCTCCCAGCGACTCTTGTAAGTTTCACAAACTGAGAGCTCGTGTGGGGATCCCCCGCAATATGGACATTTATGCTCAGTCGCACTGCAGGATTTCCCCTCATGTTGCTCTCCGCAAGTGGCACAGCGCTCCTTGTTGGCACAATAATCTGAAGTGTGACCAACTGACTTGCATTTTTGGCAAGTCATGGGCTTTGGCACGAAGAGTCGCACAGGCAATCTCAATTTGCCCACCATGACGTAGTCAGGTAGAGCGGAACCAGCAAAAGTTACTCGAAACGAGTCTGACGGCGTGAATTTAGTTTTTCCCTCTTCTTGGGATACTTTTCCTAGTTGGCGGCTGTCCAAAATTTTAACACCCACCAACGGGAGTCTTTTAAATGTACCAACTCCTTCTTTTATCATTTCGCACGTCAGACCAGTTTCAGTTACCACCCCCGAGATTTCTGCGTCATGGGAGGGCACGTAGACGCGATACTCTAGGGAGAATCTCTCGTCGATCACAATTGCATTCGCGTGTTTCCGATCACTCACGACAACACGCAGTTTGTTCGGTCTAACCTTAGAGATTTCGACCACGGAGGAATATAATCTTGCCAGATCTTTCGAAACCTGAATGACATTAATTGCCTTTCCTTTTGGTTTAGGCCGGAAAAAAACAACCCATGGACCAGCTCCAAGTGCATCGTCTGGATAGACCTTGACACGAGGAGAGGAAACAACTGAGGGGGAGGACGAGGTCGATTGTTGAACGGGAGCGGTATCAGTAGGGCTGGGAGGCAAGTTCGGTAGTAGAGCGGAAGCGGGAGCGGGAGATTGAGGGGGCGAAGAGGAAAAGTTTGCCAATTTTCTTGAGGGGGGCTTGTTAAGGTAGATTACCTCTTTCTCTGAAGAGACATCTTCTGAGGGGGGAACGCGTTTAAGCGACTTCCCAGCCCCCGTTGTAGCTAGTGAGGAGGAAACAGTAGTTTCAATCTCCATGTCAACATGACCTTCTGCCATTACGGCAGATATAAAATAATATAATTCTTATTTTTTTTGTATTTCTAAACCTAATATATATTATACCTAAATCGCACACCAATGCGAATGAAATGAAGCGGTGTCTCAATCGAACCGCGTGGCAATCGCTCGGCACAGATGCAACGGTATATCGCACCACAACACGATGATGGAATCGATGACGATGCTAAAGCACACACAGCGATGATACGGCACACGCACCGCGTCCGCCGTGGAGGACTTCTTCCTCACGCTGATAGTGATTGCTGCTCTCCTCACTCGCGCAATAAAGAGAACCCCGTTAGGGCGAAATAACTTCACCAGCCACGAACTGATAACGGTATAATCTCCACTTTATAATAGACGCGAACAAATTTGCGACCGATGTCTCCGGACTGCGCGAGCTGATTATATCACAATTTGATCATGTTGATTTTCTTAAATGGATGAACCTCAAAAAAAACTTTTATTTGGCAGACTGTTCAAAAGCGCTTCTAATGCATCCAAAGATTAATACGTTGAGCTGGTTTCATCGCACCGACATTGGGCTTTTTGTTTAGAGAGTGTCAACTGGAAGCGACAGCAACAAAATTGGAAAATGATTTTTATAAAAGTCCCCTATTGATCCGCAGGGACCAACGTGAGTCAGACGAAAAGTTCATCTTTGGTCCCCTAGCTCGGTCAGGGCTTAACGTTTTAAATAAGCCGGAAGAACTAGAACTAGACAGGAAGAGGCAGAGTTGTTTGATGAAGTATCGTAAATGAAGCGCTGGGCGGTCTTACGAAAGTTGGCCGGAACCTAAACCATGGTCGATGAAAAGATGTATATCGGCGTGTTATTTTACCTTTTCGTGGCTTTGGGGTCGTCTGTCTCTCTATTTTGGCCATTCACCCAAACGTATTCTATCGGGCGCAGCTGGGGAACGTTGGGAAGGTTGGTGGTCTTTGCGACAATGTTTATCTCCAGCCGATCCATCCTTGTGATCTTGTGATCTTTCGGCATAATGGGCTGATCCCAGGTTCGCCATAAAGACCACATTACCTTCCCAACTACGGCAAGCACTTCGTACTATATATCTCCCCGTTCACCATATGACTCGAAAGAAGAGCGGCTTGGACATTCCCTTCACGTCTGTCAGAGAAGGACCTTTTTCGAGAACTTGATGTGAATGATATATTCGACGTCATTGCTTACCTGGGGAACGTAAAGTACCCGGGCCCCTGCCATTCGTTGAATTCTATCATCAAGTACGTCTCGTCTTTCATTATGAGTACGAAAAGAAGTTTTTCACTTCTTTCGCCGGAATGAAGTTTTTCACCAGCACTTCAAGCTACTCCTTCTGGGTGATTTCCTGGTGCTCAGATACGGCCGGTGTCGTCTGACGCTTCCGCATAAAAATGTCCATTTTGGGCAAATTCTTCTCCACCGTTTCGATCTCCCGACTTGTAAATACCAGATCGGCTGTATCTGGCGGGCACAAAGTGTCTCAGGATGTCCAACTCCTTCGCTGTGGGGTGGAGCTTGCAGTATGGAAAAATCATCAAGTTTCTTGTCAGTGCTGCTGCTGCGAATCAACAGCCTTGAATAGAGGCGAATGAATTGCAAAGTTTAAAGCCTCTTAAAAACAAAGAAAGAAAGAAAGAAACAGCCTTGAATCATTTTTGTTGTAGACTTAATAAACGTAAGATTTAAAGAAAATTTGTTCCTATAAATTATCTTTCATCGCCATCCAAAATTAGTCAATTTTTTTGAATGCATACGTTAACTCTAAAATCGATGAAAAATGAATTGGAATTTTTGAGCATTCCATTCGGTAATTTGAAGAAAATTGTAGAATTTGAATCGTGCTTGCCAGGCGTAAATGCTCTGATTGAGCGAGTGATTTTCGGGCGTGAACAAAATCTAAGCCACCGAAAAATCACAACTGAGTGCCGATACTCAGAAAGAAATAATACTTATCAGTATAGACTCGCTAAACTATGGTTTGTCTGTCGGTGTGGAAACGGTTACGATGACATCGATCACGCAGTTTGGCAATGTACGGATAATTACGCAGCCAGAGAGTACCTTTTCAATGCCCTTGAGGTCCAAGGAAGACAACCCTATGTTCCTGTTAGAGACGTGTTGGGAACTCGCGACATCTGCTATATGCAGTTGATCTATATGTTTGTGAAACGGTCTAGTATAAGTATTTAATGCTTTTGTGTTTTTCTTTTTCGTTATTAGTTTGTTTGTCTTGTCCCCCCATCTCACCGTCGCCCACCCTCGACAGCTAGTCGAACACCAGATGCTATCCCTGGTCATTATGCACAATGCTACAGTGCGTGCGGCAACCCTCGGTTGAGACAACGATACCTCATATCCATATCCCCAACCTGACCCGTCCCACAAAAATGTTGCCCTTTTAACCTCGAGTAAACCGCGAGTATTCGGTCGAATCCTACTAAACATAGAAATTAGTTGAAACTTTGTATAAACAAACCTTGAATTAGCGGCTCCGCAAAGCTTATGCGATTGAGCCTTACAAATAAATGAACTGGATAAAAAAAAAACTATGGTTTATGTTCACATAACGTATATATATAACGTTTTGTTTTTTGTGTCCCGCGTTAGACCTCTGACCATCTGGTCACTTTAATATAGGGGAAATCAGGTTGAAACCAACACCCTAAAGATTTCCACAAAGGGCCTGGCCGGGTAAGGGAGTAAAAAGTGCCCCCAAACCAAATCACTAGCTGTATGGCAAATATTGTAAAGGATATTAAATAAGAAATTTTGGCGGTTTATTTGAACCCCTATGTGGTTTGACGTAGGATCTATAGTGAAAAACGTACTTTTTCGTTTATTTCACGCCATCCTCAAAAGATCCGAGATAAAAATTTGAAAAAAATACTGAATGTGCATCTTACTACGGTGTATCAAGAAAAATTATCAAAAAAAAAATTCATCAAAAATTTTAGTACCAAAAAAATATTGAAATTTTGAATTTTTTTTTTTTGAGATTTAGAGATTCAGTACTACTCTAATTCATATTTAAATGTGTTTCTACGGCTTTTCTAGATATGTGTGATTTTTTGACGTAGGACTACGTCTTACATTAAGGGTGCCAAATCAAAAAACAGGTCACGTTTTTATGAAATAAATTTAATGTTAATAACTATGTTTGCTGCGAACGGATTTTAACGATTTGCATACCAATTGAATCGGAACTTTTCTAAGATTTGTTTGATATGTTATATATTACAATCCCATAGTCTGTATATGGTTTAAATTGTTAAAAATTGGAAGCATTCCCATTTCCCCATACATCTGTTCTGTCCATTTGAGTGCTTTCCCGAACAGAGATGTCAATAACGAGCAACTTAGGCAGCCACCAGAATATGAACAGTCGGAGACGAATGAGTCGTTGGATGTAATCCGTAAATAAGGGAAAAGAAGAAGAAGAAGAAGAAGAAGAATAGAAACAACGAAGGGGGATAGTGAAAAGAGAATATTTGCGAAGCAAGTGAGCTGTCGCTAGCGTATAAGTATTGCATCAATGGTCGCTTATTCTGCTCGTTTCGTGTTTCATGTTTTACCCTCGAGCTGTGAACGCTAGCTGTACATGTGAATAGCACACATTCGATACTTTAAGTTGCCATTCGTATTTGTTCTCGTGCGCAACGACATGTTCTGATGCAATACGGTTCTGTTGACGGTTTTGACCGAGAATCGAGAATCGATTTTTCATAAACGGTCATTTTCGCGTTTCATGTTTCATTTTTGATGCTGCAACTGTGTGCATCTGTTAGACGCGTGTTTAATGCTTGTTGAATGGCGATGAACGGAAGACGCCTCTCGTTAAATACCCAGTGCAATGCGTGCTATGGCAAGAAAGAATCGTTGCTTTTAGAAATGATTCTACAAAACCACGCAAGCCAGTAAACCTTTTCAGGGTCCCCGGAACTTTTTACTGAAGAGTTATTTGTGAACCTTCGTCGTATTCGCAAATAATATCCAAAATGATAAACCAAAAAATTTCAAAAAATAGATTACGTAGTCCTACGTCCTAAGCGGTCGTGTCTCGGATACAACCCCTCGAATTTTTTGAGGTTTTTTTTCAGTGTTGCGCGGTATCAAAAAATATTTTTTTTTTATATTTCCAAAGAGTGGTTAGGTAAGGGAGTAAGAAGTGCCCCCAAACCAAATCACTAGCTGTATGGCAAATATTGTAAAGGATATTAAATAAGAAATTTTGGTGGTTTATTTGAACCCCTATGTGGTTTGACGTAGGATCTATAGTGAAAAACGTACTTTTTCGCCATCCTCAATAGATCCGAGATAAAAATTTGAAAAAAATACTGAATGTACATCTTACCACGGTGTATCAAGAAAAATTATCAAAAAAAATTTCATCAAAAATTTTAGTACTAAAAAAAATATTTAAATTCTGAAATATTTTTTTTGGGATTTAGGGATTCAGTACTACTCTAATTCATATTTGAATGTGCTCTTACGGCTTTTCTAGATTGATAAATATCTTCAAACTGTTTTTTTTTTCAAATATCTAATAATAAAAAAAAATACACAGTACAAAAAAATGTTATAGATTTTCTGGCATTTCGAAATTTTGAAAAAAAATATAACTTTGAGACCCACTCCTGCTTAAATTTTTATTTAAATGCGTTCGTATGTGTTTTTTTCTACATGTGGCGTAATTTTTCCTGAATTTTTAAGAGCATTGTGTGACACAAAAACAATTTTCTTCATCGTCTGCATTATTATTTTTATTTTTTTGAAATCGATTATTTTTTTGTATTCGTGGTTTTCAATTGAAATCTATAACATTTTTTTGTACTGTGTATAATTTTTTTTTATTATTTTTTTTTTATTATTAGATATTTTAAAAAAACACAGCTTGAAGATATTTATCAATCTATAAAAGCCGTAAGAGCACATTTAAATATGAATTAGAGTAGTACTGAATCCCTAATTCCCAAAAAAAAATTTAAATCCCAAAAAAAGTATTAAGAGGCTATTTATACACTTATGTGGACACTTTAAGAGGGAGAGGGGCGATGGTTGCTAATTGTTTGTAATTAGATCTCAGATTTTGAATGATTAAAAAGTAAACAAATTCATGTATTTCAACTGCTGTTCGCTGATGGTTTATTGAACCCCACAGCTTTCCCACCGTCTCACAAAATACACTGAACGATGATCTAAGATGAATTAGGCTCAAAGAAGTATCGAATTTTCCAAAGTTTGATTGGTCATATGTCGCAATTTGTTTCTTTATATCAATGCACGCATTGCACTGAGTATTTAACGAGAGGCATCTTCCGTGCATCGTCATTCAACAAGCATCAAACTCGCGTCTAACAGATGCACACAGTTGCAGCAATAATAAAACTAAAATAAAAAAAAGTTAACCGGTGATAAGGCATTGATGAGAATAAAATAAAAAATAAAATCGTGCAAAGGAGTATTTGGAAAATCGAAATTTTATTTTCGATGCCAAATGTCTTAAAAATGCATGAAACGAAAATCTTCAAAGGGTGGAGAATGGAAATTTAAAAAACCAATTTTTTTCGATGCCAAACGACTTAAAAATGCATAAAACCTCGAGATCTGGTGTCATCTCGAAAACAAAATTTTGGCCGAAAATCGACCTTTTGGGACTGCCTGAGAAGCAATGAAGGTATGAAAAAAAATAATTATCGAATTTAAAGAACCGATCATGTACATTTTGTTTATTGGCCCAAAACATGATTGGTGCAAAGTTTCAGCTCAAAAGTCGATTTTCGGCCAAAACTATATCAAGTCATTTTTACAAAAAACTTCAAAATCATGCTCATTAGATAGAGAATTGAACCATTCATCATAATCATTTCACATTATTCATTTTTTTCTTGATCGTGACAGAGAAAAGCTATAGACTGAAACGTGAGTGAGAAGTTTGAAAATCAAAAAAAGTTGTTCGAATAGAGTTATCGAAGTTATTTTACCTATCTTCTAGTCACAATTTTATAAACCGAAAAAGGGTATGAGAAAAGTTATAAGCCAAGCCAAGGAAGAAATTAATTATGTAATAAAAAATTGAAAAATTGAAGTTATTTGAAACACATTCACGAGATAGTACTTATTCGATGTAGAATATTTTTATCTATCTTTAGCAAAATTTCCATTGGCCGGAAAAGGGTCTAAGAATTTAAAGAAAATTGAAAAAAAATATTTGACAGGACCCAAAACACATTTTTGAGATAACATACTTTTATCCATCTTCAGCCAAATTTTCGTTGGCCGGAAAAGAGTCTGAGAAATGCGATTTTTTAAATGCTTTAAAGTCGTGAAATATCAACGCATGAAGATGGATATAAATCTCTTTAAAGCATAATTTACATGGATTTACACGGAATATTTTTATTTCGATGTATGTAGATGTAGTGGATAAGAATATCGGGAAGAAATGAGAAATCGATTTCTTTCTGTTTTTTTAAAGATAGCAAATCCAATTAACGTTATCAACTATCTTTCATTTGATTTCTATAACGTTGTTGTGGACCATTCGAAACGAAACGAACGAAAAATTTAGAATTCGTATTATGTTCTTCGTTACAAGGAAATTTAATGACAGTCCTTTTACATTTAGTATGATAACATCTTAGTTTTGATGTCTGTGTTAGGCAAACACATTTCAGCCAGAACAAAAATGATCCCGATTTGCATGTATTTGCAATGCCGATTTCCCCAGACACTTTGGTTCAGAAGTCTTTATTAGGTAAACACATTTCAGTCGGAACAAAAATACCCCTGACCTGCATGAAGCAGCAATGCCAATTTCCCCAGGCTCTTTAGATTTAAAGTCTGTGTTAGGGGAACACATTTCAGTCGGAACAAAAATACCACCGACCTGCATGAATTTGAAATGCAATTTTCCCCACGCTCCATGGATTTGAAGTCTGCGTTAGAGAAACATATTTCAGTCAGAACAAAATTGAACCCCAACTTGCATGAATTTGGAATGCCAATTTCCCCACGCTCTGTGGTTAGGAAAACACATTTCAGTCGGAACAAAAATTCCTCCGACTTTCATGTATTTGCAATGCCGATTTCTCTAACGCTGCTTGGTTTTGAAGTCTGTGTTATGGAACACATTTCGGTGCGAACAAAAGTCCCCATACTTTTATGTGTTTGTGATGTGATGCCGTTGGGGAAACCGTAAATCGGGCCAATCAAAACGAGGTAATTATGGTGTTTATATAATGATTAATATTTTACAGTTATTCAATTGTTTATCTAATGAAAAATAACCTTTTTTTAATTGCGATGGAAGCATATAAATATTTCGTATCAATTGATGCAAACATCTTTCCGATCCAGTAAGAAATGTTCGAGTTATAAGCATTCGGAATCTTCCATTTTTTCCTGCATGTTCTATGTTGAGGTTTTCATTTTACCCCCCATATACTCCGGTTAGACGAAGTCCCACGTCAAAAAAATGTGTTAAAAATTTTAAGAAAAGCTGTATTTGGGCGATCTTTTCAACTATCCACAACCATTAATGAAATGTACTGATGCGTTGACGGCAGACGTATAGGTAGAATTTATTTATTAATCTATAATTAATTTAATAAGAATTTTTCTATCCATCTATATGTATAAAAATGGATTTCTGTCTGTCTGTCTGTTTGTCTGATTCTTATAAACTCGGAAACCACTGAACCGATCGACATGAAAATTGGTATGTAGGGGTTTTTGCAATCGGGGATGGTTCTTATGATAGTTCGGGGCCCCTCCCTCTTTCTAAGGGAGGGCTGCCATGCAAATGAAACACAAATTTTTGCATTACTCGAAAACTAATCAAGCAAATGGAGCCAAATTTGGCATGGTAAGGTTTTACGGGGCACGAAACGTTTCTATGGTGAATACACGTGAAACGTGAATTTTTGAAGGTGTTGATAACAAAAAAACAAATTTTGGGCGAGACGAAGTTTGCCGGGTCAGCTAGTGAATAAATAAATGTATAACATATCAAACAAATTTTAGAAAAATTCCGATATTTTCATTCAAGATTTTAAAAAATTAACTTCAGTGATGATAATCTGAGGGTACACATTAGGGTGCCAATGAAAATGGTCATCTCGAGTTTCAAAAAGTTACCCCATGAAAAATGTTCACCACCTCGAAAAAACACCCTATGCAAAATATCAGCCCAATTGGACTTAAGGGAGAGTGGCGCAAAGCGGTCAAAGTTTGAGTTTTTTGAAAACCGAAAAATCACCCAAGGGGGGGAGTAAAGGAAATCGGGGTTTTCTAAAAAAAGATTTGATGCTAAATGTCCTAAAATTGCATGAAACGAGATCGAGTGTCATCTTTAATTTTTTTTTGTTAAAAATCGGCACTCTGGTACTTAGTTTTTTTTTCGGGATACGAAACGAAAAGTATGGTTTTGGGTGCCAATCAAAATAGTTGTCTCGATTTTTCATTCGGAACTTGCTACGAAATGTTGATTGGCATGAAAATATACCCTATGCAAAATGTTAGCTCATTTGGACTTCATTTACTCTGGTGTCTCAGGCGTTAAAGTTTGAGTTTTTTGAAAAATGACCGGAAAGCGGAATTTAAAAAAAATTATACCAAATGTCTTAAAATTGCATTACTCGTCGAGATTTACAGTTATCTCGAAAAAAATGTTTTGTCAAAAAAAAAGACGGGTGGGTAATCGGGGACATAACCGGAGTGACGTAGGACTATACAAAGGGGACAGCTTTTGTTAAATATATATTTCAAATATATTGTTTTATTTTCTTCTCCTACGTGAATACCTACCTATCTACCTGAAAAATGGATTAGTTTACTGTTTACTCTTTATGAACATGTTGATGGTTCTGAAAAGAACCTTTGGTGTTGTGTTGTTGTTATCACTCGATAATCCTATCTTGTTCGGTTAAACCTTCCTGTTTAGCTATTGCGTTTGCCACTCGCCACAGCTTTCACAGTTGGAAAATTTCTTCCCATCCAGCTTGGGACATGTTCAGTAAATTACATTTAATGCAACGTGCTGGAGAAACACTTTGCCACTCACTGAAACTAATTGTTGCCTTGATGAGCGCCGAACCGAAACTGCTCTGTTCTTGATGCGGGTTTTCTGATTGTCGTGAGCAGCTTTGCAAGCCAACTCGAGCACTCCGACGGCCGAAACTCTATAATCGCTGTTAGGTATACTGGTGCTCCGGCACCAATCCGTTCGGCCAAGTTTACTCCAGCGCTACCACCTCCACCCTCTTGCCTTGAGAAAGGCACTCGATCCCTCGCCGTCCAGCTCGTCCAGCAACGATGTTGTCCAGTCGGTGTCCACACAAAGAATGATCGTTACGGCAGCGGAGCGGGGATTTTTAAGCTGACTGGCTGGCTCGAGAATTACGCATGTGTGAGACAGCGACCAATGTTTCGTTCATTTTTTTCTTTTTCCTTTCCAATCGTGCTTCATTCTATTTCGCTGCTGCTCTGGTTGCCCGTTTTGGTCGGTACGATTTGAGGAGCACAAAATGGACCAATCAAAAATGGGCTCATAGTGCATTTTGACAATGCTTGATAGTTCACAATTATTCAATTATTTATCTCAAGAAAAATGAAATGTTATTCGTTATGATAGATGCGTAGATATATTTCCTATCAATTGATGCAAAAACCTTTGCGATCTATTGAGAAATGCTCGAGTTATAAGCGTTCCAAATCTTGCATTTTTTCCTACTTGTTCAGTGATTAGATTTCCATTTCACCCCCTATATCTTCCGGTTAGACGTAGTCCTACGTCAAAAAATCAACATTTCGTAGCATGTTCCGAATAAAAAATCGAGATAACTATTTAACTATTTTTATTGGCACCCTAAACCATACTTTTCGTTTCGTATTCCAAAAAAAACAATTCCAGAGTGTCGATTTTTGACAAAAAAAAATTCGAGATGACAGTAGATCTCGACGTTTCATGCCATTTTAAGACATTTTGCATAAATTTTTTTTTTTCGAAAACCCCGATTTTCGATGATTTTTCGATTTTCAAAAAAACTCAAACTTCGACCGCTTTGCGCCACTCTCCCTTAAGTCCGATTGAGCTGATATTTTGCATAGGGTGTATAGGGGTTCATATATTACAACCCTGTCCATATTACCCCCACTATATGTCCATATTACCCGCTTCGAAAAATATGTTGTACTTTTCGGTCTGTTTAAATTTCAGTAAAAAACATTGAAAAAACATTGAAAAAATACTTCTTTGTAAAATAGTTGGCCAATTAGGTAGAAAAACAATATATTGAATTGCAAGAAACTGCATCAATGTTTTGAGAAACATGAGTTTCCAAAGATATAATTGAAGTTCTTCTTAACATGTCCGTTTTACCCCCACCTCCCCTACGTATTTTTCCTAGATAGTCAATCATCTTTTAATGATTTCCATTTATTAGTAAAATGCTAGTAATCGGTCCAGCAGTTCAGAAATTATGGATTTTCACAAAAAAAAAATTCCAGAATCGATAAACCGGTGAAAAGTCAATTTTTCAAACTACCAACGCCATAAGCTGGCAACAAATAAAAATTTATTTTGTATCATCATATGACCAGTTTTAATTGTGATCGATTTTTAAAAGAGTAATGAAAATTGTATTTTTGGGTAGCTACACTTCGTACAAAAAAAAATCATAAACGATCGTGTCTAAATCAGCTATTTTTCGGTTAATTTAGTACTGAACGCGAACTTTTACAATCGAGTACATGTTTCGCACTGTCACCAAGATACCATGACTAATACCTGCTTCGCATCGAACAAAATCGTATTTAAAATCAAAATGAATATAAATAAAAAAATCATATCGACTACATCCATATAGGTGACAGCAAGAATCCCCATGGCTTCCTTCACAAGATATGACTTTTTTTTTGCTCAGCGCCAACGATCATCAATCCATCGAGCCGAGAACAAAAGTGCCGATTTGTTAACGCGCTTTGCACGTCATTTCGTCCGAGTTGATCCACGTATTTGCCGAAATCGGAAATGTTACGCTACCAAATTCACCACTCCTAAATCGTCTCTAACGAAGATGTCTCCATCCCAAGACAGCACCCCTTCCGAATGTGGTGAAGCCATGTTCTCTGCGTCAGCCGGTTTTTGGACTAAAACCTGTTCGCGAGTTCCAGCAGCAACCACCGAAGCACCCACGCGCACCCCGCTCTGTGGGTGAAAAATTCAATATTTATTTTTCAATCCACTCAACCGGATTTAAATCCGCTGTTCGCTTTTGTCTGTTCGTTTTTGGAAGCAACCAATAAAAATCTCGGTTGACCCAATTCGGCGCGAGATTAGCGATGCAGCATCGAATCGTTTGTGTCTATCGCTTTTTCCTTATTTTCATTGCTTCCGAATAGATTATCACCTTCCTCGAAAGCCGCCGCCGCACGCAGCACCATGCTGCGCTGTGTTTAATTGGGAGATTTTCCGAACCATAAACTCTTCGAGCGCGCTCGAAAATTGTCCGCCGTTCGTCTTTTGTGACACGCGGAGATCGTGGTGCTCAATGGCGCGTGGGCGCCATGAATTATTCCACCTGTCAAAGTATACAATCGGGCCTGGATTGGAGAAAAGGCTCATCTCGTCGCTCCCTTTTACGGGTGAATTGAAGATTATAGGGTTGTGGAATGGGAGTATTTCAAGCTCGAAATGGATGGAACACAGAGACGACGACGACACCAGTTATTTTTTTCATCACTTTTGCATCCAACTGATATGATGCTTCTCTTCCTCCGGGAAGCCTCGGAGCCCTGCCGTAATTAATTTTCTTTCAATTGTGCTGCGGCTGTCGTCAGACAAAAATAGAAATAGCACTGAAAAATCAGGGCGGAAAGTTCACAACACAAAAGGTAGTAATTTAGCCTTACTTTTGAACCCACCCATCGAGCGAAAGAATACTTGGGAATGCACAACGCATCCGGAAGAACAGAACTCTAATGACAGGGAAGTAACGAACTGCTATGGGAACACCACCGAGCTCAACTTGACAAAGTTTTGCAGTGCTCTCTAACCTGAGCGTTCATATTTATTACGATGGATGACAGCAGCCACTCGTCGTTGGCGCCATCGGTTGTCTTTTGAGCGTAAACAGCGTGATACAACCGAATCATGCCGAGGCGTGCGTTTGTTGAAGTTCAAGCCTATCCTTAGAGGTGTATTGATCCACACACACGCACATGACTTACCGCCAATGCGACAACGTTTCGATTTAATGAGAATCATTTATTTAAGGAGAGTACTAAGCGTATAATTTCTCGTAAAGTCGTCGAAATCCGTTCTTACGGACTGGATCTTCAACCGACTTCAAGCTGTGGAAGAGACGATGGTGATAATCCAGCAGGCGTCGCGCTACAGCTAGCGACACATGGGCCGAAACCGGTTTGCTGTGGGCCAGGGCGGGTGATGTGGACACCGGTATTGGAAGTAAAATTTCAATAGTTTTAATGCACCGTTGCCGCGCGAATAAACGATGAACACATCGGAGGGGCGGTTGGGTTACATGTGGTGCGTGTGTTCTATGGGTGGGGAGCGAGTTGGGCTACAATTTGTGGTCAGTTGATTACTGGTATAGAAAGGGTTGTTTATGGCGTATAATAAACGGTGAATGAATTACTAGCGGTCTAACTGTCCTTCCAGGACAGATGAGAAATCTTCATCTGATTGAACGTTGATTCGCAATAATTGGAACTAGAGACTACCTTGTCAGTAAAGGGAGCAATCGAATCATCGAATCATAACTTGTATCAGTATCTGAATACTGAATACTGGAATCCAAGTTTGGATTTAAAATCTTAAATCTATTTCTGAAACTTTTGCAAATTTATTAAATCAATTTCTGAAAGTTTTTATCTGGCTATGAATTTACAGTCGGGGATTAACATGGATCTGGTTCCATGTATTCATCTTGGATTCAAAATTCAACAGACTGAAGTATGTGAATGAAATTAGAGTTCTGGAAACAGAATCTGGAATCAAAGACTCGAAATCTGAAAACGTTATGAGTTGTGATGAAACAACTGATAGAAATAACACCACGATAATGCGTCGTAACATGTTGATTCATAAATTTGTGACAGAAACTAATGCAATAATGACAATACAAAACCACGGTATTTGCCCGACATGGTCCCTTTTCTGGAAACAAAGAAAACATTCAGAAGGTGACACAAAAAGGAATTTAGTTCAGTTTCGAAATTAGAAACTTATTATTATTAGAAACCATCCTACAAAGGCTGTTGGTTTCTCATTACTATTTTATTCGCAAAATCCTAGACCTATAGCTGTTTGTTTTCCCGAGTATCGTCGCTTGACTTGATCCTCCTTTAAACATCCATCATTTACTTGAAGTGAAAACTTTATGAATTTGTACAATTCTGATAATTTTGTTCAACATCTAAATCTTTGGGAGCTGCCATACAAATGAACCACAAATTCCTACATCACTCGAAAATTAGTCGAGCAAATGAAACCAAATTAGACATATGGAGGTTTTAGGGTGCCATAAATGTTTCTATGGTGGTTAGACACTCCACCCCCTTCTCTAAGAGAGAGCTGCCATACAAATGAACGACAAATGTTTGCATAACTCGAAAACTAATCAAGCAAATGGAGCCAAATTTGGCATGCGAAGGTTTTAGGGGACACGAAACGTTTCTATGGTGAATAGACACTTCTTCCCTTTCTCTGAGGGGGGAGGAACTGCCATACAAATGAAGTATACATGCTGAACAACTCGAGAACTAATCCAACAAATGGAATATAGAATATAGAATATAGAGGCTTTAGGGATCGATAAACGTTTCTATGATAGTTCAACAATCCTCCCCCCTCTCTATAGGAGGGCTCCCATACAAAAGAAACACAAACTTCTGCATAACTCGATAACTAATCAAGCAAATGGAGTCAAATTTGGGATTTGGGAGGGTTTTTGGGTACGAGACATGTTTCTATGATGCTATGACACCCCTCCCTTCTCTGGAATGGAAAGGGGGCTCTATAAAAATAATACACATCTTCCAACCAAACATGTCAATTGAAAATTTTAGGAAAACTCTTAAAGAAAATGGGAAAATTCGAAAAATGCAATTCGCATGTGTTCTACAATTACATAGTGACAAGCGTTGTTAGTTCATTTAATTGTTACGCTAACGAAATTGATCTTTGTTAGAAAGTGGAAATGGATTTTAATGTGATAAAACGCACTGTCATATCTTCTTCTATCTATATAAACAAAAATGGATCGCCGAATGTGTTGATACGAGCAAAACTCGAGAAACGAATTGTCCGATTTAGGGCTGTCGTGATTCTATCATATTATCTGTATCAAACATTTATTCCACGTAACGGAGAAACGTGTTATTTGCAAGTGGATGATAAATCTTGCACGAGAATTGTGTCTGAAAGTAATATGATATTATAATGTCGAGTTTTGGTAGAAGTACTGAAATTTTGCAGTAAAAAATAATTTTAAAGGGTAGATTAGGAGATCAATCAATCAACAGTTCTGTGATTGGACCCATGAACGTGCGCTTAGTGAGAAAACGTGAATGTGATAACGGAAAATGAATTTTGGACGGTACGAAGCCTGTCGGGTCAGATTTTGTACAAAACATATCTCGATATCAGAGATGCTATTTTATTCGTTTTTGAGATATAATTTTTCAAAGTAAGCCGATGGTACGAAAAAACAATTTTTCCTTCATTTTCCACCATAAAAATTCATAATTTTCGAGCTACTGAAACGATCATGTCTTAAACTATCATATCTTAAAAAACGAAAATAATATCATCTCTGATATCAAGATATGTTATGTAAAAAGTCTCGCTGTGAGCAGTCCAACTGTGAACATTCGAATAATAGAAATATTCTTACGCCGAAAAAGGCGACATGTGTTGCGTATCGGTAGAACAGGAATACTCTTACGTCTAAAAATGGTTACAGTGTAATATACAACAAAAGTTGTCTTAAGCTTGGGTAGACTGTACAATTCGTAGTTGCTCTCCGTGATTGACCTGAACCAACCAAATTGCACAAAGAACACACAGAATGACGCTTGGGACTAGCAAATTATTCTCGTTGGCAATTTTCGGTGATTCGAGCTTTAAATGGTCAATAACGACGCCGGTCACGTCCTTACAGTCACCAGGGGAAGGAAAGGAATGTTAGTATGATATTCGCCGCCCGAAGGCCGCCTGATAGCGTGGTTCCCTAGCGTTTATCAAGGAAGGGATAATTGTTAGTGGGAAGTGGTAAGAATCAGGATTCGCTGTGGTAAGTGACGTGATTATGTAAACGCGATCTATTGAATGGAACTTAATTTTGAAAATCTCATATCTCAACACGCGGCAGAGATCTTTAGGTAACCTGAGAAGGAAAACTTGTAACATTAATTAGATTTTGATTTTTTTCTGCACATATTTGTTTTCGAAATACAATCGCAACTGCGAAGTTTTAACTGTGGGGAAACCTGAGAAGGTAACCGAGAAAACTCATCTAGAAACAATCACCCTCAATTAGAGTATAAATTAACACACTAAAGCTACTATGTTCATACTAGTTCCATATTTTGGTTAGATTTGATGAACCTCTGTGCGAAAATGGGGCCACTCGAATCGTATGCAATCGCGAGAAGTAAACAGCTACACAGAATTGCACCGGTGCGACTGTCAGTGTCCCCTCGCGCCACCCGAAATCGGCCAGACCAAGCGATAATGTGAGGCACATCCTGGAGTTCAGAGTCAGTCATTTCAAGATGAATTCAAATGGCAGCTTACATTGCAACTGCTGCAGCCAAGTTAACGAAACCGAACATTAGGACGCACTCGCGAGAGAGGATGATGAATCTCACTCTCCGGATCAATCCGCCACTCGCTCAGAAACACGCTACACACACACACACACATCCGCCCGTCACCTCCACTTATTCGAGTCACTGATTGCAGCGGGAACTCCTGTTTTGCCTATGATTGTACTCAAATCTGAAACCGTTAACCCACAGCTGCTATATGAAATGAAATGAAATCGTAAATCTCTACCCACACCCACAGGTACCCACAATAAATTAAATGTAATGTTTATAATATGTATGAGATAGGAATGAAAAATAAAACTTAGCTCGTATCCTCAGTCCAGCGATGTCAGCGCTTCCTTTCGATGTGATACGTTCACTACGGCGGTGCAAAAAAAACCAAAGAACATCTTCATACTCGTTAGCAACTCCAAATCAATCACATGAAGCTAAGCATAGATTTTCCCATAACATATATTTGTAAACAGTCTTCCCCAAAACCGATTACGCGACGATAAGAACACAACACGCATTTGAGAGCGCGAGAACTGAGAGAGACACGAAACCGAGAGCGTGACGAACAAGAGCACATTGCGAGAGTGCCGACAATCAGGAGCACAACGTTAGAGAAAATTCTAACTAACAAATAATTACGAGCCGAAAAAATGGCTTCTCTCGATCTGATGTCACTTTTTATTTTTATCTCACTATAAAACATGGAATTCAACCGAATTTCACTGGTTTTCATTCCACTAGAACAATGTTCATCAGTTTCACTGGTCATGACACTTTAAAACGGCAGGAATCGCAAGCACATAAAGGTTAAAGCACAGAGCGCAAAAACACACGTCCACTCCAGTACGCTACTCAACCCGAACTCCTCTATACAACAAAAGTTGTCTTAAGATAGAAAATGTACACGAATGAATTCGGTTCTGTTACAGCTGAATTGCTGAATGAGCCTAATAAGATAAAACTGATGGGATTAAAAAAATGAAGGTGTTGTGTCTATGACACGACCGCATATTTTCGACGTAGAACTTCGCAATTATATTTTGCAATCCACTTGTTTACCACTTCGAATATTATTTTATTATTTTAGATTATGTTCTTCCTTGCAAATAAATATAATAAACGTCCTATTATGTTTGATAGATGCCTAGGACTACCAAAATATGTGAACGGAAGAATTGCCAAACGATCATTGTATTTTCATTTCCTCTGAAATTATTGCACATCTCATGTTTACGAAGTTCTCGAACCGCGAAAAATCATTCACCTCTAGTATCTGAAATGACGATTTTCCCAGGCTTCTCAGTTTAAAGGTACGTTTTAGGGAAACATATTCCGGTCTGTACAACGACAAGCGAGTATAAAAGTACTCAACATAAAAAATACCTCCGACTTGCATGTATTTGCAAAGCGGATTCCCCCAGGCACATTAAGTTTGAAGTCCGTGTTAGGGAAACACAGTTCAGTGGAAAAAAGTCACAAGGGAGTTGTGTCCGGGACACGACCGCATAGTTGACGTAGGATTCCGTTAGGCTTTCTGTTGATTTTGGATATGTTTGGAGAATTACATCGTTAAACCTTTTGATAATGATTTGGTGACCCTGAAAAGGGCCGTTTTGTTTGGTTGTTGTTATGTATGGATGAAATAAAGAAAAGAAAACTCACCAATGTAATATAAAATAATTACCAATACCGAACACAATTATCAGTTTTTATCACCAGTAAAAAACATGTTACTTTAATATAGAGAAAACATAATTGATTTGGAAAAGGTAATTTTCTTTTATGACTTTTACTTTCTGAGTGTTTATTCAACCCAATGCGAATTTTAATTGAACTAACAAAACCTAACACTACATGTAGAGCATATGGGAAATCACTTTTTCTAACATTGTGCTAAGTTTTTCGCAATACACGATCGGTCATTGATATGAAATTTAATGAAACAGCAAACACTAAAGTTCCTAATTTAAATTTTATTTACTATAATTAGTCGTATCACTCACCTTACTTGCAATATATAAATGCCTCCGACTTGCATATACTTGCAATGCCGATTTCCCCGGGGCACTTTGGTTTTGATGTCTCTGTTAGGGGAATACATTTCGGTAGGAACAAAAGCTTCCCCTACTTTTATGTATTTGCAATGTCGATTTCTCCCAGGCAGTTTGGTCTCTGTTAAGGACCTGCCGTATGTGTCGTCAATATCGACCAATCAGAAGTGGGTATTTCCGTTAGGATAGGGGTTGAGATTTTTTAATTGTTCGATAGTTAGTTTCATCACATATATTATTTTCTTCAATATAAAAAATTGTTATGGAGTGCCGAAATCGATTGACGCAAAAATTTCTTCAATCCATCATGAAATGACTGAGCAATAAGTGTTTGAAATTGGACAATTTTCACGATGTGCTCGATTTACGATTTTCAATTTGTACCCCTATGTGTTCCCGAAAGACGTAATCCTACGTCAAAAATACCCCCGACTTGTATGTATATTTGCAAAGCGGATTTCCACAGGTACATCGATTTTAAAGTCTATGTTGGGGAAAACGTAAATGGGGCCAATCAAAACTTGACAGTTAGGGCGTTTAGATAACGCTTGTCATTTTACAGTAATTCAATTGTGCATTTCGTGAAAATTTCTGTTAAGAAATGTTCGAGTTAAAAGCATCCGAAATACCGGTAGGGTTAGCACAAAAATCGACAGAACAAATTTGTAGGAAAAAAGGAAGTTTTTCCAGTTTTCATGAATTTAAACCGTTTAGAGATTAATGAATTGTAATGTATAGCTTATCAAACAAATCTTAGAGATTTGTTTGATATGCTATACATTACCGATTCGATTGGTATGCAAATCATGAGAATTCGTTTACAGTGAAAATAAATATTTACATTAACTTTATTCCATAAAAACGTGACCTGTTTTCTGATTTGGCACCCTTCCTGAAAGACGTAGTCCTACGTCAAAAAACAAAATTATCTCTCGTGTTGTGCGTTATGATGTTTAGCTTTTTACACAATTGTTTGCTGATTTCTTCAGCTCCGTCGTTTTCAACTTCTGTGCAGGGGTTTCTGAGAATTTAATTCACGTTTGTCTTCGGGCAGCCGCAGCTTTCTTCTTGTTGGTCGCCTTCATCACCGGTTGAACGAACGCGGCAGATCAGTGCCCTTCGTTTGCACAAACCGAAGCATAGTGACACTGTTCTTTAACGCTTTCTTGCTGAACGAAGCTAGCTTCGCCACATCAATCTTGTAGCAGCGATAACATGTGCAATTAGAACTGAGTGGATTTCCGAGCGGGCGTCAGCTTATATACAGATTTGTGTGACTTCAATAGCCGGTTTTCGAAGCAATTTTTAAGCTATTGGAACAAGTTTTTGGATCAATAATTAACAAGCATATAACGCGTATATATTTTATCTTTCGAATGAAGTGTTTATCAAACCATTTCGTTCAGTTGTTTAGGAGGTATTAACGCCTAAAATCTTGTTTGCTCCAGCGAAACCCTTTCGTTTTCGAAACTTTGAACTGACATGCCAGTATAGAAATAAAATACGTAGTACTACGTAAAATTAAAAAAATGGGTTCAAAATTTGCGATTTGCGATGGGTTCGAAATTTTGAACGAAAATCTGAGAACTACTAAAGGGTGTTCCACATCAAACGGAAAACGGAAAAACCTCGGACGTTTGGGTAAAAGTAGTTTAGAGTGTATTGTGCTTGCCATAGAGATCCGTCATACGCTGAAGGAAACTCAACGAGAGACCACGAAAGGATTCGGCATCGGTGCTAGACAATCGAACTGTGTGGAGTCTATTAACGATAATGATCAACTGATAAGAGTTTCCATTGCCGACCTACCGCATTCAGTTCAAAATTCTGTCTCCATCTAATGTTGATATATTTTGCGACATAAAAAACCGATATTAGTAATCTACCAGAATGATATCGCACAGGAAAGAAAAAGCAAAAAAAAACCTATCAAGTGTCAGCACTTCACTCCGTCCGCTTCCGTCAGTGAACTCGTGTTTCTGTGTGTTTCTTTCGGAGGGAAATCTCCCCGTTGATAACCTTCGCCGGAATGGTACGAAAAATAAATCCCCGATAATACAGACCGGGCCATTAGAAGAGGCGTGTTCGCTTAAGCTCCGTTTTGACTGCACAGCGTCAGCGTTATTACCCGATAATGGCACTCCTCCTGTTCCTCCTTGCTATCCCTTCGGTGCGACACGATGCGGTTTATTCCAGCTCAGCGGGCCATCTCATCATCGTTTATTGCAAAAATAATAGCATTGGAGCAGCAGCAGCAGCACCGACAGCACGACCTCATATCATAATTACGGAAATCACGGAATCTCTCCGGGTGCCACTCGCTCCACCCAGCAGCTGCACCGAAAAACGACGAATTGAATTGTTTCCCGATCGATGGCCTCGTTCTTGGTAGAGCCCTTTGGTCCGGGATTTCGGTCGCTTCGACCTCGTCCGTATGAATTGTGCTCCAAATTGGCAATGCCAACAACACACGGAACAAAAACTAGGTCATTTGATTGCAGTTGACGGTTGAACTCATTCCTTCCGGGAGCATGAGAATCAAGAACAACTCATCTGTAGACAGCAGCGAAGGAGAGACATACGATGAACTCAATCCATATATATATGTTTCGGCAATCTGCTATTTTTAAAACGCCTGGATCTGGGTGACCTCCCCGAAGATCTTCGGTTCACACCGAGTTTGAACGCTTCTCGCGCCTGGAATGTTCTAACGAACAGCGGGCAATGAGGAAAAATAGAAAATTTGAGCAGACACAATGGCGTGTTCGCTTAAAGCAAACACAAAAAGCGCGAAGGGGAGAAATGTTTACACTAGAGAGACTTAACAGGTCGGTAGGCGATTTGGACGACAGAGAAAAAAAATCGAGCATTTGGGACAAATTGATTCGGTATTCTTTCTTTGCCATGATGGGGGTTCAATACGCCCACCTTGTTGCCGACGGACGCCGTCGTCGTCGGGACGTGGGACGTATCGAATGAAGGTTCTCTTCGGAAATCCGACACCTCCGCTACTGGTGGTGGGGCATCATGTGCAAAATTGTTGCTACCCATATCGGGCTTAACGTGATCTACCGCAGATTTAGATTGAAATTTGTTTCTGAAATCGGTTTTGTCCTCTTTGTTTCTGTGCGCCACATGGTAATGCATTTTGGAGCAAGGGTTCACGATTCCTGATCGTTCCTCGACACCAACCGGCTCGGACGGATATTGGAAATATAAAGACGGATGTGTTGCTTCCCTTTTGGAGTTGACACAGGCCCAGCGACCGAGAATGAGAGTAAGAGTTTATTATGTGTGAATAATGTTTCTTGACTTCTCATGTTTCCCACTCTTCTCTCGTTCCCTCGTTTGGGTTTATATGGAAAATATTTTCTTTCCATGGTGGTAAATGATACATTGTTCGTTCTCTCCACTTCGAATGAGTATCGTTGCTGACAGATGGTGTTCCCAAGCCGTAATTATTGCCTTGGTCTTTTGTTTGAAGTATAGTGACTCATTCCCTGTTTGAACTGCATTTCGCTTAACGCCTTTTTTTCTCGTGTTCGGTGTTTGTCACATTATGTCCAATTAGTTTGGAACCGACAAAATAGCGGAGTAGTGAGCTGTAGCCCTTCCAATCGGATATTCGTTCATAACAACAACATTAACAAAAATGTAGCTCAAAACTATTGCCTTATTTTGCCCAGTTGCCAGTAAGAAAATTGTAGAATGTGTTAAAAAAAATATTGAAAAATAAATCTTTTCCGGGTGCAAACTAAGTTGAGGTCCTTATATTAGGCTGTCAAAAAAGTCCTGCGGTATTTTTTTTGAATTTTCATTTGTTCATAAAATTAGTTACAATCATCTGTTTTAAGTCAAATATGCGCCGTTTTGTTCGATGACTTGTTCCCAACGAGATGCCAACTTCATAATACCCCTGTTATAGAAGCTCGCTTCCTTATTGGCAAAAAACTCGGATAGCCAATTTTCACAGGCCTCTTTTGTGGCTAACTTCTGACTACCTAGCTCGTTCGCCATGGACAAAAACAGGTTGTAGTCACTTGGTGCAAGGTCCGGACTATACGGCGGATGCAAAGAACCTCCCATCCGAGCTCCCGGAGCTTCTGGCGCGTCACCAAAGAAGTGTGTGGCCTGGCGTTGTTCTGATGGAAGACAATGCGGCCTCTGTTTATAAAAGATGGCCTCTTCTTCATGAGTGCTACCCTCAAGCGGTCCAGTTGTTGGCAGTACAGGTCCGAATTGAGCGTTTGGCCATAGGGAAGCAGCTCATAATAGATTATTCCTTGACAATCCCACCAAACACACAGCAGAACCTTCCTGGCCGTTAATGAGGGCTTGGCCACCGTCTGAGCCGCTTCAGCGGGCTTCGACCACGACCGTTTGCGCTTCACGTTGTCGTAAGTGACCCACTTTTCATCGCCAGTCACCATCCGCTTCAGAAACGGGTCGATTTTGTTGCGATTCAGCAGCGATTCACATGCGTCGATACGGTCAAAGATGTTTTTTTGCGTCAACGTGTGTGGCACCCATACATCGAGCTTCTTCGTGAATCCAAGCTTCTTCAAATGGTTAATAACGGTTTGATGACTTATCCCCAGCTCTTGGCCGATGCTACGGCTGCTACTATGCCGGTCTTTCTCGGCTAATTCAGCGATTTTGTCGCAATTTTCGACGACAGGCCTTCCGGAGCGTGGCGCATCTTCGACGACCTCTACACCAGAACGAAAACGTTGAAACCATCGTTGTGCGGTGGAAATGGAAACTGTATCGGGTCCATAAACTGCACAAATATTTTATTGGCAGCTTGAGATGCATTTTTGCCTTTGTCTTAGTAGTACTGTAAAATATGTCGGATTTTCTCTTTATTTTGCTCTATATTGCGACACTATAACTCACGAACGACTTAACCAAACAAAACACTGTCAAGGACTATATTATAGCGCGCAAAAATACCTTTCCAACAAGCTATAGTATCAGACGGCGCCAGTGGTTGTATGGTTAGCGTAACAGCCTCACAATCCGATCGGCCTGGGTTCAATCCCAGCTGGCGTCGTTGGGATTTTCTGAGGCGAAAAATCTCTGGTTACGTCTTCCTTCGGAGCGGAAGTAAAAGAAGTTGGCCCGGCTCATGAGTTGTTGAGTCTGATAGGTAGGAACAGGTGGAGTCGCCTCCCTGATGTCGGTGATTGGCACTAAAGTGGCGGAAATAGGCCGACGAAAAATAAGCGAAGATAAAAAAAAAAAAAATAAGCTATAGTATGACTCGATACAATGAATACAATTAGAAGTACGCGCTTACAACGACACCTCGCGGAAATACCGCAGGACTTTTTTGATAGCCTAATACTTAAAGTTCAGAAAATGATCAAGAAATGTGTTTTTTGGGTAATAGGCGGGAAATGAAAGTACGAGGCGGACTCGATTATATACAATCTCCGCTTTCTTTCCACTTTTCCAATATAATTTTGACATAGAACATTGTCTTTGATTTCTATATAGGGGGATCACTCAACGAAAAATGTAACGATTCATTAAGAGATTTTAAACGCATATTACTCAAAATCGTTATTGCGTTATATACCATTAGATAGAAAATTCATCCAGCAAAAAACGCATATTTCATTGCACAATGGTCCAGGAGATGCATTTAAGTTGAAATTAGCATTTAGATCTTGACAGTTATTCTCTAGACAAAAACTGTCTTAGACAAAGTTGTTACTCATGATAGAGCGCTCGTTTTTATGTTGTCAAAAATAGGGTGACCAAAATTGTCGATGAAATGAAAAATCCAACTTTCTTATCTTTATAGATAGAGGAAAACATAGTTCGACAATGTTGTAGCTCCAATTATTTGAGACATCTTTGTAGAACAAAGTTTTTCTCTATCTCTTGAAATAACCGATATAGCGCCATTTTTCTAAGTTACGTTAGGGTCATCATGATTTCTATTAATCGTATGATGAGCCTCTGTAACGAACACAGTGAAACAATTGATGTAACCATGTCAAGGTCAATGCTCAAAGACTATCTGAATAGCATACGATATCGTTAAATTTCACTGTAATATTTGGGCAGCATATTTAGTCTACGCTGGTTTGACGAAATAAATAAATAAAACAAAATTGATTCTGTAACTTGTTAAAATCGTCTTTTAAATTAAACGAATAAATTATCCAGCCAGCTCTCTTTAGATTTTTAGTTTTAAGTAAGTAGTTTTAAGTAGTATTAAGAATGTATCGGTCTACAATTTAGATTGACGACAATAAAAAATAAAATAAAAATAAAAAAATTAATAAAAAACTGTTTTTTTACTCTAACTTTTATGTTTCAAATTTTACATGCAAACTGTCTTCGAAAGACTTTTAGAACTTACTAATACAAACATTTTTTCGATGCAGAATTTGTCAACATCTCAACTTTATTCAAAGTTATTGCTATTTCTTCCCAAAAAACATGCTCTTTTCATTTGTTTGTCCTTCTTTATGGGGCAAGCGTAAACAAAGTTTATTGGCGGCATTTGAAAGAGCATATTTCACTCTACATGATGTGTGATTTTCAAAACTGGGTTATTTTTTGTGTTTGAGTAAATTAAAATTGAAATCATGAGTTTTTGGGTAAAGAACCATCAATAACTTTGAGTAGGATTAAGATATAGACATTTTGCATCGCAAAATGTTGGTATCGATAAGCTCTAAAAGTCGTACGAAGACAGTTTTGATGTAGAATTTGAAATATAAAAGTTAGAGCAGAAAAAACACGTTTTTTCATGGTCACCCTAATGCAACTTAGAAAAAATCGTAAAATCGGTTATTTTTGAAGATAGAAAAAAGCTTTGTTCTACAAAGTTGTTTAATATAACTGGGGTTACAACATTGTTGAACTATGTTTATCTCTATCTATAAAGATAAGAAAGTTAGATTTTTCATTTCATCGACAATTTTGGTCACCCTTTTTTGATAACATAAAAATGAGCGCTCTATCATATGTAACAACTTTGTCTGAGACAGTTTTTGTCTGAACCATAAATATCTCCCACAAAGTTGCTTTTAGCGCCTTCTACCTGAGTTGCATTAGGGTAACTATAAAAAACGGGCTTTTTAACTCTAACTTTTATATTTAAAATTCTACATCAAAATGGTCCTCGTACGACTTTTAGAGCTTATCAAAACCAACATTTTGCGATGCAGAACACGTCAATATCTTAATCCTGCTCAAAGTTATTGATGAGTGTTTATCCAAAAACTCATGATTTCAATTTTAATTGACTCAAACACAAAAAATAACATACTTTTGAAAATCACATATTATATAGAGAGGAATCTGTTCTTTCCAATTCCGTCAACAAACATTTTTTATGTTTGCCCCAGAAAGAATGACGAACAGATGAAAAGAGCATGTTTTTTGGGAAGAAATATCAATAACTTTGAGTAAAGTTGAGATATTGACAAGTTCTGCATCGAAAAACGTTTGTATGAGTCAGCTCTAAAAGTGCTTCGAAGACAATTTGCATGCAAAATTAGAAATATAAAAGTTAGAGCAAAAAAACTGTTTTTTTTTCATGGTGACCCTAACGTAACTTATCGCTATATCGGTTATTTCCAGAGATAGAGAAAAACTTTGTTCCACAAAGATGTCTCAAATAATTGGAGCTACAACATTGTCGAACTATATTTACCTCTATCTAAAGGGTGTGTCACATCAAATTGCATCACGGAAAAAACGCTGTAGAAATTTAATTTTTAGGAATTATATCTTCAGCTTTCGCTTATAATCAGATAAGAGTGTATAGATCACGTTGGCCATGCTTCACTGTCAATTTTTCGTAAATTTGGAAAAATGTCGTCGAACGAAAAAGAGCGTCGTGAATTAATCCTGTGCACTCATTTCGAGAATCCGGAGTTGTCACATCGGGACATCGGTAAGATGCTGGGAATCGTCAGCAGAGTACTAAAACGATACTTCGAGAACCTAACCATCGACCGGAAGGTGAAGAATGGCAAAAATGGATGCTCCGTCAGTGAAAAAGATCACAAGCGCGTAGTTAAGCAGTTTAGACGTGATCCGAGAAGTTCGGTCCGGGATGTCGCCAATAAGCTGAATTTGTCAAGTTCATTCGTCCAGCGGACCAAGCAGCGGGAGGGCCTGCGTACATACAAGGTTCAGAAGGCTCCTAACCGCGACGAAAGGCAAAACATGGTGGGGAAGACGCGAGCCCGGAAGCTGTACACCGAAATGCTGACGAAGCCGCATTGCCTGGTAATGGACGACGAAACCTACGTCAAAGCGGACTTTCGTCAGCTGCCGGGCCTGTTGTTCTTCTCCGCAGAGGACAAATTCAGCGTTCCGGAGGAGATTCGCAAGCAGAAACTATCCAAGTTTGCCAAAAAGTACATGGTGTGGCAAGCGATCTGCTCTTGCGGAAAGCGGAGCGCCCCCTTCGTGATGACCGGCACGGTAAACGGGCAGGTTTACCTTATGGAGTGCCTACAGAAGCGCTTACTACCACCACTATTGAAGCAGCACGAGGGCCCGACCATCTTCTGGCCGGATCTCGCTTCGTGCCACTATTCAAAGGACGTGTTGGAGTGGTACGAAGCCAACGGGGTCACCTTCGTGCCAAAGGAAATGAACCCGCCCAACGCGCCGGAGCTTCGCCCAATAGAGAAATATTGGGCGATTATGAAGCAGGCCCTCCGGAAGAACCCAAAAGTTGTCAAATCGGAGGCGGACTTCAAGAGAAAATAGATTTCTGTTAAAAAAAAACTACAACCTGACGTTGTACAGAACCTTATGGACGGGGTAAAGAGGAAGGTGCGAGCATACGGGCTTGGGCTCGAAGTATGAATAAAAAGAAAATGCCAAAAGTTGTTTAATAGTTTTTATTTTACTGTCTAAAATATTCAAAAGGATCGGTCTACTGGGCGAATTTTTACAGCGTTTTTTCCGTGATGCAATTTGATGTGACACACCCTTTATAAAGATAAGAAAGTTAGATTTTTCATTTCATCGACAATTTTGGTCACCCTATTTTTGACAACATAAAAACGACCGCTCTATCATGAGTAACAACTTTGTCTAGACGGCGCCAGTGGTTGTATGGTTAGCGTAACAGCCTCACAATCCGATCGGCCTGGGTTCAATCCCAGCTGGCGTCGTTGGGATTTTCTGAGGCGAAAAATCTCTGGTTACGTCTTCCTTCGGAGCGGAAGTAAAAGAAGTTGGCCCGGCTCATGAGTTGTTGAGTCTGATAGGTAGGAACAGGTGGAGTCGCCTCCCTGATGTCGGTGATTGGCACTAAAGTGGCGGAAATAGGCCGACGAAAAAATAAGCGAAGATAAAAAAAAAAAAAACTTTGTCTAAGACAGTTTTTGTCTAGAAAATAACTGTCGAGCTCTAAATGCAAATTTCCACTTAAATGCATCTCCTGGACCATTGTGCGTTGTCCAGCGGCACGAGCAATCGGCACAGTAGCATTATTTCCAAATTCCATATTTCCAGTTCAAATTTTCTTTGCAGAATGGTGGAAATTTTCCATCATAACATTGAATGCCCAATATGATATAAAAGAACAAGTACACTTGAAGTTGATCGTTTCTGGACCTTGATTTATTCCACCAATGAAGAAAGAATCATGCAGAGAAGAGTTAAACACATGGTGTTGGTTGATGGCTGTCTAGAGTGAAACTAAAACTGGAAACCACAGGACAAAACAATGCATACCTCTTGCTCGATGCGATGTAACATCGAAGAAAACAGCCATAAAAATGCATTATGGAAGAATTTGAGCGGCGAGTGAAATCAAAACACATTGTTTGTTTGAGTTGTAAAATTACTGGGGTTATTTCCTATTAACTTGTGTATTAGTAATCAAAATCCATCCATTGATTGAAGAGATAGTAACATTCAAAATCTATTCACTTTTTCCATTCAAAACCTCGTAATTCTGTATTGATAGGTTAGACGTAGTCAAAATCCCGGATTCCTGATCTAGATCGCAGATTTCAAATTTGTTTTACTAAATTTGAGTTCTAGATCTGTATATTGATCTAAAAATATACAAAATTCAGTTTCCGGATACTGATACTTGGATCCGGATTATAGATTAGATATTTAAAGTAACTGATACTAGATATACAAATTGTTAACGCGGGTTCTAGAATCAGATCGAATATGAAGACTTCAGATTTCGGACATTCTCGATTTCGGTTAAGAGTCAAATTTTCGCATTTCGAGTTCTCATAGATAATAAACTTCAGGTTCAAACTAAGGATTTCAGATTAAAATTCAGATTAAAATTTCAGATTCCAAATTTCAAGGTGCCAATTCCAAACTAAGACATTCGGATATCGAACTCCAAGATTGCAGATGTAGATTTAGCATGCTGATTTCAGATTGAAATACCAAGATCCATGAATGGGTTTCTTAGATTCTAGATTCTATATGGCAATCCGAAGATACAATAAAAAAATAATTTATTTTTTTTTCATTTGTATCTATTCGTTATCGCGATTTCGTACTTCACTGTGTTTTCTTGATTTCCCACAACACAATTCACCGTCGCTTATTGAAATGCATGACCAATTCTTAAGATTAGCTTGCACGCCGAATCAGAAAACATATCGCCCGTGTATTGTTTTTTCCGTCCAAATTGATAGGACGTGATCGGCGTCGTTATTGGCTATTTAGAGTATGGATCACCGAAATTTGCATCGTGCGAACCGATTGCTCCTATCGCTATTCGGTGTGTTCTCACACAAAGAGCACTTCGCTGGTTCAGATCAAGCGAGGAGAGTAACTATAGAGTGTCCAGTTCGATCGAATTTGAGGAATTCTAAATTATGTTCTTATTCCAGTAAAGTTGGTATGCAGATTTTTTTTTAATTGTGAAAATTTGGTCCCTTTTCCAATCATGTGTTTTCTAATATTTTCGACAAATTTCCGCTAATTTTTGTCCGGCAAGCCTGGAGCAATCATCATCTGGCGTCACATTCATTTGATTATCACTTCATTGCGCCTCACATATTTTTCATCGAATATTTCCGTAATTCAATATCCAATCGAATTCCGCCTACGGATGGCAACCACCACTCGACGGTCTTGCATCAGTCACAAACCAGTCGATTCCCTACGGAACTAATTGAAATCAGATCCTCATCGGCCCAGCGAATCACTGGAAAATACCCATTTTACCGCCCATTAGCCGCAGACCAAATTATCACACAGCCCATCATCTCCGGTTTCCACCCACTGTGCGTTGAGTGTTACGTGCACACGAGAGACCATTGGAGCCAATAGTTCACATCATCGTCGTCCACCCGCCGCTTTCTTCCAAGCTTTCATCGACTAGAGGAAAAAATCTGAAAGACAACAACAAAACACACACCTAAAGGAAGGAACCCTTTTCAAGAAGAAAGCACCGAGGCTGTTGATTATTATCACAGCCACTTCTCTCGAGCCCTCGTGACGCGTGAGTACTTCTTCTCAGGTTACTCACCGCGCCCAGGCGGATCTACAGCCCCGGCGGCGCAGTCTAATGAAGTCTCGTTTATTCGTAGGCTCGTATTATTTTCATGTCTTGTTGTTTGGTTGCTGCACGCCAGGGGATTGCAGGGAATTGGGGCGAATGACGACGCGGAAGGGTTTTCTTAATAGTTATGCTATCACACATTTGACAGACCGAAACACATACACATACACATCACATATACACGTGCCTCACTGTTTGCAGGATTATGAAAAAGCGTCATATAGAGGAAAGATATGAAGAAAAATGTTTGGGGGAGGATGAAGTGCCGTGACGTGGTGTGGAATATAGTCTGCAGCTTCCGACGACGGAGACGACATAGACGATGCGATGATGATGATGGAGATGATATTTTATTCAAAAAAAAAAAAGCAGAAAAATCAGAGCGTAAAAAATAAGCTTCAGAAGAAATTCTGGGAACACCTACGTTATGTTGGATTTCACATCTATGGCGAAGTTTGTTTTACTGGCTCGGGGAGCGAGAAAAAAGGGTTTGATAAAAAATATAACATTTTTCATCATCTATTGCAGCGGGTGAGCATTCCCTTCTATATCAGGTTGAATCGTTTGGATGAGTGTGGCACTAAAACCGGTGCTGCTTTGGTTTTGTTTTGGGATTATCAAGGTAAAAGTTGTTTCATCGTTGGTGTTCTCCACCGCTATTGGCCATGGCAGCCGACTGGCAGTTCGGAGCTGAAACTTTTCGACCGTACAAGGATGATTTTTCACAGAGCATCGTCGACAATATTATGTTAAGACTTATATCGAACGACACAACTGTTGCACGGGGAGCCATATGAGTCGTTCCAGTTGATACTTCTTTTCCTATTTTCAGTAGCTAACAATATCGGGAAAAAATGAAAAATCGAATTTTCTCTGTATTTTCAAAGATTTTCTGGACCAACACAATTTTTTGCTAACCAACTCAACAGCAAATCCAATTAACCTTATCAAACATATTTTATTTGGTTTTTATAAAGTTTTTGTAGGACCTTTCCATACAGAGATATTTGAGTTTGAATGAAATATTACCCTTTGGTCTTTTATGAATAATTATTCAAAAAAAACCATCGCACCGCAAATCGAAAGGCATTTTTGAAAACTCCAATAAATTATGCACAAAGATAATTTTTTACTTCTATTAAAAATTAATTATTTGAATTTTTTGCATCGATTTCAAAAAAGTGTCAAAAACAGGACTTTTATCTTGCTTTACAAAATCCACTGTAATTCTGCAAATATCGCAGTAAGTTCTAATGTTTGCAGGAAAACTTTTAGCCTACTGTATTCCCTAAACATCCTTGAACATTTTATATTGATGCGTTCAGCCGTTTTTTTTTTCAAAATTTGGAGTAAATTAGAGGAACATTTAATCACAAATCGTACCAGAAGTACAAATTCCTACGCGACTCTCAGAACGAGCAATTCGCTTTCGTCTTTATGAGTTTGTGGGCGAAGAGTGCGTGTATGTGTGGAAACGTGTATGTATATGTACGGGTATCATCACTCCTTACAATATTTGTGCCTACAAACGCATGAAAACGAAAGTTACGAATCGCTCGTTCTGAGAGTACTTCTGGTACGATTTGTGCGATCTGGTACGTACTTTCTCTTTCTCTTTCTCTTTCTCTTTCTCTTTCTCTTTCTCTTTCTCTTTCTCTTTCTCTTTCTCTTTCTCTTTCTCTTTCTCTTTCTCTTTCTCTTTCTCTTTCTCTTTCTCTTTCTCTTTCTCTTTCTCTTTCTCTTTCTCTTTCTCTTTCTCTTTCTCTTTCCTCTTTCTCTTTCTCTTTCTCTTTCTCTTTCTCTTTCTCTTTCTCTTTCTCTTTCTCTTTCTCTTTCTCTTTCTCTTCTTCTCTTTCACAAAAACAAATCTCAGCTTTCTCAAAATCATATGGAAGATGCTTCATAGTTTTAAAACCATAAAAACGTATTTTTTCTAACATGGACCGCAAGAGTCGAAGCAATACAGAGAAAATTCGTCTTCCGTGGCGAGATCCGATTGCAGACACTGGAACAGAGAAATTTTCAACAGAACTTTCTGCTTCTTGAGCCCCGAAATACTTTGTACGGCCTCCATGGCCCTGTGCGATTCATGTCGGCAAGCTTCAATGAAGTCTTTGATCACTTCGATTTTGGCTCTACTGTGTCCTGTGTCCGCATTCAAATACAGACTCACAGAACAGAATAGGATAAACCACTGACAACGACGAAAACAATGGGGTTTTTAGGCCTTCTCTATTTAAATTTTTCCCATCTTAATTAATTAAGACAACAAAAAGTCAGATGAATAAATATACAAATAAATAAATAAAAAAAAATATAAATAATAACGTCACTCGATATAACGTACACATTTTCAAAGTGTAAAGGTATTTTTTTTGAATATTTTTTTTCCCAATTGTGAATCCGGATTTTCAATAATTAATGCTTTAATCAACAGTACGAAGGGGAACATCATAAGATGGGCTGTATATATATATATATATATATATATATATATATATATATATATATATATATATATATATATATATATATATATATATATATATATATATATATATATATATATATATATATATATATATATATATATATATATATATATATATATATATATATATATATATATATATATATATATATATATATATATATATATATATATATATATACATATATATATATATATATATATATATATATATATATACATATATATATATATATATATACATATATATATATATATATATATATATACACATATATATATATATATATATATATATATATATATTGGCATCTTTTATGCCTAAGATGAAATGTTTTTTGTCAGCGCTAGTTTGGGTGTAGAATTGCGGTATATAGAAAAAAAAACCTCCCTCTTCCTTTGAAATAGATCAATGAACGGAAATTAATTTCATATCAATGTTTTTTATAGCTCAATACATGTTTCCTTCGACATGGGTTAAAAATATTTATTAGAAAATCATTTCAATTTACCGAAGTTGCACCCTTTCATGTACAACGTCGAACGACACTCGTGGCGATTAGACGGTGGTGTATCGATATGAAATGATTGCATAGCTCCAGGCGCATGGTATTCATGGGATAGCAGGGCAAGGCTCAAAACTTGTCTCATTCACCGGTACAACTTAGATACGTACGCACAGCATAGTAGGGGAATGACTCGTTGTATTCGTGTTTGGTTCATGCTGTTTGAAATCAAATAATATGGCAAGGGGTTAACGTATAGTGGGACCGTGTTGGACTGCTATCCTCGATTTGTCAAAAATTTAGTACACAAGGTGGCAACCAGGGCTCCGCAAAGTCATATTCAACTGAGGATAGTCACGGCCGTCTTCGTACTCAATTGGTTTGGGCTTCTTCCAGCAGTTTCTCCGTCTACTTGACTCAACAGTCATTCGGACGTTTAGTTGCTATCTCACTCTACGGCTCGACTGTCTCGCTTCATTCTTCCCCGTCAAATGGTTTTCATTGCATACTGAAGTGACAAAATGAATTTGTTTCTCTCTCTCTCTCATGTATCACGTATGTATATATCGATGTTTGAGTACCAAGTGGTTTGACATATACTACAGGTGAGCTAAATTTGTTGTATCGTACACGAAAATTACTCTTCTTCTTCTTCTTCTTCTTATATGGCACTAACGTTCCTAGAGGAACTCCGCCGTCTGAACGTAATATTACTTGCGTCATTTTCATTAGTACTTAGTTGAGATTTCTATGCCAAATAACACGCCTTGAATGCATTCTGAGTGGCAAGCTCTAGAATACGCGTGACCACAGTGCAAGTCAGAGGAAATTTCTTTGAAGAAAAATTTCCCCGACCAGAACGGGAATCGAACCCGAACCCCCGGCATGCTAGGTTTGACGCTAACCACTCGGCCACGGGAGCATAATCAACGAAATTTACTCACACATACAAAATAGCAGGCAGTGTTATGTTCAGGAACACTGACAAAGGGCCTGGCCGAGTCAGGGAGAGACAAAATCACCAGCTGTATGGCAAATATTGTATAGGATATTAAATACGAAATTTTCGCGGTCTATTTAAACCCCTATGTGGTTTAACATAGGATCTATAATGGAAAACGTACTTCTTCGTTTATTTCACGCCATCCTCAAAAGCTTCGACAAAAGTTTGAAAAAAATACTGAATGTGCATCTTACTACAGTGTATCAAGAAAAATTATCTCATTATCTCAAATTATCTCAAGAAAAAAAACTCATGAAAAATTTTAGTACTAAAAAAATATTGAAACGTTGAAAAAAAATTTTTGGGATTTAGAAATTCAGTACTACTTTATTCATATTTAAATGTGTTTCTACGGCTTCTCTAGATATGTGTGATATTTTCAGATTTTTTTTTCAGTGTTGCGCGGTAAATTTTTTTTTTATATTTCCAAAGGGTAAGGGAGTAAAAGTGCCCCCAAACCAAATCACCAGCTGTATGGAAAATATTGTGTAGGGTACTAAATAAAACATTTTGGAAGTAGTACCATATATTTGAGTCCTTATATGATACACCATAGGATCTATGGTGAAAATGCACCTTTTCGTTTTTTTCACACCATTCTCAAAAATATGACAAAAATACTGAAAGTACATCTTACCAAGGTGTATCGATAAATATTTTCAAACAATTCTTTCATCATAAAATGTAATAACAAAAAAAAATGAATGTGCGGTAGAAAAAAAAAATATTTTCTGGCATTTCGAAATTTTGAAAAATAATATAACTTTGAGACCCATTTATGCTCTAATTTTTATTTAAATTCGTTCGTATGTGTCTTTCTTTCTACATGTGGTGCAATTTTTTTCCTGAATTTTTAGAGCATTGCGATTCCAAAACATAATTTTCTTCATCGTCTGCATTATTATTTTTATTTTTCTTGAAATCGATTATTTTATTGTATTCGTGGATTTTTGTAAGATTAAAATAAAAAAAAAATAATAATTTGGATTTTTTTAAGTGTTCTTCTCATTAATCCGAATTATTTTTACACAAGGATTTTATTTTTTCTCACAGAGCTCTAATCGTACTGCTGACTCATATGAATTTGGTAAATCCAATGTGAAGATTTACCAAATTCATATATTTTAAGATATGAGAAAAAAAATCCTTGTACAACGCAATGCTCCGAATATACCGACAAAATTTAGACATACGAAAAACAAAATTTAAATAAATATCAGAGCAGTGCTGCGTCTCTAAATTCAAAATAAATTAAAATTTAAAAAAAATGCCCAACGGCCAAGAAATTTTTTTTTTCGCGCAATCCTCTTAAAACTTCACGAAAAAAATTACGCTACATGTGGAAAAAACCACACGAATGCATTTGAATAAAAATTAGAGCAAAAGTGGGTCTCAAAGTTTTTTTTTTCAAAATTTCGAAATGCCTAAAAATATATATAATTTTTTGTATCGTGAAAAACTCTCAAAAAATTCTGTAAAAAATCACACATGTACCTAAAATAGACGTAGGAAAAAATTTGAATACAAACTAGAGTAGTACTGAATATCAGAATCAAAACAAAAAAAAATTAAATAAAAAGAAAAATTAATTTAATTTTTTTTTAATATTTGATTTTTTGATGAAGAAATTGTTTGAAAATATTGATCGATACACCTTAGTAAGATATAGTTTCAGTATTTTTTTCCATACTTTTATCTCAAAGCTATTGAGAATGGCGTGAAAAAAGCGAGAAGGTGCATTTTCCACTATAGATTGTATAATGTACCACATAAGGACTCAAATATATGGTACTATTTCCAAAATGTTTCATTTAATACCCTATACAATATTTTCCAAAATTTTTCATGATTTTTTTTAATATTTTTTCTTGATACACCGTAGTAAGATGCACATTCAGTATTTTTTTTCGAATTTTTGTCGAAGCTTTCGAGGATGGCGTGAAATAAACGAAGAAGTACGTTTTCCAATATAGATCCTATGTTAAACCACATAGGGGTTCAAACAAACCGTCAAAATTTCTTATTTAATATCCTATACAATATTTGCCATACATTGGTGATTTAGTTTGGGGGCACTACTATTTTGCATCACAAATCAAGTTTTCGTTTCACTTTATATGGACGTTAAAATAAGATTTGTATTCATTAGTCACTTCAATTAAAATAACCATTTGCTAGAATAGTTCATCGGTCATCCTCGCTCTTAACGCTCGTCAAATTCATTTCTAGTCAATTCAAGGCATGTTGACGGCGAATGTCGTAGTATTCCTGGTCGAAGCGAAGCGACCAACAGTCGATTTTCATTTTTCATCTTCGAAGATTTCGGGCCCTGGTGGCACCTACAAAAAATTACAGTTTTCATTATCATATTACAAATATTAATTGTGAACGGTTGTTATATGAATGAGAGTATATCCATAGTCTTTGAACCTTTTTTTTCGAAAATAGTGATTGGAAAATCAGATGAACTAATTGATGTATAGGGTTCAACAAAATTTTTCAACGCTAAATAAAATTTGTAGATAAAATAGCATATCAAATACAATGTTAAAAAATTATATAACCGCAAGGTTGACGTGGGACTACCGTTGTCTTAGTAAACGTATTGTATTGATTTAATTATTGATTGAATGAAACATTTGTTTTAATTCAATTTGAATCCAACATATTTGCTTTGTAAGTAAAAAGTTTGAACAGTTGTAAGATCAATTCATGCTTTGCAATAGATTATGTTCTTCGTTACAAGTAAATTTGTCGACCGTCCTTTTACGTTTTATATGATGCCTAGGACTACCAAAATCTGTGAACGGAAGAATTGTCAAACGATCATTGTATTTTGCATTTCCCTCTGAAATTATTGCATCTCTCATGTTTACGTAGTTCTCGAACCGCGAAAGTTCATTCACCTCTAGTATTTAAAATTACGATTTTCCCAGGCTTCTCAATTAGAAGTACGTTTTAGGGAAACATATTTCGGTTTGCACAAAAACAAGCGAGTACAAAAGTACTCGCAGCTTGCACATATCTGCAATGCGGATTCCCCCAGACATCGTTGTTTTGAAATCTATCTTAGGGAAACACATTTCGGTGAAATCAAAAATATCCCCGACTCCATGTATTGGCAAAGAGGATTACCCCAGGTACATTGATTTTAATTTCCGTGTTAGGCTAACATATTTTGGTGTGAACAAAAATACCTCCTACTTGCATGTATATTTGCAACAGATTTCCACAGGTACTGATTTTGAAGTCTGTGTTTAGATAACGCTTGACATTTAACAATTATTCAATTGTATATCTCATAGAAAATAGCATTTTATAAAATATTTCCTATCAATCGATGCAAACATCTTTCTGATCTATAAAGAAATGTTCGAGTTATAAGTATTGGGAATCTTTCATTTTTTCCTGCATGTTGTGTGTTTAGGTTTTCATTTCACCCCCATATTTTCCGGTTAGATGTAGTTCCACGTCAAAACTGATTCAAAAATAGAATTTTATATCAACACCTAGAGGCGAATGAACTTCCAAGTTTAAAGCCTTAAAAACAAAGAAAGAAGAAGAAGATATCAACAACTTTTATATCTTAGAACACCCCGCTAGATATTTTAGCCAAGAGAGTACTATGTCATACATACGTTATATGTTTCCTAAATTAATATCCTTAAAAAAAATACGCGTTAGCCGTTGTTATCGTGGCGTACGCTTTAGCATTTCGTCTTGATAATATTCACTAGAAAAGTAAACAAATTGGCTGCCGGCGGAAGCATGCCGGTCGTGTTCTATGGTTGTGTGTGGAAGTGGTTCCTCCCAAATTTAGACAATTCAATTAATTAATCAGCTCTTCCCTCAGAATTTATGACACCCACCAAGTATGGACAGATCGGTTCGTTAGCGGAGAATATTAAACGAGTATCGGAAAATGTCACCAACAAAAAAACGATTCAGCGACTGAGGTGCAAACAGCTCAATTCCTCCAGAGAAGATTTGTCACGTGAGTACGACGCCAGAAACGAAAAGCAGCTGTGCCAAATCGCTTGAGTGGCCTTTAACGCGTTTGGTCGCGCTCGCTAGCAAAGCACTGTGAAGAAATAAATACAAAACAATCCGACAACAATTGATAACATTTCAGCTGTTGCACCTATTTTTCTAGTAACCAACGTTAACCTTAGACTCAGTTTTTTGTTCCGTTTTCACTGTGCCTCATCACACCTGATCAATATGCGGCGACCAGCCAACGGCAACAACAAATCGGGAGAAAATGACGCAATTGGTCGCCCCAAGCGCGCACTTCACTTTTGTGAGCTGCTGCTGCTAATGAACACCGTCAATCAACGGACGAACGCTCGTAGGTCGGTCTTCTTCCACTAGACACACCACGCGCCTAATGCCTCTTTCTTACTATTATCGTTATCTTAGACATTTAGATGAGAGCGCGCCTTGCGTTTGTCTACTTCGGGCATTCGTTTGCACCGTAAATCCTCCAAGAAGTTGATTGCAGACGAGCCACTCGGTAGGTTCAATTTACTGATTAAACATCCAAATCGAAACGAGGTGTGAAGCGAAATTTGGACGGGTTTGATTGACAAGTTTTAGCGGTTATAACGTCAGCGAAGTCCGATCGGTGATGCTTTCTAGCGATGCTGATGAGAAAAAATAGGTTGAGAATGAACTTTGGTTCGTTTTTTATTTTATATGGATTAACACATACAAACCGTATTTTGTATCGCTATTTCATGTTTTGATTTCGTTTCGATGATTATGTTAGATTCTAACAGTTAAAATAAAATATTAGTACAAGACAAAAAGTATGGGTGGATGGTCCCAAACCGACCTTTTAGGTTGTACAGGCCATTAAATATCCAAGATCTTAGTTCTCTTTTATTATGTTTTATTCCAGTATGGTTCATGAGTATAATAAAAGCGAAATACAGAGCCGGAATCAGAAGTATATTTTTTCGACAAGTTCAAAAATGATGATCTTGGATCGACCCCCACTTGGATCTCAGAAATGACGTTACCTACCGAAAATATGCCACAACGCTGACAATTTGGATGCACGATGATCATTTCCCTGCTCTCTCCATTCTAGAAAAAGTCGCCAACAAACTAACATCGTAAGTACACCATGGCTTTTATAATTTAGGAGATCAGTTCTGGATCACCCTTTCCCTCATAAACAGAGTTAAAATCTGAGATCGATGAAAGCCTATCTACGTCAAATTTCGGACACCAAGATGATGTCGGTAAAACAAAAGTTCGCGTAATACAACAAAACCGATTGTTTATTTCAGTAGAATAGACTTATATCTAAAACAAGGAAAGCTTACTTCGATGTTATTTACGTTGTCTGGAAAATTCACGAACTTTCTTGGGAACATCTGCCATTAGGTTCCGTACAGTATCCTCAGATATGCTGGCGGCGGCGCCTTTCCATCTCCTCTTGAACTCATTAATGTCATTCGCTTTCTTCTTAGTTTCGAATAGTTTTCGCTTAATCAGAGCCCAGTACTTTTCTGTTCTGTACAGTTCGAAGGATTTGCTGTTTTTGGCACATATTTGACCTCATGTGCAGTATACCATTCCAGGATGGATTTTTCATAGTGACAAGAGGCCAAATCTGGCCAAAACAACGCTGGAGAGTCGTGCCTTCTTATGAATGGTAGCAATCGCTTCTGGAGACATTCCTTCTCGTAGACATCTTTGCTGATAGTGCCGGCAAGGAAGAAAGATATGGATTTTCGTCCACAACTGCATATGACCTGCCAAACCAAGTACTTTTTGGGGAATTTAGACTACTTCTTGGTCCGGAAACACGCGGCTACGGCATTCCTTCGCATTGCAGTACAAAAAGCGAGACCCGGAAGCTGTTTGAAGTCTTCGGGAACATAAGTTTCATCGTCCATTATGGTGCATGAACATTTTTGGAAAAACTGGATGTAGAGCACCTTAGCACGGCTTTTTGCAGTGAAATTTTGCTTATCATCACGACTGGGCACCTTTTTCACTTTGTACGCCTTCAGTCCATGCCTCTGCTTGACTTTTTGTACACATGATTTTGATTTTCCAACCTTTCGAACCACATTTCTAACTGAAAGGTTGGGATATTTCTCAATAATGGCAACCACCTTTCGGTCCATCTGTCGGGAGCATACTTTTCGACTTATTCCGCTTCCAACCTTATGATCCACAGTTAAGCCTTGGTCAAATGATTTGCACATACTAAACACGGTACTCTTCGGCAGTTTTAGCTTTTTGGCGAGATCGCGTACCGACAGTGTTGAATTTTGCTGCCGTTCGCGTAAAATGCGTTTGCGTACTTCCACTTTTTTTTTTAAATCGTTTATTTTTACAGGCTCAGTTACATAGGTTTAAAGGAGCCGAACTCCTTACTGTATTGTTACTAGTATATAAACATTTTTCCTTAATTCTAATGTTAATAATATAGGAAACCGATTACTCGCGGTCGACTCGAGTTTAGAAGGGTGACATATTTTCTTCAGGAAAAGGAGGGGATATGAGGATATATTGACAATGATCACACTCACACTCTCAATCACACTCATCACACTCAATTCTTAAACCTATCTTATATCTAATATGTATTTACATTTCATCTTATTCTTAAGAAGGGATCCGATCTCTCACAAAGGAAAAGGAAAAGGAAAAACTAAGGGTATAAGGACAATCACACACGAAGATCGATAGCTTTAAGGAATACATATATTTGGGACATGTAATCAAGGTCTAACCGAGCCAACACGTTTCTCACCGGCATCATGGGCTGCCTTCCTCGGGCCCGAAGGATGACTACTAAATTCGATCTGGCGACAAGATACAGCTCGCACGACCAAACAACGTGCTCGATGTCGTGGTAACCTTGGCCACAAACACAAAGATTGTTGTCGGCAAGATTAATACGAAAGAGTAGCGCATCTAACGAACAGTGATTGGACATGAGTCGGGAGAAGGTGCGAATAAAGTCCCGACTCAAGTCCAGACTTTTGAACCACGGTTTGAGGCTAACCTTAGGGATAATCGAGTGAAACCACCGGCCCAATTCATCTTCATTCCACTTGCGTTGCCAGTTAGCGATGGTATTTTTACGGACTAAAGAATAAAATTCATTGAAGGCGATTTGACGCTGATATATATCGCCTTCAATTGCACCTACCTTTGCCAATGAGTCAGCCCTCTCATTATCCGGAATTGAGCAATGTGAAGGGACCCAGACAAAGGTAATGACATAACAGCTCAGTCTGGATAAAGCACTCAAATTTTCTCGTATTCTCTCAAGGAAGTACGGCGAGTGCTTTTCCGGCCTCACTGAACGGATAGCTTCGACAGAGCTAAGACTATCCGTTACAATGTAATAGTGTTCAACAGGTCGTGAGGCGACGCTGTCCAGCGCCCAGTATATCGCTACCAATTCAGCAATATACACTGAGCAAGGATTCTGAAGACTGTGAGTTGCTAAAAAATTCGTTGAACACTCCAAATCCTGTGGACTCATTCATAGAGGACCCATCAGTAAAGTACATATTATCACAATTGATACGCCCATATTTCGCATTGAAGATCGTAGGAACGATCCCCGATCGATGATAATCTGGAATTCCATGGATTTTCTCCTTCATGAACAGATCAAAATGTACAGAGGAATTGATGTAGTCAGGAAAACAAACACGGTTGGGAATATACGAAGAAGGATTAACCTGCATGGAGACGAATTCATGATATGAGCTCATGAATCCAGAATGAAAATTTAGCTCGATCAGCTGCTCAAAATTTCCGATCACCAATGGGTTCATAACCTTACACCGGATGAGGAACCGAAGAGATAATAAATTGAAGCGATCTTTTAGTGGGAGTAGGCCTGCCAAAACCTCGAGACTCATGGTATGCGTTGAGGGCATACATCCCAACGCGATACGGAGACAAAGATACTGAATATAGATACTTGGCAGCTGATTGAAAACAGAAACTGCCATACTCCATCACTGAGAGAATAGTTGTTCGATACAACATAATAAGATCTTCTGGATGGGCTCCCCACCAGGTGCCGGTAATTGTACGGAGAAAGTTTATTCTTTGTTGACATTTTTTACTCAGATACCTAATATGGGCCCCCCAAGTACATTTAGAGTCGAACCAGACCTCAAGATACTTGAATGACATAGCATGAGTGATCGGTTTACCCAAAAGTTGAAGCTTTGGTTTTGCTGGTTTATGCTTCCTAGAAAAAACCACCATCTCTGTTTTCTCCGTGGAGAATTCGATCCCTAGCCCAATGGCCCAGGTTGAAAAATTGTTCAAAGTATCTTGTAAGGATTCTTGCAGGTCGGATTCGTTTGATCCTACGACAGACACCACTCCATCATCTGCAAGTTGTCTTAGGCTGCAATTTTGTGTAAGGCAATTGTCGATGTCACTTACATAGAAGTTGTACAAAAGGGGGCTTAAACATGAGCCCTGGGGGAGGCCCATGTAAGAGACCCGACTTACTGCCGAATCTCCGTGAGAAAAGTTCAAATGTTTCTCACAAAGCAAGTTATATAACATATTGTTCAATAGAGGCGGCAGACCCCGAGATTGTAATTTGTCTGACAAAACCTCTATTGAAAGAGAATCAAAGGCCCCCTTTATGTCCAAGAATACTGAAGCCATTTGTTTTTTTTCGGCGTAAGCCATTTGAATTTCTGAAGAAAGCAACGCAAGACAATCATTCGTCCCCTTGCCCCTGCGGAACCCATATTGTGTATCTGAGAGTAGGCCATTCGTTTCAACCCATCGATCAAGGCGAAACAAGATCATTTTCTCCAACAATTTCCGTATACAAGACAGCATTGCTATTGGGCGGTACGAATTGAAGTCGGACGCGGGTTTTCCGGGTTTTTGAATAGCTATAACTCGTACTTGTCTCCAATCATCTGGAACAATATTATGCTCCAGAAACCGATTGAATAAGTTCAACAAGCGATGTTTCGCCACATCAGGGAGATTTTTCAGCAAGTTGAACTTAATTCTATCCGATCCCGGAGCAGAATTGTTACATGAAAGGAGAGCAAGAGAGAATTCTACCATCGAAAACTCGGAATCAAGATCTCACCTATCTTGTGGTATATCTCGAACAATTTTTTGCACAGGAGCGGAATCAGGACAAACCTTCCGTGCAAAATTCAAAATCCATCGATGTGAATATTCTTCGCTTTCATTCGTTGAAGAGCGATTTCTCATGTTTCGAGCCACTTTCCATAATTTTTTCATTGACGTTTCTCGTGACAAACCACCCACGAAATTTCGCCAATAAGCACGTTTTTTCCTTTTGATCAAGTTTTTAAATTGATTTTCAAGGTCCAAATACGTCTGAAAATTTTCAGGGGTTCCACGTTTCCGAAAAGCTTTAAATGCATTCGATTTTTCTACATAAAGCTTGGAACATATGCTATCCCACCATAGATTGGGAGGCCTTCGACGAATAGTGGAACCTGGGATGGGTTTCGTTTGAGCGCGAACCGCGCTGTCATAGATCAAACGAGAAATGAAGTTATACTCCTCCAATGGAGGCAAACCATCTCTGGAATTGATGGCTAGAGCAATCGCGTCCGCATATTTTTTCCAGTCAATGTGTCTTGTGAGGTCGTATGCCATGTTTATTGATTCAGAAGAATTCAACCCATTGGTGATAGAAATTTTGATTGGCAAGTGGTCACTACCATTGGGATCCCGGATTACATTCCACTTGCAATCTAACGATAGTGAATTCGAGCAAAGCGAGAGGTCAAGAGCACTTGGGTTAGCAGGAGGTTTAGGTACACGTGTTGTTTCCCCAGTATTCAAAACGGTCATATTGAAGCTGTTACAAAGGTCATATATCAACGATGAACGATTATCGTCGTACGGTTCCCCCCAGGCAGTTCCGTGAGAGTTGAAGTCTCCCAAGATCAATCGTGGCTCAGGAAGGAGTGAGCACATGTCAACAAGTTGCTTGCGGCTAACCGCAGCTCTCGGAGGCCAATACAAGCTGGCTATACAGAGGTCTTTGCCTCTGATGTTTGTATGACAAGCAACAGCTTCGATCCCTCCAATAGGTGGAAGGTCAATTCTAAAAAATGAGTGACACTTATTGATCCCCAATAGTACCCCTCCGTATCTGTCATCGCGGTCCAAGCGTATTATATTAAAATCGTGGAAAGAGAGATCATTTTGAGAAGAGAGCCAGGTTTCGGATAGAGCAAAAACATCACAATTGAGTTTATGAATTAGAAATTTGAATGTATCCAATTTAGGGATAAGACTACGACAATTCCACTGTAAAACAGTGATATCTCCGACCTCTCTATTTAAATTAGACATCAAGAGAGATAATCATTGCAAGGAGGGGCCATGTTTGCATCAATTGCTGCAAAATTGTCTATAGTACTGGAAGCATTGCGGTGACAATGGTTCTGATGGAGTCGGAAACATTAAAACACGTGAAGTTTTGATCCACAAGGTCAGACAACTTTATAAATCCCGATTGGGAAGTTGAACTTGACGGAAAAACAGGGACAGTTGGGGTTTTTGATGTCCCCTCGAGTGCTGGGTCGTTCGAAGGTGAACTATTACCACGGAGGCCAGGAGGGACCTGATTTTGCTTATCCGCTGCACTCGATTTTTTGGGCAAGCTAACAGGGGGTATCACCGGAGGGACTTGTCCTTGAACTTTGGGAGTGGTCACATTTTTGCGCCGGGGATTCCCTTGAGAAATAAACGGCGTGCCCCCGTTAGCTGTATCCGCTTCCATTTCGTCAACTGGCAACGTAGCGAAGACATTGTGTGTATTGATTGGTTGTTGTTCTTGAGCCAGTGGAGAAGCGCCGTTCAAAATTTCTGCGAAAGTGCGTTTAGAGCGTTCCCTCAAAGAGCGCTTCTGTTTCTCCCAGCGAGCCTTGTATGTTTCACAAGCTGAGAGCACGTGTGGGGATCCCCCGCAATATGGACACTTATGCTCAGTCGCACTGCAGGATTTCCCCTCATGTTGTTCTCCGCAAGTGGCACATCGTTCTTTATTGGCACAATAAGCAGCCGTGTGACCAACTGACTTGCACTTTAGACAAGTCATTGGCTGTGGAATAAAAAGTCGCACGGCTAACCTCAATTTATCTACCATCACGTAGTCAGGGAGAGCTGAACCAGCGAAGGTGACTCGAAACGAGTTGGACGGCGTAAATTTCTTTTCTTCTCCTTCATGGGAGACTGTTCCGAGCTGGCGGCAACCCAAGATCTTAACAGTCGTCGAGGGCAGTTTTTTAAAACGGCCGGTACCTTCACTCGTAATGTATTCGCACGTCAAGCCCGTTTCGGTTATCACACCCTCAATTTCGACTATGTGAGAGGGAATGTAGACCCGATACTCAATTGTAAAATGCTGATCGACAACAATCTTGTTTGCGTCTTTTCGATCATTCACGACAACTCGCAATTTGTTTGGTCTAACCTTCGAAATTTCCGAAACGGAGGTATACCTTGCCAGATCTTTCGCGATCTGCATGACTCTCAACGCCTTTCCATTTGGCTTAGGCCTGAAGAAAACAACCCAGGGACCAGTTCCGGGCGCATCTTCTGGATAGACCTTTACACGGGGAGTTGGAATAACAGGGGGGGAAGGTGAGGACGGGGATTGAGAGTGGGAAGACGAAGGTTGAGAAGGAGCGGGAAGAACAGAGGGAGAAGACGAGGTTGAAGGTAGAGTGGGATCGTTAAGGGCAGATGGGAGATTTGCTAGTTTTTTGGAGGGAGGCTTGGTAGGGTTAGCTGACTCGTCCCCAGAAGAAGTATCTTCCGTATTTGGTACGCGTTTGAGTGACTTTTTTTTTATCACTTAGGAGGGAACTAGAGTCAGAGACCTCCATATCCGAAGGTTCCCCACCCTCTGCCATTTTAAAATTGGCACTTATATTCTAGTATTTTTTTAAAAATAATATTTCACAATAATAATAATTCACAAAAACAAACAAAAAAAAAACTTATAATTAATAAATATTTTCTCTCACTATATTCAATCTTATTCACCTATGAACGCACTCCAGTGCAGATGAACGGGAGCGTGCTGAAAGCTCGTTGGTGGTGGGAATGTGCCTACGACACCACTACACACAGTCGTCGGTGAAAGCTTACCCGCACTGTCACTGTTGGCACGATGACTCGGCGAAATCTCCAATGTCGGCGAAGCAGCGACAAAACAAAAACCAATGCTTGGCTTTCCGAGGATGAAGGCTCTATTAACTTGCAGGCAGGGCACTTCACTCACTATCCCGATAGCGAAATGAACTCTTCAGCGGCAAAAAAAACAACAATCACGCGGTAACCGATAACGGAACTTGGACGCGACTTTCCTTCGTCTGGTTACTTCGGGCAATCAGCGAAGAAAGACTTCCACTTGATTCGACGCAATTTTACCAAACTGAAGAAAAATGTGAACATGTTGGACATCGAAATAAAGAGGAGGGTTTCAGCTGTCATGTATATGAAATATTTCATAAACTACACTGAAAGAAAAGTGTGAAATTTAATTACATTGAAAGAAAATATATCTGAAAACTGAAATTATTTTTTCTTAAAAAGGTTTTTTTAAATTCTCACAAAAACTATCTATCTATTTATATATATATAAAAAATGGATTTCTGTCTGTCTGTCTGTCTGTCTGATTCTTATGGACTCGGAAACTACTGAGCCGATCAACATGAAAATTGGTATGTACGGGTTTTTGGGGCCGGCGAAGGTTTTCGTGATAGTTTGAGACCCCTCCCGCCTCTCTAAGGGGGGCTCCCATACAATTTAAACACAAATTTCTACATTACTCGGGAATTATTCAAACAAATAGAACCAAATTAGGCATATTGAGATTTTAGGGTGCAATAAATGTTTCTATGGTGGTTAGTCTCTCCACCCCCCTTTTTTAAGGGGGGGCTGACATACAAATGAAACACAAATTTCTGCATTACCCGAGAATTGTTCAAGCAAATGAAACCAGATTAGGCATATTGAGGTTCTATGGTGCATTTTTGCATGGATACTCCTGAAAAACGTATCTTTTCCTCGTAACTTTCCTGTGTGATTTACGCGAATTACACATTCTTTCTTTTCAAAACCATGTCAAGAACATGTCAATCCCGAGGATTCACTACATTAGTAGTATTTTTTTGAAGTAAACATGAAAAAGCTATTATGAAAAAAAAATCTTTCCCTATTGAAGTGCTCTTCTCTCGATGCATAAATGATTTGTTGGTTATTGTATGGTTATTCATATATTTTTTTAAGAATTAAAAAAAGATTGAGAAGAATGAATTTAAATTTTTTTAAAAATTCTCTATCTTGATTTTAAACAAAACTAGGATCAGTTGTAATTTTTTTTCAGAAAAAAACATGAAAAATTTGTTGTTAGAACATCGTTTTCCCTGTGAAATTATCCATCTTCTAATGTATGGATGATTTGGTTATTGTATGGGCTATTTATATGTATTTTTTAGAATTGAAAAACATGTTTTTGAGCAAATTGAATCCTCAATTAAAAAAAAATCTTTTAAATGCAAAGAATTTTTAAAATTTCATTCTTTGAGCAAAATTTGGTGTGTCCTAGAGATTCTAAACTAGAAAATTTTACAAGAAAATTAAGAAAACAATTGACGCTAATCTAATAATCTATTTTTTTAGATTTTCAGTATGCGAAATTGCTTGAATGACCAATGCCTTCACATCCACAACGTTTCACTGCAATCTGAGATGGTGCTGCCAATGGTCAGCCGAGTTGGCATGATATTTGTCAACTGTTGCAAAAGCCACGCAAATCATCGGCACTTTTCTTGGATGGCCCTGAAAAGTGTCGATGGTTTACTACTTTCTACTCAGCTTCCATATTACTAAAGAAATGGAAAGAGCTTGCCGAAGCTCGCTCCGGATGAAAAACGATCATCACTAAAAATGTATTTTTTCAGCAATCAAAAAAATCTTCCTTAATTAGGTTTCAAATGTTTTGAAGCAATGCGTTTGGTGATTTGATCTCTCGATAATTTTTGACTTTCTGCTTATTTCCTTTTTTAACCGAAAAAAACCACAAATTTAAGATGCCACAATTACTTTTTGCCTGACATAGACTCCTAATGCTTCTTTCTGTGCCCGAGCCTTCGAAGATGAACGGAAGTTTATAAGAAGAGAATTTCATTTTTAAATACAAGTTCCATTTATGGTGCGTAGATTGAGAAAACCACTGGCAGAAGTGTGTCATTTTCAAGAGGAAGATTCACAATGAAAGAATCAAAATTATTGGTGAAAGAATAAATATAAATAGTATGACCAAACCCGAACGTAACAAATCTAAATCCCCTTAAAAATTCTTTTGATCCAAATCTGCTCATTCTGTCTTCTGCTGTTCATCAAGATCAACTTATAATGAATTTATAGACTCATATCATGGAAACAATTTCACGGAATCTACGAACAGATTTATTTTGTATAAGAAGTTGTAGGTAATTAGTACACCTCTCGGCTACTCCCCTGAATGGCTCACTTCTACACGAAACATGTGACTCGTCGTCACGCTCTGCGAATTATTTTTCACGCCACTTGAGCACCTCAGCCAACTTCGGCTAGCCATCCGAGAACCCAACAACAATCATCACACGGCTAAGTGCATTTGCGTGCCGTTGGGCTAATTCAATGTGCAGTAGCCGCATACACAAGAAAACACCGTCTTCCAGTACTAGTTCCAGTACCGCCGCTACAAGTGAAATCCAACGCCAGACAACTTATTTTATCTGAAAACTTTTCTCTGCCCAAGAGGAGAGAGTAATTCCGGTGGTCGTGCAAATCCACACCGTTGGAAGGAACACGGAGAGGATGCATCGCTTCATCAAGTGCAGTTTGCAGCTCATAAACATTCTCCGCGTTGTTTGTTTTTGCCTTTTTTTGTTATTTTTTTCTCGATTTAAAATCATGTTTGCCTGTCTGCCACCGGATAGGGGTGGTATTCATTCGTTTGACGTGATCGTTTTCTCCACCACCACTCTCGCTCCGATTATGTTTCGAAACACACACTTGACGTAAGTCTCATTTTCACTCTATTTTCGAAAGCATCATTTGCCGAGAATGTTACCACTCCACTTTCGCCTCTCGCTCGTGAAAGCACCAGAAAATTACAAGTCCAGAATGATTAATATCCCATCACGCAGCCAAAATCCTTCCACAGCATAGAGTGTCTATAAATAAGCCTCCGCGGCACCCCGTCCCGACCGCATCCGTCATCATTCGTCAGCCGCAGCAGCTCGTGCTCGGAATCAACCGCGCTAGATTTGATCACCGTTTTATGAAACTGTGCAAACAAATGATCCGCCGTAAATATTTACTCGGCAGACTTGACCACACACACGTGCACCCATCCGTCTGTCCCGTTGCCCTCTTGTGCACCACCCAAAAACACAACACTCCGCGTTGGGATTTGAGCCGTACCTAAGTATATTTTTGAACAGCAGGCCAACTGGACGTGAGCCATGCCTGCGTGTGGATGCTGCCGGTTGCCGAATAATTTCCTTGCGCCAGATCTTGCCCCAGATGGGGGGGAGGGCGTTTCCGGTGTGAATATTTGTGGATTTATGACGTCGGTCAAGGTTTGTTGTGCTTGTTGCAAGGTCAGTCGGTAGACATGAAATTAGGAGTAATGAGCGTTGGATGGAAAACGTATCATTTTTATGTGTAATGATTATCGACGAATCATGGTATATTGAATGACTAAGGTGTACGCGACAAAAACACACGAAGAATAAAACTTGTGCGAATTCAATGCTCATCAAAAACAAATGAGAAATCGACCTTATCGCAATGTTTGTGCAGTTTCAAAAAGAAACTAATCGATTTTCTGCTCCAATTCGTTACAAGGAATGCAACATGGGCTGCACCGCTTCTTTCTAATTTATAATAACAGCCCCAAGCAGTGGAACCGATGGAAATTCATCGAAGGGAAACAAAAACAATACTATCGATCTGAAAGGTTATGGCTAGTGTCTTTTGGGATTTCTATGTCTTTGTGCACTCTATCTGCTATAAAAAAAATGGGTGGATTATATCTATGATATAACCGCAAGGTTGACGTGGGACTGCCGTTGTCTTAGTAAGCAGTTGTATTGTTTTGATTAAATTATTGATTGAATGAAACAATTTTCGAGCTCAATAGAATTCAACATATTTGCTTTGTAAGTAAAAAGTTTGAACAGTTGCCATGTAAGATCAATTCATGCATTGTAATAGATTATGTTCTTCGTTACAAATAAATTTGATGACCGTCCTTTTACGATTGATATGATGCCTAAGACTACCAAAATATTTGAACGGAAGGATTGTCAAACGACCATTGTATTTTACTTTTTCCTCTGAAATTATTGCATTTCTCATGTTTACGTAGTTCTCGAACCGCGAAAGGTACATTGATCTTGAAGTCCGTGTTAGGGAAACACAGCTCGGCGTGAACAAAAATATCTTCTACTTGCATATATATTTGCAGAGCGGATTCCCACAGGAACATAGATTTCGAAGTCTGTGTTGGGGAAACCATAAATCAATCAAAACGGAGCAGTTAGGGCGTTTAGATAGCGCTTGACATCTTACAGTTGACGAATTTCTCGCCAACTCGACCCGCCGTTGGCAGCACCATGTCAGATAGTAGTGAAACGTTGTGAGTGTAAAGACATGGGTCATTTAAGCAACTTTGCATACTTGAAATATTCGAAAAATAATTAGACTACTTTTTGGAAGAAGTCAATTTTTGAAGTAGAACTACGTCTTTCATTAAGGGTGCCAAATCAGAAAACAGGTCACGTTTTTATGAAATAAAGTTAACGTTAATAACTATTTTTGTCGCAAACGGATTTTGGCGATTTACATACCAAACAAATCGGAAATTCCCTAAAATTTGTTTGATATGCTATACATTACAATCCCATGGTGTGTAAATGGTTGAAATTCATGAAAACTATAAGCGTTTCCATTTTCCCATACATTTGTTCTGTCCATTTGTGTACTTTCCCGAACAGAGTTGTCAATAACGAGCAACTTATGGACGAGCAACGAAGGGGAAATCGTAAGACTTAAAGTCTCCGTGAACAAAGGAAAAGAAGAAGAACGAAGGGGAATATTTGCCTAGAGTATAAACAGTGGATCTCGCTGAGGCAAACTTTCATTCTTCGTGAGGACACCGACTGAACAACATCGTTGCTGGGCGAGCTGGACGGTGAGGAGTGCAGGAGTAATACGAGGAAGAAGTAAAGTTTTCCAAATGCCTTTTTGAAGGGTAGAGACGAATGAACTAAAGAAGTTGAAAGTCTAACATGTCTTAGTTTCGGATTGAGCTGTGGACGCGACCAAATTACTGACTCTCTGATTTCTCTAGCATTGCAATAATTGCATCAGACTGACGCCATTGCATTAAGGAGCTATACAATTGTGTGGGGAAGTATCAAGCTAGGCTATCGTCAGCTCACCAAGAAATTAAATATTCTGGAATTTTGTCTGTGATTTGGTTACGCATGACGGTAGCAAAATTCTCTCCACAAAGGATGACAGCAAAGCTGATCTAGACCGGCAATATTAACAAAAAGGGCTTCTGTTGAGAAGAGCGCAAAACGGAGATAAGTGTGTGCATATTTAATTGCTTCAAGCCATCGATGTATGTATATTTGTGTGCGTGCGTTTTAACATATTGCGCTGTTGCGGTTGAACATGTCGATCCGAACGTGGCGACAAGGAGGGGAGATAACGGTAGGGAAATATTTGCGCTCACCCTTTTTCCAAGCAGTTGACATTGTTTGTTTCTCGTCATCATAGAGGCTTCGTCGTGGCCTTTGACATTGCATCAATGCATTGAACTGACGCTATGGTGAAGCAGGTGTTAAGGTTGTGCACCAAAAAATTATTTGGGAATACCAAGTTATTCAATAAGTTATAATAAGTTATTGATTTATTTGAGTTCGCGTGCCAGTTGCAAAACTCACTTCAACTAGGATTGCATTTGTGCTAATCTTGATAGTAATGAAGCAGTGCTATTCTTTTCTAGGTTGTTGAGATTAACAGATAGAGTTTGTTTCGTTTATTTAGTCACCAAGGAAGTAAATGTCTTTCTGGAATTTTGTATGTGATTTGGTTTTGCATATCAATAGCAAAACTTTCTCCACAAAGGATGATAACTGCGCTTATCTTGAGCATGTATTGTTCTACGAGGACAAGAATGAATCATCAAATAATATTCGCAGTTATAAACAAGCGACTTTAATTAAACTACAGCGTTGTTCTACGTCAACAATGCGGTCGTGTCTTGGACACAACCTCCTATAATTTTTTTTTCTTATATTTTTACAAAACTTTATAACATAAAAACTATGATACAGGTAAACTTCGATATAACGTACATTTCACTTTCAAAATTATACGTTGTAACGAATTGTACGTTATATTGAAGCATAATAAAGTACTCACACACGTAGTCTATAATACATTATTGTGTTGCTGTTTTAGTCAAGTTAATGAATAACTTCAATCAGAAGACGAAGTCAGCCTTTCTCATGATGTTTCCCTTCGTACTGTTGATTAAAGCCTGATTCATTTAGAATCTGGAATCACAAAACCAGCTGTATATCGAGATTGATTGAAGGTACAAAACTTGTTTTAGCATCATAATACAGATTGAAAAGGTGTACGTTGTATCGAGGTAAAATGTACGTTATATCGAGTGACGTTATATCGAGGGTACGTTATAACGAGGGTACGTTATATCGAAGTTTCCCTGTACCTACAAAATTCATGTCAGAGGATGAAATGTAGGAAATTATTTTGGTTTTCATAAAATAAAATAAATTTTCATAAAATAATACCAAAAATTTTATGGAAAAAAATTTTGCTCACAAAAAAGTTATTTTAAAAATTAAAATTAATTTTTCTCAAAAGCGTATTTTTTTAATTCCCGAAAATATATATATATATGAATAGCCCTTAAAATTTCCTATAAGTCGTCCATACATCGGAAGATGGGCACTTTTACAGGGAAAAAGTTTTTCGAACAACATTTTTAATATTTTCTTTGAAAAAATACAACTAATCCTAATTATGTTTAAAGTCAGGATAGCGATATAGTGTATTTGACAAAGTTTTAGACCTTGTTAAAATATAAACTTTTGTCGAAGACATCAACTTTCTATCTTTTATAGTTTTTGGAAAATTAGTCATTTTTGTATGGAGACTTCTGAAAAAAATAATGTTTTGCTCGTAACATTTTTGTGTGTAAATTCTCACGTTTGACATGTTCTTGACATGTTTCTGAATAGAGAAAAGTTGGCAGAGCATTCAAAAAGCGATAATTTATACATTAGAATGTAACGAATTGAACATTAATAGCATTTTTAAAACAAAAACATGAAAAAGTTGTTGTTCGATAAATTTATTCCATGTAAATGTACGCATCGTCCGATGTATGGAAAACTTGTTGGAAATTTTAAGGGCTATTTATATCTTTTTTTTCAGAATTTTGAAAGCATATGTTTTCGAGGAAAACGAATTTTTAATTTTCAAAATATTTTTTTTTCAATGAATTTTTTTCCAAAAAATTTTTTGATAATTTTTAATGAAAACCAAAATAATTTCCTACATTCCATTCTTTGACATAAATTTTGTAGGTCTGATAGATGTTTTGTAGTGTTTTTTTTAAATTTTTGAGTTTTTTTCACCTTTTTTCACCAACCTTAATTTAAAAACTATAATATTTTCAAAAAGTTGATCAGAAAATGAAATGTAGGAAATTACTTTGGTTTTCATCAAAAATTATCAAATAATTGAAAAAAAAATACATTGAAAAAAAAATTTTTTAAATTAAAATTTATTTTTCTCGAAAACATATGCTTTTGAAATTCTAAAAAAAAATATAAATAGCCCTTAAAATTTTCAACAAGTTTTCCATACATCGGACGTTGGGCGCATTTACATGGAAAAAGTTTGTTGAACAACAACTTTTTCATTTTTTTTTTTGAAATATTACTATTAATGTTTATTTCGTAACATTTTTATTGCATAACATAATTTTAATATATTTATTTTATTTATTTTATGTATAAATTATCGCAATTTACATGCTCTGCTAACTTTTCGCATGTCAAATGTGAAAATTTACACACAAAAATGTTACGAGCAAAACATTATTTTTTTCAGGAGTCTTCATACAAAAATGACTTATGTTCCAAAAACTATAAAAGTTGATGTCTTCGACAAAAGTTTATATTTTAACAAGATCTAAAACTTTGTCGAATACATTAGGGTTAGTTGTATCTTTTTCAAAGAAAATATAAAAAAGTTTGACAAGAATTTTGTAGGTATCATATTTTTTAAGTTATAAATTTTTGTAAAAAATTAAGAAAAAAATTGGCTTTTTCCAAAAAGTAATCTAATCATTTTTCGGATATTTCAAGTATGAAAAGTTGCTTAAATTACCCATGTATTTACACCCACAACGTTTCACTACTATCTGAGATGGTGCTGCCAAATCCTAAGACGAGTTGACATGAAATTCGTCAGTTATTCAAACAATTCAGGAATGTTTTTATGCCAATATTCCAAAACAAATCTCTTATGGATTTTTGAGGGTAGAAATCTAGGAGACTCTACCCGATATTTTTTTGTGGCGAAGAATTCTTTGTGTGAAACACACACATTTAGAAGAAAATGTTTCTTGGTTATTGGGGTTATTTTTAACAGATAAAACATACGACTTAATATTTAGAAATCAAATATTTCGTTGAAAAACGTCGAAGTATCTTATTATTCCTAAGAAAAGTAAAATATGTAAAAACTGTAAAAGTAATGAAAATTGGTCGAGCAATTTAGAAGCTGAGAAACTACGAAATTTTCAAAAAGGGCATAATCGGTAAAAAGCACAGAGAACATATATCAAATCTATATTATTTTTATCTCCCGAAAGATCATCCCATAATTAACTATGTCTATATGGAAGGAAAAACAAATCAGAATTCACGCGCAGTTCGATATTGTATCTGTGCCAAAATATTGTGTTGCAAAAACGGAAAGTGCAAATTCATTGGAGGAAATAGAACTTGAAAATTGTTAGATTTTGAATAACTTGGTTTGTCTATATAGAATTATTGCCTATAATTTGAATTCTGTACTAAAATTACGAAAAATATACATTTAATTTTCATCCAAAATTTTAATTTACTTTTATGCAAATTTATTTTGAATTTTTATCTTTATTTAGTTTTTAAATTTATTATCTATTTTTTTGACTGAAAAAAAACTCACCAAATTTTCGAAGCATTATGGGTGTTGTCATTTTTATTGAAAACAAATATTCTCATTTTGTGATTTTCTTTGTTTCTCGATGACTATTTTATTTTTATGTAGATAAATAATAAGTTTATACAACAAATAATTTGAATGAACTTCTATTATAGTACAAAAAAAATGTACGCTTTATTCCACATGAAAACATTTTTGTACTCAAAATTGAAAAAAAAACATTGAAAATAAAATAAGTTTAAGGGAGTTTTTTTGATAATAGATTTTGGAGGTGGTGTCTTTACGAAACGACAATTTCCAATGTTATTTGATAGCTACAATTTTTCAACTTTTTTTTAGAAAAGTCCTAACTTAAAACTAATTTTTCATTCCGTAAATGGACAAAATTGCTGGAAGCTAAAAAATGGAAAAAATTAAAATACAAAATGTGCTTTTTCAAAACATTTAACGCCTTGGCTGCATCCCCTTTGGCGGAAATCCGCTGGCCAGCACGGAAATCGATTCCATGTGCGATAAATATAACATTTATATAGACAGAAGGCAAATCTGCATGAAAAAAACATAAAGCACGGTTATCCTTGGAATAATAACTGATAACTGAGCTTATTATCATATGTGGTCTCAAATATGTTATCTTATTTTGAATAATTTTAGTACAAGAAAGAAGCTCTAGATTATTGTAGATTCCAAATAAATTGGTATGTTATTATCGGTTGTGTCCCATTCACCCGAATTCCATTCACCCGAGACACGTTTACCCGAAGCACATTTACCCGAATGTAACGCATACCCGAATGACATTCACCCGAATGTAACAAATACCTGAATGCAACATATACCCGAATGAACATTTACCCGAATGCGACATTTACCCGAATGGGATGTTTACCTGAATGAAGAAGGAAAAATTCCGACAAATCAGTTTTGTCGAATCTGCTGTTTGGAAGTTTCGAAGTAAACTGAGAAATTGTAATGAGGAAAATCGAAAAAGATGTTGAAGACTTCGCTGTGTTATTTTTAGAAATTAGTGTAGGCACAATTGACATACTGTCTTCTTTCCTTTCCGTATTGCTCTTTAAGACCAAGAGATCATTCAGAAATGAGCATGGGTTATGAAATATTCCGAAAATTAAACAGGTAACTTTAACATAAAATTTGTTAATGATAATGTGAAAAGAATAGATAAGAAAAAATGGTACTTACGTATTTGCCGCCGCAGCGCAATTTATATCATGAGTTTATTATTTCGTGATGAAATTTATTTTGAGATCAATGTAATGGGGGCGAAGTCCCCATGTAACGAGGATAAGGAATCGAGGCGGCACCAAGCCGCCGAGGTGACGCAATCCGAGTAGGCCGCCGATCCCCCGTCGGAAGCGGCGGCCTGTCGCAAGCAAACCTGTGTTCCACCGATTGCCCGGTTAGTTTGAAACATAGGAGACGATCCTTTAGTCAGGTCCGATCGAGCGTTAGCGAGCGTCGGACTGCATACGTTTACCTGGTGCATTACGTTTGCCCGGATAATTATGCATGTCATGCATTTTGATTGCCTGGTTGCAAACGTGATCCACCAGATAAACGTATGGCGTCCGACGCTCGTAAACGGGCTGCGTCATCCATAAGAATGGATGGACTTAATAATACGTTATAAAACTGCATTCTTCCACTTTTTATTATTTTGAAAAGGATTTCATTCAATGCCAGTATTTCTCGAATTGTACTTCCCACGAAAAATACTTTTTGAATGGAAATGAAAGTATGAGATATATGATCTTTATATAACACTGATCGGAATTAAATATACAAATACAAATATAGTAAAATTTGTGTATTATTTGAATATATCTTTCTTTTGGGTAAGTGTCGCTTTCGGGTAGATGTTACATTCGGGTAATTGTTACATTAGGGTAACTGTCGCATTCGGGTAAATGTTACATTCGGGTGAATGTTACATTCGGGTAATTGTTGATTTCGGGTAAATGTCGCATTCGGGTAAGTGTCAATTCGGGTAGATGTTACATTCGGGTGAGTGGAATTCGGGTGAATGTCTTTCAGGTAACTGTCATTCGGGTGAGTGGGTTTCGGGTAACTGTGACACAATCGTTATTATCATCAATCTAAAGTATTGCACATCATATATAATTTTCATAGATGTCATGCAAAAAAGGCTGCTGCTCTTTAGAAGTAAATGTTATTGGGTTGCTTTTTTTTAGGGTATTCTGTTGGTTTATCACGCAACGCTCGACTCAAATTGATTATTTGTTGTTGGTAGCGTTCAGCATCAACTATTTCGTCAGGTTTGGCAACTCGTAATATATCACAGTCTCCTGATCCCTCCAAACACAGAGCATTGTATTCCGTGGTTCGCCTTATCATAACCGTAACAATTGACGCTTCGAATTTTCAAAATAATTGTAACTTCCCGGTTTCATACTTACGTCTGGTAAATGAATACGACATTATCCCGAAAATGGTAATTCTTCGGATCATGATTGAAATGTGATTTTTTGTACTAAATTTTTGTGTATCTTTTTTAGTTTTAAAATTAAATTTCTAAATAAAGTCAATCTCGCAAAATATTGAAAGTGATCAATAGTTTAAAAATGATATTGTAGAAAGCAAAAGCCAAAACACATTATTCCATAATTTAGCAAAAATTTGGTTTGAAAAATGATTTTAATTTTTTTGATCTTATTTTTTTTATTTTTCACAATATATAATCTTTGAATTTATTCACTAAGTGAGGCTATACTGGAAAACAAATGTATTTTCAATATAAAAAACATCGCCACTACGTCAAAAACTTTCCTCCGCACCTCCTTAGAATTGATGCCATGGTCAGAAGGAGTGATATTTCAATTTGACTATCATCCACACACCCCGCTAGCTTTCGGCGGTGGCGGCATTGCGTCAGATCACACCGAATGACACAATCGAACGCAATTTCTCAACTCCAGCGCGCAATCATTATTATTCCATCAAATCAAGCGTGCCGAAAGCCTCAGCAAATATTTGTGCCTAGCGCTAAGCGCTTTTTTTTTTCTTTCTTTTTTCATTCAGATTCAGATTTTGAGGCCGCGCGCTAGTCTGGCCTGGCTGTGATTTTCTCCATAAGACGTAGACGTAATCATTTTTCTTCGGCGGGGGAAAGAAACTGAAGCGGTACGTTTGATGGCCCGGCCCCGCGGGCTGCTGTCTGATTTGTCGAATCTGATTGATTTGATTATTGAGCGAAACGCGATTACAGTGTGTCTATTGGGGGAGGTGTGGTACCCGCTCACACGGTCAGTTCTGCGTGCTTGTGTTATGTTCTGCGTTCAATCTTCATGGTTCTTCAGAATTGCTCATCAAGGGTAAATGAATTTCGGACATTAATTTATTTTTTCTCTCCTTTGTCTTTCCAGGTAATATTCAACGTGATCATCTGACACGAGAATGGTAAATCACCACTCCTTCTTGGCCAGGTGAAATTATGCGATCTGACGAATATCATATATCAACTAATTTTGAATAGATATGATGAAATGATTGCGGGAATCATCAGTGTCTCGTGGCCGATAGACAGTTCCAATCTCAATTTACGCATAATTAACTTCACTTACCTACGGCATTCTACAAAAGTTTTGGTCCCAGCTTCGCTCAAATTTATCCACAGATTTTCCTCTCATAATTCGAAACAGCTATTCTAGTATTTTTTGAGATCTAATCTCTGATTCTAAAAAAAACAGTTTCATGGAACATAGCGTGGCAAGGAACATTATTTGGTGGGAAGAGACCAATACGAAATTAGTTTACCGGGAAATGAACTCTTTCAAGTTATTTATTTTTTCAATATTTTAGACGATTATATCATTGTGTTCAAATCAGGAGGAATTCGATGGATTATGATTCCTCCAGCGATCTTACGAGTTTTTTTTTTGCTTCAAGGAAATTTAAGACAATACTGAGCGATAGAAATGATGCATTAAACCAACGTTGTGCTTCCTTCATATTTCTGAGATCTGTAACCGAGAATCTGTATTTGAAATCCAAAACTTCGAATGTTATCTGAAATATAAAGCTAAGATAATGAAATCAGATGTCTCCAATGTTCATGTTGAATGATGTTTACAATATTTATAAGTGTTATAATCCAAAAAAGGTCTGAATAAGTGCCAAATAATCATCTGATGATTGATTGAAAGTTAGCTCAAATGAGGGACGTATTGACACCAATAAAAGGTAGATTTTATAATTTTATATAAATGTGAATCCGTAAAAATATACTATAAAACTACTGTGAATCATGAAAAGACAATTTTATTTATATGTTTTGAAACATTCGATCACCTGAATTTACTTATTTTATTTTCTAGTTTTTAGTACATTATCTTTTTCATTTGAATATTTCTCTACAATAAAACCATTGTACTGTATTCTATCAGTCAAATAATTTAATTTCATACCGATATTGAGTGGATTGCAGAAAATGCAAAGTGTGTTCTCCAAGTCAAGTTCGTTCGTTTGATACACATATCTCAATCAACCTTTTTTTTTTAGATGATATGGAATCAGCTGTTTCGTAGCGGCGGCCAAATTGGATTTTTCAAGATAAGCAGTTTCAAAATGACAGCAGAGATAAAGGTGTTTTATAAATTCGGTCAGTTCCTATTGGCCAAATTTTTATTAATGTGGTACACCCTACAGACATACAAACAGTTCAAGCTAAATAAAACCATTTTATAAAAAAAATTGCTATTTTGTGATTGCGGCCATCTTGGATTTGGATTTTTCATGATTTACTGTGATCTACTATTCAAGCCCTTTCATTTGATACCCATATTCATCGGGTTTGTGGAAAATATGTAGCCCGCCATTTGGTAGTGGCAGCCATCTTGGATATGCATATTTCACTAAAAAAAACTGTGCTCTACTAGTCAAGCTCTTTCATTTGATACCCATATTAACGGGGTTTTGACATAATATGTAGTCCGCCATTTGGTAGTGGCAGCCATCTTGGATTTGCATTTTTCATGAATAACTGTCCGCCATTTGGTAGTGGCAGCCATCTTGGATTTGTATTTTTTAAAAATAACTGGGTTCTACTAGTGAACGCCTTTCATTTGATACCCATATTGATAGAGTTTTAAAAAAAATTATATGGTGGCATTTTGTGGCGGCGACCATTTTGGATTTGCATTTTTCATAAATAACTGTGTTCTACTAGTCAAGCACTTTCATTTGACACTTATATTGATAGAGTTTTGGAAAACCCATATCGATGAGGTTTTGAGAAAATATGTGATCCGCCATTTTGTAGCGGCCGCCATCTTGGATTTTCAAGATCATGAAATACGCAGTTTTATAATGACTACAGAGATAAAGATGTGTTTCAAATTTCAGATCAATCGGTCAACAGAAAGGGGGTCAAATTTCTATTAATGTTGGTCAGCGCTACAGACAACAAACATACAAACATACAAACAGATTACAGGGCAAGCTAAGTAAAACCTTTTAAAAATGGAGTGATGTCTGGTTCTGCCATACAAATGAAACACTAATTTCTGCATTACTCGAGGATTAATCAAGCAAATAAAACCAAATTTGGCATCCAACGTAACGGAGAAACATGTTATTTGCAAGTGGTTGAAAAATCTTTAACGAGAATTGTGTCTGAAAATAATCTGATATTATAATGTCGAGTTTTGGTAGATGTACTAGGAATTTTATAGTAAAAGGTAATTCAAAAGGGTAGATCAGAAGATCAATCAATGAATAATTCTGCGATAGGACCCATGAACAGGGCTTAGTAAGAAAACGTGGATGTGATAACGAAAAATAAATTTTGGGCGGGACGAAGTTTGCCGGGTCAGCTAATGTAAATATAAAATTGGGCTTATTCAAATAGAAAATATGGAACAAATTTGGAAAAACACATTGAAAACAAAATATTGTTATAACGAAAAAACTAGAAGTGGGTTATATCTGAGATAGAACCGCAAGGTAGACGTAGGACTACCGCTTATTCTGTAATCATTTGTTTGGAATTGCATCTGATTAAATTCTCAATGAATAGATGAATGAATAATTATTTCTAAAGACTGCTGCACGTTTTCCTTGTTAGTGTATTAGTGGATGAATATCAGTATGAAATTGTTATTAACATGAAATTAAATTATTTCGATCCTGTTGGTGAGCCAGAAAAGAACCGCTGGGTTTGCGTGGTTTTGCAAAACCAACTGATGAAGTTCGATACAGAATTCTATTTTATTCTCGTGAGTATAATACACGAGAGTTTTCATGACCACTCCACGCGGAAGCAGAATAGAAACTGATGCTCTTGGATACGATTTCATCACTGAAACCAAATGCGCAAATCTTCCTTCGCTCTACCGCAATTAAAAGCAAACATTATACTCGATTCAGCCAGTAAAGAGGTGCTAACGTTCAAAACCTTGCACTCCAGCGTCACTCTCTCGTTTTCGAAACTTTGAACTTACACCCCGGTACAGAAATGAAAAACGTAGTCCTACGTCAAGAGTTTTCAATCCTGAAAAAATCACAGGAGCGTTGTGTCCGAGACACGACCGCATTGATGACGAAGGAAAAATTACATAGTTAAAAATTCCTTCATTCTTCCAATTTTTCTCGCTGTATAACCTTTCCTTGGGTGCAGATGAAAACAGCAAAACAGACAGCTCAAATCGGACGATCCGTTCTCGAGCGGGAACATACATTGGTTTTTATTTATGAAAATTGAAATAATTCGTTTTATATTTCAAGTCAATTTTAACACTACGCCGTCCGCTTGATACGTAAAAATTTTTTCGCTTGGCGCCGGCAGCGCTAATTCGAATTACTTGACTTGTCGCTGGTCGTTCTTTACACTATCCGAAAAATTATAAATTGTCAAGTATTGATAATCTTATCGTTAACTCTCATGAGTTCTAAACCCCGTTCCCATATTTTCATGAAATTTCGATTATATACATACGTGAATATTACAAAACTGTCCATATTCCTCTCACTATATGCCCATGCGAGTTAGCATCACGAAATATTTCCTGCTTTTCGGCCTGTTTTAATTCTGGTAAATAAAACATTGGAAAACACTTCTTTGTAAGACATTTGGCCGAATAATTTCAAAAACAGTATATTAAATTGCAGGCAACTGCATTTAAGTTTGGGGAAACATGAGTTTCGAAAGATATAATCGAAATTCTTTTTAACATGTCCGTATTCCCCCCACCGTCCCTTCCTAAAGAAACATAAAACCAATTGAAAGTGTAAGTGTGTACGTTATTGTTATCCAAACAAAAGATCAACAGAATGTAAACGATACTAAAGTGCTGTCGCCAGCCACTTAGCGGTACTATGCGAACGTAACCACTGTGGTGTCGCCGAACGGCAACCATATATAATTTACTAAATACTTACTAAATATTACTAAATTAATTTAACACCGATTAGAGTGCCTCTATGCAGAAAAAAATCTGAAGATTTTTTTTCTTAAATTTTGCTTCAAACAATACATATAACCACAAATTCAAACCCCCATAACCTATATTGAATCGCTATTTTAGTAGTTTTGTACAAACAATATTCAAATAATTTAACCGTCGGTCATTTTTCAAACAGAACTAATTTATTTATGTTGTTAAATGACAGATGGTGCTAGATCGAACTTTCATCCACACATTCGCAAGTAACCTCACTTCATCTAAAGCCAGGCGTATCGTCGGCAAGCTGGAGAATTCTTGAATGAGCACAACGAATTATTTAAATACTTCAATTCACACTTGCTCGGTTTACAAAATGACAATCACGTTATTGTAATCAATTCTGATAAAACATCTGCTGGAGAGCACGTGTCTAGATTCAGTGCGCAAACGTTACTAAAATCATAGAAGGTGTCTGCACAATGACGCGAGAAATTGTGATTCGAAGTAAAACCAATATGGAATTCATAGTTAACGCACATCGTCAATACGACTCTCTCCATGTTCTTATTCAATAGCGCTAACGTTCCCAACGTTCGCCTTCTCATCGTAGTATTACTTGCAACATTCTTTGTAGTGCTTAGTTGCGATTTCTATACCGAACAACACCCCTTGAATGTATTATGAGTGGCAAGTTCTAGAATGTGTGTGATCACAATGCACATTTTGATAAAATATTCATGAATAGCTATATCAGACTAATAAAATAAAGTAGTGCGCTCGATGGATTTTATGTGTAACGAATGATCTCATTATATGTTGTCGTGAGCTGTACCAACAACGACATCTTCGCGAAGGTGAAAATGTAAAAAAGATGTGAAAAAGCAACACATTCTCTGCAATTGGGGGATAAATCTTGAACGAAAATTGTGTCTGACGATTATTTTATGTTATGTATAAAGTTTTGATGGAAATGCAAGAAAATTTATAGACAAAAAGTTAAGTTAGGGTTAGGACTATGTCTTCTATGTTTTTGAAGGAAATCGAGTGATCAAGCAATTCGATCGAGTTTCAAACCAATCTGATTCCGGAATATGAATAACTGTTCGATACTGTTACCACAATAATGGTGTATGGTCTTCTTCTTGAATGGCGTTAACGTTCCCTGTGGAACATTTGCCGTCTCAACGGATGCATTATTTAGCGTCATTTATTAATACTTAGTTGAGATTTCTCAAGCCAAATAACATGCCTTGAATTTATTCCGAAGGGCAAGCTCTAGAATACGCGTGACCACAGTGCAAGTCGAAGGAAATTTCTTTGACGAAAAATTCCCCGGCCAGAACGAGAATCGAACCCGAACACCCGGCATGATAATGTGTGACGCTAACCACTCGGCTACGGATGGTGTATGGTTCATGGTGGTGATTCGAAACCTTTATCGCCTTGCATGGTAGATTGAATATGTACAAAGCGTTTTCCTAGAGATTTCACCAACGACACGATCGCAAGCGTAGACGAATATCTGATATATCAAAGAAATAAATACTGATAATGTCATTCAGAAATATCAATAACGCAGACATTGAAATCGAAAATCGTTGAGCAGTAACATATTCGCCTCAGCTGAGCAAAGAGCAATCAATACATCTGCAAGTCCGTGGATAAGGCTCGTGGTCCGTGGCAATGTGGCTGTGATTCTGTGGATACTCCTCGATTGAATGGCAACAACAAAGTAATGCGGTTCCAAACAAGAATGATATATCAGCACCATAGTTGTCTGGCGTTTCGTTGGTTTCCCAATTCATGAACGAGACCCAGAAGTTATAAATTTAGCCGTGCATATTGAAAAAGAGAAGCGCGTATTCTCGTATCCAACGAGACAGCATTTGAACGATATGAATGTTGATTTTCTGTATTTCATTTTTCAACTTTACCACAAAAATCTATTACTTCTATTATCTTTACATTAAACTTTTGAGAAATCAAACATATCATTTACGTTAATGAAATACATTGCATCCTGAAACATCATACCAACTTCTGTTGAAATCCTTTCATTCGTTCTTTTTATCGATCACATCCGAACAATTTTGTAGATCGTTAGAAGCTTAACGCTTAAAAAACATTAATTATGTTTTATTTAAAGGGTGTGTCATATCAAATTGCATCACGGAAAAAACGCTGTAGAAATTTAATTTTTAGGAATTATATCTTCAGCTTTCGCTTATAATCAGATAAGAGTGTATAGATCACGTTGGCCATGCTTCACTGTCAATTTTTCGTAAATTTGGAAAAATGTCGTCGAACGAAAAAGAGCGTCGTGAATTAATCCTGTGCACTCATTTCGAGAATCCGGAGTTGTCACATCGGGACATCGGTAAGATGCTGGGAATCGTCCAATCCACGGTCAGCAGAGTACTAAAACGATACTTCGAGAACCTAACCATCGACCGGAAGGTGAAGAACGGCAAAAATGGATGCTACGTCAGTGAAAAAGATCACAAGCGCGTAGTTAAGCAGTTTAGACGTGATCCGAGAAGTTCGGTCCGGGATGTCGCCAATAAGCTGAATTTGTCAAGTTCATTCGTCCAGCGGACCAAGCAGCGGGAGGGCCTGCGTACATACAAGGTTCAGAAGGCTCCTAACCGCGACGAAAGGCAAAACATGGTGGGGAAGACGCGAGCCCGGAAGCTGTACACCGAAATGCTGACGAAGCCGCATTGCCTGGTAATGGACGACGAAACCTACGTCAAAGCGGACTTTCGTCAGCTGCCGGGCCTGTTGTTCTTCTCCGCAGAGGACAAATTCAGCGTTCCGGAGGAGATTCGCAAGCAGAAACTATCCAAGTTTGCCAAAAAGTACATGGTGTGGTAAGCGATCTGCTATTGCGGAAAGCGGAGCGCCCCCTTCGTGATGACCGGCACGGTAAACGGGCAGGTTTACCTTAAGGAGTGCCTACAGAAGCGCTTACTACCACTATTGAAGCAGCACGAGGCCTCGGCCATCTTCTGGCCGGATCTCGCTTCGTGCCACTATTCAAAGGACGTGTTGGAGTGGTACGAAGCCAATGGGGTCACGTTCGTGCCAAAGGAAATGAACCCGCCCAACGCGCCGGAGCTTCGCCCAATAGAGAAATATTGGGCGATTATGAAGCAGGCCCTCCGGAAGAACCCAAAAGTTGTCAAATCGGAGGCGGACTTCAAGAGAAAATGGATTTCTGTTCAAAAAAAAACTACAACCTGACGTTGTACAGAACCTTATGGACGGGGTAAAGAGGAAGGTGCGAGCATACGGGCTTGGGCTCGAAGTATGAATAAAAAGAAAATGCCAAAAGTTGTTCAATAGTTTTTATTTTACTGTCTAAAATTTTCAAAACGATCGGTCTACTGGGCGAATTTCTACAGCGTTTTTTCCGTGATGCAATTTGATGTGACACACCCTTTAATACCCAAAATATTGTCTAGATATAATTTAAATGGCAGAACAACATTTGTCGGGTTAGCTAGTGAAATATATTATTTTATTCATTTTCACTGTTAAGAATTTTTATGGAGTGCCCAAAATGATTGATGCAAAACTCTCGTAAATCTGCCAGAAAATGAAGGATCAATAATTGTGAGTACAAGAGGAAGCTGGTATATTCGATTTCGACCAATCAGAGCGCGGTATTTTCGTTTGGATAACGGTTGAGATTTTTTTTATTGTTCGATAGTTAGTTTCATGATTCAATGTTTCATGTATTCTTTATAAAATGTGAAAAAGTGTTATGGAGTGCCAAAATCGATTGATGCAAAAATCGTATAAATTTATCATGAAATGACTGGCCAATGAGTGTTTCAAATTATACCCCCAATATGTTCCCTAAAGACGTAATTCTACGTCAAAAAATGAATAGCTCATGCAATAATCAAAATACATCGGAAGAAGAGCACTTCTAGAGGGAGGGAAATAATTTTTCAAATAACAATTTTTCCATATTTCCTCTGAAAATTTCTACTAATGTCTTACTTGTAACGTTTTGTTTTGTAAATTCTCGCAATTTACATGTTCCTTAAACTTTTCTTTATTTAGAAACATGTTCAGAACATATCAATCTCGGAAATTCACGTACAAAAATGATGTTATCGTGAGAATAAAAATTGTGCCTCTCCGCTACACAAATTGTTCTTTCTCATGAGCAATTCCGAATGAAATCGACAAATGACAAAACATGAGTATTTTTGATTCGAATGAAAGTTTGTATTCCGTTTGGGTTGGAGGAAATATGAGTTTTCCACAGCAATTGGGAATTTTTTTACTCAAGCGTAACTTTTGAAAAGGGCGTATCGATTTTAGTACGAGAAATCTTTGATAATTTATATCTCAAAAACTATGAGTCGTACCGAAATAGTGTCTTAGAAAGAGTTATTAAAACATGAAAAAATATACACTGAGAAAAAAAATTAGTACTCTTTTTTTATTTACAAAAAAAACTTTTATTTGCAATATCCAAAATACATATTTTTTAATTTTCTTTTAATTTTTTCATATCAAATAGAAGTCATGTAGAAAATTTTAAAAATGGGTCCAAGACGGTAAAACTATTCTTGATGAACTTTGTGGAACATCGAATTTTTATGAATTTCCGAAACTTCGAATTTTTGTATGGTCACAATCATTTTTACCCACAAATTATGATTCCTAATGTGATTTAAAACAAAAAAGCTCATTATAAATCTTCTTCTAAATGTAGCCATTCTCTAGATATTTTGAAACATATTTCTAATTTATTGTCTTTTTTATAGTAAATATTCCCTTTTAATATGTTTGTCGTGTTATACCGTCAAGTTCATGAATTTCTATGAATTTGCTTATAATTTCCAACAACTTTTCCAAATACATCATCATGGGAAAATTATATGTTTAGGAGTTACGTTAACATAATTTGAACACATGTGGGTTAACATAAAACGTAGCGATATTGAAAAATGTTTTTTTTTTATCTTAATACAAACTTTTAACATGTTATACATGTTGCGCCAACAGAATACAACATTTATAAAAGGAAAAAATATGATTCTCTACAATTTGGTCAAATAATTCCTATATTTATCGGAGTTTAAGAAATACTAATAATAATACTAGAATTTTTAGCATTTATTTATCAACTAACAATTTTGTTGTATATAATTAAATTTTTTCATATTTTTTTTATATTTCTATACACATTATGATAACTTGCTGCATTGTCGTTAGAGTACAACTTTGCTGCTACTTCATTCTCGGATACAGGTACAAAAGAATGATACTTTTGGGTACCTGGAATTTGTTTGGTGTTATGATACATGCTACTCAACTCTTCCACACCCTGATCATATTCTTCTTGTGACATATATGAAAATGACAATTTTGTAAGATAGTTTTCTTTTCGCTTGCTAGCCCAGTCAAATAACGTTTTTGCACTCGTAATCGGATGTTCATGCGGAAAATCGCAAATCACAGCAACCTCATTTTCTTGCAAATTAGCTTTTATATTGTTAAGAAATGTGGACTGTTGTGTTTTAATGTAATCATGAGTAAGAAATTTTTCTATTTTTTCGCAAAAATACGATACAAATTCTTCCACCGGTTTTACAAGAGTTTCTATGTCGCGTCGATCAGTAGAAATCCATTGTGCATAAGTGATTTCAATTCAATTGCGTTCCTGAAGCTCATCTGGAAACCAGTTTCCAAACTCGTCCATTGTTGGGCATTTTTGACATTCACGAAGGTAACAGTATTTTGATCTATTTGATATGTTACATAGTATTTTTTCCATATATTCTTTGCATTCAATGTTAAAGGAATACTTTTTGAGACTATGAAGCATAAGATTTACATTTTCATGGAATGTACAAACACAAACGTTATGATTTCCTGAACTACTCAGCAATTTGCAATGCTTCGGACGCATTGACGCAAAAGAGCTTAATCCAATTTTGCAATTTGGATTAAGTTCCTTAAATCCGTTGAAAGTATCCCGTAATGATGTTATTAATAACCTTTTTTGGATGTGTTGACGCTTCCCATATTTGGCTACAGGAACATAGTCTCTTTCTCCAGGTAATGATCGACTGATATTATAAAATTCCGAAACATGATTTTTAATATCTTCACATAAACTTGGTCCATATTTGCTATGTGGTGTCGACAATACACCTTTTTCATTTGCCAGTTTTTTGGCTTGAATTGCCATATATTTATTAACGCCAAATTCTTCTTCCATTTTTTGCACGGACCAAGACTTAGGCAAAACTGTTGAAATTCTAACTTTTTCTGATCTTGTTGTCACTGTGTGGTCAAATTTCTCTTTGAGCTGATTGATAATCTCATCAAACTCTTTTGCCTTTTGTTTAAAGTTCGACTCTTCGTCTTCTTCATGTGAAAAGGAAAATAGATTTCTTTTAATACCTTTAGAAATTTCTTTGAATTTTTGTTCGGGGTAACTAGCCTGTCCAAGTCTTTTCGTCATTATTGGTGAAACGTTAATACCGGCGATTCCCTTGTTGAATAGCTTAATGTTGTACGCTCGGGAATACTCTAGTATATTGCTGTTTTGGGACTCTTGCGAAGATGCTGGAACGACTTGAACTATTGATGGTACTTCTTCTAAAGTTTTTCCTACTGCTGTACTGATCTGCTCCTCAGTATTACACTGCTTTTGTTTGGAAGAGTATACAGGTAAACGGCATGATCCGCAATTTTTTAAAGATGTATCTAAAAGGATATTGCATCCCATTGACTTAAGTTTCTCAATCAATGACACGGTTAAGAAACGTTTTTCAGATGAACATTTCTTACCGTTTTTCGGAAACGGTCTACAACACGAAAAAACAATTGTAATCCATTATGGTATGCTGTTATTCACTCTATAAGGAAGATTGTTCGACTGATGAACGATGTTTGAATATGAGTAACTTTATATACATTATAGAGGTACCTTAAAGGTACCTGACTTTATATACCTATACAGAGGTAGCTTAGAGATACCTGACTTCAAGTATAATCTAGGCATAACGTAAACAAGTTAATTATATTTGTACCCATAACGTCCGGTTGAATCAACAAGGTGTATTTGTTGTTGGGATTTCAATTCTACTGTTCGTGTTTTGATTGTGTAACACGAATAATATGTTAAAAGTTTGTATTAAGATAAAAAAAGATTTTTTAATATCGCTACGTTTTGTGTTAACCCACATGTCTTCAAATGAAGGGGGGTCGAGGTTGCGTTACTTTCTGTGTATTAGAGATATAGAGATAGGAAATTGCGTTACGTAGGGGAGGGGGAGGTGGTCCAAAATCCGGATTTTTAGCGTTACGTAATTTGTGCACGACGCCTAATAGTATGTGATGATTTCCGTGTAATTTTTGCGTTCACTCCTAGCTCGAGTGATAACCAAACACCAAACGACATTATCTCTCAATCTATCAGTTTATCCTACCGAAGCACATTAATTTGATTTATGGCCTATTAAATTTGTAATTGTGAAATCAATACACACTGAGGGTTGCGATTGAAGCAACATTTCGCCACCCAAACATAGAATTTATGTTGACCATTTTGCTCGAATGCTCTCAAGCGGCGGCAAGAGGCACACAAAGAATGCAAATCGTCCGGCGGGACGTTTACAAACAATACCCATTAACCGGGGTGTGCTATTCTACCGGGTTTCCCATATCAATGCAGACAATGGGAGTGGGCGGAATGGGGTGGCCTACACAGCGCGACAGAAGAATCGACGACGGATCGAGCATTGAATCGAATCAGTTCAGTTCGATGGGCTTTGTTGCACAGACAGACAGAGTGATTGTTATGTAACAGTGGTCGAGCTTGAGCATCGACAAGGCAAGTGCTTCCGTTGCTGCCGCCGCCGCCACACTCAGGTGATTGAGTATTTCCTGCAACAGGTCGCAACTTAGAACCATATTTGTATGATAACGAGCATGATCTCATCTCATCTAAAATCAATTCTTTAAACCCCGCCGCCAGTGGCGGCTGAGAATCATTCCACCAACGAAGCGATTATGGACTTCAGTAATGTCTCAATTCTCTGAAGCGCGGGACATTAACAGAACAGAAGAAAAACAGTAAATATCATCATTCTTGGCATTCTTGACACTCCAGTGCGAAGTCATGGCCAGATGCAGCGCTCTTCTCCAACTCCGGGGGCGCACAATCGTATAAACAGGCCATAAAACCAGAATTGCTGTTCCATGCTTTGTTCTTCGTTGGTAGGACAAAATGGGCAAAGGAAAACCAGCGAATGAAACGAGGGAAACAAATTGAATTGAATGGTTGGTTTAAATCCTAGAGCATATATTTTCCAACGCGTTGCTTCTCAAAACACCAACCCCTCCACACCCCCCCCCCCTGACATCGCTCTCTCACACCTTAACGCACTAAATCAGATCGAAGCTTTGCCCAAATCCAGCCGCGGAGATTTACGCATCACATTCAAACCTGTTTGTATGGCTGGTGGATTTCAACAGTTTTGAAGGTTTTACGTTTCGAAAGTGAAACTCCTGTGGGTGTAATGGGTGATGTTAAGTTGTGGTTATTATCTTTCGGGGAACTATTCAAAGCCGCGCTCCAAGTATCCAATTTCCGATGTTGATAATCCAATTATGGGTTGACTTTTGTGGATGATTAGTGCAACTTTGTAGTTTTTTCTTACTTCTGTTGAACGTAATTTAACCCCAAACTCTAGAGAGTGCAGCAGTATTCCGTTTCAAAGATGCCCGGTGGCGGCCGAAGGAGCAAAAAAAAGTAATCCGTCACACTTTCCCGACAGAAATGGATATCGTTTTGCTGTCTGACGGGTGGCAAAAACGTGCAAAACCTGCACTCATTATATTCTGCGTCATTTTTCTTCGGTAAGCCTGAAAAGGCTCAGTCTCGCCCCCTCTCTTGCTACCCTTTCCCAAACCGAACGAATCGATAGAAATAATTCCACGTCTGCTGCTGCTGCTGGCCTGGCTGTGGGTTGTGGCGGTCTCCCATTTCTCAAACCGATGGGTTTCTTCGGAGTCCAAGCAATAAATTACTATTCAAATCACCCGTAAATTGCTGAATGGCTGGCTGCGCTCTGCCAGACCGATAGTCTATGATTGAAAGTCATAAATTTCCATTTAATGGTGTATTCTTGATTTGTCCCTTGCCGAACAATGAAAGAACCACGGATCGCGGGAGATGGGAAAAACGGAAAACGATGTCAGCTTTTTAACACTTTTTCCCTTCGTTCAATCGTGCTTTGATTGCGCATACTGATTAAATCGACCATTAACCCGGTGAATGGAATTACATAACTGGTCATTGCTCATATTTATGTTCATTTGAATACTACACAAATCACGTGCGAGATGTTGTAGGCTGATGAATTATGGTATCACTGATTGCGCTAACGTATCACTCAGGAAATCTAACATAATGATAGCACAGAACTGGCATTGGAAAGTGAAATTCCAGTCGGGCTTAGGAGAGACCTTTTTTCATTAGTTATTTGTTTTTCGACATACGTGAGCGTGAATTTCTTTTTTTTTATAACCATCACATCTTTTTTTCACGATTTATTAAAGCAAAATTATTAGTTTATTTAGAAAAAAGATTTTAAAAAGGTGTTTAGCGCGGTTATCGGATACTTTGAAAGAATCCGGAATTCTGCTCAGTCAACAGGTTCTGCAATATTTTGACATCACTTTTCATGGAATTTAGGTTCCAGACTAAGATTACTCATTAAATTTCAAATCCCATAATCTGGGGTGACATTGCGCATTTCGAAACGAGTGATTTTTGTTCGTTTCGACCATTTTGACATGCCTCTGACCAGCTTTGTTTACGAACCCAAAAATTTTACATTTCTCTACGAGACAAAGGGCCTGACCGGGTAAGGGAGTAAAAAGTGCCCCCAAACCAAATCACTAGCTGTATGGCAAATATTGTAAAGGATACTAAATAAGAAATTTTGGCGGTTTATTTGAACCCCTATGTGGTTTGACGTAGGATCTATAGTGAAAAACGTACTTTTTCGTTTATTTCACGCCATCCTCAATAGATCCGAGATAAACATTTGAAAAAATACTGAATGTGCATCTTACCACGGTGTATCAAGAAAAATTATCAAAAAAATATTTCATCAAAAATTTTAGTACTAAAAAAAATATTTAAATTTTGAAATTTTTTTTTTTGGGATTTAGAGATTCAGTACTACTCTAATTCATATTTAAATGTGCTCTTACGGCTTTTCTAGATTGATAAATATCTTCAAGCTGTTCTTTTTCAAATATCTAATAATAAAAATAAAATAATAAAAAAAATAATACACGGTACAAAAAAATGTTATAGATTTTCTGGCATTTCGAAATTTTGAAAAAAAAATAACTTTGAGACCACAAATCCGATTTGTTTTTTTATTTTAATCTTTTAATTGAAAACCACGAATACAATAAAATAATCGATTTCAAAAAAATAAAAATAATAATGCAGACGATGAAGAAAATTATTTTTTTGTCACACAATGCTCATAAAAATTCAGGAAAAATTACGCCACATGTAGAAAAAAGACACATACGAACGCATTTAAATAAAAATTGGAGCAGGAATGGGTCTCAAAGTTATATTTTTTTTTTCAAAATTTCGAAATGCCAGAAAATCTATAACATTTTTTTGTACTGTGTATTTATTTTATTTTATTTTTATTATTAGATATTTGAAAAAAAACAGTTTGAAGATATTTATCAATCTAGAAAAGCCGTAAGAGCACATTTAAATATGAATTAGAGTAGTACTGAATCTCTAAATCCCAAAAAATTTTTTTTTTCAGAATTTAAATATTTTTTTTAGTACTAAAATTTTTGATCAAATTTTTTTTGATAATTTTTCTTGATGATGATGATGATGATGATGGTCCCGCCTCCTTCCCCTACAAAGATTTGAGCAAGACGAGTTATCTAAAAGATAATTTAGTTATTTTTTTCAGCATTCAAATCAGTTAGGCAAACAAAAAAAAACAACGAACTGATTTTATTTACAGATATAAGTTCAAAAAATTGCAATGTCAAATGACAAGCCAATACTCAGTCATGTCCGCAACAGAGCCGATACGGTCCCGACGAGGCCCTTGCAGCCGAGTGGTCCACCAGAGCACAAGCCCAACCGCCAGCCTTGTATTGGATTGACTATGAATATCCTCATCCAGAGAAATCGAGAAAATTTCCTTAACGAAAAATTTCTAGACCGGCACTTAGAAAACTTTCAATTTAATATCCTTTTTATCTGTGTTACGCGCGCGACGCTCAAACTTATGTAGACTACTTTTAATTTTTTTAACTAATTTAATATAAAACAACAAAATAAAAATAAAAATAGTCCATCATCAACAGGATCATGACGGACATAATAGAGAGGACATAAATACAAATTAAAAAAAAGTTTAGTTTGCATAATATAATCCGTTCAAAAAAAAACATCGTCAGGTTAATTGAAAATATTAAAAACAAACTGCATTAAATTATCCGTTCGTATAAAACTTCGTCAGTAACAATTTTCGTCATAAAATTTAAAAATATATCGGTCGGCTGTTAATGAAACACAGCTTTCACGTGTGAAATACAGTGCCTCTTAAATTCTGTAAGTGTTGTTGCACGTTTAATATGTCTTGGCAACGAGTTGAACACATTTATACCTTTGAAATACAACGAATTTTGTGAAGCACATGTCAAGAAATTGGGTGTTCTCAATTCATTCGCGTTTCTTGTGTTATAACTGTGAAAGTCACTTCCTCTTTCAACTCGATCGCACAAATATCGTGACAGCAAACCTTTAACTACTTTGAATATGAACACCATAGTTAAATGAACAATCCCTTGCTTCACGGATAACCATTGCAGAGCGTCCAACATTAAAGATGAGGAAGTGAATCTGTTACATTTTAGTATCAACTGCATTATTTTATTTTGTAAACGCTGTAATCTCGATATTTGTGTTTCATTGGCCAGAAATAAAATGGAAGAGCAAAAGTCTAAATGAGGAGAGATGATTGATTTGTATAGCTGTATTTTGCTGCAAATAGTTAAATCGTTTTTCAATCGGCATAAGATTCCATACTTTTTGGCAATTTTCTTGATGACATTGTCAATGTGAGTGTTGAACTTGAGTTTGTCATCAATAATCACGCCAAGATATTTAATTTCCCGAACGCGATCAATAGTCTCATCATCAATAACAATAGAGACGTTTTCATTTGAACGATTTCGCGAGATTACCATGTATTTCGTTTTACTTATGTTGAATTTTAATTGCTTATACTTCAACCATCTACTTAAAGAATGCAAATCTCCATTTAAATGTGACGCAATCTGGTATAAATCATTAGAATAATACAGTATCATCTGCAAAAAGATTGATATCACAAAATCGTAAAACTCGCCGCATGTCATTGATGTACATAATAAATAAAGTGGGCCCTAATACACTTCCCTGAGGTACTTCAAGAATCCCGTTTCAGATTCAGAGACATTTTTGGAGTTAGATTTTGGCTTCAAAGTCAAAGTCAGAATCCAAATTGAAAATATAATAGATTCTGAGTCATTCTTCAAATTTAGATCCAAACTCTGATATCGTACGTATATTTAAAAATACAGATTCGGAACCAGAATTCACCTGCCAGATCATTAACTTAATTGTATTACTTCATTCCAGACTATCAGATTCAGATCATGAATATGAGCTTCAGTTTTTAGCCACTAGACCTTCGACACTATTTTATTACTAACAGAGCGGACCAAACTCAGGCGATTCGGTCCGTCACGCATCTTACTATTTCAGTAATCGATTAAACCGCGTGTCATGTTTGATCGTTAATCGTTAATATGGAACAACAATCAAATCGCAAATGCTTGATTTGGATTGATGCTGATTCCTAGATTCGGATCTCGGATTTTTTTTTCCAAAGTCGATCATCAAGTTCCAGGTTTTCAACACCCATTTTAAGTTCTATTTCGCAAACCTCTACATTTATATTTAAGATTGCAAGATCTAAATTTCAAATTCGGATTCCCAAAAATCATGTCGGATTCATCAATCTAAATTCCAAAATTATTCATCTCGAACTCAGAATCTCATTCTCAAGCTATTTTAGGCAAGAGACCTCTTTCCTAAGATGAAGTGATATCATCGGCCTCTATAGCCAAATATCTTTAGTAATTTTATCTTTATCTTATTCATACAAAATACTTAGCAATTCAAAATTCTGTGGTTGGCATAGTGAGTAAACTTGAAATCATTTTCTCATCAATAATCGACACAAACTTCAGTAAATATCAAGTGTAATTAATAATTGTTAATACAAATTACAACATTGATACTTTCTACTAAAATATTAGTAATTGTTATAACAAATTGGTTGACATAACACAACTTATACTGTATCTTGAAAGATTCAAATAAAAAGTTGGTTTGATTAATAGCGGTCGGTTTTAAATCTCTTCGAACCCCAAAACCAGTTTTGGTTTATGTCGACCCCTGGGAAACCGATGTCGGGGTCACTTTGAGAATCCATGGTCTAGACCAGAGTTACTCAAACCATTTTGGGTAAGAGACCCCTTTTCGTCAAAGGAGTGATACCATCGACTTTTAAAAAATCACCTTTATCTGATTCATACAAAATACCAATACAAAAACTTTGCTACTGGTTAAGTGAGTAAACATGATATCATGTTCTGATCAATAAATAGACAAAAAATCAGTAAATATCAAATGTAATTGATAATTATTGATACAAATAATGCAAATTTATACAAATAATACTTTCTATTAAAATATTAGTTCTTCTAATAACAAGTTGGTTCACGTAACACAACTTATAAAGTATCTTGAAAATTTCAAATTAGAACTTGTGTTAAATAATATGTGTCGATCACTAAAATCAGTTTTAGCTTATTTCGACCCCTGGGAAACCAATATCGACCCCAAGGGGTCTTTGAGAACCCCTACTCTAGACAATGATAAAAAGTTTCAATTCGTGATCTTGTTTCGCATTCAGACTTCATAACCTGATTGAAGTTATGAAATTGGATGTCGGCTATAGGCTTCATAACCAGATCTGAAATTTAAATAATTCTGTATTTAAAATTTGATCCCGGACTTAGGTTTCGAATTCAGATGTTGAACTTGGATCTAGACACTAATTTCAATTACAGTTCCAAAATTTTGATCCAAAATACAACATATTCACAAATTGGCTTCGCATCTGAATTCATACATATTATAGGTTTAGATTCTATCCCAACCCAGATAACATATTTAAAATTCAGATTCTATTTCAAGATTATGATCTCGAATGCAACCGGATTTTACCATACCTGTTACTGTTAAAATCGGAATTTGAATCTAAAATGAGTATTCAGATTCGAATGTAGTATATGAATCTGAAATCTTGATTTGTTATATATTTTTCAACTAGTTAGAAATCGGAAACTTGAATATGGAACATGTTGTATGAAAATTGAAAATTGTTGTCTGAAAATTGAATTGGAATTTTAATCCGAATTTTAATCTTAAACTCTGGTGTTGGATTCATAATTCGAATTTTTTTTTTTTAGCAGACTTATCTCACTTCTTAACTAGGCGAACCTAGCCAGAATTTTCACCTGCCCCCGGGCTTCTGAATGCCAAAGGGGGACTAGGCTCTGCGGAATGCACGTATCTGCATGCTCGTGCTGTTTTAGTCCTGACCGAGGAATTGTCGGACAATCGCGCAGGTGCTAAGGATGACCGACTTTTGGATGCCGGCCAATTCCTTCTCGATGTTCAACACCTTTAGCGCTTCCAGAAGTGTCTTCGGGATAATTCCAGTTCCAGAGAGAACGACTGGAACAATTCTTGGGACCTCCCTTAGCCCCCACAGTTCCTTGAGCTCCACGGCCAATGGTCGGTACTTGCAGATTTTGCGACCGTGGGTCTCCTCCAGATTCTGGTTCAGTGGAATAGCGACATCGATGATGGTGACTTTGCGGTCGCTCTTGTCGTATATCTGGGCGGTTGTGGTGGATCGAGAGGTCGGTCAGAACAGTGCGATCCCAGTACAGCTTGAAACGGTCATTTTCCAGGACAGGTGCAGGCAGGTACCGGTAGTTTGGTACGTTGTCTTCCAGTAGAGCACATTGGAGCGCCAGTTGTCGGTGAACAATACGGGCCACGTTGTTGTGGCGCTCGGTGTAGGCTGCGTTGGCCAAAACGGGACAGCCTCCCATAATGTGCTCTATGTTTTCACCTGGTTGATGGCACATCCGGCAAATGTCATCAACGTCTTGATGCCAGACGTACCGCCTGCAGTTTCTCGTCGGCATTATCCTGTCCTGGATGGCTATCATGTCGGCTTCTACTACTGAAGAGAGTTCACCACGCGTTAGCCACAGATTAGATGCGGCCTTGTCGACGTGTGGCCGGTCCAGTTGATGGGGGTGGGCACCATGCACTGCCTTCTGCTTCCAAGCTGCAATCTTCTCCTCCACTGTCTGCAGATTGCAGTTTAGTTGGTACTCCGCTTGCGCCAAGTGCAGAGCGCTGTATCCTCTGTCAGCGGCGCAGACAGCCCGGTATAGCGCGTTTTGGTTGGCGCGTTCTGCGAAGTACTCGCGCAGTTGTCGTACCTGGGCAACACACAGTGCAGAAATGTCGACGATTCCAAGTCCCCCTTCTTTGCGTGGTAGTGAAACTCTCTCCAGTGCCGATTGAGGATGGTGCATTCCGGCCTCTTTGAATGCTTTCCTCATCCTCCTCTCAAGGTCCTCTAGGTCAGTTTTGCTCCATTTGACTACACCAAAACTGAAGGTCAGCAGGGGAACCGCGAATGTGTTGATCGCGCGTACCTTGTTCCCCGCGTTGAGGAAAGTCCTCAGGACACAGTTCACTCGACTCAAGAACTTGTCTCGCAGCTCCGTCTTGATGTCGGAGTGGCGAATCCCGGTGAGCTGTCGGAATCCAAGATATTTATAGGATTCGCCACGAACCATGTCTCTTATAAACTCGCCGTCATAGACCTCGTAGCCTCCGGATTCGGTAAGTTGTCCTTTCAGCAGGTGGACACAGCGACACTTGTCGAGGCCGAACTCCATACAGATGTCCCTGCTTATGTCTTCGACAACCCGGATAGCTACACCTAGACGCTGACGTGAATCAGCGTAGACCTTGAGATCGTCCATGTAAAAGGTATGGGTCACTTCTTCGTGGGCGCCGTCGCCATACCTTATTTTATAGCTATGACCGTTTCTATTGAGCGTCCTACTGAGGGGGTTCAATGCCAGACAAAACCAAAGCGGGCTGAAAGAGTCGCCTTGGAATTTCCCCCTCTTTATCTGCAGCGTTCTAGACTGCAACACATTTTCCCCATCACTAAGGTGCAGAGACGTGCTCCACTGCCTCATCGCATGCTGCAGGAACCTAACGACGACGGGATCAATTTTGTAGAGCTCCAATACCCGGACGAGAAACGAGTGAGGTATGGAGTCATAAGCCTTCCTGTAATCGATATAGGCCATGCTTAGGTTCCGCTGGTTATAAACCGCCTGGCCGACTATGGCTGCGTCGATGATGCCCTGGTCTTTGCAGCCATGCGTATTTTTTCTGCATCCTTTCTGCTCTTCTGCGATGATATGGTGTTGTTCGCAGTGGGCAGAAACTTTGGCGGTTATGATGCTGCTTAATATCTTGTACAGACTCGATAGGCACGTTATCGGCCTGTACTTTGATGGGTTCAATGTGTTGCTGTCTTTCGGGAGGAGGAATGTGACGCCACGGGTGGCGAATTCAGGGATTCAGATTTTTTTCTTACTATCGCTCTACGCCTCGCGTTCATCGCGTTCTGATCAAGCCTCCCGACGAACTCTGGATACGCTTCCTCGAACATTGTTAGTATTCGAGGGCGACCGCTCATGTCCGTCTCCAAAGCAGTGCAGATGTAATAGGCGCGGATCACGAATTCATTCATTTCGTGTGTCCACATGATCCGGCGCCTAGTGGTACCCACAAGTGTGGACGACTGTCGTCTGGCAGTCGCAACACGTCTCGTAGGCGCAGCGTTTCTTGGGTGATGTCGATGGCTGCTGTTTCCGTGTGGCGGTAGCTCTTCGGGTTGAACCCGGCTGGTAGCCCGCTCTTGCACATCGCCCTCCAGCCGCTGGCCGCTCGCTCTTACGCCCGTTCCAGGACCAGCTCCAGTTCGGGGACCCTCCTCGGGTGATCGCATTCTAATTACTCTTCGTGAACGTAGCTCCATTTTCTGGGTGTATCTCCTTTGCCCGGGAGACAGCGGGTTGGCAAGGCCTCCATGACCCGGGAGTCCTTCCCCGGGAGAGATATAGCGCTCTGACTCGCTCGCACCCCCTCACTTAGCCACTTTCGACACCCGTTCTCGGAGCCAAGACCATGTGTGTGTTCCCAGTTCACGCCCGATCTAAAAATGTCGTCATATGATCTTCGTGGAGGCGTGAGATAGGAACATTTGAGACCAACAGGCAGGCTCCTACCCTATGTTGATCCCCATTTGAGAACTAGAGATTTTTTTTTTTTGGCAGACTTAACTCACTTCTTAACTAGGCGAACCTAGCCAGAATTTTCACCTGCCCCCGGGCTTCTGAATGCCAAAGGGGGACTAGGCTCTGCGGAATGCACGTATCTGCATGCTCGTGCTGTTTTAGTCCTGACCGAGGAATTGTCGGACAATCGCGCAGGTGCTAAGGATGACCGACTTTTGGATGCCGGCCAATTCCTTCTCCATGTTCAACACCTTTAGCGCTTCCAGAAGTGTCTTCGGGACAATTCCAGTTCCAGAGAGAACGACTGGAACAATTCTTGGGACCTCCCTTAGCCCCCACAGTTCCTTGAGCTCCACGGCCAATGGTCGGTACTTGCAGATTTTGCGACCGTGGGTCTCCTCCAGATTCTGGTTCAGTGGAATAGCGACATCGATGATGGTGACTTTGCGGTCGCTCTTGTCGTAAACCATTATATCTGGGCGGTTGTGGTGGATCGAGAGGTCGGTCAGAACAGTGCGATCCCAGTACAGCTTGAAACGGTCATTTTCCAGGACAGGTGCAGGCAGGTACCGGTAGTTTGGTACGTTGTCTTCCAGTAGAGCACATTGGAGCGCCAGTTGTCGGTGAACAATACGGGCCACGTTGTTGTGGCGCTCGGTGTAGGCTGCGTTGGCCAAAACGGGACAGCCTCCCATAATGTGCTCTATGTTTTCACCTGGTTGATGGCACATCCGGCAAATGTCATCAACGTCTTGATGCCAGACGTACCGCCTGCAGTTTCTCGTCGGCATTATCCTGTCCTGGATGGCTATCATGTCGGCTTCTACTACTGAAGAGAGTTCACCACGCGTTAGCCACAGATTAGATGCGGCCTTGTCGACGTGTGGCCGGTCCAGTTGATGGGGGTGGGAACCATGCACTGCCTTCTGCTTCCAAGCTGCAATCTTCTCCTCCACTGTCTGCAGATTGCAGTTGAGTTGGTACTCCGCTTGCGCCAAGTGCAGAGCGCTGTATCCTCTGTCGGCGGCGCAGACAGCCCGGTATAGCGCGTTTTGGTTGGCGCGTTCTGCGAAGTACTCGCGCAGTTGTCGTACCTGGGCAACACACAGTGCAGAAATGTCGACGATTCCAAGTCCCCCTTCTTTGCGTGGTAGTGAAACTCTCTCCAGTGCCGATTGAGGATGGTGCATTCCGGCCTCTTTTAATGCTTTCCTCATCCTCCTCTCAAGGTCCTCTAGGTCAGTTTTGCTCCATTTGACTACACCAAAACTGAAGGTCAGCAGGGGAACCGCGAATGTGTTGATCGCGCGTACCTTGTTCCCCGCGTTGAGGAAAGTCCTCAGGACACAGTTCACTCGACTCAAGAACTTGTCTCGCAGCTCCGTCTTGATGTCGGAGTGGCGAATCCCGGTGAGCTGTCGGAATCCAAGATATTTATAGGATTCGCCACGAACCATGTCTCTTATAGACTCGCCGTCATAGACCTCGTAGCCTCCGGATTCGGTAAGTTGTCCTTTCAGCAGGTGGACACAGCGACACTTGTCGAGGCCGAACTCCATGCAGATGTCCCTGCTTATGTCTTCGACAACCCGGATAGCTACACCTAGACGCTGACGTGAATCAGCGTAGACCTTGAGATCGTCCATGTAAAAGGTATGGGTCACTTCTTCATGGGCGCCGTCGCCATACCTTATTTTATAGCCATGACCGTTTCTATTGAGCGTCCTACTGAGGGGGTTCAGTACCAGACAAAACCAAAGCGGGCTGAAAGAGTCGCCTTGGAATATCCCCCTCTTTATCTGCAGCGTTCTAGACTGCAACACATTTTCCCCATCACTAAGGTGCAGAGACGTGCTCCACTGCCTCATCGCATGCTGCAGGAACCTAACGACGACGGGATCAATTTTGTAGAGCTCCAATACCCGGACGAGAAACGAGTGAGGTATGGAGTCATAAGCCTTCCTGTAATCGATATAGGCCATGCTTAGGTTCCGCTGGTTATAAACCGCCTGGCCGACTATGGCTGCGTCGATGATGCCCTGGTCTTTGCAGCCATGCGGATTTTTTCTGCATCCTTTCTGCTCTTCTGCGATGATATGGTGTTGTTCGCAGTGGGCAGAAACTTTGGCGGTTATGATGCTGCTTAATATCTTGTACAGACTCGATAGGCACGTTATCGGTCTGTACTGTGATGGGTTCAATGTGTTGCTGTCTTTCGGGAGGAGGAAGGTGACCCCACGAGTGGCGAATTCAGGGAGGTTGTGTGGGTCACGTAGCACCTTGTTGAAGCACTCAGCTATCTTTTGATGTGCGACGGTCAGCTTCTTGTGCCAGAAGTTCTGAACACCATCGGGGCCCGGTGCTGCCCAGTTCCTCAGGTACCGCGAGGCTTCGCGGACATCGTTCTCTTCGACGATGATAGCTGGCATCTCTCCAATTTCACCACAACTCTCCTCCTCCCGTCTTAACCACATTTGCCCGTCGCGATGTTGTACTGGGGTCTCCCAAATACCAGCCCAGAAGTTCGTCACATCGCTGATATCTGGCAAACCTTCGCGGTAGTCGGGCTTCTCGTCGCTAATGTGGTCGTAGAACGCTTTTTCGTTATCTCTGAACATCCGATTTTGTTCCTGGCGCTTTGCAGAGTCAGAGTAACGGTTCAGCCGTTTAGTTAGGACGCTCAATTGCTGTACCAGTGTGTCGAGTTTTTCCGTCAGCTGGTGAGCTCCCAGCTGGCGAAGTTCAGTAGGCCGCACGATCACAGCAACTTGGCGACATAATTTCGCCGATCTGCTGCCTCTTTTGTACGCCATCAGTCTTCCAATTGCGGCGCGCTTGTTTAGGATCCGTTGCTCCAATCTCCTTCGCCATGGAGGCTCACGCCTTTCACGGAGATGTTGGAGCAGTCCGCCTCTTGGCCTAATACGGTATCCTAAACTTTTGGCGGTCGCCACAGCAGCACAGTAAACTTTCAGTTGCAGCTCCTCCATGTTCTCAGCATCAACCAAGTGCAGCGGAAGAACGTGCTCGTTCATGAGCTTTACTGCACTTGTCAGCCTGCGGGAATGCTGCAACTTCGGGATCCTGGGGCGCCCGCTGTCACGTGCCCGTGTTTTTTTTTGGCAGACTTATCTCACTTCTTAACTAGGCGAACCTAGCCAGAATTTTCACCTGCCCCCGGGCTTCTGAATGCCAAAGGGGGACTAGGCTCTGCGGAATGCACGTATCTGCATGCTCGTGCTGTTTCAGTCCTGACCGAGAAATTGTCGGACAATCGCGCAGGTGCTAAGGATGACCGACTTTTGGATGCCGGCCAATTCCTTCTCCATGTTCAACACCTTTAGCGCTTCCAGAAGTGTCTTCGGGACAATTCCAGTTCCAGAGAGAACGACTGGAACAATTCTTGGGACCTCCCTTAGCCCCCACAGTTCCTTGAGCTCCACGGCCAATGGTCGGTACTTGCAGATTTTGCGACCGTGGGTCTCCTCCAGATTCTGGTTCAGTGGAATAGCGACATCGATTATGGTGACTTTGCGGTCGCTCTTGTCGTAAACCATTATATCTGGACGGTTGTGGTGGATCGAGAGGTCGGTCAGAACAGTGCGATCCCAGTACAGCTTGAAACGGTCATTTTCCAGGACAGGTGCAGGCAGGTACCGGTAGTTTGGTACGTTGTCTTCCAGTAGAGCACATTGGAGCGCCAGTTGTCGATGAACAATACGGGCCACGTTGTTGTGGCGCTCGGTGTAGGCTGCGTTGGCCAAAACGGGACAGCCTCCCATAATGTGCTCTATGTTTTCACCTGGTTGATGGCACATCCGGCAAATGTCATCAACGTCTTGATGCCAGACGTACCGCCTGCAGTTTCTCGTCGGCATTATCCTGTCCTGGATGGCTATCATGTCGGCTTCTACTACTGAAGAGAGTTCACCACGTGTTAGCCACAGATTAGATGCGGCCTTGTCGACGTGTGGCCGGTCCAGTTGATGGGGGTGGGCACCATGCACTGCCTTCTGCTTCCAAGCTGCAATCTTCTCCTCCACTGTCTGCAGATTGCAGTTGAGTTGGTACTCCGCTTGCGCCAAGTGCAGAGCGCTGTATCCTCTGTCGGCGGCGCAGACAGCCCGGTATAGCGCGTTTTGGTTGGCGCGTTCTGCGAAGTACTCGCGCAGTTGTCGTACCTGGGCAACACACAGTGCAGATATGTCGACTATTCCAAGTCCCCCTTCTTTGCGTGGCAGTGAAACTCTCTCCAGTGCCGATTGAGGATGATGCATTCCGGCCTCTTTAAATGCTTTCCTCATCCTCCTCTCAAGGTCCTCTAGGCCAGTTTTGCTCCATTTGACTACACCAAAACTGAAGGTCAGCAGGGGAACCGCGAATGTGTTGATCGCGCGTACCTTGTTCCCCGCGTTGAGGAAAGTCCTCAGGACACAGTTCACTCGACTCAAGAACTTGTCTCGCAGCTCCGTCTTGATGTCGGAGTGGCGAATCCCGGTGAGCTGTCGGAATCCAAGATATTTATAGGATTCGCCACGAACCATGTCTCTTATGAACTCGCCGTCATAGACCTCGTAACCTCCGGATTCGGTAAGCTGCCCTTTCAGCAGATGGACACAGCGGCACTTGTCGAGGCCGAACTCCATGCAGATGTCCCTGCTTATGTCTTCGACAAACCGGATAGCTACACCTAGACGCTGACGTGAATCAGCGTAGACCTTGAGATCATCCATGTAGAAGGTATGGGTCACTTCTTCGTGAGCGCCGTCGCCATACCTTATTTTATAGCCATGACCGTTTCTATTGAGCGTCCTACTGAGGGGGTTCAGTGCCAGACAAAACCAAAGCGGGCTGAAAGAGTCGCCTTGGAATATCCCCCTCTTTATCTGCAGCGTTCTAGACTGCAACACATTTTCCCCATCACTGAGGTGCAGAGACGTACTCCACTGCCTCATCGCATGCTGCAGGAACCTAACGACGACGGGATCAATTTTGTAGAGCTCCAATACCCGGACGAGAAACGAGTGAGGTATGGAGTCATAAGCCTTCCTGTAATCGATGTAGGCCATACTTAGGTTCCGCTGGTTATATACCGCCTGGCCGACTATGGCTGCGTCGATGATGGCCTGGTCTTTGCAGCCATGCGTATTTTTCCTGCATCCTTTCTGCTCTTCTGCGATGATGTGATGCTGTTCGCAGTGAGCAGAAACTTTGGCGGTAATTATGCTGCTCAGTATTTTGTACAGACTCGATAGGCACGTTATCGGTCTGTACTTTGATGGGTTCAATGTGTTGCTGTCTTTCGGGAGGAGGAAGGTGACGCCACGGGTGGCGAATTCAGGAAGGTTGTGTGGGTCACGTAGCACCTTGTTGAAGCACTCAGCTATCTTTGGATGTGCGACGGTCAGCTTCTTGTGCCAAAAGTTCTGGACACCATCGGGGCCCGGTGCTGCCCAGTTCCTCAGGTACCGCGAGGCTTCGCGGACATCGTTCTCTCCGACGATGATAGCTGGCATCTCTCCAATTTCACCACAACTCTCCTCCTCCCGTCTTAACCACATTTGCCCGTCGCGATGTTCTACTGGGGTCTCCCAAATACCAGCCCAGAAGTTCGTCACATCGCTAATATCTGGCAAACCTTCGCGGTAGTCGGGCTTCTCGTCGCTAATGTGGTCGTAGAACGCTTTTTCGTTATCTCTGAACATCCGATTTTGTTCCTGGCGCTTTGCAGAGTCAGAGTAACGTTTCAGCCGTTTAGTTAGGACGCTCAATTGCTGAAAAAATTGCAATTTTTTTTTTTTTTTTTTTACTGTATTATAGTGACTTTCAACTCATTTGGCTGGTTCGTCACTTTTACTTCCATTTTTGGAAGAATGTCGGGAGTGAGAATTGAACTCGTGACCTTTAGCGTGAGAGGCATGGATGTTACCACTACGCCAGATCGCCTCCTCACATAATTCGAATTGGCACCTACTATATGAACTCAGATTCAAGTCCAATATGTGAATTTGTATTCGGGATCCGGGATCGAAATTCGGAACTAAAGTTGGAATTTGATTTCAGGATCCCAGTTCAATATCCGATCCTGAAACTTATATCAGGATTTAGAATATGAATGTGGAATTTCCAATTCAAATTCCAGACAATTCAGATTCAGATAAGAGTGAATAACTTTGGAAAAATTTGGAGAACGAATCTAAAGCATAGAACCAAATCTAGATCTGCAATATGAATACGGATTCTAGGTTCAAATCAAGTGTTCAGATTCGGGTTTCGAAACGGAATTCTATTTTCATGTATAAATTCTAAATGCAAGATTCAGACGGATTTATTAGCAAATTCTCTTCAGATACATATCTCAAATTTAGTTCACAGATTTTTTCTTCTCTATTTGGATAAATTCAGATTCTATATCATGAGTTCATTCCGAGATCAGATTTCTTATCCTGAACTAGATTCCAACTTTATTTACAACAAGATTCAGAACAAAACTTACATGTTTTAGCTGATTAGAGTTTCTAGATGTCATTTACGTTTTTTAGATTCTAGACCTCAAATTACAAATTCCAGTTTCTTATTCATTTTTGGGATTTCACACCCAAACTTCGGAAACAATTACCCACATTCTAAGATAAAAAATGAATACCAGATATATATGCCAAATTCGAAATTCGCGTTACTGATCCCGGAATTATATTGGATCCGAAGTGTTGAATTTTTTTTTGACGTAGGACTACGTCTCTCAGTAAGGGTGCCAAATCAGGCTCCTCGTCATTTCAGATACACAATTACAAATCACCAGTTATGTAAAGGAAAACTATCGCCGCGATGGCATCAAGTTGAAAAATAACGCTTCAATGCATGATCAGGGCATCGCCAGCTTGTGTATTATTCTCGGAATGGGAAGAATGAACCATGAATCAATCTTTCTTAGCTGATTCTAGAAAATTACGCAAACCGTCGGTTCTTTTCAGGGCCACTAAAAATTCTATTATAGTTATTTCGGAAGCTTCGATGCATTCTAAAATAATTTTCGAAGTGACAAACGAGAGAGAAGAATAAAACAATTTCGTAGTCCTACGTTAACAATGCTATCATGTACGGGGCGTCATTTTTATTAGTACTTAGTTAAGATTCCTTTGCCAAATATCACGCTTTGAATGCATTCTGGGTGGCAAGCTCTAGAATACGCGTGTACACAGTGCAAGTCGGAGGAAATCAATCTACTCGGGCCCGGAAGCACAACCCCCTACAATCGGTTTGAAATGTTTTCTGATTTAGGTCCGGAATCTTAAGATTCATGTTTCGGATTCAAGGGGTGGTTCCGCAATTCAAATTTCATATTCAATTCCTTGGTCTTAGATATTCAAACTCAAATTACAGCTTCTAGATCCCGCACCAAAACTCCTGGTTCAGATTCAAATCCAAGATACGAATGCTACATTTAGATTCTCAATTTAGACCTCGAATTAATTATCATGGGAAACAATTGATCATTCTTAACATGTTGGAAAATTCCTGTCTTTTTTGTTCCCATTATTTCTTTTCATTCCAAATTTTAGATTTAGAGTACTGATATAAAAGAGATGTGGTGGTCACTGAATCAGGATTCTGGTACAAAGTTTTGAATCCAGATATTTGGCCTAACTCCCATATCAGGTTTCTGAACCCAATCGTTTCCAGATTGATATTGTTTGGGATCTTAAGTTTCCAAATGCAGTTTATAGATTCCATTAACGTTTTCAGATTCTTGATCTTCAGAATTCAATTTTTTAAATTTATTTTTAGATCTTAAATTCAACATCAAATTTACGTTCCAGAATCTGATTCTGCATCAGTATTTCAGGTTCAGATAGTGGATTTGAATTTAAATATATAATCTAGTTTCAATTCCCAATTTCGAACTTTGTTTTCAGATCGAGAATCGAATTGAGATTCCAAATCAGCTTCATGATACTGATAGGGATCCTAAACTCCAGATTTAGCTTCCGAATTTGAATTCCAATTTCCAGTGCCAGATTCAAATCAATGACTACAGATTTAGAAAGCCAAGTTGAAGGTTCCAGAACTGGGAATCAATCTAGATGTAATATATTGTTCAGATTTCAGACTTTGAAATTCAAACCCAAAACCAACCTTTAGATTACAAATAACGACTGTAGATTGCTATTTTGAAATTCAGATATTTTTTAGATTCAGATTTTGAGCTCGAATGCAAAAACAAATTGCAATTACTGTTCCAAATTTAGATCCTAGATTCAGAATACAAATTTACATTTTGGATTTAGATCTGTGTTCAGATTTTCCAAATTGAATCCAAAACTAGAGTTTCAGTTCCAGTTTGTTAATTCTGATGTTCGAGATCAGATTCTGAATCCAGTGTTGAAACTCCATATTTCAGACGCGTATTCTGAATCCAGCTAAAAAAAGGGATTCCAAAACAATATTACGGATTCATACACATTTTTTTGCAGATTCAGATTCATGTTCCAGATTCGAATATCGGATTCGATTTCCAGATTGATATACTCTAGTCGCACCACAATTCAGATTTTAAATACAGACGTCAACCCCTATATTCCACAGGAGACTCGCGATTTTAGATTCCTAGTAGATTCCAGATCAAAAATGTAATTCATATTTCTAAATTCAAGATGACAAAGTTCAAATTCAAGATTCAGAATTCAGATTCTAGTTCAATATTCGGATTTCTAATCTATCTTGCCCGCGTTCTGATCAGATGCATTATTATCAAAATAATCAAATTAAACTGACATGCGAGGTTCAATCAAAAACTAACGAGCACAAAACTTCCGCCATTTTTATCATATTTATTTACTTTTTATCATATATTTTATCTGCTTCATTTCTGTCAACTGTTCCATGTAGATTACATGGCACCGAACTATTTTCCATAATAGTCTCAAAATTTCATTGTTTTAAGATTCGGATTTCGATCTTAGATTTGGAGTTTGGAGTACCGATATTTACAATTTTGGAAAAGCCAATTGAGGATTCGGTTCAATTTCAACCACCGAATTCGATTTCCAGATTTATTGTCCAAATCTAGCTTCTAAATCTAGTATACGATTCAAATAGTTTCATCATTTATTTAGATTCGAATCTCGGATTTATGTTTCGTATGCATTCAGAACCACAATTTCAAATTACAGATTCCTGATTACAAATTCGGATATATTTCTAGAAACCAAATTCAACAACTAATTCATATTACAGATTCAGGTAGTGGATATGTATTTGTATTCATATTCTTGTTTCAAATGCAAATTGCTAAAATATTTCAGACTTAGTATCGAATTGAGATCTCAGATCACACTCATAAGGATCCGATAAGGATCCCAAATCGAGACACCTTATACTATCTAAATGCATATTTTGGGTTCAAATTTAAATTCAGCTTTTCCGATTGTTATTCTAGATGCAAAATTTATTTATTCTGTATTTCCTGTTACAGATTCAAGTTCAAGAATTCCGAATTTGAATTCCTGTTTCCAGTGCAAGACTCGAATCAATGATTGGAGAGGCGATGGGACAGCCGTCGGGAATGGACGCATATTTTTTTTCTCTCCGCTATGCGTTTTTTTTTCGCCATACGTTTCAACATGATGGAAAAAGTAATAATTCGGTGAGGTGAATAATAGTGGACGCGTATAAATAAATTAAATAAGTGAAGTTATGCGGTGAAGCATTTTTTTCGCATGTTTAGTGTAATTTATCAATTCGAATGGCTTCAATATGTGCGCGTTCGTCGTTTACTCGTTTTCATGTCGCGACATGTTTAAATATTCTTCGTCGCGTGTATGTGTGTGTAAAAGATTAGAAGATGAGAGAAATGACTCTCGTCCGTCTTTTCGTGATTACTTTCGGAATAGTTTACTGGTGCAAACTGTCGGTTTTACTCGTTTCTCGCATCATTCTCTCGCGTACCGTGGCTATGTGCGTGTGTGGTAGTTAGCCAAGGAATCACACTAATTCTGCTAACAGGATTTTTTCGCTGTCTTTTGCTTCTTTTGCCTGATATTTTTCGCTACTCGTAATTTCGAAAACCGATCTAAAAGTTGCCCGAAGTGTACTTCGCTTGCAGAGTGTCTTCCGGTGTTGTGAGAGGGAGAGTAAATGTCAATAAATTGATCAACATAATAACGGGCCTGATCATGGGCGCCACTTCGCGATGGGAGCGAGATGAATTGTATGCAAGGATATATGGAATTCATTTCGTTTTCTTCGTGGGGTGGCTTTCGTGATCAGGCCTAAAGTGTTGCTAAATGTGTTTCTGAGTTAAAATATATAACCATACTTACAATTATTCCAACATTTTGACGTAGGACTACGTCTAACCGGAAGATATAGGGGGTGAAATGGAAATCTAGGCACTGAACAAGTAGGAAAAAATGCATGATTATGAAACGCTTAACGCTTATAACTCGAGCATTTCTCAATAGATCGCAATGGTTTTTGCATCAATTGATAGGAAATATATCTGCGCATCTATCATAACGAATAACATTTCATTTTTCTTGAGATAAATAATTGAATAATTGTGAAATATCAAGCATTGTCAAAATGCACTATGTGCCCATTTTTGATTGGTCCATTTTGTGCTCCTCAAATCGTACCGACCAAAACGGGCAACCAGAGCAGCACGAAATAGAATGAAGCACGATTGGAAAGGAAAAAGAAAAAAACGAACGAAACATTGGTCGCAGTCTCACACATACGTAATTCTCGAGCCAGCCAGTCAGCTTAAAAATCCCCGCTCCGCTGCCGTAACGATCATTCTTTGTGTGGACACCGACTGGACAACATCGTTGCTGAACGAGCTGGACGGCGAGGGATCGAGTGCCTTTCTCAAGGCAAGAGGGCGGAGGTGGTAGTGCTGGAGTAGAGTAGAGTAGAGTTTTCAAAGGGCCTTTCTCAAGGCTAGAGACGAATGAACTGCAAAAGTTTAAAGTCTCTATAATACAAGACCTTCATTCCTTCCTTCCGTAACGATCATTCTCATTCAAACCGTACACCATATCGGTTCGCATCACAACACATCAACAAACCAACCCAAGCAGCCATGTCTGGACATGGTAAAGGAGGAAAAGTGAAGGGAAAGGCAAAATCCCGCTCGAACCGTGTTGATCTGGAGTTCCCCGCAAGGGTAGCTAGGCCGAGCGCGTTAGTACCAGTGCACCAGTCCACCTAGCCGCCGTTATATAGTTTCGGCCGCCGAAGTGATCGAGTTAGCTGGCAAAGCTGCTCACGACAATAAGAAAACCCGCCTACAGAACAGAGCACATTCGGTTCAGGGGCAACAACTAGTTTCAGCGAGTGGCAAACGCAATCGCAAAACGGCAGCAGGTAGAAGAAGGAAAAAGTTTGTTTATACTGACTGTTTTGGTGGCAAAACCAGCCACCGTAAAACACGGTGCTTTTCAGGGCCATTAAACCTTCCAAAGAAGAGTTATTAAAACTTTTTCACAATACCAATGCATTCTAAAGTGACATAATAAGACATATAATATAAACTGATTTATTTTGTTTATGCTTGTTCTTGAACTTATTGGTTTGGGGTCTTTTAAATTGATCATTCAGTTTTCACAAACCCATGCATGGTTTCCGAATTAAAAGCGGCTTCAAATTACAATACATTGTATGCAGGATGGCATTAACAAATTTTCTCGGTACCAAGAACTGCTTTCTTTGGTTGATAACTGATGTTGAAAATTGTCTGACGTTACATCTGCATTGTATAGAAACATAACTAAGGAGCAACATGATGAGCTATGTATTTCCTGCTGCTTTTGAAGGACTTTAATCCTGTGTTAATTTACTGTTGGTTTTTCAGAACGCTTATAGCTCGTTTAATTCTCGACAGATCGTAGAGTTCGTCTCCAAATCCTCAGTTCTTTTTCATTTCTATTTACTTTGTTTGCGGAGATACAAATCTTACAATTCATTCGTCTCCGAAACCACAGTTTAAGGTACGGTAATGTGCTCAATAGTGAAATATATGTTAGTGAATGAGCTGATGACCACCTATGCATTCCCTATCACAACCATCATTTTGATTGTACGATATGTGCATACGCCAAAAGATGCCCGGCATTGAACATTTAATAAGTACAAAGCCTTCAGAAAAAAAATCAAGAATCAACTATGAGATAGTGAGAAAAAATTGAGAAAGTTTGTAAAAAAAAAGCAAAAACACAACACAAAAGGTTCTTTTTAGAACCTCCAACATGTTCATAAAGAGTAAACAGTAAACTAATCCATTTTTCAGGTAGATAGGTAGGTATTCACGTAGGAGAAGAAAATAAAACAATATATTTAAAATATATATTTAGCAAAAGCTGTCCCCTTTGTATAGTCCTACGTCACTCAGGTTATGTCCCCGACATTACCCACCCGTCTTTTTTTTTTAGTGGGTCAGTTTTTTGCAAATGAGGTTTCGTTTGTATATTGAAAGTAAAAAATATATTCATGTTGTTTTGCAAATCATGATTAGAACGCTAGTGTGAACTTAAATGTGAACTCGGATATCCACTCAATGAATGTAGTTTCCAATAGTATAAGATATTATTATTGAAATATTATTATTAAATACTACAATATTTTACATTGCTTAGATCCAAAATCGTCGTACGTGGTGGATCTTTATTTTTCATGCTAGGTTGTGAGGAAGAAAATCCATTATTTTTACATTGAATTGAAACGTTTACTTAGCAAAATTAGATTAAATAACTTAGATCAAATATACGCCGTTTAGTACTAAGTCTTATCGATCGATGATCGAAGGAATTCTCTCGGTTACCTTTTCAGGATTCCTAGAGTTAACTCTCAGCCGTCGGGATTAGTGTTCGATAAAAAGTATGCTTGATTGTTAACGCAGGTTTAAATTATTTTCGAGGAGTTCCCTTGGTTACCTTTTCAGGTTTCCAAATATTATATCTCCAGTGTTGCGATAGGAATTCGATAAAAAAGAATGCTCGATGATTAACGGAAATCTCTCGGTTACCTTCTCAGGTTTCCCGTCATAGCGATTGGAGTTCGATAACGCGCGATAAATAATATAAACGACCCAATTATTTTTACAAATTTCCCTTCTCATGCTGCCTGGAGATAGTCTGCAACGCGCTGTGACACATAAAATTTTCGGAGTTTCAATTCATAAATTGTTTACATAATCACATCACTTACCGCAGTGAATCCCGATTTTTACCTCTTCCTACTAACAACTATTCCTTCCATGATAATCGCTAGGGAACCACGCTATAGAGGCGACCCTTCTGGCCTTCGGGCGGCGATTATCATACTAACATTCCTTCCCTTCCTTTGGTGACTGTAAGGACGTGGCCGGCGTCGTTATTGACCATTTAAAGCTCGAATCACCGAAAATTTCACAACGAGAATGATTTGCTAGTCCCAAGCGTCATTCTGTGTGTTCTTTGTGTAATTTGGTTGGTTCAGGTCAATCACGGAGAGCAACTACGAATTGTACAGTCTACCCAAGCTCAGTGCAAGACTCGGATCAATGAATACATATCTGCGAAACTTTATTTGAAGTTCCAAATCTGGGCATCAATGAATCTATGAATCTAGATATGTTCTAGATTGTTAAATCGAATCCAAATCCAGACATTCAGATATTATGTTTGAGGTTTAGGTTTCCATTCCAAAACCAGAATCGAATTGGGATCGGAAATTCAAGAATTAGATTAGGTTCTAAAGGTCAAATACCTGATTCAGTTGCTGAATTCAAGTTATATCTGTTCCGAATTCAAGTTCCACATTTTCCTGGAAATAGCTTCCGAAATCAAAATGATACATTTTCATATTTAAAATTTTTGACTAATTTCAGAAGCAGAGGTCAATAACAGATCAAGACTTCAGTTTCAAAATATGAAATTGAAGAATTCAGATACAAATCTAGAATGATAATCTGATCCGTATGTCAGGTTCCTCATTCAGAATAATTCTAAGGTGAGCTCGGGGTAGGATTGTAGATTCGTTTTCCCATGTACCAATACCAGCTTATAAGTTCTATGTTCCAGATTCAAGATTCATATCCCAAATCTAGATCAAATTTATAATTTCCTAAGTTTTCATGATATATTTCAAGTATTCTCGAAGTAGATTCTATTTCCAAATCGATAATCAACTTGGATCTCAGATTAACATTGATCATTCGGATTTATATTTCATATTTCCTGAAATGAATACTGGATTTAAATTTCCAGATTCCAAATTTCGATTCAAAATTCGAATACTAAATTGAAATTTTAGATTCGGTTATAATCGTTTCTCAAAAATCAGTCTAGTACTTATTCTTCGAAATTGACACGGAGGTTTTGTTTTCTGTTCTCGTTTGCCAATCTCGAAATATCATTTCAATGTGAGTAGCTTGAGCTTAAGATTTTGTCATACTACTATTGAAGTCAAATATCGTTGTCTATAAAATATCTTCTTTCATTCAGACTGACCACATTATGCGTGCCTCTGCAAAGATTAAATAACACCAAATGTATCATGTGATGTTATCATGACTGTGGTAATTGTCCATTAAGGATGCCCTTACAACTATCAGATCACACCAAAGAACCTCCTCCAGCAGCTGTGCAATCTCCCGACGACTTCAACGCGGAAGACATCTGAAAAACTGTTCGTTCGCCAGATAGCGGGAATTACGAACACTGTTAATAGATAGCTGTTGTTAATTCACACCCGCCTGCGGTCACCACACATACGGACACCAACACATCAACTGCCGTTGTTGTTTTGTTTTGTTTTGTTTTCTTCCCTATCTGCATCACAGTAATAAGTTCATTACCTTTTCGTCTCCCCATCGTCTGAACTGACCCTGACCGGGGCAATTCTCTTCCCTCTCATTAGTGGGTGGAAGTTCGTTTGCATGTTCGCATAATTTTCTCTACGCCCGCCAGTCGACATCGTAGCCGTCGTCGTCTTATCAGTGCATTCAATCGAATAAAAAGCCATTATTTAAATGTCTCTATGAGTCAGCCGGTCGAGAAGCGGGGAAGAATGTGCGCACTCATGTGCAAATGTGCAGAGGATAATTAAATGCACCTCGCTGCGCTGCGCTGACACCAAGTTCAATGTTCAGATTTACAGCTCACATACCGTTTCTTGGCTGCTGGTACGATGTTGTAGTTGTACAAACAACGGGGTGGTCGGTACCGGCTGAGGAACAGGGGGTTGAGATTATGTTCAAATTCTTCACACTCTCTCTGAGTTTAAGTCGCTTTGTTGTGCCATCAGCAGAGCACACTGCATGAACGAAACGATGTGGAAAGTGCGGGGGAAAATGTTTGCAAGGCGACGAATGTGTGCACGCCTCGTTCTGGATGCGATTCAAAGTGTTTAGGGAAACACGTACACATAAGAGCTATTTGCATGCGAACTAATTTGGGTGCTGTTTGCTAGGCAGTAAAAATACATCTTTTATGAGCTTTTGAAATGTTTGAAAAGGGAGGGTAGCCGAAGTGTATTTTTGTTTTGATGGCCGAGAGTTATGATAACACCCTTTCTTTGAAGTTTCACTGAATTCCTCTTTTTAGCTACGAATAAATGTTTCCGTACCGTAGTACGGGGCTTGAGGGTGCCAAACCTGAAAACATATCACGTTAATATTAATGTAAATAACCATTATTGCTGCAAAGTCGCACGTGAATTGGTCGCTCGAAATGCAAATGCAGAGATCAAACACTGCTATATGCGAGCGGACACCGTGTTACTGAAACGGCCAGAGCATAAAGCAGAGCTCAATTCAATTTCAGGACTCTACATTGATTGACTTTTTCGAGGCTTCAAGGCCTCTATAATAGAAGAAAATTAATCAATCAATTTCTACTGCAACGGTCTTGCTCCTGCCAGCGAGCAATCAACATCAAATCGCAGTTTTTTTTTTAAATTCTATAAAATGATACAAAGCGTCAACTTTTGTTCCGTCTGATATAGAGTGCTTCTGTGTCGCATCACACGCCCACATCGTTATGGCTATTATGCACTGCCAAATTTGTATTGGATGTTTATTTGAGATTTAAAATATCCTCCTCTGAACGTTTGTACGTCAACTGAGAAACACCACCGTGGTAGCTGTTATAACTATAATACCAAGAAAAATTAAAACGCTTGCGAAGCATGCTCATTATTCTCAAGCTCGTCATGAAGGTAAGAATGATTTTTTTGTTAAATTTACGATTCATCATACAATTTTCAGATTTTCAGTTTTTTTTTTAGATTTTCAGATTTTTGCAAAGATTTTTTAATCACAAAATTTGAAATACTAAAAATTCCGATTTTTCAGATTTTCAAAAGTTTTAAATGCTTGGAATCATAAAGTTTTCGGATTTTCATTTTTTTTTTAATTTTAGATTATTGAAATTTCATAATTTCAATTGTCCGATTTTCATATGTTCACAAAATCGGTTTTTGAATTTCTAGATTTACAAATTATAACATTTACGATTCATCATGATTCAAATTTTCAGAATTTCAAATTTTGGAATTTCCAGATATTAATGTTATCAAATTTTTAAATCTTCATTTTTTGAAACTTTTTGTTTCCGATTAAGCATACTAGATTTCAATTCTTTGACAGATTTTAATATTTTGAGAGTTTTGGATTTTTAGATTTTTTAATTGTTAGATTTTCTAATTTTTTCGTTTTTTTCCATTTCCTGATTTTCAACTTCTGTTAGAAAAAAGACTATGTATTTTGTGCTCCCGTGGCCGAGTGGTTAGCGTCAAACCTAACATGCCGGGGGTTCGGGTTCGATTCCCGTTCTGGTCGGGGAAATTTTTCTTCAAAGAAATTTCCTCTGACTTGCACTGTGGTCACGCGTATTCTAGAGCTTGCCACTCAGAATGCATTCAAGGCGTGTTATTTGGCATAGAAATCTCAACTAAGTACTAATGGAAATGACGCAAGTAATACTACGTTGAGACGGCGGAGTTCCTCTAGAAACGTTAGTGTCATATAAGAAGAAGAAGATGTATTTTGAAACAATTATTTTTTGATTGGGCTTACAATCAAAATTATTAAATTTTTAAACCTATCAGAAAATAATCTGTTAGTCTGTGAAACTAAAAATCCAGAAATCAAAAATATTAAAAACCAATAATTCAAAAATTTCAGAATTACATTCAAAAATACATTTAGATTTTTTGATTTCTAGATTTCAAAAATCTAAAAATTTGAAAAAAGAAATGATAATCTAGAAATCCTAATCAAATTTTTCTATTTTGAAATTTGAAATTCACATAGTTTCAGTTTTTAACTCATTTTTATTTTTTTTAGTTTATTTTTGATTATTTTTTTTTTAGAATTTCAGATTTTTAATTTCTAGATTTTTATGTTTCTGGGTTATTGATTGCTATATTTGTAGATTCAGAAATTTACAGATTTTAGAATTTTTGGATTCTAGTTCTCTGAGTCTCAAAATTTAAAATCTGAAAATCTGTGTAACAATAATATGATCTGTTAGTGTAAAAAAAACTTGAAATATAAAAAATAACCTTTTGAAATTTTCGATCCAGATTGAGATTCCTGGATTCCAATTCTTTTATAAATTTCCAATTCCAATTCTTTTATACATTTTAAGATTGTTGGATTTCGAGATTTTGAAAGTTTTAGTTTTTCTAATTTTTTTCATTTTATTATTTTTTTGAAATTATAAAAACTAAAACTTTTAAAATCTCGAAATCCAAAAATCTTAAAATGTATAAAAGAATTGGAATTGGAAATTTCCTGATTTTCAAATTATTTTATAAAAACAAAATTTTGTTTTTTTTTTTTTTATCTTCGCTTATTTTTCGTCGGCCTATTTCCGCCACTTCAGTGCCAATCACCGACATCAGGGAGGCGACTCCACCTGTTCCTACCTATCAGACTCAACAACTCATGAGCCGGGCCAACTTCTTTTACTTCCCCTCCGAAGGAAGGCGTAACCAGAGATTTTTCGCCTCAGAAAATCCCAACGACGCCAGCTGGGATTGAACCCAGGCCGATCGGATTGTGAGGCTGTTACGCTAACCACACAACCACTGGCGCCGTACAAAATTTTGTTTTAAAACAAACTTTTTTTAGTTGGACTAACGCTCAAAACTTTAAAATTTTAAATCTGTATCAGGAAATTATCTGTTGGTCTGAAAATCTAGCTATCCTAAAGTCTTCAAAAACATCAGATCTAAATTCTAAGAATCTAAAAATCAAAAACATTTAAATCCAAAATTTCAAAAATTTTAAAATCTTCAGACTAAAAAATCTAGAAATCTGTTTCGTTTTTTAAATGTCTAAATTTAAAAAATCAAAATATCTGAAAAAAAATAAAAGTCTAGATATCTCAATCAGATTTTTGTATTTTTAAATTTTAAATTCACATATAGACTCGATTATATACAGATTCGATTATGTACAGACTCGATTATATGTGATTCGATTTTATACAATTTTGGACTCGATTATACAGTTTGGAATTTTTTATATATAAAATTCAAATATGATTTATTTCAAGAAAAAATGTACCCTTTCAACGTTAAGGTGTAATTTAAGTGGCTATTATTTTCACCAGGAATTGTTTATATCGATTTTGCAGCCGTGTTAAGAAAGATAGAAGTTGGGTGTAACAGATCAAATTGTAGAGTGGTTAAAAAGCTTCAATTTTATTGATAGGAACAATCTAGTTTAATATAAATTTTAAGGATGAAATTAATAATAACACATTAAAAATTATCAACTTTTAAGTTTTCCACTTCCAAAATATTGTTAAAATCTACTAATTCAGATGTTCCCCTGCTATATCCTATACTGAATTTTCTCATCTTTCAAATGAATGCAACAGAATCGTCTTCTGTAGCGTACTTTGTAATGTAGAACCAGTTTTAGACAACAGAGTCCGAAACAAAAAAAGTTCTATAACTCTGTCATTGTTGAAATTCGAACATATGCGTAGAAGGAGTTTTTCATCAAATATGATCGTCAATCACCTCCTGAGAGAATCTGGGAAAATTATTTTTTTTTCGTGTGAGAAAGGTATTTTCTGACATTAAGGGGATGAATCAAAAATCAAATTCCTCTTTTATATGCATAAAACCAAAAAATGCATGCATAAAAAACGAATAAAAAATATATTTTTTGACTCGATTATATACAGGATTTGATTATATACAGTGAAAAAAAAAATCAGAAACTGTATATAATCGAGTCCGCGCGGCATTTTCAGTTTTCAACTTTTTACATTTCCAGATTCTCAGAATAACGATTCAAGATTTGAATTTTCAGAATTACAATTTTTTTTCAATTTTTAGATCTCAATTCCAATGTAGATTTCCATTTTTTTTTTCAATTTTAAAATCTCAATTTTTTTAATTTTGAGATTCGGATTATGATTTCTAGGTTTATTTATTTATTTATTTTTTTAAATTTTTTTCAGATTTTCGGATTTTAAAATTTCTAATTTCTAGATTTTTGGAATTTAGTTATCTGAGTCTCAAAATTTTAAAATCTGAAAATCTGTATACCAAAATAATCTGTTAGTGTAAAAAACTTAAAATATAAAAAATAAATTTATAGCTTTGGAAATTTTTCGATTCAGTTAATGATTTCTGGATTTCATCTTAGATTTTTGGATTTCTAGATTTCCTGATTTTCAAATTATTTTATGAAATTGAATTTTTATTTAAAAAATAATTTGTACGTTCTAAATTATTTTAGATTTTCAGACATTCAAATATTCAGATATTCAGATTTTGATTTTCTTTTTGAATTTCCAAATCTACAAATTATCTTTAGATTTCAGGATTTTAAAATTTTTAGAATTTCAAATAATTTATAAAATGAATATGCTAAAACAGCTGTTTTTTTTATTCTGCCAAGTATCAAAATTTTAAAATCTAGAAACAATATGTTATTATGAAATACTAAAAAAATTGAAATCAAAACTACAAACAATTTAATTATTTAGAAATATACAAATTCTATAAATCTAGAAACCAAAAATCTGAAAATCTTTTTAATTTAAAAAATCAAAAATTTAAGAAACATTCTTCTAAAAATCAAGAAACATTAAGTGTAAAAATCGAAAAAATTCAAAATTGTAAAATTCAAAAATCTACAAAAGATTGAAAATTTAGAAAACTCAATCGGATTTTCGGAATTCTAAAAAAACTGTAGAATTAGAGTTTTTAAGAGTTTGAAATCATGATCATGATTTAAATTTGCAATATTTCAATATTCAGATCTTCATTTTTTTTAAATCTAATAAACTTATATATTTTTATACTTTTAGGTTTTTCTTCTTCTTGAATGACGTTAACGTTCCCTGTTGAACTTTTGCCGTCTCAACGTATACATTAACTAGCGTCATTTATTAATACTTGAATGTATTCCGAGGGGCAAGCTCTGGAATACGCGTGACCACAGCGCAAGTCGAAGGAAATTTTTCTGACGAAAAATCCCCCGGCCAGAACGGGAATCGAACCCGAACACTCGGCATGATAATGTGAGACGCTAACCACTCGGCCACGGGTGCACTAAGGTTTTAGGTTTTTACATTTTCCGAATTTTATATTTTTGAATATTTGAGATTTTTATATTAGTAAATATTTTGATTTTAAGAAGCTTATTTTTTATTTTAGATTTCCAAATTAACTGATTTTCCTATTCGCATATCGTAATGAATGTAAATTCTAAAATATGAAAATTTTGAAATATGAGAAAATGAGAAAATATGAAAACATGAAAATTGAAAAAAAAAACTGAAATTCTGAAGATCTAAAATTGTAAAAATTTGAAAATCTAAAAACCTGTACATTTAAAAATCTGAATTTCTGAAAAGTTAAAAATCTAAAAATCAGAAAAAAAGATCTAAAAATCTAAAAATTTCAAATAAATGGAAATCAGAAAATTTGAAAATTAGAAAATTAAATAATTTGTAAATCTGAAAACCTGAAAGATTTTGAATCCAAAAAATCTGAAGATTTGAAAAGCTGTGAACTTGAAAATCTAAAAATTTAATAGACCTCCTGAGAGAATCTGGGAAAATTATTTTTTTTTCGTGTGAGAAAGGTATTTTCTGACATTAAGGGGATGAATCAAAAATCAAATTCCTCTTTTATATGCATAAAACCAAAAAATGCATGCATAAAAAACGAATAAAAAATATATTTTTTGACTCGATTATATACAGGATTTGATTATATACAGTGAAAAAAAAAATCAGAAACTGTATATAATCGAGTCCGCGCGGCATTTTCAGTTTTCAACTTTTTACATTTCCAGATTCTCAGAATAACGATTCAAGATTTGAATTTTCAGAATTACAATTTTTTTTCAATTTTTAGATCTCAATTCCAATGTAGATTTCCATTTTTTTTTCAATTTTTAAATCTCAATTTTTTTAATTTTGAGATTCGGATTATGATTTCTAGGTTTATTTATTTATTTATTTTTTTAAATTTTTTTTCAGATTTTCGGATTTTTAAATTTCTAATTTCTAGATTTTTGGAATTTAGTTATCTGAGTCTCAAAATTTTAAAATCTGAAAATCTGTATACCAAAATAATCTGTTAGTGTAAAAAACTTAAAATATAAAAAATAAATTTATAGCTTTGGAAATTTTTCGATTCAGTTAATGATTTCTGGATTTCATCTTAGATTTTTGGATTTCTAGATTTCCTGATTTTCAAATTATTTTATGAAATTGAATTTTTATTTAAAAAAAGATTTTTTTAGTTGGACTAACGCTCAATTTTTTCAAATTTTAATGTGTATCAGAAAATTATCTGTGAGTCTGAAATAGAAACATCCTAAATCCTAAAATATGAAAATCTAAAAATCTAGAAATCAAAAATAATGACATCCAAAAATCAAGAAATCTGAAAAAAATAATTTGAGATCTTGATCTAATTTTTGTATTTTTAAATTTTAAATGCACATGTTTTCATTTTTCAACTGTTTACTTTTCCAAATTCACAGATTTGCGATTGAAGATTTGAATACTCTGAATTCCAATTTTCAAATCTCTATGTTTTTGAAACTCGAGAATCAGATCATGATTTCAAGGTTTAATTTTTGTTTTATTTATTTTTGATTACTTTTTTAGATTTTCACATTTTCAAATTTTCAATTTCTAGATTTTAAGATTTAGAAATTCATCGATTTTTTGATTTTTAGATATTTTCAATTAAGTTACCTTAGTCTCAACATTTTAAAATCTGAACATCGGTATCACAAAATAATTCGTTAGTGTATAAAACTGAAAATATAGAAATTAAAATTTAAAAAATCTTAGAACAATGTCAAATCGGAAACCCTAAAAATCTGAAAATCTTGAAATCCAAAAACCTAAGAATTCACAAATCTAAAAAAAAAGAATAATCTAGAAATATTAACACGTTGACTGCCATGTCAGTCACCGGTGACTGACACCGAGTTTTCGCTCAGGCTTCGTCAGTTACAGGTGACTGACAGTATAACTTATGGTAATAAAGGTAACTAATATAAACATATATAAGCTTATAAGCATTACCTTTCGAACAAAAATACCTTCCTCTACGATAAGAAACGATGGCCCTAATACGTTTAAAAATTCCCATAGAGTCGCTATAAAACCGTGGCACTCAACGTGTTAATCAAATTTTCGGACTTTGTAATTTAAAGATTTTTTTTTATTTTCACGTTTCCATTTTTTTTAAATTTTCAGATATTTTGATTTTAATTTTTTCAAATTTTCAGATATTTAGATTTTGAATTTTTTTCAGATTCAGATCAAGATTTTTATTAAATTTTTCCAATTTCTAGATTTTCGAATTTTAGTTTGCCAAGTCTCAAAATCTGTATCAAAAATAATATGTTAGTATACAAATCTAGGAATAAAAATTTAAAATTCAATAAAAAAAATTAAAAATGAAAACCTGAAGATCTGAAAACCTTGAAATCCTAAACCTAACAATTCATAAATCTAAAAATAAGGAAAGTTTAGAAATTTTAGATTTTCAAAAACATATTTTTTTAATTTGTACGTTCTAAATTATTTTAGATTTTCAGACATTCAAATATTCAGATATTCAGATTTTGATTTTCTTTTTGAATTTCCAAATCTACAAATTATCTTTAGATTTCAGGATTTTAAAATTTTTAGAATTTCAAATAATTTATAAAATGAATATGCTAAAACAGCTGTTTTTTTTTATTCTGCCAAGTATCAAAATTTTAAAATCTAGAAACAATATGTTATTATGAAATACTAAAAAAATTGAAATCAAAACTACAAACAATTTAATTATTTAGAAATATACAAATTCTATAAATCTAGAAACCAAAAATCTGAAAATCTTTTTAATTTAAAAAATCAAAAATTTAAGAAACATTCTTCTAAAAATCAGGAAACATTAAGTGTAAAAATCGAAAAAATTCAAAATTGTAAAATTCAAAAATCTACAAAAGATTGAAAATTTAGAAAATTCAATCGGATTTTCGGAATTCTAAAAAAACTGTAGAATTAGAGTTTTTAAGAATTTGAAATCATGATCATGATTTAAATTTGCAATATTTCAATATTCAGATCTTCATTTTTTTTTAAATCTAATAAACTTATATATTTTTATACTTTTAGGTTTTTCTTCTTCTTGAATGACGTTAACGTTCCCTGTTGAACTTTTGCCGTCTCAACGTATACATTAACTAGCGTCATTTATTAATACTTAGTTGAGATTTCTTAAGCCAAATAACACGCCTTGAATGTATTCCGAGGGGCAAGCTCTGGAATACGCGTGACCACAGCGCAAGTCGAAGGAAATTTTTCTGACGAAAAATCCCCCGGCCAGAACGGGAATCGAACCCGAACACTCGGCATGATAATGTGAGACGCTAACCACTCGGCCACGGGTGCACTAAGGTTTTAGGTTTTTACATTTTCCGAATTTTATATTTTTGAATATTTGAGATTTTTATATTAGTAAATATTTTGATTTTAAGAAGCTTATTTTTTATTTTAGATTTCCAAATTAACTGATTTTCCTATTCGCATATCGTAATGAATGTAAATTCTAAAATATGAAAATTTTGAAATATGAGAAAATGAGAAAATATGAAAACATGAAAATTGAAAAAAAAAACTGAAATTCTGAAGATCTAAAATTGTAAAAATTTGAAAATCTAAAAACCTGTACATTTAAAAATCTGAATTTCTGAAAAGTTAAAAATCTAAAAATCAGAAAAAAAGATCTAAAAATCTAAAAATTTCAAATAAATGGAAATCAGAAAATTTGAAAATTAGAAAATTAAATAATTTGTAAATCTGAAAGATTTTGAATCCAAAAAATCTGAAGATTTGAAAAGCTGTGAACTTGAAAATCTAAAAATTTAATAGACTGAGAATCAGAAAATCTGAAATTTTGAATTTCTGAATTTCTGAATTCCTGAAAATCTGAAAATCAAAATATGAAAAATGGAAAATCAGAATATTAAAAGTTTTTTAACATTTGAAAACCTGAAATTAGGAAAATCGACAAATTTAAAAATCTGGAAAATGGGAAACTTGAAAATTTGAAAATCGAAAAATCTGAATAGTTAATATGTTGCTGTAGAATATGTTTGTACTAGTGTAATTCGGAAGAATTTTCGTTGATAATGAATTTCGCGGCTTGAACAGGGGTTGCTACTCCATACACCACCATTCAGCATCATTCACTTTGTTTTTTTGTGGAATTTCACTTGCTTCCGCCTACTAAAATTCGGTGAAAACGAGACAGCTTTTCTTCCACAAATCTTTTTTATGGGCTTCTAAAAATATTTGACATTCATCGACTGTCATCATATTTATAATCTATTAAATTGAATTAAATTAATATCTTAATCTTGAATGAATGTTCAAAGAAGCCTCGCACGACGGTAGTTAAAGTTCGACTATTAAAGGTATCCCTCGGGAGCGATATTAGTTTTCCTTTTTTCCTCTGCTGGCATTTTGGAGTTGAAATCACAAATTCGAAAGAACAACTTTTCGCAAGGTGGCGCGGCGAATTGAAGAGAAAGGAGGGGCTCTGGCTATTTGTGTAGCGCGCCGCTGGAGACACTATTTGAATTTTCAATTAATTTTAATTGCTTCATGTAGCGTCGTTAGTCGCTCCCCTCGAGGGGATCCTTCCCAGATAAAGGGTAAACTTTCCGTCGATTGCGACACGGAGGTTCTATTTTTGACGTTACGTCTCGCGACGTCTGCTCCGATTAGAGCATCAAAAACTCTCCAGCTCGAGGTGATACCACCGCGGGATGTCTTTTGGTCGCCGCCTAGCCCGAACTAATAAACAGCTGCAGAATCGTTAGTCTCTCTCATTACCCGCAGACAAATCGCGTTCGAAACATGACACCGAATCATGGAAACTGCTCAGACCATTTACACGTATTGACATGACACGGGACACTCATAGCGCACTGACTTGTTTGCCACTTCAGAGCGTTCTCGTTCGCCGACATCGTTGATACCATCGGATCGAAAAGGCAATACCACCGAACATATGTCGACATGTATGTCGCTTTGGCAAAGTCCGTCCCATTCTTCACGTACCGACAACTGATTAAATTTTAAATTGAAAACCGTATTCACCGCATGCATACTTTCGCGACCGGGGTGGTCACGTTGTGATGCTAAACGGCGGCATCAGTCCTCCTCGAAGAAGTTCAGAGGCGGATGCCGGGGGGGATAAAATATTTCAGTACCAATCTGCGATCTGTTTCAGAATCGTTTTACCATATTCCGTGCAATAAACGCTTCTAAGGGGCAAGTGTCGCGCGATGCATCGCATCGATTAGGAGGGGAATATCGTTATTCAGCGTGAATAGCGCTGGTGCATCTCTCTCGAGTGGATCGTAAATCGATACACATCACAGCAATGCGCGCAGTGCTCGGAAAGTTCAGAAAGGTGGAAAAAATCATCCGTCTTGTTCAAGTGAATCCGGGAGGTGCCTCTTCTCCTCACCCCACCATCATGCAGAACTGTATTACTACCGACAGACACGAATTGATCGCACGTGTGTTGTGTCTCCCCCCTCGATATATATCTGTCACGAATGAGTCACAGACGTTCCACGTTTTGGGGAAAGAGGGGAAGAAGTGGTTTAGTGGGCCGCGTAAAACACTGCTATCGCCACCGATATGCGGCAAATATAAATCCATAAAAGAGTCATTAATTTTATGAGTGTATGTGCTGGCGTTAGGCGCTTCTGCCTTTTGACGACGGCTCCACATTTTGCTCATCCATGCGAGAAGAGGCAGCATATTGGTATTGGTTTGGTAGCTATCAGTAGCAAACTAATTCCGCCGAGAAAATTAACATTTGATTTGATTTGATTGTTTTATGGCATTGGAATTGACAGATATCGTTTCTGCTTCAAGATGATATCCTTTGTTTTGTTTGCTTTTACTTGAATCGTTCTCCGACGAACTGTTTCATTTAATGTATTAAAAAATAAATATTTTTTTCAAATTAAAAAATTTCTCATCTGAGTTCTATATCATCAGTATACTTCTCTACATTAAATCTGTAAAAAAAAAAAATTTTTATATATATATATATATATATATATATATATATATATATATATATATATATATATATATATATATATATATATATACATTTTTTTAATTAATTCGTTTATCTTTACTATATTTTTATAACTATATATAAACAATTTCCCAATTCTTTATTATATATTTGTCGATTCTGAATTTAAATTCGGAATGTCTTATTTAAATTCCTATTCTGAGTTCCGAGATTAAATCTCAAACACATTCCTTGTTAAAGTTTCGGACAGAAGTCAAGTCACACTAAATTCATTTTCCGCGCTTAAAATTCAGATCCAAACCGTTAGGTTCTAGACACCGAATTGGGATCCCATATTCCATATGCAGATCCATAATTCAGAGTTTTCAAGATTTCAGATTCGAATTTTCAAGGAAAAATTTCAGACCCATTTCCAAATATTGATGTAAATTACGGATTCCTATAGTCAGATTCCGAATTCAAATTTAAATCCGGATGCAAAATTTTGAATTATCCAAATCGAGATTCCACGACAAATCTTAAACTATGTTTAACTAGGTTTAAACTAGGTGGATTTCGAAGAGTTATGTACATTGAATTATATAAATTTAGGTTCAATTTTCTTCATTTTTAATGTCACATTAAGGTTCTAGATTTCAGGTTCGAAATGCAATATTTAGGTGCGAATTCAAATTCCGATTTCCGATGTTTGAATCCGGAGTAGGGCTTCGAATTCCAGAAATGGGTTCTTATGCTAATTTTAAATTCGGACTTCGTGTGAGAATTAAGATTTATAAAGATTTAAGATTTAAAAAGATTTAAGATTCCATTTTTCCATATTTAATTGTTATACTCCATAAACTGAAATTTGTATTATTTGATACTAGGCCTCAAGAATACGCGTGTCCCACGTTTCAGGCAGCCGTTTCGTATTCTTAATGTAGGCTTCAGATTTGATTTATACAAAAACCAAAAAAACTAGTTTTCAAGACTTAGACTTAGACTACATTCAACTCAAAATTCCATTTTTCAGATTCCAGGCTCACATTACAAACCTAGATCTCAATATGAAATATACATTTTATGTTGATAACCCAAATACAAAATTATTAATAATCGAAATCGGGGTTTCAAAAAGAACATAAAACTAAGTTTTAGATTTCAGTTTCATATCCAGATTCAGATCATTGATCATTGAATTCTAACTCACATCAAAAATCAAATTCGCACCTTGGATTCAAATTCCATATTCAAATCATGGATTAAAATTATCAAAATTATATTATTAACCAGATTTGAGTTACATATTGTGATTCAAAATGAAGATCCAAAATTCTGGCTTCAGGTTCAGGCTTCATGTTCAGATTCCAGAATCAACATTCAGATTTAAATTAATATTTTCAGAGATTTCGAATCAGGTGTTCAATTTGGATACATATTTCAGTCTAATAGTCAGATTCCGAAGACGACACCAAAGTTTGAAATTCAAGACACTCACCTTGAAATAATTTAATAGTAATAGTACAAAGCCCAATTCCAAAGCCAAACTTCAGGTTCCGATTTCAATTTCAGATTGCCAATTCAAGAATCAATGTCACATGTCGAATTCGAGTTGAGGCTTTGAATTTCAGAAACGGGTACAGATGCGAATTCTATACTTCATATTCATATTACCAACTCCGAATTCTCATTCGGAGCTTCGATACAAATCTGAAATGAAATTCCAATTTCCTTGTTTAATTTTTGTATTCCACGAGCTGAGAATTAGAACATATAAATCCATGTTTCCAGAAAACGTAACCCATGTTTCAGACAGCGGTTTCGAATTTCAGATTTCATATATAGTGAAACAAAAAAAAAATCGTTGCTTCACGATATAGATAGCTTCATTATATAGATTCAGATTATTGATTCAAGTTTATTATTAAAATATTAAATTTTAATATTGGTTTGCAGATCCAGATTATATATGCAATCCAAACCCAGATTTCCCAAAACATTTCAAATTCATGCATCATTTCCCAAAACATGCAAATTCATGCTCCAGAATCAGGTTTTGGTTCAGTTTTGAAAATTTTTATAACCGGATTCCGAACGAAATGTTCTCAATTAAAATATTTAATATTCAAAGACCAATATTTTTAGTTTCAAGTAGCACAATTTGGATGTCACATTAAGATTTTAAATTCAAGAACCCGAATGCAGATTTCTTGTTCAAAATCAAATATTGAACTCAGATTCCTATTTCAAATGTCAATGTTCACGTGACAAATTCAGATCAGGGGTTCGAATTACTGAAACTGTTGAGGACTTCATGTACGGATTTAAGATTCCATAATCTGGGTTCGGAATTATAATACAAAACTCGTTTTCAGAATTCTAATCTAGATCTGAATAAAGATTATATATTTAATTTATGTACTCCGCAAGTTGAAATTTAGATTATCTAGACTTTAAGAACATGTGAATCGAAGTTTTAGATCAATTTGTACAAAAGATAGAAAACAACGATATCTGAAGACTGAGACTCCATATCCAAATTCAATTTCTAGTTTTTAGATTCTATCCCACAGATCCTGTATTGAGTCCGCCGCCCCAAATTTTATATGCGAGAAGATGGTTTTATAATATACTCGCGCTTTAGAAATATCGAAGCTAGAAGATTTTTCTTGGTTGCCTTTGTAGGCGTCCTCTTGACTTATTGGCCAGAATTTTTTTCCACGCCGCGTGGTGAAATATACGGTAGCTTAAAGTGTTTTCAACGCACGATAAATCACAAGTTAAATCGCTGTTCATGTTTGTTTTACAGGAGTTGTCTCCGTTGGTCAAAAGCGCTAACAACTATTCCTGCCATGGTAATCGCAAGGGAACCATGCTGTAGAGCGGTGAAATTTGACCGCGCATATCACATTAACATCGCGTCTCACGCGGGACTACGTCTAACCGGAATATATGGGGGGGAGAAGTAAAATGTTTCAAATACGCAAAGTTGCTTGAAAGACTCATGTGTTGACACCCACAACGTTTGACAGCTATCTGAGGTAGTGCTACCAGTGCTGCCAGTCGGCCAGTCAAGTTGGCATGAAATTCGTCTATAGTCAAACTTCTGAGCACGAACTCTCCCTTGTAAATTTTGTATTCAATGTTATGAATTTTGAATCCAATAGCTCAAAAGTTGATGCCAAAACAATCAAACTAGCATACAGCGAGCAGGTGCCGAAAGAACGTGCAAAAAATCCACTCTTAAAAGTAGCTTCTCCAAAACGTTATCGACTTCTATAAATATCCAATATAAGTGCCCCGTTTTGATTGACCCGATTCACGGTTTCCCTAACACAGCCAGCAAAACCAAAGTGCTGTACATTACATGGCGTTTGATCAAATTCCTTACTTACACAGCAAATATGTTGAATTCAATTGAATACAAGAATTGTTTCATTCTATCAATAATTTTATCAATACAAACAAATGATTACTAAGCGAATGGTAGTCCCACATCTTGAGGTTATATCATAGATTATACCCATTTTTCTTCTCCAAGAAACCCTTGTTAAGAACTTGGCCTGCATCGTTATTGAATTCTTAAACTTAGAATAATCGAAAATTCAGGTTAATGACTTCAGTTTCAGGTCGTTCACAATCAGCAAGTTTTACTGCGTTTGGTCTTCGAATTAAAATTCAAGGGTGAGATTATTAATTCAAATTCAATGCTTAATTTTTTTGACGTAGGATTATGTCTTTCGGGAACATATTGGGGTACAAAATTTTTATTTCAGATTAGGATTCCAGATTTTGAAATGCACAGATATAGATTATATTTTTGGATCTGTATTTCAGGTTTGGATTTCAGATTTCATACTCGGATGTAATATTGGTTCAGTGTGAGTCTTTAGAATCCCTAAAATGGAAAATGGAAATGGAAATGGGAAAAAATAAACTATTGGGTCAAAAATTTTGAATATGCACATTTCAATGTCAAATTTTCAATTCCTAATCCTTGATTACACATTTTCTTATTCTTATAACTTCCAACTCCTAATTCTCGATTAGAGCGGTTTGACACAAAATGAGTAAATGACTCAACAAGACCCTCCATAATCCACCCGATTTCCTTTTGAATTTAGATTCAACATAACAGTTCGGCTGAAAAGTTTATAAGATAACACAGTAAAACTATTTTTTTTTTGCAAAAATCAATTTTATTATTCAACATAATTAATAATTGCCTTCGAGGGTGATACAGCGATTATAGCAATCTTGCAACTTTTCGATACCATTTTTATAGTACTCTTTCGGTTTTCCCATAATAGGCCTCAGTTTCGGTAATCACTTCATCATCGATCTTAAATTTCTTGCCAGCGAGCATTCTCTTCAGGTCTGCGAACAGAAAATAGTCGCTGGGGGCAGATCTGGAGAATACGGTGGATGCGGAAGCAATTCGAAGCCCTATTCATGCAATTTTGTCATCGTTTTCATTGATTTGTGATTTTTCCATTTTTTTCACAATAACAAAAGTTGATTCACTCACGAACAAATCGACCGATTGCTGTCAAATTTTGACACGTATCTATTGAAAGTAGATGCTTAGTGATAGCCAAGTAGATTTTTGCAAGTGGCGCCATCTAGACGTCAACCTTATGAACTTTTCAGTCGAACTGTTATATAAAGTTGAAGAGATAATATTTTTCTCTTCCACAGGTCAATTACCATTACGATTCAAGACTAACTTTTTTGAAGAACGAATGTGTTATAATTAGAAAACTATTTCTAGCAGCGAAATAGTACCTGAGAAAAAATTGTAGAGAAACAATGGGATATTTAAAAAAATACGCTTAATTTATTTTCACTTTTCACCAAATACAAACAGAACTTCAAGTTCAAATTTGAAAAAAACAATTAATCGCACTTTTTTATGGAAAGATTGGGGCGAAGCTGTTTATAACAGACGAAATACAGAATATTCATATAATCTATGAATATGTTTAGACTAAGTTGTTGGTAGTAGTTGTAATAGTTGAAGAAGTTGAAGAGTCTCGACTAACCATAAGGAGTATTAAAAAAAATATATACAGGTCGGACACGATTATGTACAGATCCGATTATATGTGATTCGATTATAAACAATTTTGGACTCGATGATATACAGTTCGAAAAAAATATATATATTTTTTATAGTTCAAACATGACTTTTAAGAAAAAATGTAATCTTTCAACGTTAAAGTTAAATTTAAGTGGCTATTATAAGTAGGGGAACCGCGGGTAATACGGACAGTGGGGGTAATATGGGCAGGTGGTTGATTTGTATAGTTACATTTTGAATTTCAGATTTCTGTTAATTAGAACACCTTCTACATTTATTCTATAATATTGAGGCCACCCTGTGGCAATGAACACTGATCAAAAGTGGAAAATGGAAACAAAAACCGAAAATCATACACGATTCCCAGTGTGGATGTAATTTTAGCTGCTGCGATATTAAGCATTTTGAGTGGTTTTATATCAACATTCAATCCGCTGATGGTTATATTTCGGTTTGTGAGTTAACAGAGAAGCGATATTAGGTATGTACAGAAAAGTAAATTCATTTTTGAGTGCAATTTTAAGTTATTGAAATAATTGTACTGGTGGGGTAAAACGGACAGTTACCAGTGGGAGTGAGATGGACTGTGAAACGTCTGTTTAATCTATTTCTAAGGAATGCCCTGCGTCTATAAATGGAAATCAAATCGCCGAATGTGGACTGTTTAGAAGCTGACTGGAACCAAATGCAAAATAGTTGAGGGTCTGTATGTATATGCTGCTGGAAAGCACGATATAATTTCTAGGTGGATTAATACGATTTTTTCATCATTCAACGGACACTCGTGATGAGTACAGACCTTGGTTGAATAAAATTATTCCTCTCGTGATCGATAAACCTCTACGCTTTATATATTACAAACCTGTCCGTATTACCCCCACTATATTACCCGCATCGAGAAAAATGTTGTACTTTTCGGTCTTTTTTAATTTCAGTAAAAAACAATGAAAAACACTTCTTTTTTTTGTAAAATATTTGACCAATTAGGTAGAAAAACAGTATATTGAATTGCAAGAAACTGCATCAAAATTTTGGGAAACATGAGTTTCCAAAGATATAATTGAAGTTCTTCTTAACATGTCCGTTTTACCCCCACTTCCCCTACATTTTCACCAGAAATTGTTTATATCGATATTGCAGTGAAATTAAGAAAGATAGAAGTTGAGTGTCAAAGAACAAATTGTGAAGTGGTTTGAGAGCTTTAATTTGATTGATAGAAACAATCAAGTTTAATATGAAAATGAATAATAACGCATTAAAAATTACTAACTTTGAAATTTTTCACTTCCAAAATGTTATTTAAATACACTAATTTAGATGTTCCACTACTATATCCAGGGTGGCTACCCATTCGGGAAAAGGAGGAAATGTGGGAAAAAGTCGGGAAACAAAATCCTTCGGGAAAAATGCGGGACAAAGTCAGGAAATGCTTCATGAAGTCGGGATTTTTCTACGCAGTGTTTTCATGCTAAGCATTTTTTTGCTCCTATTCCTGATAAGCATTCTTGTGTAATTTTATTTGCGATAGTTAATGAAATAATTGAGCTCGGGATATTACTTTAAAACCTTCAACGACAATTTATTTTTAGTCAGCTCAGCTCTCTAGACAGATGGTTTAAATTTCTCAGTTGCAAGAGGAGGGATTGATATAGAAACTTACGGTTCATATTTATTAATTGATTACTTAATTTTTGTTTATTTTGATTGATCAGGCATGCGGATGAGATTTGATTAAAGTCACTTAATTACTTAATTTGCCTTACATTGAATTGATTTGTAGAATTCCGATTGTATAGAAGAGTCGCTCAACTTTGGCTCAACTGAGGAACTGATCATAGAGGGTATCCAGGACATGCTCGAAATATGCGAAATATGATTATACCTCATTAATTCTAGTCAGTTATTATTAAACTTTTAATTAAACTTAAACTTTAATTAAACTTTTTGAAATCCTGAGTAAGTAGAGGTGGGGTAGTGTTATTTTGTTTAAAAGTGCTTCTGGTTCCAGGTGCATATCTATATATATATAAATGGAGTGATGTCTGTCTGTCTGTCTGATTCTTATAGACTCGGAAACTACTGAACCGATCGACATGAAAATTGGTATGTAGGGGTTTTTGGGGCCGGGGAAGGTTTTCGTGATATTTTGAGACCCCTCCCCCCTCTCTAAGGGGGGGCTGCCATACAAATGAAACACAAATTTCTGCATTACTCGGAAATTAACCAAGCAAATGAAACCAAAGTTGGCATGTGAAAGTTTTAGGGTGCAATAAATGTTTCTATGATGGTTAGACAGTCCTTCCCCCACTCAAAGGGGGGGCTGCCATACAAATGAAACACAAATTTCTGCATTACTCGAGAATTAATCAAGCAAATGAAACCAAATTTGGCATGTGGAGGTTTTAGGATGCAATAAATGTTTCTATGGTGATAAGATACTCCTTCCCCCTCTCTTAGAGGGGGCTGCCATACAAATGAAACACAATTTTTTGCATTACTCGGAAATTAATCAATCAAACGAAACCAAAGTTGGCATGTGAAAGTTTTAGGGTGCAATAAATGTTTCTATGATGGTTAGACAGTCTTTCCCCCACTCAAAGGGGGGGCTGCCATACAAATGAAACACAAATTTCTGCATTACTCGGAAATTAACCAAGCAAATGAAACCAAAGTTGGCATGTGAACAGTCCTTCCCCCACTCAAAGGGGGGGCTGCCATACAAATGAAACACAAATTTCTGCATTACTCGAGAATTAATCAAGCAAATGAAACCAAATTTGGCATGTGGAGGTTTTAGGATGCAATAAATGTTTCTATGGTGATAAGATACTCCTTCCCCCTCTCTTAGAGGGGGCTGCCATACAAATGAAACACAATTTTTTGCATTACTCGGAAATTAATCAATCAAACGAAACCAAAGTTGGCATGTGAAAGTTTTAGGGTGCAATAAATGTTTCTATGATGGTTAAACAGTCTTTCCCCCACTCAAAGGGGGGGCTGCCATACAAATGAAACACAAATTTCTGCATTACTCGAGAATTAATCAAGCAAATGAAACCAAATTTGGCATGTGGAGGTTTTAGGATGCAATAAATGTTCCTATGGTGTTAAGATACTCCTTCCCCCTCTCTTAGAGGGGGCTGCCGTACAGATGAAACACAAATTTTTGCATTACCCGAGAATTAATCAAGCAAATTAAACCAAATTAGGCATATGGAAACTTTAAGGTGCAATGAATGTTTCTATGGTGGTTAGATACCCCTCCCCCTCTCTTAGGGGTGGCTGCCATAAAAATAAAACACAAATTTCTGCATTACTCGGGAATTAATCATGTAAATGGGCGGGACGAAGTTTGCCGGGTTAGCTAGTATTCCATAAAAAATCTCGTCCGTAACTCCTGAATAATTCATCTAAATCAAAATCAGTTGCTGAGAAACTGATAATTTTGGTAAAAACTTTTTTGGACCCTTTCAAAAAGCAGTCTATTTTTGACCAACTTTTTCAAGGCTATCTGAGATAGTGTTACCAGTGCTGCCAGTCGGCCAGTACAGTTGGCATGAAATTCGTCTGTAATCAAACTTCTAAGCACGAACTATCACTTGTAAATTTTGTATTCAATATTATGAATTTTGAATCCAAAAACTCAAAATTTGATGCCAAAGCAATCAAACTAGCATACAGCGAGCAGGTGGCGAAAGAACGTGCACAAAATCCACTCTCAAAAGTGGCTTCTCCAAAACGTTATCGACGTTATTCAATATAAGTACCAAAGTTCATGCCAATATCTCCACAAAATGCCGCCACCAAATTAACCCGGGTCAGAGAAAGAAGAGTGAGGTGTGTTAAGTGGGATCTTGGTACGGATATATTTTGTGACCTCTCGAGGCGGTCAAACGAGTTAACCAACCTCTCTGCCGATATGTGTGTGCAATGCAGCGCAATGCAATCCGAATGTTCCGGCAGCTTGGCAGCTCCTGAGCTGCTGGAGCTTGAGTGTGAAGACTCAAGCGAGAGAGTACATGAATTGCTCTTTCGACTTCGGCTTTGGAGTGCTCTGATGAATGACGACGCGTATGTGGTTTCGAGAAGAAGTCCAAAAAATACAGCTGTCGCCTCATTTGGATGAGCCGGTAGCATGTGCACGAACACACCACATCAGCATCAAAAGTACCAACTCTTATTGGGATGCAGCAAAAAAATGTGCACAAACCACGAACGAACCACAAGTGCTGGTGGTGGTGGCTCGGCAGTGGAACAGAACAGCTGCAAAAATTTAATTTATGAGAAATTATAACAAAAAGTTGGCAATTTTGGTGGCGCATGATATAATTTCCTTCCGCGTTTTAAAGGCTAAATGAGGCCGCTGATTGATGCGCAGGTGGGGACGTTTGATTGGAATCACTTTACCTATGCGAACTGAATATTAAACATCCGTTTCTTTCGCAGAAAATGGAAAATTCTTCGCATCACTTAGAAAAACCGTTGTGGGTGGAATAAAAGTAGCGCAAAAAATCATCTCTTGAAGATGAAAGCCATTTTCCAGTTTGTTTCTCGGAAATATTTCAATGTTGAAGAAAGTCGTATTATTCTTTGACAAAACAAACCAAATAATTGCAATTCTTCGGATGTAATGAGTGCCTCGGAAACGATGGAAACACTGGAAAACGCCAACAAAAATTCCACTCCAGAGCTCCTCGTAAACACGCGGTTTGCTCAGTGGCCCGGAAAACTCCTGTCGGTAACAGTGAGGATACCTACTTCTCTTCCACAGAGGTAATTTTTGATTTAGGACTAAACCGGGGGTTGTGGCTCCCACCCCCGCATATGTGTTACTGTCCGCCGCCGAATAAAAACCAGAAACTTCAATTAGGACAGAGGGTTAGCGCATTGAGTGCTTTGGAGTCTAAATTATAAAGCAGCGAAAGGGAGTGGAAAACGTCAGAAAGGCTCAAAAGCATGGGGCAGCATAGCCACCAGCATGACCGCCGTCTGTGTTCGTTTATGGTGCAGTCAGTTTCCGTCTCGTTGATTGGTATAAAACAAAAAAAACCCTTACGTGGTGCAATACATAGTTGCCGGACAGGCTTAATTTCGTTGTCATATGAAGGAGAGCAATATCGACGAAGAGAGGTTTGGATAGCTTGTACAGCTGCCATATTTTATGACTGTTCATTTTTCATGGCTCGAAGCTCGAAAATCGTCGCTTTCACGGTCTCGTAGGTAAATTGCTCATCTCCCAGTCGCCGTGTGATATCAAAACGCTAGCGAAACTTGCTGATTCGCAATTTCCAGCATCATTTCTCAACTCCTTTAGGCCTTTTCACTAGACGACGGTTGTGCGGCGGTGGTGACAGACTGCCCCTTTCTGAGTAATAGTTTTGGCCTCCACATCTGCTGCCTACCGTTGGGACGACAACGCCAACGATAAACGCTTAACCTCATCCCGAAATGGCCTGTAACGTTTAGAGAGCCGTTCGCACTCATCCATATTTCAAATCGTTTATCGTCCACTTGGGCTTCAGCTTAACCTCTCCGGTGGCGGCGACGGCGGCGGCGGCGGTGGCCCCAAACCGACAATTCCCATCCATCGGCGACAGCGGCGAGAACGACGACCGTTTGGAGATAATTTGGCAATTAATTTGCTCTTCACTGAGTTGCCGGGTCCTGCCTGAGGTGTAGTGGGCAGACAAATGGTCAACACGATTTTGTTGTTGTTTCAACTATTTTGATTTCTGTTTTCATGTTAAGTGCTAGAAAATTTAAGAACCTACAATAACTGGGTGAAAGAAATGATATTTAATGCAGAAATCTTCATTAAAATTAATATTGAAGTAGTGTTCGGAATATGAATCAAATTTCTGCGCATGATTCAAATTCCGAACACTTCATTTTCAAATGTAAATTTACTAAACTTTAATGTTATAAATAATTGAATAATCAAAACCCTTTTTGGCTTTTAGCCTTCATGTTAACATCATTTACAGGTACCGATAAAGCCTATAATATATCATATTGGGCATTTGCAAAAAAGTGACAGTCAAAACCCATAATTAAATTTTGCGTTAGCAAATTCTGTAAAAAACTAGCATCGTTAATTTTTCAGTTTTTGTGGTTTTTCCGACTATTTTGTTTGTTGTTTTCATGTTATATGCTAGAATTTGTACGAATCCACAATAAATGGATGAAAAAAAAACGATATTTTATTTATTATTTTTATATTTTGTTCGGAATATGAATCAAGTTTCTACGCATAATTCAAATTGCGAACACTTCATTTTTCAATGTGAATTTACTTTAATGTTATAAATAATTTAATAATGAAAACTTTGACATTATTTTGGGTATAAACTTCTTTTTAACATAATTTATAGGTATTGATACCGATATAGCGCCCTTGGTCCAGAAACCATGTAAACTATGAAAAACAAAATACAATCGATAATTACGACAGCAAAATCCAATTTTTCCCGAGTATAACATTTTTCCAAAAAAGACTACCTAATTGACTTTAATTTGATATATCGATCATATCAATCGGTCCATTAGTTCAAAAACATGATTTAAAAAAAATGCATTTTTGCTGTTCGGATTTTGAGACAAAATTGTTCAGCATATGGGTCAGTGACAAAATTGGTGTTCGGAATTTGAGACAAAACGGTAGATCTTTCTTACTAAAGTGTACCTTTTTTGGAAAATGCGTGTGCATTTTAGCATGAACTCTATTGAACAAATTGTAGATTAGTTGTATTGAAAACATTGTAAAGTTTAATGAAATTAATAAAAAATTGTGAACAAACAAACATTCCCAAAGAACATAAAAACATAATTTTTTGCCACTTCGAATATGTCGAATTTCGTACCAACTAGAGTGTTTTTGCGGGGAGTGCTACTTCATTACTTCAATATGAAGAAAAAAGCTGCGGAAAGTCATCGCATTTTGGTGGAGGTTTATGGTGATCATGCTCCAACTGAGCGAACGTGTCAGACGTGCACTTGCGCTGAAGGAAAAACGGCCACAATACGAGCAAAGACACGATAAAGTTATTTTACAGCACGACAATGCTCGGCCGCATGTTGCGAAACCGGTCAAAACATACTTGGAAACGCTGAAATCCCACCCGCCGTATTCTCCAGACATTAATCCGTCCAATTTTGATGAAGTCAAAAATTGGATCGATTCGTGGTTAGCCGATTATTTCCGCAAAGGGATCCGTGAATTGCCAGAAAGATGGGAAAAAGTTGTGACTAGCGATGGGCAATACTTTGAATATACCAGTGGCGTAGGGTGACCGGGTGACACCCGGGGCGGGTTACTAAATAGGGTGTCATCCCTCCATAACATTTAGTTTTTGTTTCGAATGAAAAATCAAACTTATCTAAACAAGAAACATAATTATTATAATATTAGGTAAAACGAACAAGAAATCACAAAGTCTTCACGCGTTGGTCACTGGAACTGACAGTTACAAAATAAGAAAATAAATAAAAAATGTGACTCAAATAAATCTTATGAAATAAATATCTTTGGGAGCTGGGACCTACATTGATATTGTACAAGTGCTTCGCGTGCGCTTTCGCTCTCTTGTTGCGGGCTCAATGGAATGCGTAGCAATAACGGTACGGGACTCAACGTATTCAACATGTCTGACTCATCTTTGACGGCAATTTTTTAAATAACTTCAACTCTGAAAAACCTTTCCACAAGATGCCACAGAAACGTACACGATTAGAAAAAACTTCAAATTCACTGAAAGATTTGGAAACGATTCTTGAAGAACTGTAACACATCCAATGCAATATCATTATTGACCTACTTCTTTTTTTAGTAGCAAATTTGTAATCATTGGATTTTAATAATACATTCTTAATGGCAGTTTCGACCTGACTGTTCCTTTCGATAGTAAAAAAATACCACTGCATTGAGTCTGATCACAATATTACTCAGAGATGGACCTTTGGTTTGCAAATATTCTGCGCTAGATCTACTTCATGTAATTTAACGCAACAGTCTTCATAAGCGCAAAGAGTTGTCTATAAACCCTATGGATACAGCTTTCTTGTTTTACTATCTTAACAAAACCTGAACTCCTTCATTTGATCCTAATATTGTTGGAGCGGTCGATAGCCTGCCATCGGGGCTTCATAGAAACTAAACCCTGACCTTCCAGTTGTTGACAGATGTCGTTATTAAAATCTGCAGCTTGTCCCACCCAAAACGAAAAAACTAGAAGTTGATCATATCTGTGATATAACCGCAAGGTTAAAGTAGGGCTACCATTGTTGTTTGAATGTTCATTTAAATCAATTATCAATAAATGGATGAATGGATATTTTGATTTCCCTTGAAATTGTTTTGCGATCTGTTCAAATATATACGAAACAATATTTTTTTTGCTTGTGATCTCTTTTTGACGTTCGACACTCAAATCATCAAGACAACCTTATTCAATACTCCGTATATCCGGAATATCTTATCCGTGATATCAAAAATCTTCACATGAACACCTAGATAACTACCCCAATGTGTGTGAAATCATATTTCACCCCTTGGGTACATTCACAAGCAAACGATTTTGCATGTCCGTTCTTCAAAAAAAAAAAAGAGAAACGGACAGAGGTTGGCCAACCGACGCATCATGCATCATACATCAACTGCAGACCAATCTAGACTGAAATGAAATTTCAGGAAACTATCGCTTATTATTATTCATTTAAACTATTTATAAAGATTTAAATAGATTAAAATAATTTAAATGCTTTCGAAGCAGTTTAGAGCTATTCAAATAAGTTTTATATGGCCAATAAGTAAAAAACATCTCTCTTAGATTTATTATTTTATGTTTTTAACCCCTCTACGGGTGACACCAGGTGCGAACTGCCCCCCTACTCTACGCTACTGGAATATACCATTTTTTGCGGAATAAAGCATAATTTTTTGAAAAAAAAAACGAAGAAACTTACCGGTATTCCTATTACTTTAAAATGCATCGTACCTTTTGATATCACCGGGCCGATAATTTGCGTGGTTTTATGGAAGTTCCTGATGAAATGGTAGAAATGGCGAAAACAATAAACAAGATGGTCATCTATCGAAATATGTGTCCTTATTGCCATTGCACATAATGTGTTTTGTCTCTACATTTTAGGGTAGAGGCTTGATTTTTCGACGTTTTTTGAGCTCTGAATAAATGAAGCGAATAATATTTCTAACATCTATTGTTTTATTTTTTTGTTTATTAATCTTTTAAGAATACAGCGCGGACTCGATTATATACAGTTTCTGATTTCTTTTCATTATATATAATCGAATCAAAAAAAATATTTTTTATTGGTTTTTTTGTATGTATTTTTAATTTTTTTGAATATAAAAGAGGAATTTGATTTTTGATTCATCCCCTTAAAGTCAGAAAATAACTTTCTCACATGAAAAAAAAATCCAGATTCTCTCAGAGGGTGATAGACGGTCATATTTGATGGAAAAAATCCTTCTACGCATATGTTCGAATTTCAACAATGACAGTTTCGGACTCTGTTGCCTCGAACTGGCTCTACATTACACAGTACGCTACGGAAGACGATTCTGTTGCTTTCATTTGAAAGATGAGAAAATTTGATACAGGATATAGTAGTGGAACATCTAAATTAATGGATTTTAATAACATTTTGGAAGTGAAAAACTTAAAAGTTAGTAGTTGTTAATGTATTATTATTAATGTCATCCTGATTTTTTTTTATTGAACTGGATTGTTTCTATCAATCAATTTGAAGCTCTCTAACCGCTCTACAATTAGTTCTTTGACACCCAACTTCTATCTATCTTAATTTGGCTGCAATATCGATATAATTAATTCTTGGTGAAAATTCAAGCAAAATCTTCAAACATCACGATTTTTACCCCACTTTATATGAATTAGTCACTTAAATTACACCTTAACGTTGAAAGGTTACATTTCTTCTTGAAATAAGTCATATTTGAAACATAAAAAAAATATTTTTTTTTTCAAACTGTATAATCGAGTCCAAAATTGTATATAATCGAATCACATATAATCGAGTCTGTATATAATCGAGTCCGACCTGTACGAACGATAAAAAAATCAGATTAATTCAGATTAAATGGCAGCAGTCCGAACACAAGCTTCTAGCACGCTTGACATAACGATTTCATTTTATGTCATAGAAAAATTTTAAAACAAAAATTACTAGCTGACTCGGCGAACTTCGTCCCGCCCAAAATTATTTTACTAGTATGAATTCTTTCGAAAATTCAAGTGTTCTTACCGAGCGAACGTTTGTGAGTTCAATCGTAGTACTCTCCATTGATTGATCCTTACAATCTCGATTTGGCTCTTTACTATTTCCATTTACTTTGAATTTCCTGTTACTTCTACCAAATCTCGCCATTATAATACAAACTTATTTTCAGACACAATATTTTCACGAAAATTGAATGTTTCAATAGGAAAAATCACCAATATGCCTAAAAATACTCTAAAATTTACACAAATATTTTATGGAAATTGCTGAACAGATGATTGATTCATAATCCATGAACAAAAAGGAAATTTATGTCCTCCACATCGATTTCAAGAAAAAATAATTAAAAAAGATCAGAATTGCAATACGGTTCCACATATTTCATTCACAATCCTCCCTTGAAAGCGATTCCGGATGACTGATGAATCGTGAATGAGGCGATCATATTTTGTTCCATCTATTATTCCACATTTCTCAACCACCTTGGTAAACCATTGGCAACGTAAGAAATAATCAAAAATGTGTACGTGTGATGCAAAATACAGGAGTACTCTCCACCAGATGGCATGAAACTCGACATCGAAAACTCTTTGGCAAAAATAGTTCTCAAGAGAACAGATAAATTCACGTCCATTACAATCCATTTTTGTGAAATGAAACGGGTGAAACATTCAATTCAATAGTTGCGAGCGTCCTTGCGCATGCGAAGTTAAATTTCTTGACGATGATAATGAATATAGCCCATTCAAGCTGTTTCCATAATCAATGAAAGCTTCAAATATCCAAATTGAAAGGAAACGACAGCAGAAATCAGCGAAACAGGAAAATCGATGTTTTATTATGGTTAGAGAATCTTGATAAAGTAATACAAATCAGTACTAAAAGATTCTGGACGAAGTAATAAATATATAAATGTAATAAATGTTGAGGGTGTTGTCCAAGACAGATCCACATTGTTGACGTAGGACTACGAAGCTATTCCATTCAATTCGCTTGTTTTTTGCCACTTCGAATATTATCTCAGAATGAAACGAAATGTAACAATCAACGCAGTGAATTATTCCCGAATACGAGGAGTATGAGCCTACTGCGTTCGGCGTGTCCACATGAAGCGTGAATCGAACCCCGAAATCGTCCTATGTAGCCTTCACAATACCAGTTTGAAAATTACTGATTGCATTGCAATTCGCTGAACTGACAGTTGAACCGGTATCGATTATAACAACGAAAAAACGCCTCATTCGCACGTGCTTTTACAATTCATTCACATTTGTTCCAAACCGATTCGTATGCGACTCGGATGCTAACTGGTACTGTTTAAACTCTCGCCGTTAGATTCGTTGTTGACTGCTCGCTGGCTGGAGTGAGACTAGAATGAAAATCACAAATGAAATTTATTTTGTGCATATCCTTAGAATGCATCTCGCGTATCTGTTCCGCACGCTCACTGAACAGATACTGATGGTTTGTCGCGCTGAAAGCGGTATTTATTGTTTTTATTGTTAATTCTTTTTCGTTTTCCTCCGTACAGAATACACGATGTTTAGGTATGGTTTCTTTTCGCAATGATATTGATATATTCAATTGTGTCTTGCTGGTAAGCTCGTTCTGTTCGGCACATTCACAGATTGAATCAATTTCTGATTTGTGCGGTTTTACTTTACAATGTTTGTTTCAACAATACTATAATTTGCTCTATTGTGATAGATGCGTAAACATATTTCGGATAAATTGATGCAATCATCTCTATGATCCTCAAAAGAATGGTCGAGTTATATGCGTTCGAAATCTTTTATAACTCAGCTACATGTTCGATTTTAGGCTTTTAATTTGTATTGTCCTACGTTGAAAATCGTTTTCATAACTTAGTTTCGAAAAGAATAAGCCCTGGTCAAGAATCATAACTGAGAACAAAGAAGAGAGATCGACTTTGTTTGCCTAGATTATAATTTTTTTCTCTAATCATAATTTCTCTAATTTAGATGTGTGACATAAATATTTTTCCTTTTCTTATTCTTTTTACAGGTATGTGTTTAAATCTGAAACGGTAATGGATATGTGTAGGTACAAGTTTATTTATGATGTTTGCTCTTGTTTTTTTTGCTGACCGTAACATTAACAGCTTATGTTCAGTATCCATATATTCAAGGCATCATGCCATGCTATTTTTGTATTTTTATATTCCTGTATTTTTCTATTCACACGTTTTTGTATGTTTGCCTATTTGCGATTTGTAGTTTTGCATTATTTGAATTTTGCGTATTTATATATTTTTGTGTTTTGAAGTTTCTCTATTTTTGTATTTTTGTGCTTTTGCTGCATTTTTGCATTTTCATGCTTTCATATTTTTGTGCTTTTGTATTTTTATGCTTTCGTATTTATGTGCTTTTGTATTTTTATATTTTTTAAACTTTTTGTGTTTTTGTATTTTTGTAATTTTGTAATTTTGTGATTTTATAATTTTGTAATTTTATTATTTTTTAATTTTGTAATTTTGTAATTTTATAATTTTGCAAGTTTGTGATTTTGTAATTTTTTGATTTTTTTTCGTATTTTTGTACAGGAAAACCTTTTTTGTGCGAGGGATAGGGACCGAACAAAAACATCGTAAAAACTCCCCCAGTAGAAACGTAGGAAATTATTTATGTTGTCATTTTTATACTTTGAGAGACGAACCAGCCTACGGCTTATAGTCTTCTATATTAAAGAACAAAAAATAAATAAATTTTTAAACTATCAAACAAATTTTCAAGACAAAATTTCATTGAAAAGAAATGTTTTCAAAATTATTTTTTCTCAGAAATATGTTTTTTAAAATTCTGAAAAAATTAGATAACAATATAACCCATACAATTTCCAACAAATCACCCATATATCGGAAGATAGGCACTTCAGTACAGCGAACGAGTTTTTCCAACAATCACATTTTCATGTTTTCAAATTTCCCTCTTTCCCCTTTTTCCAAAAAATCCTTTTTTCAAAAAATCATAACTTTTGAACTACTGTATCGAACCAGATGATCGACAAAGAAAAATTGAAGCCAATGAGTTAGTTTTCTTTTTTTAATGTAATATTTTTCATTTGCGAAAAAATCTGATTTTGTTTTCGTGATAATTGATTGTACTTGTTGTTTTTATAGTTCACATGGTCTCGGGACCAAGGCTGCCATATTTTTTTATATTTTTTCTTGAAAGGTGATTTTTTTTTACGTAACATATCCAGAAATCAGAGATAAGATTTTTTTTTCATTTTTGAGTTATGATTTTTCAAAGCTAACATGTTTTCAGTCTTCGTTCAATATTCCTATGCGACTTGAATCCAATTTGAAATCAAATTTGCAAGTGTGATATTTTTTTTAAAGAAAACTAGACTAGACTCTTTCACTTCAATTTAATATGTTGATTATCTGAATCGGTCCAGTAGTTTAAAAGTTTTGATTTTTGAATAAAAGTCATTTTTGGAAATAAAGAAAAAAGTTTGATTTTTCGGACCAGCCTTAAATGGAAATGGACACCTTCATGAAAAAATAAAAAAATACGTGTCTAACATTTTATGACAGCACAAAACTGCCATCTATAACAAAAATCTGAGAACCACTATTATCGGTTTGGCATGCAATGGCATGCAATAATATTTAAAATAAATATATCATTGTGAAAAATCAGTCGCCATTGAAATCGGTCATAATGAAATTTGAAATTTTGGCACCGTATGTTTTGTACAAGGTTTCCAAAACTCGGAGAAGGTCGGGCTAAAATCGGCCAATTTAGTATGGAATGGGTCAATACAATGTTGCCAAACATATGATTGCTCCATATGAGTCTTTTGTCTTTATTCATCCGATAGTGTTCATTATTCAATTTCATGTTGGAACTGAAATGGCTTTCCTGAATCGGTTTATTGTCACAAAGAAATAATGTAACTAATGTTTATCCCTGTAGGTAATGTAAATCAGACTGATGTTCGAAACTGTTCGGGACTGGCGGTGTTGATAAGTAACGTGACAATAATTTCCCTGTCGGCATTCATGTTCATGCATGCATGCACTCTAATGTAACTGATGTGCGTATTTATTGCCTGTCTGTACATGGCAGACTCAATTTCCGTAAGTTGACATAAACATATTATAATCCCGCCGTTGGGGAGCCGCCCCGGCCATCCCCCCTGTCTGCTACCGAACGTGATCGAACAATATAGTTCCATTGCCGTAGAAAAAAAACTGAAAACACCGATTCAGCCAGTTGATTTGATCCCTTCTCTCTCAAACACCACCCCCCACTTAACCACTTGAAACTTTTCCAATCACCGGAGATAAACAATGGTCCCGATAGGGGACAATAGCTTTCAGTTTCAGCATTTGTTCTGCGCGTGCAAAGTGGAGAATAAACGACAAGTCACGAGCGCCTATTTCGTTTTCAAATTCGGCTTTCTCGTTACTTTGTCCCCATTTGTTGCTTCCGACCCTTCCCCCCCCCAGGAGGGCGGCTGGAAATCGTTTTGATATGTCTAAACTTTATTCGTTGTTATTATTGTTGCCGTCGTAAGAGCAGTTTTGGGACAGAATCCGGAAGGGGGGGTTTATTGTTATGGATTATAATTCACTTTGCCCCTCTGTTTCTGTATGTGAGCCTCCCTGATTCTTCCCACAGAGTTAGTAGAGACAATAATCACCTTTGCATAATTGACTACAAGTTAGGGTGAATTATTAGAATGAATCAGGTGTTATGTCGGCCCCCCCCCCCTTGGATGTGAGATGATGGGTGCAGCAGAAAATCATGTTAGTAGAATCTTCATTGGAAATATGGCCAACAGATTCATTTTTTCTTCATTGATTTGACCAAATACTGAGCTTTCAAACAAATCGCCCAAACTTTCACCACGCAATCCACTTTGCCTCCCGCTAAAAATCGTCGTCTTGTTGTACTTTCACTGTCCTCAACGAGCATCCGAGTTTTTTTTCTCACTGCTCCTCTCTTGTTGACGTAAGTGGGCGTTCAAAAGTGCAGATCGACTGTCCGTTCCAATAATACGCTCTGATGTGCGGTCACTGCCACGCGCTTCCTGGAACGTGTGAAAGGTGATGAATAAAAAAAAGAGGTCTTAACTAGCTTCCATTTCACTAGCAGTTGTGAGATTTGCAAAAAAAAAACATTGCTTCCTTACCCCAGCTTCTGCTGCAACACATGGCCACAACAATCCCGCCCTCTATTCGCCCGCGCACATTAGTTTCACTTTCGTTCGATCGGCCAATGACGCAAACCGCAAGTAATGCTGTTGCGCTGCTTCAAGGTGCTGCTCGCGAAATTTCTCGCCGATTTTTCGATCTTCTTCGGGGCACCGAAACTAAATAAGTATCGAAGGCCGCCGCCGCCGACACAATGATTTTTTTTTTCTCTAAACTGTTTGTTTCGTTAATGAAATAATGCACCGCAGCAGCAGCGGCAGCAGCCGCGTATACGCACATGGTGTTCTCGTTTTCAATATTTTTATCACCTGCTTTCAACACTAATGGCCTTTCGATTTTGATTTTCACTGTCAGTCTGTGGCTCAATTACTGTTCTAATGAGGTGCGATACGACTTTAATTTTCTTCGACCTCTCTAAGCAATTATTTTCGCTTTCATTGTGATGTTTTTCGTTCGGTTATTATTTATGGAAAATAGACCCATTATAATGACATTGTTAATAATAGGATAGAACATGTGAGTAAAATTGAATAGCTCAGTCTAGCTATGGTAAATGATTACAAGCAGAATAGGGTAAATGATCTTGGTTTGTCCGATTTGGTTTGTTTTTTACGCAACTAGTAAATGCAAATCGATTTTCTTCATGAAAATCACACATAATCGATACGAGTTTGGGTTTGTTGAAAAGCCCCAGGTCTCTGGTTGCTAATACTACCATAAGGCGTTGAAATTATTCAAATTTTTATGTTTTTCAACGATTTTCCTCAAAGAGGAATTTTGTTCATGGTTTGTCCAAAAAATGATCATGGTTTGTCCGGCTTTAGAAATCACCATTTTTGAATGAAAACATTCGAATTCTCAAGTAGATGTTGCATTTATCATTGCTAGAGTTTACACTATCATCATATTGATCCATTCATAATTTAGGCTTTCTTCAGAATATCGCATTTCAAAATTATTAACTTAATTAGTTTGTTTGTACGCCTATTTAAAGTTGTGCATTTCAACATGCCAATGAAAGGGGGTCTCCGTAGCCACATTGGTTGCGCGTTCGCTTAGTAAGCGATCGATCGTGAGTTCAAAACTCAGGGCCCCCATTGACCATCTTTGTGTTGTTACAGAATAACTACGTCCACGCAACAATCATCAGCGATGGAGATCGATCTGCAAGAAACATCGGGCTGCTGTTCTATAAATAACTCAACAATGGATCAACGACTGTCTCCGCTGTCCAGTCTTAACTGGATAATGGAAGAACAGATAGAAAACTCTTACGCCTAAATGGCTACTGTGTAAATGTGTACCATTGCAATGGTATAGAAGGGAATACTCTAACGCCGAAAAATGGCAACTGTGTAATGTGCTAATTATAGATATGATAAATATGTGACATGTACACGATTCAAATTCGGCTCTGTTACAGCTAAAATGCTAATGAGCCTAAAATAAACAAAAGGGATAAAAAAAAAACATGCCAATGAAAATGGTCGTCTCTAATTTCAAAAAGTTCCTCATAAAAAATGTTATAGTGTGAAAATTTGAGTTTTTTTTTTGAAAACCGAAAGATCACAGAAAATCGGGGTTTTCAAAATAATTTGTTAATGCCAAATGTCTTAAAATTGCATTACTCGTCGAGATTTACTGTTATCTAGATAAAAAAATTTGTCAAAAAAACATTTTTTTGGCACTTGGTCGTTTTTCCGTCTGAAAAGTCGATTTTTAACAAAAAAAATTTTTTTTCGGTAACTGTTAATCTCGATGTGCCATGCAATTGTAAGACATTTGGCATCAAACATTTTTTTAAAGTCCCGATTTCTGGTGATTTTTCGGTTTTCAAAAAACTCAAATTTCAACGTCTGCAACACTAATAAATGAAGTTCGAATGAGCTAATATTTTGCATAGGGTATCTTATCGTGCAAATCAACGTTTCGCAACAAGTTCCGAATGAAAAATCGAGATAATTATTTTTATTGACACTTGTAACCATACGTTTCGTTTCGTACTCCGGAAAAAAAAAGTCCTAGAGTGTCGATTTTTGACAAAAAAAATGTTTTTTTAGATGACACTAGATCTCGACGTTTCATGCAATTTTAAGACATTTGGAATTAATAATTTTTTTTCCGAAAACCCCGATTTTCTTTACTCCCCCCTTGGGCGCTTTACTCCCCCATCCTAGCATATATCCACGCTGTCACATTATACTCATAATCCGTGGGGAATGGAATGTATGTTTTTCATTGATGAAACACATACTGAAAATAGCAGTTTTACATGGATGTGGTAGGCAATTAAATATAAACACAAATATTTAATCTATTGTGAGAAATGTTAAGACATTTTCATTATCTTCATTTCCAGGACATTAATTCAAACTCCGAAGCCGAATCTTTGATTCTAAGATGCTAGAATCCGTTTGATGAGTTTCGTTCTGGAATGGGTAGAATATATCTGATTTTTGGAATCCTAATATAGGATTCATCTGGAATAAGTCCTTGAATTTTGCATCTGGTATCAGTAATCCGTATATTTTATTATTATCCGTTTACTTCATTGAGGCTTTCAACCTGAAGTTTTTGTTAGGGATGATATTAATATTTCTTTTTATTTCTCTTGTTTCCACAGGTATGTGTCTCTGAAATCTGAAATCTGAAATCTGGTACGGTAATGTATACATAACAACAAACTAAGCCTTCAAAATTAAAAAAAAAAACCCTTGTTTATGAGTGTGAGTCTAAGATTATATCTGATGTTGGTTTTGTTTGCAGCTATCTTTAAAATATATTAACTTCTGTTTTCAAGGTATTTTTTCTGAAATTAAAACCCTAAAATGCAAAATAAAAACTTAAAATCTCAAATCTCAAATCTATGAGAATCTAGGAATTTGAGAATCAGAAAATCTGTGAATTGAAAATCTTGAAATTTGAAAATCTGAATATATGTTAATCTAAAAATTTAAAACTCCGAAAATCTGAAAGTCTGAGAATCTGAAAATCTGTAAATCTAAGATATTAAAACATGAAAATCTAAAAGTTTCAAAATTTCAAAATCCGAAAATTCTAAAACGTGAAAATTCAAAAATTAGAAATCTGAAAAAGTGAAAATGTGAATTTAAAACTAACATCTAAACTTTAAAATCTAAATTCTCAATAATTGATTCTGGGATCTGAACATGGAATGATGATCTTAGAATCTGATAATCTGAGAATCTCAAAATCAGAGAATAAAGGGCGAACACGAAATTGTTGCGACACCGAAAATGTCATGCCAATTTCCTTATAATGTTTAGAATCAAACCAAAATTTTAGGGTAGTTTTATACATATATTTAATTCAAAAATCAAAAGAAAAGTTAATCGATGGAGCCTCGAGTGTAAAGTTGAAAGCATTTTCGCTTGATGCCCACCATCAATGTCTTTACAGTGTCATCCGGTACCAGTTTCTCAGTTTTTTCCATTTTCTTAACATGTCCTTCTCTTCCGAAGTTCCCGCTTCATTATTGCCCAGTACTGCTCCACCAGGCGCAGCTCCGGACAGTTTGGCGGGTTCAAGTCCTTTGGAACAAAATGGACAGAATTGGCCTCATACCACTCCAGGACACTTTTAGAATAGTGGCATGATGCCAAATCTGGCCAAAATAGCGGAGCTACGTCGTGCTGCTGCAAGAACGGTAAAAGGCGCTTCTCGAGGCACTCATATTTGTAGATCTCGCCATTTACTGTGCCCTTTGTCACGAAAGGCAAGAGCAGATGGCCTGCCAAACGAGATATTTGGAGTCGAAATTCGCCATTTTCTTCTTCTTAAATTTGTCATCCACGTCAAACTTGCTCTTGCCGGTGAAAAACTCCAACCCCGGAATTTGCTTAAAATCTTCTCGTAGGGCTTCCGTGCCCGAGTTTATCACCCGTTTCACCTTTCCCTCCGTCTTTTTGTTCTCCGGTCCCGGTTTTCTTCCAGCTCCTTTGCCGTGGTCCAACGTCAACCGCTCCTGGAACCGCTTCAACACTCTGGAGACGGTTGAATGGTGAATGTTCAACATTTTCCCCAACTGCCGGTGCGACAGGTCAGGAAATTCCAGGTGTTTGGAAAGAATTTGTTCTCTCGACTCGCGTTGGTTCACCTCCATTTTCGTTGAATCGAAAAACACGACTTCGAGTCGAGAATCTGTGAACTCCAAAATCTGAAAGTTTGAGAATCTGAAAATCGTAATATTAGAAAATCTTAAAATTATAAAATCTTAAATCCTGCGAATTCCAAAATCTGAAAATCTGTGAATTCCAAAATCTGAGAATATGATAATCTTAAAATTAGAAAATCTAGAAATCTGAAAATCTGTGAACTCTAAACTATAAGAATCCTAGAATCTGAAAATTTGAAAATCTTAAAATCTGTCAGTCTAAAAATCTAAAAATTTAAAAATTTGAGTATGTGAAAGTCTTAGGATCGTAAAATCTGTAAATCTGAAAATATTGAAACGTGAAAACCTGAAAATTTAAAAATTTAAAAGTTCGAAAACGTGAGGGTATGAAAATCTGAAAATGTGAAAATCTGAATATCTGAAAATGTAAAACTAAAATCTAGACGCGATAATGTAAATTCTGGGTTCTGGAAAATGGCATCTGGAATCTATAATCTGGAATTTTAATCTAGATTCAGAATCTGGAATCTGAACAAGGAATTTAGAACCTGGAATCTGAATTTTGGAATATGGAATCTGGATTCTTTCAGGCAGTATTCTAGTCTAGAAATTTGAAAAAAACATTGTTTTTTTCCTTCATATTTCTGTAGTTTAGGCATTCAAGAATATACCCTAGAAAGGACTTATAGAAAATCCTATTATTTTCCGAGTTAGAGCCATTTTAGTGATGCGGTATCTAACCTGGCTACGGCCATAATAATGAACTTCAAACGCGTTTTTCTCGAAACTAGTTTTTTCGAGCTGGCGTACACGATATCTCAAGTTCTACTGAACCGATTCATGTTGAATTTATATGGATACAATCTGCGTCCATTGTTTTCAACTATTGTGGTATACCCCTTTTTATACTACACATCAAGGTTATCTACTTTATTGATGAAGGAGTAGACTGAAAGCTATAGCGAGATAGGTGCCAATCAGGAATAATCTGTTTGATAAAATTTATAATCCTGATCGGCGACGCAAACCAAATTTCCTTGGGCTCCAGAATAGCTTTATCAAGGTGTTGACGTATGCGTCTTGTTAGAACTCCGCAGTTACAGAGCAAATGTTCCGAGGTTTCGCTTTCGGCATTACAAAAGCGACAAATATCATCTTGTGCTAAGCCTATGTTTTTAAGATGGAATTTACTTGGACAGTGTTCTGTTTCAAGACCAGTGAATGTGCTGAAGTCTTTCTTATTATGGCTCAGCAGTTGTTGAGTAATTTTAATACTCGGCGTAATAAGGCGATAGCGGCATCTTTACTTGTTCAGAATCTGTTCGATTTTGTTTTGTTTCAGATAACCAGAAAGGCTATAATCGTGTACGCCATGGCACAACTTTGTTTTTAACCCTCTCACTTCATCAGCTCTTAACTATCCTAGTTATTAATATTTTTCTTCGTTCAAAGTTTGTTTTATTGTTTAAAGAAAGATTTACAAATAATGATATAATGGATAGTAAAAATATTATTTGTTTTATTTTTACGGAACTCGAAAAAACGTCTGAAATTCGTGTCTCTACACTAGAATACCCCCTAACCTGGGATCTGGATTCTAAATTATGGAAATTTGGATTGTGAATTCTGATCAGGTACTTGAATCTAGAATCCGAATATGGAATCTAAAATCTGAAATTTTAACCTGGAATCTCGATTCTGAATTGTGGAATCTTGGATCTGGATTTTGAATTCTGGAACTGGAATCTGAAATTTGAATCTAGAATCTAGAACCTGAATTCGGATTCTGGAATCTTGAATTTGGATTCTGGAATATGAAATTTGGGATCTGGATCTGGAATCAGGAATCTGGGATCTGGGATCTGGAATCTCAATCTGGAATATGGTACTTGGAATGTCAAGTTTAGAATCAGAGATCTTATCTACTTCACATTGTATATTGTATATTGTATAGGTATATTGTAAACATTTTTTAGAGTCATTAACCTGAATTCTGAGATCCTAAATCTGACGTACATCGTGAATCGTAAACCGTTGATCATTTTGCGTTACGTGTGAATCATAAATCGTTATTCGTAAACATTCATTCGTGATCATAAACAAATCTTCAAAATGTGTGAAGCATTTTGTAATATTTCATATAATCTAAAATATTAAATCTAAAATGCGAAAATAAAACGTTAAATCAAAAATCTTTGGGAATCTGAGAATCTGGAGTTTTGAGAAGTTGAGAATCTAAAATATTTAAACATGAAAACATGAAAATCTGAAAATCAAAAAATTTCAAAATTTCAAAATCCAAAAATGTACAGATGCGATAATCTGAGAATTTAAAACTAACATCTGAATCCAAATTCTCAATTATTGGTTCCGGAGTCTGAGCATGGAATCTGAAAATCTGATAATCTGAGAATCTGAAAATCAGTTGAATTGAGCTGAATAATTTGAGAATTTGAGAATCTGAAAATCCATAAGTGAATCTAGAAATCTTAAAGTCCGGAAATCGGTGAATTTCAGAATCTGAAAATCTGCGAATTTCAAAATCAGAAAATCTGAAAATCCTGAAATTAAAAAATCTAGAAATCTGAAAATCTGTGAATTCCAATTTTTTTTTCTCTGAGAATCTTTAAATCTAAGAAGCTGACAATCTGAAAATCTCAAAATTAAAAAACCTAAAAATCTGAAAAATTAAATGTTTTAAAATCTGTGAATTCCAAAATCTGGAAATCTGATAATCTTGAAATCTGGGAATCTGCAAATCCGAAAATTTGAAAATCTGAAAATCTGGTAATCTAAAACTGTGCAAATCTGAAAATTTGAAAATTTGGGTATCTAAAAGTCTGAAGATCTGAAAATCTGTAAATCTGAAAATATTCAAACATTCATAATCATAATAGATAAAATTTTGTTTTCAATCCCGAAATAAATCGTTGGTCTGACAACGACGTAGCTTGCTATGATATTTTCTCGAGCGCGAATATTATGATTCCCTAATCAGCAAACGGATAAAATTCAACAAAAATTAGAAACATTTCCATTTGGGTATAAATTAACCATTCGCGATTTCAAATCACAATCTCAATCCAGCTAGCGAACAGACAACATTCTGAAATCTGATATTACACTCAAAGGTGTACCACGATACAAATGAAGAATGGATGATATCGCGCAAACAACAGCGGTCCAATTTTGTTCGGCGAAAACACCACGTTGATTTGCATAGCGGATCAGAGCACCTCTGTTTTATTTCTCACACTCACACATAATTTTTATTTTTACGCGTTGACTGAAGTTTTTTCTATGCGTTTTTTGATGGTGATGGATTATTCTGCTTTGGCCCACAGTAGGAAGCGGAAGAGGGCTACGACTGGAATAGTCTTCACCGAAATGAATGTACCGTGTATTTGTGTTTTATTTAATTCATTCGTTTGTGTATTGGTTGCCTCCACATTAATTGCAACTGCTCTTTACAAAACAGTACAATTTTGTTCGTTAGATGCAATGATTTTCATGTTGTCTGGTAAAAAAAGTGCTTCTGTATTTTTGCTCACACGTACACATTCTTGTTTTTGCGCGTGTCCAAAGGCAAGCGGTTAAACGGTTAAGAAATGTGAAATAATAGTGCTGGTGGGTCAAAATTGTGAGCCTATGACCGAATGTGTGTCAACTGCGAAAAAGATCTCCGAGATAATTTTTGCGATGAATACTCAGTGCAATACCTACATTGACGTATGGACATACATCTCAACATGCGACCAGCTTGATTTTTTATAGTTTTTTGCCTGGGTCATAAAAATCAATATGTGCGAATTTAAGAGTGTGTGTTCTTATTGGTATTTTTTCTGTAGATCACTTTCGTAAATTCGAGCATTGCTTCCAGGGTCAAAATGGTGTCAAAGTGTAGTGAATTTACAGCCGAATGTGAAAAAAATGCCTTTTCCAGCGGTGAAAATGGAGGAAAATTGAAGGTGAAATTGAGTTCCGTAGTGTTTGCTGTCGTCACCACAATTCGGATCGATTTTTTTGTTGCTATTATGTGAAAGGTGCCACATAGCAGAATTTGTGAATTATTTCTTGGAGAAATTGTCCCGCAGTCCCATTCATAGCAAAAGAAAAAAACACAAAAAAATTGAAGGGCTGTGTCCGAGACATGTCTGCATAGCTCACGTAGGGTTATGTTACAATGTATGTTTCACGTTGATTTGGAATATCTTCCCTTCCCATTTGATCCCTTGTATAACAAATCAATTATCAAAATTTGATAATATTTTTTTTATTAATTCGTTTATTTTTACAGTTACTTAAGTTTAAAGGAGCCGAATTCTTAAATATAATTTTAAAACTATATATATATATATATATATATATATATATATATATATATAAACAATTTTCTTACATCTATGGTTAGTAAGGTGGAAAACCGATTACTCGCGGTGTACTCGAGTTTAGGAGGGTGACATATTTTTAGGAGAAGGATGGGATATAAGGAAATTGTAACAATGTTGATGAACACTCATTTCATAAATCTATTCGTATATCTATAGTGTATTTACATTTCAACTTATTCTACTATTTATAGCAAGGGGACGAATTACCCGCAAAGGAAGGAAAGGAGGGTATAAGGATGTAGGGACAATCACACACGAAGATCTATAGCTTTAAGGAAAACATATATATGGGACATGTAATCAAGGTCTAACCGAGCCAACACATCTCTCACCGGCAATTGGGTTGTCTTCCTCGGGCCCGAAGGGAGTTTTCTAAATTCGATCTGGCGACCAGATACACCTCGCACGACCAAACAACGTGCTCGATGTCGTGGTAACCTTGGCCACAAACACAAAGATTGTTGTCGGCAAGATTAATACGAAAGAGTAGCGCATCTAACGAACAGTGATTGGACATGAGTCGGGAGAAGGTGCGAAGTCCCGACTCAAATCCAGACTTTTGAACCACGGTTTGAGGCTAACCTTAGGGATAATCGAGTGAAACCACCGGCCCAATCTTCATTCCACTTGCATTGCCAGTTAGCGATGGTATTTTTGCGGACTAAAGAATAAAATTCATTGAAGGCGATTTGACGCTGATAAATACCGCCTTCAATTGCACCTACCTTTGCTAATGAGTCAGCCCTCTCATTACCCGGAATGGAGCAATGTGAAGGGACCCAGATAAAGGTAATGTCATAACAGCGTCTGGATAAAGCACTCAAAATTTCTCGTATTCTCTCAAGCAAGTACGGCGAGTGCTTTTCCGGCCTCACTGAACGGATAGCTTCGACAGAGCTAAGACTATCCGTTACAATGTAATAGTGTTCAACAGGTCGTGAGGCGACGCTGTCCAGCGCCCAATGTATTGCTGCCAATTCAGCAATATACACTGAGCAAGGATTCTAAAGACTGTGTGAGGTGCTAAAAAATTCGTTGAACACTCCAAATCCTGTGGACTCGTTTATAGTGGACCCATCAGTAAAGTACATATTATCACAATTGATACCCCCATACTTTTCATCGAAGATCGTTGGAGCGATCTTCGATCGTTGGAGCGATCCTCGATCATTGGTAATCTGAATATCCATGGATATCTTGCTTCATGGACAGATCAAAATGCACAGAGGAATTGATGTAGTCAAGGAAACAAACACGGTTGGGAATATACGAAGATGGATCAACCTGCATGGAGATGAATTCATGATATGAGCTCATGAATCCGGAGTGAAAATTTAGCTCGATCAGCTGATCAAAATTTCCGATCACCAATGGGTTCATGACCTTACACCGGATGAAGAACCGAAGAGATAATAAATTGAAGCGATCTTTTTGTGGGAGTAGGCCTGCCAAAACCTCGAGACTCATGGTATGCGTTGAGGGCATACATCCCAACGCGATACGGAGACAAAGATACTGAATTCGCTCGAGTTTAATGAGGTGTGTTGTGGCAGCTGATTGAAAACAGAAACTGCCATACTCCATCACTGAGAGAATAGTTGTTCGATACAACATTATAAGATCTTCTGGGTGGGCTCCCCACCAGGTGCCGGTAATTGTACGGAGAAAGTTTATTCTTTGTTGGCATTTTTTACTCAGATACCTAATATGGGCCCCCCAAGTACACAAAAAAAAAGTTTCATCAAAAAACGGATGACCAATAATTGAACACTTTTCGTGCCGCGACAGACATTTAGTTGTTCAATTTGTACCCTCAATATGTTCCCGAAGGACATAATCCTACGTCAAAAATTTATCTCTTCCCCTGAGCTGAATCACTTCTGATTGCAAAACGACAAAGAAGTGTAACGAAGTAACGAGTCACTTCCTATCTGACATTTTGCTATCCCGTCCGGTTTGGTTGCAACATAAAACAGCAACTCTTCCCTCAGCCAACCCCACCTACCGATGAAGCAAAAATGCCAAACCGTTCGAGTAATAAATGTCATACCAAATATAACCCAACCCCTATGTAGCAGGACGCTAGGACGAACGAGTGGGACGGAATTGCATAATCATCATGACATTTCTCTACCCTTATCCAGCTTTCTGTTTCCGTTCGGTTTGTGTCAGGCTCGGCAAAAGTGTGGGCGCAGCAGACCTACTCACCAACTTTCCGCCACTCGTTATGTCGCCGCAGATTCCGCAAGGACTACGAAGTTTTCAATGCATTTCCGGCGTCGGTAGTGACCTCCTTTAATTGTACCACCACGCTCTGAAAAATGATGGGGACCACTACAAACAAAACGGTTTTCTCCGGATGTGAAATCGGATACCATCGGAACCGAAAGAGAGATTCTGCGCATCAGCTGCGATGATCGATGGATGGTGGGTGTAAAACGTGTTGCTTCGACACCCACCGACGGTGGCGCGTGTGCGAATGTGTGGGTGTCGGCAATCGTTGTACACAAAACGCAAGCGGGCAGTATACGCATTAGCGTCGATTAGCTAGGAGGGAAAAATTTTGTTTTGCTGTTGTTTTCAATCACTTGGCACACAGTTAATGAACTGCAGCGGCCTAACGATCTTCTGCACTAATTCACGGATGGACATGAGTTAACGCATCCGTCCGAGAAAGTGCAATTTCGCACTCTCCAAAGTGGGTGGTATTTTCCACGAAACCCCCGATGTAGTCCCCTCAGGGGTGAGGCCGTTGAGCTCCCGTGTGTTGATTGTTGTTGTTCCAAAGCCGTCTCCCTCGGAGCACTTCATATCATCTTACCCTCGGGGAAACTTGTTTTTCTTTTAGAGCAACTCGTGTCATAACTTGACTTAATTTGCTACTACCCATTAGACCATTGCGGCCGGTTTGAAATAAGAGCGAAAGTGTCCGCCGCCTGTTGCTGGATGCTTTCACCATCGATGATGCTAAACTGTGAACTGTGCTTCACAACACCCGAAACCCGTCTCTGCCGTTTCGATCTTTATTACGCACTTCTAGACGGCTTCAGGGGATCGAATCCAATAAATTCAACACTTTAGCGATGGGCACATAAAAAACCGCATCACGAAAAGGGTGCCGGTTTTGGGTTACACAAATTAGTTCAGTCTATGCTGCATTGGAGGCTAACCGCAGACGAGTGAGAAAAAAGTGGTTCACCAATTCAATGGTAACAAACATTTTAAGGTGGTGTTCTCGGAATAATTAAGTTGGTCTGTGGTTTTCGGATAGACAGTCGCCATTGGCAGGCATGAGAAAATCTGATAGTGAATAATTTGTAAATAACGAAACATATTTACGAGCAAAGTAATAATACGTACGGGCATCGAATCCCAAATGAAGCCTTCGCGAACCAGCATGCGTTCAATAACCAAACGAAAAGATTAATCGTGGTTGGGAATTTATTCTTGTAATGTTATTAAAATTCAACAAACTGACTGCGAATGTCTCGCTTCTCCCAAATAAATCATTCGAATCTCGCCCTAACCGTTGACTCCATCGCACCTCAAAACAAACATTTGTTAACCACTTTAGCTGGCGATGTCAGCTTTTCCAGTCGCTCTTCGCGAACCCCAAGATTTGTTAATGGCCCACCGATTACCGTTGTTTAAATGTTTATTCTTGGTTGAGACAACCAAGGGGAGACCGCGCGGATTTCAATAATTCAGTTCCGTGCTTGGAATTTTTGCCTGAATTGTTCGCATCGCCCATTCGGGGTGCGATAGCGAATGTCATTTTATTGATCACACATTTATGGTTATTTGGTAGATGGGCTGCGCAATGAAGAGCGGTGGTTTGCTCAAATCAAATTTTGGTGTCACCAAGGATAAGCGCTGAAGAAACCGGTTTCACGTCAGACTTTGGTTCGCCTGCAATATTTGTTTTCGATAATTTGCCCAGCCGAGCTTTCTTGCGAATACAGCGTGTAGGTGGTGAAGATAAAGATCAAACGTGAGGAATCACTAATTTCAATCGCCGCCGGAAGGTACACTGTGTCCTTCGGTTTGAGGTTAGGTGTGATTGAACAAGGAGACGATCGGATTTTTATGGATTTAGATTTCTTCTATTCTAGTTAAATTGGAAAATACCTGTCTTTTAGGTCCAATTCTAAAGACTGAATCTAGAATCTGAAGTTGATAGACGCGAAATCCATGCAAACTACTCTTATGCAAAATTTGTCAATTGGCATTCGAATATATAATATATAATATAATAATTCAAAACAACTTTTTAAGTTAAATGATTTAATTGGGATTAAACATAATAATGTACTAAAAGCTTTTAGTACATTATTATGTTTAATCCCAATTCAACCGTTTAAGTTAAAAAGTTGTTTTTACTTATTTTATTTTCTAGTTTTTAGTACATTATTTGTTTCATTAGAATATTTTTCTACAATTAAACCATTGTACTGTATTCTATCAGTCAAATAACTTCAGTTGATACCGATATTGAGTTGATTGCAGAAAATACATAGTGTGATCTCCAAGTCAAGTTCGTTCGTTTGATACACATATCCCAATCAACCTTTGAGATGAGATGATATGGAATCAGCTATTTTGTAGCGGTGGCCAAATTAGATTTTTCAAGATAAGCAGTTAATAAGCAAATGACAGCAGAGATAAAGGTGTTTTATAAATTCGGTCAGTTCCTATTGGTCAAATTTCTATAAATGTGGGATAATCCTACAGACATACAAATATACATACAAACAATTCAAGCTAAATAAATCCGTTTAATAAAGTAATTTGCTGTTTTGTGATTGCGGCCATCTTGGATTTGAATTTTTCATGATCTACTGTGATGTACTATTCAAGCCCTTTCATTTGATACCCATTTTAACGGGGTTTGACATAATATGTAGTCCGCCATTTGATAGTGGCAGCCATCTTGGATTTGCATTTTTCATAAATAATCGTATTCTACTAGTGAAGCCCTTTCATTTGATACTCATATTAATGAGCCTTTCGTTTGATACCCATATTGATAGAGTTTTGAAAAAAAATATATATATAGATATATATGGCGCCATTTTGCGGCGGCGATCATTTTGGATTTGCATGTTTCATAAATAACCGTATTCTACTAATCAAGCCCTTTCATTTGATACCCATATGAACGGGGTTTTGACATAATACGTCGTCCTCCATTTGGTAGTGGCTGCCATCTTGGATTTGCATTTTTCATGAATAACTGTGTTCTACTAGTGAAGCCCTTTCATTCGATACCCATATTGATAGATTTTTGAAAAAAAATATATGTGGCGCCATTTTGTGATGGCGACCTTTTTGGATTTGCATTTTTCATAAATAACCGTATTCTATTAGTCAAGCCCTTTCATTTGATACCCATATTAATGAGGTTTTGAGAAAATATATAGTCCGCCATTTTGTAGTGGAAGCCATCTTGGATTTGTATTTTTCATAAATAACTGAGTTCTACTAGTGAAGCCCTTTCATTTGATATCCATATTGATAGAGTTTTGAAAAAAAAAATATCTGGCGCCATTTTGTGGTGGCGACCATTTTGGATTTGCATTTTCCCCAAATAACCGTATTCTACTAGTCAAGTTTTTTTTATTTGATACCCATATTAATGAGGTTTTGAGAAAATATAGTCCGCCATTTTGTAGTGGCAGCCATCTTGGATTTGCATTTTTCGTAAATAACCGTATTCTACTAGTCAAGCCCTTTCATTTGATACCCATATTGATGGGGTTTTGAGAAAATATATAGTCCGCCATTTTGTAGTGGCAGTCATCTTGGTTTCGTATTTTTCATTGATAACCGTATTCTACTAGTGAAGTCCTTTCATTTGATATCCATATTGATGGGGTTTTGGAAAACCCATATCGATGAGGTTTTGAGAAAATATGTGATCCGCCATTTTGTAGCGGCCGCCATCTTGGATTTTCAAGATCATGAAATACGCAGTTTTATAATGACTACAGAGATAAAGGTTTGTTCCAAATTCCAGATCAATCGGTCAACAGAAAGGGGGTCAAATTTCTATTAATGTGGGTCAGCGCTACAAACATGTTACACACATACAAACATACAAACAGATTACAGGGCAAGCTAAATAAAACCATTTAACAAACTATTGTTTCAGTTGAAAAAAAATTGCTGACAAAACAGTGAAGCAATTAAAACGAAATCTTTGGTTAACCAAAATATTGAAAATATATTTTATTGGTGGCAATATAGTGGCAATTGACCGATGAACCGATTTTGTTATCAATCGTGCATATTACAAAGTAACCGATGTTTGATACAGAAAATATGATAGCATAAAGATAACCCTAAATCGAACAATTCATTTCTCGAATTTTGCTCTTAGCAACACATTCGGCGATCCATTTTTATTTATATAGATAGAAGAATATGCGACAGTGCGTTTTATCACATTGAAATCCATTTCATCTATCGAACAAAGATCAATTTCGTTAGCGCAAACATCAAATGGACTAAGAACACTTGTCACTATGTAATTGTACAACATATGCGAATTGAATTTTCACATTTTCCTTCAGAGTTTTCCGAAAAGTTTAAATTTTGGTCATATTTGGTTGGAATATGTATATTATTTTTACAGGACCTCCTCTCCATTCCAGAGGAAGGAGGAGTGTCATACCATCATAGAAACATTTCTCATACCCAAAAACTCTCACATCCCAAATGGTTCATGGTTCCATTTGCTTGATTAGTTCTCGAGTTATGCAGAAGTTTCTATTTCATTTGTATGGCAGCCCCCATTGCCCTTAGAGAGGAGGTAGGTGTACCGAACTACCATAGAAACATTTTTTGCCCTCTAAAACCTCCATATGCCAGATTTGGTTCCATTTTCTTGAGTAGTTCTCGAGTTATGCAGAAATTTGTGTTTCATTTGTCAAGTTTGATTCCATTTTCTCTACACTGGAATATTGTTAGGCGATTTTGAATCCTTATTATTTGAATGTAGTCAACTGAATGGAAGTCTTGAAAGCCTCATGATAATCTGATTCTGAGATCTAAATCGGCCACTTTATGGATAAATCTTTGGAATTTAAGTCAAACCAAATCAAAATCAAATATGAGTTCTATGAAATCAGTATATTATTTGAAAATTGAAGCTTGATTTTCAACGTTAATTTTGCAGAGACGAACCAGCCTACGGCTGAAAGTCTCTTAAATAAAGACAAAAAAAACGTTAATTTCGCACTTCGAATCTTAACAGGAGCTCCGAATCCGAGGTGTTCAACTTGTTCTCTGAGATTCAAAACCGCTATCTAAAATCTGGAACTTGATTTAGACCAGGCCAAATTTAGAAAAATCTACAAATGGATTCGAATCTGAATTCATGGAATTCATAAACTAAATCTGAAATATGAATGTGATATTTTTACTCCGGGATCTATATTGGAATTTCCTCCACAAAACCGTAGGTTGGCGCGTAGTTGGCGAAATTAAAGACTCACTTTAAAAAACAAACTGATTCGTGTTGTATATGTTCATTCTTCCATATGCAGATAAAACTGACTTCAAAAAGTGCTTCCCTGAGAAAAAATCGGAAAACCCCTGTTCTAGAACATGGAACCGGATTCTCAATTATTTGATACGTGCTATATGAATGCGATATGTTTGGAAAGAATATGTAATCTTTCTCATTCAAAGAGATGCAAATGGCAATCGTAAACGTTCCATTACAATGCGAATACTGGTGCTCGGAATATGGAATTAGAATTTTAATCTAAAAGTTATTTTTCGTATTCCGTTAGAATCTTAATTGAGCTCTGAAGCTGAATTCTTCTGAAACATATTGGAAACTTAAACTTGAGATTTCAGTCAGAAATCTCAAATTTCAAAAAGGAAACGCGAATTGGAGCCTCAATCTGCAGACCAAAACCGAATCGGGAATTTGTGTAGATTCAGATTTAGAATCTTAATCTGGAATCAACACTCTGCAACACACTCCAAATCCGCGATGTTCACTTTAAATCCGGACTGTGGTCCCAATACGGAAATCTTATCTGGAAACAAATGTGGAATCTAAAGCTTATACTTGAAGCTGAAATAAATCCAGAACATAAAAATCTGAAGTTTTTAACTGAAAACGGAGTATGGAGTCCGTAATTCAATAATATACATTTTGGATTTTTTAGTAGTAGCCAGAATCTGGAAACTAAGTTCTATATTTACATCAGGAATTGTAGTGTAGGTTCAAATTACAGAAACAGATCTAGACATCGGAGTACTACCGCTGTACGAAGCACTGCGCCGAAAAGTATGCACATCGCGCTGGTGTGATCGAAGTGCAGTATCATTCTCGCTCGTACACACAGCTCATTGCGCGGATGTCGCCTATAGACGACGCTCGTAGCAAAAGGGTTAAATTTAGAATCGGAAATTTCGATGTAGAATTTATATTATAAGATCAAGGTTCGATAAAAAAAAGTTAAAATTTTCATATGAAGCCTGAATTAGAAATCTGAAGAATATGCATTGAAATTCGAATCCGCAAACTTCATGTTTCATTATATTATGGGTCATGGGTTATATTATGGGTCATGGGTCATGGATCAATTCAGTCCTCAATATGGGATTTTGCAATACAATCTAGAGTTCAGAATCCGCATCAAGGATCTGAATTCTGACATCAAAATTGAATCAGAATCTACAATATAAATCTATCAGAATTATCTTTCTTGTATCAGTTCCCTCATTTTCATTAGATCTTGGTTGAGTATTTGGTGGATTGTATTTCTGAGCTCAAAAATTCGCGTCCACCAGTGCTAGCTAGGCTAATTTTCATTGACAAAAAATTCCTCTGCCAAAACTGGAATCGAAGTACAGATTCCCATCACGATATGTCAATGCCAGTCAACTGACTCGGAAACCAGGAAGCTAATTATACGATGCTGTTTCTATACATGAGATTTGTAACTGAAATCTTATTCTGAAGTTGACTAGACTCTCTATTTTGTCTATACAATTCGGATTCTGCAACATGGATTCATTACATCATAACTACTAATATCAATATTAAATTCCAATCTAGAACTCAAATTTCGATTCTGGAACTGAATCCGCGTTTGAAAATTGAAATTTGGAATCTAATTCCGAAATACGATTTGAAATCTGAATTCGAATTCGTATGCCATACCATTTAGAATCTTGATGGTAAACCTAGGATAAAAAATTGAACTCGGCATACGGAAACTAGATTCTGGAACCTCTTATAAAACATCTATAAATTGAAAAATTGAGTCTTAAACTTATATTATGAACTAGCTGACCCGGCAAACTTCGTCCCGCCCAAAATTTGTGTTTTGTTATCAATATCTTCAAACATCCACGTCTTCTTACTATGAGCAAGTTCATGGGTCCAACCGCAGAGCTGTTTCATTGATCTTCATTATAATATCAGATTATTTTCAGACACAATTCTCGTTCAAGATTTTTCAACCACTTGTAAATAACATGTTTCTCCGTCACATGGAATAAATGTATACAGAAAATATGATAGAATAAAGACAGCCCTAAATCGTTAAATTCCTTCCTCGAGTTCCGCTCTTATCAACACATCCGGCGATCATTTTTTTGGAATAGATAAAAGAAGATATAGGAGTGCGTTTCGTCACATTAAAATCCATTTCCAGTTTTGAAAAAGATCAATTTCGCTAGCGCACACATCAAATGGACTAACAGCCCTTGTCACTATGTAATTGTAGAACATATGGGAATTTAATTTTCCGAGTTTTTCCTTTTTCCTTCAGAGTTTTCCGAAAATTTACAATTGTCATGTTTGGTTGGAATATTTTTGGTTGAAACATGTGTAATATTTTTATGGGACCATTCCAGAGGAGAGAAGGGTGTCATACCATTATAGAAACATTTATTGCATCCTAAAACCTCCACATGCCAAATTTGGTTCCATTTGCTTGATTAATTCTCGAGTAATGCAGAAATTTGTGTTTCATTTGTATGGCAGCCCCCCCTTAGAGAGGGGGGTGGAGAGTGTAACCACCATAGAAACATTTATTGCACCCTAAAATCCCAATATGCCAAATTTCGTTTCGTTTGCTTGATTAATTCCCGAGTAATGTAGAAATTTGTGTTTAATTTATATGGTAATTATGCATATTATGTATTTTGATTTCAGAATAAATTTTCAATTCATAATCAAAACTGCACTTCAGTGCCATGATACGTATGTACCAAAATTGTCAGCTTTCTTTTGAGTAAACGGGCTGCGTCATCCACATGAATGGATAAACTTATAATACGTTACAAAACGGCATTCTTCCACTTTTAATTGTTTTGAAAATGATTTTATTCAACGCCACTATTTCTCAAATTGTGCTACCCACGAAAAATACTTTTTGAACAGAAATGAACGTACGAGGCAAATATTATCTTCATAAAACACTGATCAGAAATAAATATACAAATACTTCCTAAAAATAATATTATTCGAATATATCGTTCTTTCGGGTAGATGTTACATTCGGGTTATTGTCAGTTCGAGTAGATGTTACATTCGGGTAGCTGTCGCATTCACGTATTTGTTACATTCGGGTGAGTAGAATTAGGGTGAGTGGAATTCGGGTGAGCGGAATTCGGGTGAATGCCTTTCGGGTGAGTGGGTTTCGAGTAAATGTGACATAATCGAGTAAATGAGTAGATGAGTGAGCGTATAGGTGGGAGAATGGTGAATGAAATAATAAGTGTGTGAATGAAAAGGTGAGTAAGTGTATAGCTGAGTAAGTGAATAGTTTTGTGAGTAAATAGGCGAGGTAATGGTGAGCGAAATAATAAGTGATTGAGTGTATAGGAAAGTGAGTGCATAGGTAAATGAAAGCAAAATTGAGTTAGCGAATGTAACAGTTCGACTGAAAAGTTTACAAGGTAACACAATAAAACAATTTTTTTTTTGCAAAATTCAATTTTATTATTCAACATAATTGCCTTCAAAGGCGATACAGCGATTATAGCGATCTTGCAACTTGATACCATTTTTATAGTACTATTTCGGTTTTTTCCTCAAAATAGGCCTCAAGCAGTTTTGCCATCGTTTCCATTGATTTCTGATTTTTTTCCATTTTTTTCACAATAACAAAAGTTGCTTCACTCTAAATGCTGTAACTCACGAACCAATGGACAGATTGCTGTCAAATTTTGACACGTATCCATTGAAAGATGGTGCTTTGTGATAGTCAAGTAGATTTTTGCCAAAGGCGCCATCTAAACGTCAATCTTATGAACTTTTCAGCCGAACTGTTATAGGTAAGTTAGTGAAGTCAGTTAGTTAGTTTTTGAGATGATAGGTTTCAGGTTTCAGCTAGTAGGCAGCGCATATTTTTTCTAGTACAGAATATACGTATATCACTATGACAAAATTACCAGAAACAAATATAGAAATTGCATCGAACCATTTTTTACGAATTATTAATTCAGGTTATTGTGGCATTCGGTCAAATGTGGTATTTGGGTGAATATTGAATTCGAGAAAATGGAATTGGGTGAATGTATTTTGGATAATTGGTAATCCAATTTACAATTTCAGATTTTTCTTTCAAACTCATGTTCGAAATCAGTATGATTTTCAAAATGAGTTCAAAAACATATAGTTAATAAGAGGGTCTTTCAGATTAAACGTTCACGCAAAAAAATCGAATCATAAATCATAATTTTTTTCTCTTCGCTCCGTCGATGGTAACACTACATTCCTTTATTTTCGTTTTTTTTTAAATAAAAATCGGTTCACTTCTGTAGAAGTTATTAAATTTTGTTGCGTGAGCGTTTAATCAAAAAAACACTGTAAAAAGCAAATTCTGGTTGTAAACCGAAAAATTTACATTTATCAACGTTGCAAGTTATAGTATATGATGGTTATATAAAATATATTGGTACAGGTACATGTACAAAAAACTTATTCAAACTTATTTAACTTCCACAATTATCGCACAAAATCACAGCTTGTTTATCCATACTTCCGACGCGGATAGGCCGAAAAGTTTCCGATTTATTTTTTGACGTGGGACTACGTCTAACCGGAATATATGGAGGGTAAAATGAAAACCTAAACACCGAACATGCAGGAAAAAATGAAAGATTTCGAATGCTTATAGCTCGAACATTTCGTACTGGATAGGAGAGATGTTTGCATCACTTGATAGGGAATATTTCTACGCATCTATCGCAACTAACAAAATGTTGTTTTTCATTAGATAAACAATTGAATAACTGTAAAATATTAGGCGTTATCTAAACGCCCTAACTGCATCGTTTTGATTGGCCCGATTTACGGTTTCCCTAACACAGCCATCAAAACCAAGCAGCCTTGGGGAAATCGGCATTGCAAATACATGAAAGTAGGGGGACTTTTGTTCTCATCGAAAAATGTTCCCTAACACAGACTTTAAAACCAAGCAGCGAAATCGGCATTGCAAACACACGAAAGAGCCTAGAGGCGAGTGAACTGAAAAGTTTAAACCCTCTTAAAGCCAAAAAGAAGAAAAAGAACACACGAAAGTAGGGGGAGCTTTTGTTCCCTCCGAAATGTGTTCCCTAATAGAGATTTCTAAACCAAGGTGCCTGGAGAAATCGGTATTTCAAATTCATGCAAGTCGGGGGTATTTTTGTTCCGACTGGAATGTGTTTCCCTAACACAGACTTCAAATCCATGAAGCGTGGGGAAATCGGCATTGCGAATTCATACAAATCGGGGGTATTTTTGTTCCGATTGAAATGTGTTTCCCTAACACAGACTTCAAAACCGAGGTTTCTGGGGAAATCGGCTCTGCAAATAAATGCAAACTGCGAGTACTTTTGTCCTCGCTTGCCTTTGTGCAGAGTGGAATATGTCTGTCCTAACATGATCTTCTAAACTGAGGAACCTGGGAAAATCGTGCAGCCACTAGAAGCGAATGAACTTCCCAGTTTCAAGCAAATTCGAGAAGTATGTACACTTTTGGGATGTAAACTTCAGAGGGAAATGTAAAATAAAATAATCGTTTGATAATTTTTTTTGGTCTTTATTGGAAAGATTTTCAGCCTTAGGCTGGTTCATCAAACGTTTGATAATTCTTCCGTACATATATTTTGTTCTAGTCATCATACCAAACGTAAAAGGTCCGTCATTAAATTTACTTGTAACGAAGAACAATCAATCACAATAAATGAATGGACTTTACACGGCATTTGTTCATTTTTTTTTCACTCACAGAGCAAATATATTGAACTCCATTGAATTTGGAAACTGTTTCATTCAATCAAGAATTTAATCAATACAAACGAATGATTGCTAAGCTAAGGTAGTTCCACGTTGTGGTGAACACTTTTGAGCGACACTGTAAGTCGCCAACCGATGCAACATTGTTGCTACGGTTGATTATTTTATCATGGTGTCAAATTGCGCCGACTGGTAAATTAAACATCCACGCGCAATTGACACGCTGTGTCAGCAATGGCATCGACCCTCCACATCGATGCCCGAGCGTTCTCTATGGGTCTCGCTGATATGAAATCAGAACAATAAATCATTAGTTATTCGAACCTAGAGTTGAGTAGTCTGCTGCCTAATAGAGAAAGTCCCAATTTAAGTAGTAAAATGATAGATGGCGACTGTGGCAGCCTCACTATTAGAGTGAGAGTGTTCTGCGGGCGAGACGGTTCTGCTGTTTTGCACCGTGCCTCGAAGTGTCGCTGGCGGGAGGATGTGATTTCCTCATGAAAATTCAGTGAATTTAGTGTTGGACAGTGGACTGTAGCGACAATGCGCTACATGTTAGCTTTTCTTGACTTTCAAGTGGTATTACTGGATCCCTCTTTAATGTTGAAGTGTTAAGTGAACAATGTCCTGAGTGGCGAACAGGGGAAAGAGCTGCCTAATGAACTGTGGGGCGCCAGTGCTCCTGAATTGTATATGGAAGTGGAAGCAGTCTTCCAGCAGCATACAGTCTGCCGACGAAGCCGCGAGAACGCGCCCGTGCACCAAATTACACCACTATGTCTGTCCTTCATCACCAGCACTGGGTTCCGAAAATATCCACTCAGTGCACAACGGCTGTAAAGAATCCGACTTGAAGCCACTAATCGAAACGGATACGAGAACCACGAAGCAGGCGACAGGCGGGACGGCCCGTGTGAACATCGGCGAAACGGAGTGACAAATGCTTGGAATATCTTCGCAACAATCTTTTGAATGAATCGCAGAGAGCCGCATTCCATACGCTGCTAGAATTTTACTACATGAACATCGGCGAAACGGAGCGACGGTGGTGCAATGAACACTTATATATGAATTATAGATTAATTAACACATATCAGTGAAAAAGATAAATTAAATGAAGAATTCAATGTAAGTACCTTCATTTGTTTCATTTTCTTAAATAAGTGCCAAATTTTTCCACCTCGCCAATGCTGAAGAAATTGAAAAGTGAGGAACGAAGTTTGTTAAACGAATTGAAAACTATATACATAAATCTAAAAAAGAGTCCTAACAGAAAATACCTGAGGAATACTTTACTCGCCAAAAGAGAATATGCCAGACAGGTCTATAACACAATTTTATATCTGCTCGATGATTATGAACATCACGAGCAGAGGGAAATTGTGTTAGAGGCCAGAGATTTATTCGGCGGTATTCAAGTATTGATTAATTCCAAACTTGATTCCGCAAAACAGTTATTAAAATTTACGACGTTAGTAAAAATAATAATAGCATTTAACCAATTGTTTAAGAAAAATAAAATGGCTACCCCGAAGGTGGACATTAAGCTGGGAACAGCTATCGTCCAAACCTATGAGGGAAACCCGGAAGGGTTGAATCAATTTATTGATTCTGTTGCGCTGTTTGCAGACAGCGTGGAATCGGAATTCGCTGATGCAACAGCTGCACAAAAATCAGCAGCGAAAGAGACGGTAATCAGATTTATTAAAACTCGACTAACCGGGAAAGCTCGAGCAGCTGTCGGAGACAGACCACAAAACACTGAAGAAATAATAAATAAGCTTAAGACATGTTGTGGAATGAAAAAATCTCCTGATGTTTTTGTAGCAAAACTACAAGAAACGAAGCAGATTGGTGATATCAATAAATTTACCAACGAAGTCGAAAACTTAGTGTTCCTGTTGGAAAAAGCATACATATCGGAAAATATTCCCACTGAAACGGCCTGCAAAATGGCTGTTAAACAGGGAGTAAAAGCACTTTGCACCGGAGTTAGGTCCAGTGAAACCAAGCTCTTGCTAAAAGCGGGACAATTTTCGTCTTTAACTGATGCGATAGAAAAGGTGATTGAAAACGAGGGAGCATCATCTGCGAATCAAAACTCGCAAATAATGTATACCCGTCGTGGCCATTTACAACGGGGACGCGGTAGAAATCAAAACCGTGGGAATAGAAATTTTTATGCTCAAAATAATTTCAGTAACCGTGGCGGTTTTTTCAATCGTCGCGGCAGAGGAAATTTCCAGCAATACGACAATCAAAGAAATTTTCAAAATCAACGTGGTAGGGGATCGCAAAGAGGATATGGACGTGGATTCATGCAACCACGCATATTTTACGCAACTGCAGAAACTGGAAATGGTATGGCACCAGTACCACAAAATGCGCAGAATGTGCAAAATTGGAACCAGTGCCAACAACCTCCATTCCAATTTCAGCAGCAGCAACAACCACCACAGCAAAATTTTTTAGGTCAACTCCGAAGCTTTTCACAATAAATGCAACTGCATCAAATTTTGTGAAGGCATACGTTGAAATGGCCAATTCAACGTGTACTTTCATGATTGACTCAGGGGCTGACATTTCAATTTTCAAAATAGGTAAGGTAGTTAATAATCAAATAGTAGATAGAACTAATAAATGTATAATTTCTGGTATATCCGGTGAAAAATTGGAAACTGTAGCTTCAACGATTACTACATTGAAATTTCAGAATGTATTAAAATTGAATCATAGATTTCAATTGGTCAATAACGATTTCCCAATATGCACTGAAGGAATATTGGGAAGAGATTTTTTATCACAATATAAGTGTAGCATTAACTATGAATATTGGATTTTAAATTTTACGTTTAATAATATAGAAGTTAATATTCCAATTGAAGATAATCTTAATGAAGGAATACTGCTTCCGGAAAGATGCGAAGTTATTCGCCGTATCCCAAATTTAAAACTTGAAGACGACGATTTAGACGATTTTTCTTTAACGAATTGTTAAAGAAAAATTCAACTTTTATTTGGAATGATGAACGCCAAACATCTTTTGAACAACTCAGAGAAAACCTATTATCTCCACCAATTTTAAGTTACCCTGACTTTTCAAAGAAATTTATTCTGACCACAGACGCTTCCAACACAGCTTGTGGAGCAGTCTTATCTCAAGAAGTAGACGGACATGATCTGCCAATAGCCTATGCAAGTAAAGCATTGAACAAAGCAGATTCTAAAAAGCCAACAATATTGCAGGAAATGATTGCCATACATTGGGCTATCAATCATTTCAAGCCATATTTGTATGGTAGAAAATTCACAATCAAAACGGATCATCGACCCCTTGTCTTTCTTTTTGGAATGAAGGAACCTACCAAAAAGTTAACACAAATGCGTCTTGATCTCGAGGATTACGATTTTGACATAGTACATATCAAAGGAAAAGACAATGTAGGCGCAGATGCACTCTCAAGAATCGTGTCATCTGACGACCTGAAAAACAAAACAATGCTCGTGGTAAACACAAGGTCCATGAGTAGGAAAAATGAAACAGCAAAACAAAACAAACCGATTATACAAGTCGAGAAGCCTGATCAACTTCTTGTGCGTGAAATCGAAAATTTACAACCAATTAGGGTTATGAAAAAGATATTAACCGAAATAAAAGACGACGTCATACACATAAAAATAAAAAGCGCAAACTTAAAGAAAACATTTGTTACAATTGAGATAAATAAAGAATGCTTACTAAATGGAAGTCAGACACTAGAGTCTGCTCTTTCAGAGCTAAATGGAATTATGATGAATATAAATGAAAAAAGGATAGCTATACCATTAAATGATACAATGTTTTCATTAATAACAGTGGAAAAATTCAAAGAAATTGCCACTAAACAAACGAAAAATTTTGAATTTTTTCTATACAGACCTCCAAGATATATACAAAATAGAGAGGAAATCGAGAAAATCTTACATGATTTTCATAACAGTTCTATCGGGGGTCACATAGGTCAACATAGACTTTACCTAAAACTACGTGATCTATATGCCTGGCATGGAATGAAGAGTTCTATAGCAAAATTCATAAAGGCCTGTGAGTTTTGTAAAACGAACAAAATAACGAAAAAAACGAAAGAAGCATCAATTGTTACAACTACTCCAGTAAGAGCATTTGATGTTATTTCGATAGATACTGTCGGGCCATTGCCTAAATCAGGAAAAAATAATCGTTATTGTATTACATTGCAGTGCGATCTCACAAAATTTATAGTTCTAATACCAATTCAAAATAAGGAAGCTAATACCATTGCTCGTGCATTAGTGGAAAACTTTATTTTGACATACGGAAACTTTTTAGAACTAAGATCGGACAGAGGTACTGAATATTGCAATGAAGTACTTTGTCAGATCGGTAAAATATTAAATTTCAAACAAACATTTTCAACCGCATATCATCCTCAGTCTATCGGTGCTTTGGAGAGAAATCATAGATGCCTTAATGAGTATCTGAGATCGTTCTCCAATGAACATCATAACGACTGGGATGACTGGATTAACTTTTACGCTTTTGTATATAATACAACCCCACATACGGACACACAATATGCACCATTTGAGTTAGTTTTTGCACGAAAACCAAATTTACCTCAAGACCTCTTTAATACAAAAATAGAACCAATCTATAACCTTGATCAGTACTACAATGAAATGAAATTTAAGTTACAAAAAAGTCATTCAGAAGCTCGAAACAAATTAATTGAACAAAAAAGATTAAGAACTGAAAATTTGAATGTAAATCTGAATCCAATCAATGTATCTGTAGGAGATTTAATATATATTACTAACGAAAATCGCAAAAAATTGGACCCATTCTATATAGGTCCCTTTAAAATAGTAAAAGTAGAAGGATGCAACTGTGATGTGGAAGATTTGGCACAGGGAAAACAAATGAAAGTACATAAAAATAGAATTATAAAACTATAAATGAGAAAATTTAAAATTTACTTTTGAAAGAGGGAAGGAAAGGTCATTCATTTATTCAAATCCATTCAGGGACAAATATTCTCTACGAAATATAAATAATAAATTTTAAATTTTTCGAAATAATCATGGTCAATATATTTTAGGTGTATAAGAACAAAAATGTAAACCTTTGTATTATCATCAGCGAAATTCCTAGAGAACCTCAACTAAAATTCAAATCACGAATAATTTGCTATGCTACATTCTTCTTCCGAAAGGGGGAAGGTGTGGTGAACACTTTTGAGCGACACTGTAAGTCGCCAACCGATGCAACATTGTTGCTACGGTTGATTATTTTATCATGGTGTCAAATTGCGCCGACTGGTAAATTAAACATCCACGCGCAATTGACACGCTGTGTCAGCAATGGCATCGACCCTCCACATCGATGCCCGAGCGTTCTCTATGGGTCTCGCTGATATGAAATCAGAACAATAAATCATTAGTTATTCGAACCTAGAGTTGAGTAGTCTGCTGCCTAATAGAGAAAGTCCCAATTTAAGTAGTAAAATGTTAGAACGTGAACCTTGCGGTTATATCATAGATATAACCCACTCATTTTTTTTTCCTCAGTTACCATTATTCTCACTTTTCAACCTCGCCGTGTTCCAGTTTATCCGGAACGACCGCGGTTAGCAAAACGGCTACATAATACGTCGTTGGTAAAAGTTTGTGTGTTCTCGTTTGGCACAACCTCGGCAACTTTTAACTGTAAAAGTACATAAATGATAATCGTCACAAAGTTTAGCGCGAACAAGCGAAATTTTCTGCTGTAAAACATGGATCAATGGATAGCCCCGTTTTTCGATGTGTCGTCAACAAGACCATACCAAATCAGTTTCAGTCTCTCTCGCTCGTTCATTCACAAACACACCAACGACCGATGCAAATCTCCAGCCCGGATGCATATTGTCTGCTCCAACAATCGAAGCCGGAGAATAAGGATACGGAATTCGAGAAAATTGTGGATGCAATGATGGAGACTGCGTTGCACACAGAGACCCACCAGACGGATGGTGCGCTACATGGCTCTATTGCTTCCCCCTTGGCAACTAGCGACCGGCGAACACACGTACGAAGAACCGGGTGGAAGGTAGTAACGACAATGTGGTGACAACCGGTAATGGCGATAATGACGTCGCATGGTCTGCTCCGAAAGTGGGTTGATAGTCGGAGCCAATAGGGTTGGCAATGCTTCTGCCACCCGTTATACATTTAATTATTATTGGGCACAACCAAGCGGCGAACCCTATGAGAGATGGATTCATGTTCAGCGCGCATCGCCACCATCGATTTCCGTGACTGGTCAGCTCCCCAAAAAAGTAGGAATACTTCAAAGCAACTCCGAAGGAGCGTCGTAAGCAAAGGGGGTGAAAGAACCGCATAGTATTTTTTTCGGTCAATCCGTTGTTTCCCTTCGGTAAGACTTTCGTCCTGCATTTTCTCACCCCTGAATGACACAACACGCAGAACACAGTGGAAAAATAGCTACTTTTTCGAAAAATTTGTGCCGCCGTAATGCCGTAGTTCTGACACGATAATGGCTGCCCATAGTGTGGAGCTGTGGCTGGTGTGTATATAGAGTTGATCAAAAATAGCAGTCGCATGTTGTGTGTCGGAGCAGTGTTGGTTTTTTACCCCCATTCATTTGCCACAGAGAACAGAGTTTTCCAGTTTTGCCATCCAACCCAACCGGTTGTGGGGTAAGGAGAGTAGAAGCGGAAGTGGAGGACAGAGGGCATTTGGGCAGGAAATAGAATGTCGAAAATAGCAGACTCGAAATCGGGGTAGCTTTCCGGCCTCCGGCTTCAGTGGCATTTCGGGATTCGTAAGGGCTGCATTCGAGAAGTGTGGTCTCTCGCGCGTGTGTTTCGATTGGCAAGTCTAGTGAAGGGTTTTTTTTGTTAGATTTTAGTGTTATTAATTACCGGTAGGATAGAGAAATCTAATCGACCAGTGGGAATTCACAAGTTCCAACCTTGCGGCAGGGCTTTCAATGCCATAGATTTTCAATGTTCCTTTTTCTATCTACGAATCCCCGTCCGCAGTGCTTTTGAAAAGCAAGTCTCGAGTGGCTTTGTCCTAAATTGGATGCCTGGAGGTCGTAATCGTCAAGGTGGCTCTTGACATGGCCACCTCCACGGCTGATATTGTGCTGTAGCATATGTGTGTATTTTTTTCTTTCCTCATTTTTTTTCTACCAAATCAACCCAACAACGTTACGTGGTCATTGAGGAAGATAGTCGCACAGCAAAATCGATACTTGCTGTCTGGCGTAAAGTGAAACAACAACCCCATCTGGTTTCAGTGGTGAAGTGGTTATCGTGTAACGCCCTCTTGCTTGTGTGTGAATGTCTATGTAGAAGTTGAATATAGAGGAGGTGTGTGATTATCATGCGTCACTGTTTCGATACCGAGTCCATAAGACGGCAAAGTGTCGAATGGCGAAAGGAGTCGGTTTACCGGCAATCGCATCAGCAGAAGCAGAACAGGAACTACAACACGCTGGTGGATGGAGGTGCCCAGTGGAGACAGCACCATGAGCTACCGGTGGAAGTCATCCGGATGACGGTGATGCGCCAGTGGAGGTGAGTTCGTGGGGGTCTGTGTTTTCTATAAAGTAGTCTCAATGAAGCTGATTGATACATCGCAAATCTTACGATTACGTAATTGAGAAATTACGTAAATTACGATTTTTTGACGTAGGATTACGTCTTTCATTTCTATACTGGGGTGTAAGTTCAAAGTTCCGAAAACGAAAGCGTTACGCCGGAGCAACGAAATTTTGAGCGTTAATATCTCCTAAACAACTGTACGAAATGGTATGATAAACACTTCATCCGAAAGATAAAATGTCTATGCGTTATATCAGTGGCGTCTCGTGAGTAAAGTTGTGCACCTACACGGTGAACCAGCGAGACCCAAAATTTGATAAATTTCTGCTCAACATTGCAAAAAAAGGAGCTTATTAGTGCTCGAATATTGTTTTTTTATCTAAGAATTTCAGTGAATTGACTGAACTATCTCGTGTTTCCTCATATTTCGAACATTTCTGAGTCTAATTCTTATTTTGAGCTATTTTTCATAATCGTGTGTAGTAGATTGTATATAAATTCAATATTACATTGCATAAGTTTAGATGCGTAATGGAGTGCGATAGAATGTTTCTTAAACATAATATTAGAGTGTTGTTTTCAGAAACAAATTATCTTTTTAATTAAATTTCTTCTGGTGATACGGTAATGAAATTTAAGTCGCAAATCAGTCGCAAAAAGGTTTTCCAATAAATTGCTCCTGATATTGAAGCTCAAGAAGCGATTTGTTCTCAATAGCAATAATCATAAGCCTTTTCAGTCGCTCCTCTCCCATCGTTGATCATAAGAAGGTTTTCAGTCTACGAAGAAATAAAAAACTTTGTTTGACCGATGCTGTGGTTGGAGAAAGCGTTAGTATTAGCTTTGCGAATAAAATAATTTCTGGAAAAATATCGTCAAGATTGCTACCGATCAGTGTTTTTATAATCTCTGGTGCGAATGAAATCGTATCACCATCCCACATTGTGTTACCTAGATACATTTCTTCCAGACAAGTAAAAATTTCTTCATTATATGTTTCAACTTTGTTGATCATTCTAGAGCTGTAGGCTCACTTGACTCTGCACAAGTTTGGGATCTTCTGCTGCATAAATTTCTTCAACTCGTAATCGCACTTTGGGCTTTGGATAAAGAATGGTGCCAACGAAGAGAGGGAAGAAAAACATTTCCTTGTTTTTGAATTATTCGTGCAAGAGTGTAGAAAAACAACATTGAGAACATGCGTCTTACATTGAATATGATCAGCGTTTGGAAACGACTTCTTTGCGATCGCCTGGATTTCTCCTTTATCTCCTGACATCACTCGAGCTCCATCATATGTTTGTAAAACCAGCTTAGCAGGTGATAAGCCAAATTAGTGCAGTAAACTGAACTCATTCTGAATTTATTATGATGTTCCAGAAAATACTACCGTGGTATTTATGAAGACGGAAACCGATATGTTTTTCGTAGCCAAAAAGTTACACATGTCCTTATAGTTTCCTCTATTTACAGACGTTATGCTTTCATCGTGACCTAGGAAGCTCAGCCCATGTGAACTGAGAAGACAAACTAATTCAATGAGAATTTCTCTGTTTTTCTTCACATTTGAATTATGCTTGTTTCTTACGATTTCATTAGCATGATCTAACGCATCTTCAATGCAAGTTTTTTCAAACGTGCGGCATGTTATGATGTTGTTGGTGTGCTCTTTGGTAGCTGAATGAGTATTTATAGCGAAAGATGGATGATTCAAATCTGCATATCCTACTCTGTATAGTTCATTAAGACTTATGTCAGATGAATGTATTTTTTAATAAAAATTTAAAAAAAATAAAAATAAAAGTATCTCTACACTGTTTTCTGCTGGGCTCTGTAACAGCAAACAAGGCCAACAAAATAGCTTTACTCTTGTCCCTGAATCACAAAGCTACTTCGCGTCGTGAGCTGTAGCATCAAAGTTCCGTGTAACTATTTTACCGTTTCTAGCACAAGTCGCTCTTAACTTGTCCAATTTTGACCGCGGAAAATCCATTTTCGCAAAAAGTTATTTCTCTTCCACAGTTTTTTTTCGCAAACGGCCTTTTCAAAAACTCATTGACAATATACTGCCCAACAGTGTGATTTGTGATGATTTATCGCGAATCTCAATTGGCACACCGAAAAAAAACTGGATGAAATTTTGTCATCTGAAGTGCGCCAATCCGACTGCGAATCTAAAGCGTGGATATCCTCACGTGCAAAGCGAAATGTGCACGATACACACGCTAATACATTGGCAATTTACTAGAGCGTGTGAGCGTCGCTCTATCTGTTCACCGAAAAAGGGCACAGAGACTGATGTCAATGACGTAATAAATCATCTGCGTCAAGCAAGCTTTCAGAGAGCCGCTATATAAAAGCATCTTACGCAAAGCGCGCCGATTGTGGATCTGGATCTGGTTGTCTAAACTCGGGTTGCGAGAGAATCGAGAGAGACTATCGATGAGGAGATCTGAATCAACCCACCACAATTCTCTTCTCTTGTGCACAGAGTCGTTGCCAACACATTGGCAGTTTAGTTACCCGAAGCTTCAACACAATTTTATTAACCAGTGTGTAGATATACGTAATTTTTGTGCACTAATCGATGTGCACTGACTGGGAAGAGCATAGAATAAATGGTACAAAATAGAAACCAATATACTTAATACTGCACAGTGCGTGGACTGGGAGAGCCATATGTTTTTCATACTTTCCAGACGTTTCTTTTTTGAGCTCTAGTCTGTGCATAGCAGAGTAGGAGCGTTTCATATTTTTTTTTCTTTTTAAATATTAGGTTGTGCAGTGCACAAGGTGCCATATGGACCAGACGCCTCTGCGTTATATGCTTGTTAGTTTTTGATCCAAAAACTTGTTTCAATGCAATGCTTTCAAAACAGGCTATTGAAATCACACCAATCGGTATATAAGCGAGTGCCCCTCGGAAATTCACTCAGTTATGATTGCGCAACGATTGAGGTACGATCGGTAGAATGAATGTATGTTTCCCTAACACAGACTTCGAATCCATGGAGCCTGGGGGAATCGGCATTGCAAAATAGATGCAAGCTCCGGGTACTTTTGTACTCACTTGTGTCTCTGCAAATCGTAATGTTTCCCTAACACAAATTTCAAATCCATGGAACTTGGGGAAATTGGCATTGCAGAAACATGCAAGTCGGTAGTACTTTTATACCCTCAAGCATTTTTACACTCCAGAATACGTTCTGCTAACACGATCGATATCTTACCCAATAAGGAACATCCGAGGTGCGATAATTGAAGAAACACAAATGATTACTAAGTCAACGGTAGTCCTACGTCAACCTTGCGGTCATATTAGGTATAACCCATTTATAGTTTTTTTTTAAATTCAAATCTGAGATAGAAACACGAAAACTATCCCAATTACTTTCGCCAACAAAGGATGGAAGATCAACAGAATTGTTGGTATAGAACTTCGAAGTCATGTCATTCAATTCGCTCGTTTATTCATTCGGATACTATTGTAGAATGTAGAGAAAAGGCCTGGCTGAGTAGGCATGTAAAAATTGCCTTCAAACATACTCACCAGAACTACACTGCGTTCCACAACTATAGAACCACTCATTTTTTTCTGGGTTTCCAAAGATATGTAGGAAGTCGATTGAATAGAAGTATATAGTGTAGAACATAATAACTATCTCCATTTATAAGACTGGCCATTTGAACTTTATTGTCGTGTCCAGGCGCGAAACATTCAATAAACTAAAATTACAGTGTTTCATATCATATCCAAATGGAAAAACTCTCACTCCTTCACAAAATTAACACCAATTTCACATGAGTTACAACAAGTTTCTAATTCGTAGGTCGTCCTTAGCTCTCAATCAGTTCAAATAACCCATTCGGGGTGGTTTCGACGAAGCTGCGCCATGTTGTAGTGTGTATCTCGTTCTACGCAAAGGATACTGCTCGTTTAAGCTCTCCAAATCACTCATACTGCTCGTAAGCTGCATCTACTATTCGTACGATCACTCCTCAGAGGTTCTTGATAGGGTATTGATCTGGTAAACAAGCTGACTAGTCCAGAATCTGAGGCCCCTATTCATTAAACCATGCCATGACTTTCCGAATTTTATGAATGATATCGAATTACCCAATTATCGCGGTGTTTTTGATGTAAAAACAGAAGTAAATGATTCTGATGTACTTCGTTGCACTTCTGGCTGTTCATTTATGGTGATGGTGAGCTATCTAAACTAGGCCTTTGTGAGATTGAGAATATGAAACCTGGCAGCCGATCGGAAGCAAAAACAACCATATTTTAACAAAGATAAATGCGTTGTTTTATACATTTAAATGAGATCTTCTGGACCCTTCCATATTCCGGTTATTGTATGAAAGAAGTCGATTGTATGCTGGCATTTCTGTTTCAGATACGCAATGAGTTTTCTCAAGTACATTGAGAATTAAAATATACACCCAGGTATTTGAAAACATAGAGTGCAAGATCGTTTTGCCGAATAGTTGAAGCCGGAATTGGGCAGGTTCATGCTTCCTAGATAAAACCACAATAGAAGTTCGATTGTGAAGGGAACATCGAAAAAGAAGGGTGAACTGCAAGCGATGAGAAGGAGTTCAAGCAAAAAAAAGGAATTTGATTGCCTAACAAGTGGAAAAAAAGCTGATGCAAACTTTGGTATGAAGTAAGACTGATATAATGGTCTTGCAATAAGAATAAAGCCCCGTTATATTCACTCAATACATTGAAAATTGAAAAATGAAACACATAATTTTACTCTTACAAGATTTTCTTCAGTGATTTTTATTCGTGTTCAGCCAACGTGTTTACCAAAAGTGGAATTAGACGAAATTCAAGTCCTACGTCAAAATGCAATAAAAAATAAATTCAAATTGAAGGGGGAAAATCATTTATACTCTTAACATAATCAAATCGAAACATGGACAAAATAGTTAACAGATTGTGTCCGAAACCTGACCGCATAGGAGGTGTAGATTTACGTTGCGATATTTATTGCACATTTGTTAAACAAGATGCACTGTAGTCACAATCGACAACGTGTTGAGGAAACGCCTTGCGATGTACACAAATGGAAATTGGAAATTCGGGCCCCTCATTTCTCTCAACAAAGTATTAATTTTGAATTTTCGATTTTGAATTTTTGATTTTCCGTATAAAAAAATGTATACATAAAAAACAATTAAAGCATTTCAAAATTGCCCTATGTTTGCAATTGTGATTTTACAAGTTTTCCATGTTTTTTTTAATTTTTGACTTTGAATTTTGAGTTTCTTATTTTTTTAGTTTTTAATTTTTAATTTGATAATGACGCGACTAGTGATGTCTAAATTTTTCATTTATTGATCGCTGGGGCATTTTTCAATTTTCGATTCATTCAAATAATTGTCTTTCAATATTCGATTAATCGAGCGAATATTTATTTCTTGTAATAATCACGTATCACGTTGTCTTTCTGACCGCGTGGTCTATCGGGTTGTCGATGCTACATGGTTGGATAAAAACAATTATATAGCCCAATTCTTAACATAAAAATGCATTGACCTTGAGAAAGATTCCTTTTTTCATTAATCACGATTACAATGACAATTATCGAAGTATTCATATTTTGATTTTGAATTATTCGATACAAAATTACTCTTATGATTTCAGATATTCGATTATTTGAATTAATCGAACGATTAACCGACGTCTCTAGACGCGACAGATGTTAACACTAAAACTTACGATGTTTCATGTATACCTATTCAAATTTATTTAAATAATGAAATTACAATTTGTGCCACGCAAAATAGCACTGTAGCTTGGAATGGTTACTGGTTAATTCTAGTCAGGCCCAGGCTCAATCCAATTGACTTCCGGACACGCGCAGGTCTTCAATACAGCTCAATCTTGTCCAATCAGAGACGAGAATAGAGCTAATGAAATGGCTAGGGCGGTCTTTACGAAGTCAAGGGTTGAGTGGGTAATGGATTCCTTGAAGCCCTTTAAATCTCCAGGACCAGATGGGATTTATTCGGTTCTGTTACAAAAAGGCAAGAATATCACTGTCCCTCTTCTGACGGAGATGGTTAGAGCTAGTATGGTACTAAGCTACATTCCTAGTAAATGGCGAGAAGACCGGGTTTTATTTATTCCCAAGGCTGGTAAACGTGACAGGACGACTCCCGAAGCGTATAGACCAATTAGGCTAACATCTGTCATCTTAAAAATGATGGAAAAGGTCATTGATCTCCATAACAAATCATCATATTTGAACAGGAGACCATTCAAAAAAATTCAATTTGACTACCAAGCGAATAAATCAACTGAATCAGCGCTTCACACGTTAATTTCAAAAATAGAGAAGTCTTTTGATGCTAAAGAAATCTCACTAACAGCTTTTCTTGATAATAACTCTATGAATAAAAATATGAAAAAGTGTAGTTTTGACATATACATCTCCAACTGGATACATGCAATGCTAACCAACCAACTAATAACAGCTAAATTAGGAGGATCTACTCTAACAACGAAACCAACTTGAGGTTGCTCTCAAGGAGGAGTTCTGTCTCCTCTGTTGTGGTCCCTAGTTAATTTAGGATACGAAGTTAATTTAGGATACGAAGTCATTGGTTTTGCTGATGACATAGTCATCTTAGTGAGGAGTAAATGTGAGTATACCAAGTTTCCAATAGAATGCAAACAGCCCTTAACCACACACTCAAATGGTGCAACTCGGAAGGACTTAGTGTTAATCCTTCAAAAACGGTCATAATTCCATTCACCAGAAAAAGAAAGTATAAGTTTCCACCTCGTAGATTGGGAGGTGTACAATAAGAGCTTTCAAAACGAGCCAAATATTTAGGTGTCATGCATGACCAAAAACTAAATTGGAACGACCAACTGGAGTACGCAATATCTAAAGCCCAGACTGCGCTCTGACCCAGATTAACCCAGATTACCACATGCTTCGCTAGTGTGGTGGCCTAAAAGTAAACAAATATTAGCTCAGAAAAAGCTCGATGAACTACAACGTGTGGCATGCTTATCAATAACTGGAGCAATGTCCAGTGCCTCCTCCAAAGCCCTAGATGCTCTTTTCTACCTTCTACCCTTGCATCAATATGGGCAACTTGAAGCGGAAAATGTGCTCTTAGACTGAAACGTATAAAACATTTTCTAGAAGGAGATCTCACTGGGCAGTTACAAACTCTGAAAGATTTTCAACTGAACACTATACTAAACATGAATGAAGACTGGATGGAAACAAAGACTAACTGCAGTGTTCCCTTCAAAGTGATTGAATTCAGGTGTTCCCAACACTCGTCTAGGATCACTCGTGTTTTATACTGATGGGTCCAAAATTGGTAAATCTACGGGAGCTTACTGGACCTACTGGGCCTACAGTTTTTCAAGCAGAAATACAAGCTATTCTAACATATTTAAATATTTATTTGGCTAGAAAATACAGGTATGCCAATATCTGTGTCTTCTCAGATAGCCAAACAGCTCTTAATGCAGTAAAATCATACACATGTCAGCCAAACCTAGTTTGGAGTGTAGTGTTAAGGATAGCCTTAACACTCTCGTCGGCCAGAGCGAATTGGTCGAGTTTCATGTTGGGCCCAAATTCAACTCTCGGTGCGCTAGAGAAATAAGCGGCCAATGAATCCGAATGAAATCAACAGACTGCCGATTTGAAAACTTATAAAAATATTTTTTCAACCAATTGTACAGTGTCGCCAATAATAATGAAAAAATGTAATTCGATTCGAATATTCGATTGCGAAGATTCTGTGAATATATCATACCAAGAACATATGTCACTTTTGTGGGAAAATAATCGTCACAAACTATATCACATTTGGCAACTCCGACTTTTCTTGTGATTCGTTTTCATTGTTCTGTGCGCTTGGTAGATAAAAAGCTAAAAGAAGAAGCAAGTTGCAATTTTTTTTTCTGAGAATGAGAATAATAATTACACAACTCGGATAGGGCCTTTTTTTTGGTTACTGTGAGTATACCAAGTGAGTATACCGCACCGCGGATCATCCGCTTGCGGATAATCGAGATTCTACTGTACATATATACACATACACGTACATCATACAGTAACATTTTTTGATACTAGATGGCCCAAGTAAGTCACCCCGACGCAGTTTTATAACGACAGCAGAGATAAAGGCTTGTTCCAAATTTCAGATCAATTGGGTAACAGTAAGGGGGTTAACTATTGATATGGGTCAATCCTACAGATAATCATACAAACATACTTACAAAATAGGTCATGCTAAATAAAATCGTCTAAAAGTATAGTACAAAAAATATATTTTTTTATGTTTTTGATTTTTTGATTATTTTACATATTTACATTTAAGTGCCTATTCTATTAAATTCCGTTCGAAAATCCTATTCAAATTTAACGAGAAAGGTGTCACCCAGATCTGGGTGTTAAAATAACTAGCTGCTACAAACGAAGTCAAAAAAGGAAAAATGGAAACAATGGTACAAATAGTGCCATGAATTTGAAGAGTTCAGAAATTACTGCCGAGGAATGAAAAAAATGAGAAACATACATTATAAAACTTCTCTATCCAGAGTGGACTTTCTTCAGACATGTTATCTAATCTTACTGAATGTATTGCTGTATCACGCTATATACCGGCACCTGAGTAAATGACTGAAGTTTAATAATCCTATGTTGTTATTTGAACAAATTATTTAACATTAATTTTCAATACCAAAATACCTACTAGGACTCAACCTGCAGATTATGCCACTTAACTTGAGATATTCAATAGTTTCAATTGCTTCACATAAATTATACTTTGATTTTGTTCCGGAATACATGAACACCATTATTCCGTAATTTAAAACGATCAGACGGCGTGAGAATTATTTACGACGATCAATCGGGAAGATTTGAATTTTTTCATGTGCATTTTGAAGCTAACCTCGTATCCCATTCTTTGGAGAATTAGTAATTCTCGGACAGTTCTTCTCAACGCCTATTCCTTCTGTGTTATCCCATCCCCGGGTTGGGTCATGGTCAACCCGGCGAATGTGCGGCCGACGAGAAGCGTGTGCATGTTGTACTCATGAATATGCTAGTCTCGCGCCCTCGGCTTTTCCAAGCAGCACCATTTATCGATCCAGATAGGAATCGGCGCGAATACTGCACATACATACGGAGCAGTGCAGTGTTTGGTGGCGGCCCATTGAAATAACCCAACATCATCGACTTCCCTAAAAAGGGGGAAATGCACAGCGGTCGAATATTCAGAGTCCCTCGTGTGCTGCTGTTGTTGTTTTTGGGCTCATGTTTTGTCCCCTTTCAGTCATTCGCTATATTGCTACCGAAAGTTGTATCCCTCAAGGGGGAGCAGCACACGTGACTGGAGTGTCCTTTCGGAAGCTTGAAACATTACTCCTAATTAGGCGGAGGCGGTATGAAAGGGTGGCCCGACTGACTCGGTGGAGTTCATGGTGAAAGAGTGGCTTATGCTATCGACTGGGTTAGTCACTATGGTTGCTTCGAACTTTTAGATTTTCAATTTTTAAGGGATGTCTCATGTATTAGGTTGTTTTTTTGTACTTTCGCTTTATTGATATCTCTGAGTCTCAATGACATTTTTTCTTAGTTTTAAGTCTTCTTTATTTGTCACATAAAACTATCAAACACTATCATTACTTAGATCCATGATTAAATTTTCTCTAATGTTTCAGGCTTCATTTTGTTACACTAATTGTTCAAAAAAAAATCCACTACTATTTCCCAACCAACATTTTCGTTTCAAACACCGGAAGATGAATCGTCCGAACCCACACCGAGGTGCACAGTTACTCATTCAGTGCCAACCCATCAAATTGAATTGAATGGAAACATGTTTTTGACTGAATGTCAAACTCTAAACGAAAATTAATTATTCCATCGGCTTGGCTCTGAACTTGGCCCGCTGTTGAACACACACGTTTCATGAGGCAGAGGGGAGGATCGATGCAAGGTGAACATTACATAAGCAGCACCGTTTGAGGCTTATTTTGGCTCGGCGCCAGACAAACCGTAAACTCTTCACGGCACGGTGAAAATGGTTCACGGTCAGCTTTGCATCGAAGCGAGCTACAGAAGACCAGAGCTGCTCGAATCGGTTCAGGGCCGAGATCGAACAACTTGGTACCACACTTGTCCACCCGTGTCCGATTCAAAAACTAATAAAAGTCAGATTTCCCGAGAAACCATAAAAACGGGTAGTTTATCTCAGCCACGAACAACATATGCATCTACCCATGTCTCGTGCGCTTCTTGTTCTGAAATAAAGTTACCGTGCGGATAAAATGTTGGATTGTACGTTGGAGAGACAGCGATTCAATTGTGTGTGAATAAGAGCAAAATGTAGGCAATGGGTTGGTGCCAATAAAAATTTATTCAAATGGTTCCCTTTCTCATCGCGCGAGCAGATGTGTCAATATTGTCAGTTGACGTAATCGTTTTCCACATGTTGTTTCACGTTTATCTAAAACATCAATAACTCTACGAAATTGTAGTGGACGGATTTCGCGCCAACTCGACCAGATGTTGGCATGACTCTCTCAGAACCTAATGAAACTTTCTGGGCGTGAAGACCTTACCTAATTAAGCAACTTAACATACTTGGTTTTTTCGAAAATTCATCTAGACCAACATATGAACAGACTCAAAATTTCCATCACCATTGGGTCGAATTCTTCTGAATCTATAAACATGGCATATTACCTCACAAGACACATTGACTGGAAAAAAAATATGCGGACGCGATTGCTCTAGCCATCAATTCCAGAGATGGTTTACCTCCATTGGAGGAGTATAACTTCCTTTCTCATTTGATCTGTGACAGCGCGATTCGCGCTCAAACGAAACCTATCCCAGGTTCCACTATTCGTCGAAGGCCTCCCAATCTATGGTGGGATAGCATATGTTCCAAGCTTTATGTAGAAAAATCGAATGCATTTAAAGCTTTTCGACAACGTGGAACCCCTGAAAATTTTCAGACCTTGGACCTTGAAAATCAATTTAAAAACTTGATCAAAGGGAAAAAACGTGCTTATTGGCGAAATTTCGTGGGAGGTTTGTCACGAGAAACGTCAATGAAAAAATTATGGAAAGTGGCTCGAAACATGAGAAATCGCTCTTCAACGAATGAAAGCGAAGAATATTCACATCGATGGATTTTTAATTTTGCACGGAAGGTTTGTCCCGATTCCGCTCCCGTGCAGAAAATTGTTCGAGATATACCACAAGATAGGTGCGATCTTGATTCCGAGTTTTCGATGGTAGAATTCTCTCTTGCTCTCCTTTCATGTAACAATTCTGCTCCGGGATCGGATAGAATTAAGTTCAACTTGCTGAAAAATCTCCCTGATGTGGCGAAACATCGCTTGTTGAACTTATTCAATCGATTTCTGGAGCATAATATTGTTCCAGATGATTGGAGACAAGTACGAGTTATAGCTATTCAAAAACCCGGTAAACCCGCGTCCGACTTCAATTCGTACCGCCCAATAGCAATGCTGTCTTGTATACGGAAATTGTTGGAGAAAATGATCTTGTTTCGCCTTGATCGATGGGTTGAAACGAATGGCCTACTCTCAGATACACAATATGGGTTCCGCAGGGGCAAGGGGACGAATGATTGTCTTGCGTTGCTTTCTTCAGAAATTCAAATGGCTTACGCCGAAAAAACAAATGGCTTCAGTATTCTTGGACATAAAGGAGGCCTTTGATTCTGTTTCAATAGAGGTTTTGTCAGACAAATTACACTCTCGGGGTCTGCCGCCTCTATTGAATAATATGTTATATAACTTGCTTTGTGAGAAACATTTGAACTTCTCTCACGGAGATTCGGCAGTAAGTCGGGTCTCTTACATGGGCCTCCCCCAGGGCTCATGTTTAAGCCCCCTTTTGTACAACTTCTATGTAAGCGACATCGACAATTGCCTTACACAAAATTGCAGCCTAAGACAACTTGCAGATGATGGAGTGGTGTCTGTCGTAGGATCAAATGAATCCGACCTGCAAGGACCCTTACAAGATACTTTGAACAATTTTTCAACCTGGGCCATTGGGCTAGGGATCGAATTCTCCACGGAGAAAACAGAGATGGTGGTTTTTTCTAGGAAGCATAGACCAGCAAAACCAAAGCTTCAACTTTTGGGTAAACCGATCACTCATACTATGTCATTCAAGTATCTTGGGGTCTGGTTCGACTCCAAATGTACTAGGGGGGCCCATATTAGGTATCTGAGTAAAAAATGTCAACAAAGAATAAACTTTCTCCGTACAATTACCGGCACCTGGTGGGGAGCCCATCCCGAAGATCTTATTATGTTGTATCGAACAACTATTCTCTCAGTGATGGAGTATGGCAGTTTCTGTTTTCAATCAGCTGCCAAAACACACCTCATTAAACTCGAGCGAATTCAGTATCTTTGTCTCCGTATTGCGTTGGGATGTATGCCCTCAACGCATACCATGAGTCTCGAGGTTTTGGCAGGCGTACTCCCACTAAAAGATCTCTTCAATTTATTATCTCTTCGGTTCCTCATCCGGTGTAAGGTCATGAACCCATTGGTGATCGGAAATTTTGAGCAATTGATCGAGCTAAATTTTCATTCTGGATTCATGAGTTCATATCATGAATTCACCTCTATGCAGGTTGTTCCTTCTTCGTACATTTCCAACCGTGTTTGTTTTCCTGACTACATCAATTCCTCTGTACATTTCGATCTGTTCATGAAGGAGAAAATCCATGAAAATCCAGATTATCTTAGATTGGGGTTCGTTCCTACGATCTTCAATGCAAAGTATGGGCGTATCAATTGTGATAATATGTACTTTACTGATGGGTCCTCTATGAATGAGTCCACAGGATTTGGAGTGTTCAACGTATTTTTTAGCACCTCACACAGTCTTCAGAATCCTTGCTCGGTATATATTGCTGAATTGGCAGCGATATACTGGGCGCTGGACAGCGTCGCCTCACGACCTGTTGAACACTATTACATTGTAACGGATAGTCTTAGCTCTGTCGAAACTATCCGTTCAGTGAGACCGGAAAAGCACTCGCCGTACTTCCTTGAGAGAATACGAGAAATTTTGAGTGCTTTATCCAGACTGAGCTGTTATGTCATTACCTTTGTCTGGGTCCCTTCACATTGCTCAATTCCGGATAATGAGAGGGCTGACTCATTGGCAAAGGTAGGTGCAATTGAAGGCGATATATATCAGCGTCAAATCGCCTTCAATGAATTTTATTCTTTAGTTCGTAAAAATACCATCGCTAACTGGCAACGCAAGTGGAATGAAGATGAATTGGGCCGGTGGTTTCACTCGATTATCCCTAAGGTTAGCCTCAAACCGTGGTTCAAAAGTCTGGACTTGAGTCGACTACTCTTCCGTTTCAATCTTGCCAGCAGCAATCTCTGCGTTTGTGGCCAAGGTTATCACGACATCGAGCACGTTGTTTGGTCGTGCGAGGTGTATCTGGTCGCCAGATCGAATTTAGAAAACTCCCTTCGGGCCCGAGGATGACAGCCCAATGTGTCGGTGAGAGATGTGTTGGCTCGGTTAGACCTCGATTACATGTCCCATATCTATGTTTTCCTTAAAGCTATAGATCTTCGTGTGTGATTGTCCCTACATCCTTATACCCTCCTTTGCTTCCTTGCGGGTAATTCGTCCCCTTGCTATAAATAGTAGAATAAGTTGAAATGTAAATAAACTATATATATATATACGAATAGATTTAAGAATTGAGTGTTCATCAACATTGTTACAATTTCCTTATATCACATCCTTCTCCTAAAAATATGTCACCCTTCTAAACTCGAGTACACCGCGAGTAATCGGTTTTCCACCTTACTAACCATAGATGTAAGAAAATTGTTTATATATATATATATATATATATATATATATATATATATATATATATATAGTTTTAAAATTATATTTTAGAATTCGGCTCCTTTAAACTTAAGTAACTGAGCCTGTAAAAATAAACGAATTAATAAAAAAAAACATATGAACAGAGCTAAATATTTTTGACCATTTTTAATAACATTGTTTACTCGATTTTTTTCACTTTTAAGTCCTACAAAAAAGTGATCCATGGAAGAGTTTTAGGAAAATAATTGAATTTAAAAAAAATACTAAAAAAATATTTTTTAAATTCTACACTGAAAAAAATGGTTTCATTAACTAAAAGTCGATTTTCTCAAAATGGTCATCTCAGATTTTGATGAAATAGTGGATAAATTGTAGATGTGCCCAACAAACCTTCCATATATCGCAACCTGTGCATATTCAAGCCAAAAAGTTTTTCTAACAAAAACTTTTTCAATATTTTATTGAAATTAAGTTCATTTCTTTTTCAGAACAGAAAGCCAACCCAAAACAAACAAAAAAAAAATAACAATAACAAGAATGTTGAATGAGTGCTTCAGAGGTTTTTATTTCAAATCAAATGTGATAAAACTTATGACATTTCTTGACATGAAACTCATTTTTATTCATCTGAAGTTATAACATGTACATTAGGGTGCCAATGAAAATGGTCATCTTGAATTTAAAGAAGTTACCCCATAAAAGATGTTCACCACCTCGAAAAAACACCCTATGCAAAATATCAGCTCAATCGAACTTAAGGGAGAGTGGCGCAAAGCGGTCAAAGTTTGAGTTTTGTGAAAATCGAAAAATCACCCAAGGGGAGTAAAGGAAACAATGTTTGATGTCAAACGTCTTAAAATTGCATGAAACGTCGAGATCTAGTGTCATTTCGAAAAATGTAAAAAATCGGCATTCTGAGACATTTATTTTCGGAGTACGAAACGAAAGGTATGGTTTTGGTTGCCAATAAAAATAGTGATTTCGAATTTTCATTCGGATCTTGCTACTAAATATGTTGATTTGCACGATAATATACCCTAAGCAAAATATTAGCTCATTCGGACTTCATTTACTGGTGTCACAAACGATAAAATTTGAGTTTTTTCAAAAGCTAAAAAGCACCGAAAATCAAGGTTTTCAAAAAAAAAGTTTGATGCCAAATGTCTTAAAATTGCATTTATCATCGAGAATTACAGTTATCTCGAATTTTTTTTCGGTGTTTTCGCATGAAAAATCGATTTTTGACAATTTTTTTAAGATAACTGTAAATCTTGATGTGTTATAATTTTAAGACATTTGGCATCAAAACTTTTTTTTACGAAAACCCCGATTTCCTTCACTCTCCCTTTGGGTGATTTTTCGATTTTCAAAAAACTCAAACTTTGACCACTTTGCGCCACTCTCCCTTAAGTTCGATTGAGCTGAAATTCGGCATAGGGTGTTTTTTCGAGGTGGTGAACATTTTGTATAGGGTAACTTTTTGAAATTTTAGGGTCGATTTTTTTCCATTTTTTCCATTGGCACCCTAATGTACATGTTAACATATATTCTATAAGAGATCCAATCATCATATCTTTCCTATATTTTCTTTATATCTAACATTTTGAAGATTTTGGGATCATCTGCTGAATTTGAAAAACTTTTAGCTGCAATTTTATTTTTATCTACAGGAAGAAAGCAATGAAATTTTTGTGTTCCCCATATTGTTATCGCGTGATTGAATAGTTCCTCAAGCTCACTCGCATTTTTTTTGTTTGCTGTTCTTTAGATAAGTAACGGAAATTCAATTTCGTGATACATTTGGCATTTTGTTTAACTGCCCAATCATAAACCTCTAGTGCTGTTTCGATGTGTTTCCGTAATCTTGGGCAAGACATGCTCTCTTTGCCATTCGTTGTAGAATCCCTCCTATTGCATCATAGGGTCCTTTCCTGTGGGAGATGGCAAAGAAATACCATTCTGCTTCTAGTCCGTAAACTTTTTTGAAATTACACAGACTGGCGAAATTCTTTTTGTTTTTGTAGTGTGCTGCTGCTCCATCGGACATGAAAGTTATTTTAGTAAAATCGATAATTTTTTTGAAAAATTCTATCAATTTTTCTCTAAAAAACTGCACTGTCACAGTGTCGTGTGTTAAAACTTCTGAAATAACTATACAACTTACGTTTTCTAGTTTACCATCTTTTTTGTGGTATATTTCAAATGGGCGAATAGTTGTTTGCGAGTTATTCCAGTGATAACCATGTGCCGCATATTGAATTGTGGATGAATAATTCTCTGAAAAATCACAAATTACTATTATTTCTCCTTGCGTCAAAGATTCTTTTTTATTTCGCAAAAAACAGATTGCTGTTCGTGAATAAAGTCATGCTCTATGAGTTTGTCTACTTAATCAACGAAATACGGCACAAATTCATCGCTTGGTTTTAAAATCAATTCCAAATTACAACGGTCTGTGGCCATTGTTGAAAAACGATTTCTTCTGTTCCGCTTTCCTCTAGTAGAAGAGTTGCTTCTTCATGAATTGATATTTTGGAAACACAATCCTTACAAGCTCGAAGATGGCAAACTGTGGCGTTTTGGAACACTACATAGCATTTTTCCATGACTACTGTATGCGAAATCCTTCTCAAACTGTTATCCATTAATTTTACATTTTCATGAATGATATATACACAAACATTGTCGGTTCCTGTACTATTAAGTAATAAACAGTGCTTTGGTCTCAACTGTTCTAACTTACGGTTACACTTGGGGTTTGTCATACCAGCACTGCAATCCTGGAGATCACGGCTTGACTAATGTTGCTCAACAGTGTGACACTTTTCTGTGTCTAATTCTGATGATTACGCAGAAACAAAATAATGCTATTTGTTTTCCGCCACTTTACATTCGCTGCCGGTCCCGACTGGTAATTTTCAAACTACTGCAGAGCCATTTTATTCTTCCTTTAGGTTTCTATCCAACCATTTTCTTGTTATCATATCTATAGTGACTCTTAATAGATACCTAAATCTACAACAACTATTCGATACCTAACCGACCGATCAAGAGATTTTTGGCAGATGGCTATTGTTTGATAGCTTTTGTCGCTCTCTGAATTGAAACATATTGGACCACTGGACCACCAGAAATCCATTTCTACCTGTTATTGATTGTTTCTAATACGAGTACCGGTAAGTTTATTCGTTTTTTTCAAAAAATAATGCTTTATTTTGCAAAAATGGTTACAAATTTAATATTCAAAGTGTTGCCCATTGCTAGTCACAACTTTTTCCCATCTTTCTGGTAATTCACGGATCCTTTTGTGGAAATAATCGGCCGGATTGTTGGCTAACCACGAATCGATTCAATTTTTGACTTCATCAAAATTGGACGGAGCAATGTCTGGAGAATACGGTGGGTGGGATCCCATTTCAGCGTTTCCAAGTATGTTTTGAACGGTTTCGCCGAGCATTGTCGTGCTGCAAAATAACATTATCGTGTCTTTGCTCGTATTGTGACCGTTTTTCCTTGAGTGCACGGCTCAAACGCATCACTTGTCGTCGGTAGAGGTCCCTCGTAATGGTATCATTCGGTTTTAGCAGCTCATAGTACACCACACTCAGCTGGTTCCACCAAATAGACAATGTTGATGCATGCCCGGGGTATCCAAACGTGGCCCGAAGTTTAGGATTGTCGTAATGGACCCTCTTTTCGTCGCCAGTAACGATTCGATGCAAAAAACCCTTTCTTTTATGCCGTTGGAGCAGTTGTTCGCACGTGAAAAATGACTTTCAGCAGCTTTTTTCTTCATATTAAAGTAATGAAGTAACACTCCCCGTAAAAACACTCTCGTTGGTGCTAAATTCGACATATTCGAAGTGGCAAAAAACTATGTTGTTTACGCTTCAACTCTTTGACATATACTGAAAAAGACGCGCAATGACAGTAGTTTCCAATGAATGTCTGGAAATTTGATTCACTGGAATAACAATCAAGTTACGCCATCTGTTGTAAACCCGAACAAACTTACCGGTACACCTAATATAACTGTACACAAAAAACTAGAAAATTTTCGAGAAATCTTGAAAAAGGTTTTTGTTAAAAAAAACTTTTTTGCTTTAAATATGCACTGGTTGCGATGTATGGAAGAGTTGTAGGGCACATATTTATCTACAATTTATCCGACATTTCATCAAAATCTGAGATGACCATTTTGAGAAAATCGACTTTTAGTTTTTGAAATCGATTTTTTAGTGTAGGATTTCAAAAAATATTTTTTCAATATTTTTTTTTCGGAAATTCAATTATTTTCCTAAAACTTTTCCATAGATCTTTTTTTTTTGTTGAACTTACTGTTTTCGAATAAAAAAAAATATGAAAAAACGGTTAAAAATATTTGGCCCTTTCCATATGTCAGCCTAGATAAATTTTCGGAAAACTAAGTATGCCAAGTTGCTTTATTAGGTAAGATCTTCACGCCCAGAAAGTTTTATTAGGTTCTGAGAGGGTCATGCCAATTCCATAGACGAGTTGGCGCGAAATCCGTCAGTAAATAAAACCAATTGTTGGCGGAATTGTATTTTGGCAACACCAATTTCTTTATCTGATTATTTGAGCGGAGCTCTTTTTTTCACAACAAAATGCGGCATACGTTTGCATGATTCATGCAACGAAAAAACATGGCATTTTCACATACCCTAAACACCATAACCTCACCAATCCACCCCTCGAGCAAAAAAAAAAACGAATCATTTGTTCAGCGCCACACGAGGTCATTGGTAAACATCCATTCCTCACAGCGAACAGCGATGGTCTTATGCGCCACACGCGCTTGCTTGCCGTGCCTTGGTTGGTTGGTGTGTGCGGGGGTGGTTCATTCCTCGTGCGCAACGGTGCAATATCCGTATATTCTTCATGACTGCAAGCGATAAATTATGGGACCATAAATATTAGCTTACCCCAGATGCCCTGGTTCGGGCCGCTTGCTGCTGCCGAACAGCTAGGGCTGCCTCTTTCGGGGAAGCAATTTGGCCAGATAGAGGCATGCCAAAATTACATGTGGGGAACTCAACCAGAATGTGTCCCTCCATCATTCGGTGAAGAGGGAGGAACAGGTCTAGGGGGCCCTAAGAGAGAAGCGAATACATACTTACTTGTTTCTGTGGGGCAAATATGTTCGCATCGCTGCTGCCATGGGATGCCGATCGACGTTGTTCCTGTTTCCGCCGTTGGAAGTAACAAAGTTATGTCGGGACGAGATAATATTCCGGAAGCGACGGAGTGACTTCCCCCGTCTTACTAGTCAGCATCGAGATACGGTTATTCATTCACAATGTCCTGAAACATTCCTGAAGCATTGCTTTGAGTGCTGCCATGGGAAATGGGACGGCTTCTAGGAAGTGTTCGTTCTTCGTTAACCAATGTTCGAAACTGTCGGACAAGAATCAGGCTGCCTGTGGTATGAGATTCTTGTCTACTGTATTGAGCTGGTCGATTTCTGTTATGCTCTAGGATTGAGTGACTTAACTTCATCTTCATCTCCATTCCAATCATTACTATCAATTGTGGACAAAAAATATATGCAACAACGAATCTTTTCTGCTCCCACAATGCACAACGTAGGAGAAATATTGAAACTATAATTACTATAGCAGCTACTCAGTCTTTTATGCATAGGGAAAGCGCGAACCATCCCTCATTCGAACGTTTCTTAGATTGAATGAATTTGAGTAAAGATTGTACACGGGAAAATAGAGAGGATATGCGATGGTGGTAATATTACATTTAAATAAAAAAATTTGTAGCATATTTAAAATGTATTTTTTCCCAACAAAACAGTGTAATTGCACTATTTTATCACAATGAAAATTTCTAACAGAATCTTTGTGTTCGTTTGAGAATACTTACGGTCAGCATGCTCCACCAAATGTAACTCACAGATAGGATGATATTTTCGAAACCATTCAATGAAATTGATTTTTCATTTATTCCTTTCACTTCAACCAGAATCATTTCCGATGAATTCGGCCAAAATACCACTTTATTTATTTTTGTGGTACCTTTGGATAATTTTGGATAAGCCCTTTCTGCCTTCAATTTCGCTCGAACTTTGCTGTCTTGTAAAGTGCATTGTCGTCCAGAACCGGATTTTCTTTTAAAGGTATTTTCATTCCCGAAAAGTTAGATAGTACGAATATAAAGGTTTTTTGAATCCAAGATCCTTCACACTTTTCTTTGTTTTGCTCACAAAATTTGAAAATTAATTTACGACGGTCTTTTTTCGACAATGGCATTTTTTCAACAAAGTCTTATTTGACATGGCAGTGTTGACGGATTTCGGATTTTTTTCCTCACATGTTATACAATTTTGGACTCGATTATATACAGTTTAATTTTTTTCAGATATGACTTATTTCAATGTAAAATTTATCGTTAAGGTGAAATTTAAGTGGCTATTATATGTACAGTGGGGTAAAAATCGTGATTTTTGAAGATTTTGCTTGAATTTTCACCAGGAATTGTTTATATCGATATTGCAGCGGAATTAAGAAAAATAGGAGTTAGGTGTCAAGGAACAATTTGTAGAGCGGTTAGAGAGCTTTAACTTAATTGATAGAAACAATCAATTTGAATATGATTTTTTTTTCATTTTATTCCACCATCTTCAACAACGTCGTACAGACTGAAACCTTAAGATCTAAATTATTCTAAGTTTCTTATTCTAGTACTGAACACATTCTTGGACAGAGTAAAATCAAACACGCCACTAACATTATTAAAAAAACGTAAACACAAATTGAAACTATTGTAGAAACCATAATTCGTTCTATGGAATGGTATAAGAAATAACGATGAATTACGAGAACGACGGGGAGGAATATTCCACGGAACTTGACGTAACAGTTCGGGACAGTCCACATTGCCGGTTATTAGATTATAAACAAATATCCTTTGTAGTTTGGTACGCCTGGCTAATAGTGTTTCCAAGTCAATCAGTTTGCAACAATCAGCATAACTCGGAAGATTTATCGGATCATTCCAAGGGAGCTGTCGCAAAGCAAACCGCATTAAACTTCTCTGGATAAAATTAATAATAACACACAAATGTCTTAAAATTGCATAGAACGTCGGCATCAACAATTTTTTTTTTCGAAAAACCCGATTTCCTTTGTTCTCCCTAATTTTGATTTTGATTTTGATTTTTTGATTTTTCGATTTTCAAAAAACTCAAACTTTGACCACTTTGCGCCACTCTCCCTTAAGTCCGGATGAGCTGATATTTGGCAAAGGGTGTTTTTTCGAGGTGGTGAACATTTTTTATGGGGCAACTTTTTGAAATTAGAGATGACCATTCTCATTGGCACCCTAATGATCGTCTATCATCTCCTGAGAGACTTTGGATAAATTTATTTTTTGACGTAGGACTACGTCTTACATTAAGGGTTCCAAATCAAAAAACAGGTCACGTTTTTATGAAATAAAGTTAATGTTAACAACTAGTTTTGCTGCGAACGGATTTCAACGATTTGCATTCCAATCGAATCGGACATTTTCCAAGATTTGTTTGATAAGCTAGACATTACTATTCCATAGTCTGTATATGGTTTAAATTGATGAAAATTGGGAAAATTCCCATTTCCCAATAAATTTGTTCTGTCCATTTGTGTGCTTTCCCGATCAGAGCTGTCAATAACGAGCCACTTGCAGCCGCTAGAATAGAAACAACGAAGGGGGATAGCAGAAAGAGAACATTTGCGAAGTAAACTCCACCCTTGCATAGTAAGTAAGCTGTCGCTAGCGTATAAGTATTGTATCTCCTCTGAGGATCTTTCTGTGCCCGAAACAACAAAGGTCGCTTATTCTGCTCGTTATGTGTTGTATGTTTCCCCTCGAGCTGTGAACGCTAGCGAATATTTCACTTGAAGTTTATCGCTGCAACTGTATGCATCTATTAGACGCGTGTTTAATGCTTGTTAAATAGCGATGCATGGAAGATGCTTCTCGTTAAATACTCAGTGCAATGCATGCATTGATATAGAGAAACAAATTGCGACATATGACCAATAAGTGTAAATAATAAACCAACAAATTAAAAAAAAAGATTGCGTAGTCCTACGTCCTGAGCGATGGTGTCTCGGATACAACGCCTCGATTTTTTTTTCTTTTGAGAAAGGTGTTTTCTAACTTCAAGGGATCTTTTAAATCGTTTATTTTTACAGGCTCAGTTACATAGGTTTAAAGGAGCCGAGCTCCTTACTGTATTGTTACTAGTATATATATATATACATTTTTCCTTAATTCTAATGTTAATAATATAGGAAACCGATTACTCGCGGTCAACTCGAGTTTAGAAGGGTGACATATTTTCTTCAGGAAAAGGAGGGGATATGAGGATATGTTGACAATGATCACACTCACACTCTCAATCACACTCATCACACTCAATTCTTAAACCTATCTTATATCAAATATGTATTTACATTTCATCTTATTCTTAAGAAGGGATCCGATCTCTCACAAAGGAAAAGGAAAAGGAAAAACTAAGGGTATAAGGATAATCACACACGAAGATCGATAGCTTTAAGGAGTACATATATTTGGGACATGTAATCAAGGTCTAACCGAGCCAACACGTCTCTCACCGGCATCATGGGCTGCCTTCCTCGGGCCCGAAGGGTGACTACTAAATTCGATCTGGCGACAAGATACAGCTCGCACGACCAAACAACGTGCTCGATGTCGTGGTAACCTTGGCCACAAACACAAAGATTGTTGTCGGCAAGATTAATACGAAAGAGTAGCGCATCTAACGAACAGTGATTGGACATGAGTCGGGAGAAGGTGCGAATAAAGTCCCGACTCAAGTCCAGACTTTTGAACCATGGTTTGAGGCTAACCTTAGGGATAACTTCAAGGGATGAATCAGATCAAAATTCTTCCCTTATACTAAAAAAAACGAAAAATATATACATAAAAAACGAATAAAATGTTTTTTTCGGACTAAATTATATACAGTGAAAAGAATTCCGAGAAATCCGAGGTCCTTCCTGTATTTACTATTTTGTAAAATTTAATTTTGCAAAAAATTCTTTTAAAATATATAATAAATACTCTATATATATACTCTCTCTCTCTCTCTCTCTCTTTCTCACTCCATTCATTCCCCTCTATACCTCCTCCCCTCTCTCTCCATCTCTTTCTATCTCTCTACCCCGCTCTATACATCTCTTTTTATCGCTTTATACTACTCTCTCCCTCTCTCTCTTTCTCTCTCTCTCTCTGTTTCTTCATTTATTTCTCTTTATCATTCTTCCTCTTTCCATCTCTTTCTATCTCTCTCTGTTGTTTTCTTTATGTTTCTATCTCTTTCTATTTATCTCTCTTTCTATATCACTCTCTTTCTAACTTTCTCTCTTTATCTCTCTTTCCATCTCTCTCTTCACATCTCTCTCTTTCTCTCTCTCTCTCTCTCTCTTTCTCTCTCTATTTAGTTCACTCTATCCTTCTTCCTCTCTTTTTGAGGCAAGTTGAGTAAATGGCACTAAACAGTTTAATGGTTTGTTTAAAAAATATATAACTTTCTTTATTGTAATAGTTGTAATAGTTGTAATAATCTTCAATCGATTGATGCACACATCTCTGTGATCTGTCGAGAAATGGTCTAGTTATAAGCGTCACAATAAATCACCAACAAGGCCAAAGCACTCCTCAATTAGCGCATTTTTTATATTTGTATCACCATCTCCCTGACCAACGCTTGAAAACAAAAAACGGTTTCGTTTCATATATGAAATCCGACACGGTATATCCAATCTTTTCATCGAGCCGCCGCTGTTATCCGGTCGCTGGCTAAATGACTGACGAATCGTGCATGAGGCGATTATTATTCCACATTTTTGTGAAGGTATGTGATGCGAAAATCCGGAAGCACTCTTCGCCAGACGGCATGAAAAAACCGATACGGTGTTTCCACCGAACGTATCGTTTTGACTCAAATTTCGTACACTTCATCTATGTGGGTCAATAAAAAGTGTCTCATTACTCCGAATAATAACAAAATACCAGTTCGGCTGAAAAGTTCATTAGGTATAAAATCTACTTGACTATACCAAAGCACCATCTTGCAACGGATACGTGTCAAAATTGGACAGCAATTAGTCGATTGGCTCGTGAGTTACAGCATTGAGAGTGAAACAATTTTTGTTATTGTGAAAAAAATGGAAAAATCGCAAATCAATGGACACGATGGCAAAATTGCATGAATTGGGCTTCGAATTGCTTCCGCATTCTCCAGATCTGCCCCTCAGCGACTATTTTCTGTTCGCAGACCTGAAGAGAATGTTCGCTGGCAAGAAATTTAAGACCGGTGATGAAATGATTACCGAAATTGATTCCTATTTTGAGGAAAAACCGAAAGAGAACTATAAAGATGGTATCGAAAAGTTGCAAGATCGCTATAATCGCTGTATTGCCGTCGAAGGCAATTATGTTGAATAATAAAATTGAATTTTGCAAAAAAAAAAATAGTTTTGCTGTGTTACCTTACAATCTTTTCAGCCGAACTGTTAGATCCTTTTTTCACTTTAATACAATAAAATTGATTTATAAATACATATTCATAGTAAAAAACTAAAAGTATGTTCAATTACATTTGGCTCAAATTCCGATTTTCGTTTTTGTCACTCACTCAAACTCCGAACACTTATATCTCAAATTCCGAACACTATTTGAATACTAATTTTAATGATGCAGAAATCCATAAAAGATCATTTTTTCTTACCTTTTCTAGCACTTAACATGAAAACAGCAACCAAAATAGTCAAAATAGCTACAAAAACTGAAAATTTACCGATGCTTTATTTATTATTATGGTTTCGACAGACACTTTTTGCAAATGCTTAGTATTATAAATTATAGGCTGTATAGATATCTGTAAATGATGTTAAATGAAGCCAATAAATATCAGGGTTTTCATTATTCAATTATTTATAACATAAAACTTTAGCAAATTTACATTTAAAAATGAAGTATTCGGAATTTGAGACAAAACGGTAATTGCATCACTGTGTGTGTTGGCACGAGCACATTTCTCTGGACGCTCGAACTTGCATATCCACAGCGGAAACAATTGGAAAAATATTTCTGAAAAGAATAGATAAATTCACTCCATCTGCTTGCTGAACGACAAAATGAAACACGTTGCGACAGGAGCGAACCATGAACACTGGCCCTTCCTTTTGGTTGTTGATGTTAACTACCTCCCGGTTAGAAAATGTGTTGTGTTGCTTCTCTTCATTGTATCCATTGTATGTGATATCAGGATTAGGAAAAAACTATTGTCTGCTCGCTAGTTAGTGCGAGGCTGAGGTTGTCTCACTAGAGCGAGACCAATATTTATATAGTGGTTTGGTTTCTTATTGTTCATATTTCCTTTGGAATATTGTGCACTGTGGATAGCTACAATTGCTGATTTGATTTTGATTTTTATTTTGATCGGTATAATTTAAGGAGCATAAATTGGGCCAATCAAAACATTGGTTCTAACGCGTTTAGATAAAGCTTGACATTCTACGATTATTCAATTGTTTATCTCTGAAAAATTTGCTTCATCGTGATGGATGCGTGGACATATTTTCGAAGGCGCATTTTATTATTATTTCGCTGATTTGAGGGCATAAAAAAGCATCTAACAAATGTATGGGGAAATAGGATAATGTGAACTATATTTTTGGTAGGAAAGCGCTGACTGACTGGGCCTGACAGTTACAAAATAAGAAAATAAAAATGTATATGGTTTGTTTTCGGATGCTTTACAAAACTACTTTCTGGCAGAATTTCTGACTATTCCCCATTTATACGATAAGAATCTTTGGGAGTTAGGACCGACACTGATATTGCGAAAACGCTCTTGATGCAGACTAAATGGAAAGTACTCAATCTTATTTTGAATGAGTTTTTTGAATAGTGTAAATAATATTTATAATATTCCGAGAAGATTCGTTGATTTCTCAAGAACTTTGTCAACTATTCTTATAGGACAACTGTCTAGAAAATAGTTCATGTCAAGATCTAGTTTGGCATACTTCTCCCCATTCCACGTTTTTTCGTGAACCGCAAGCTCCAGCACGAAGCTAAATCTGAGACCATAGCTACCAAACGAAATATGTTAATTCCATTCAGTCCGAACCACGACCCTCAATGCCGCACTAGACTTCGGCAACCAACCCACGTCTGCTGAGCGTTAGAACTCGTCACATTGGAAACATGTTTTCATGCCCCAGCATCATTAATATCGCGACGATCGCCACGCAACGCTTCGAGAATGATGATTATTCGTTTAACAGCTTTTGACATTAATTACCTCTTCGGAAGAGAATCGTTGATGGAGCGAACCACACATACCCAGTAGCTCCCACGAGTACTCGATCCATGTTTTGATAAATGGATAAAAACGTTTTCACTTTTGGATCGTTTCCATGCTGTCATGTTAGCCAAGGTCACTTCTGTTAATGATCATATTTTATACCGCGTTTAGATCGTGGATTCATCATTTTCGTCTAATTCACTCACCCAGTCGACTTCTTCAATATCTACCCTGTGGCGGAAGCTTGTGCTTGTAAACCTTGAACTCAACCGATATCATCCACCCCAATGTAAACGCACTCTTACAAATCATTAGCTGCGTCGAGCTCTACCCCATGATATCCGAATTCGATCCCGTGAGAGCATCGTAAAGCGAATGGATGAGCAATTCGAAAACGACGATATCAAGAAACATATAGAGTTTGTCGTGGTTGGATGGATAGCCGTTCTACGACAACATATTCACATGCGACGGCTGTCGCGTGTGGGATTTTCTCCCCGCAGTAACAGAAAGGAAAAAAAAATCATAACAGCAAAAGTCGATAGCATTGAGAGAGATTCTGGTAGGAGAGAATCACGGCAACAAGTCCTTCCAGAAAAACCGACGAGTTCTGGTTGAGTGATTTTTATTTTCTTCCCGTGTGCGTGTGTATGTGTGTACGCGAAATTAATTATGGTGATTTTTCATCGTTTCGGTTTTCTTCTGTCTCCTGCTTCTGCGGGATACGCTTCAATGATCCAACACTGTCTGGTGCAGTGACATTTGAACTGATGTGTGGTATTTATTTTTCCTTTTTTCTTCTTCTTTTTTTCGTTGCAGGTACGTTTGGCTTTGATGTGGATCACGAAATTTAGATGGTTCCAGGTAAATGGTACAATCTTGCCGAAATTATCATCGAAATAATTTCGCTGGACAGAAAGCAAAACTTCTGAGCGAGAAGATTAAAAGCGTCATCATCTGATAAGTAGTATTTGATGTTTGATTAGAAAACTGATTTATTTATCATTTTCTTCGGTTTGGAATTTGATGAAATGTGTAGAACAAATCATTAAAAAATATTAATGAACTCATAATAAACATCGCTTCATGTCTATGTCCTTCCTCTGTTAATTTGATATAGGAAAGAGTCCTACACACTCGGCATAGAAAATTCTTGGTTCAAAGGGACACACCAAAATTTATAGTTATTTTGAGAGATTTTGATTTTGAGAGAAAATTTTTCTCTTTTTTTTTCAATCAAACCGATGATGAATCCAAGCAGCTAAAATTATCCAGTTTTTTTCAACAATCGCACAGAAGTTTCATATGCACATTCGGAAATTTAACCTCATGGTATAGAAGATTTAATATTGCTTTGACGAAAAAAAAAAAAACTTTTATTAACTTTTTCCAATAATTTTTTTTTGTCGTGATGTATGCGGCACACCGAAGCGAGCGATCCATCCAGTGACAAGAGCTTGAGCGATCGTCGGTGCAGTCATGTCAGGAACTGGAAGTGCTTCTGGCCATCGCGAATACCTGTCGATGATGGTGAGACAGTACCGTTGACCATTGCTTGGTGCAAACGGGCCATGCAATGTTGATGTTGATGTGCGAGAACCGACAATCCGGTGCCGAGTAGCGAGTAACGGGTGACTGTGTGTGGCGCGTCACCTTTGACCGTTGACACTGCATGCAGCTCCTGGCGAAAGCGATGCTGTCTTTTCGGATGCCGGGCCAGACGAATCGCTGCGTCATCAGTCTAGCCGTAGCACGTGTGCCAGAATGGGAAAGATTGTGTGTCGCTTGCAGAGCAGCGTCACGAAAGCCTTTCGTAACGAACGGTCGAGTACGATCGGCAAAGCAATCGCAAAACAATTGTTTTGAATTGCCTGGAATGGTAAAAAGTTTAAGCAACAAAGATGTTTTCGATTTACCTTCCAGCATATCCCGGATCTCCTCGTCGGTTTGCTGGTCGTCAGCGAGGGCGTTGAAGTCAATCGAGGGGTAGGCTTGGATTGCGCCGATGCGTGAAAAAAGATCCGCCATGATGTTCTCCTTGCCGACGACGTGGCGGATGTCCGTTGTGATTTGCCCGATAAAGTCCAATTGGCGAGCCTGGCGGTTGGTGGCTTTGTCGAGCTGCTGACGGAAGGCGTAGATGATCGGCTTAAGGTCGGTGTAGATGTGGCAGCTCCGTCCTTCCAGCATGTACCGGAAGTGTCACACCGCAAGGTAAATCGCCGTCAGCTCACGATCGTACGTGCTGTATCGAAGTTGCGCCTTGTCGAACTTCTTGGAGAAAAATCCCAGCGGTTGCACCTTGTCGTCGACGATCTGGTGAATGACTGCTCCGGCTGCAATGTCGGATGCATCAACCCAGAGAGAAAGCTCGGCTGATTTGGCAGGATGAGCAGGCAATGCTGCTTGGGCGAGTTGCTGCTTGCATCGTTCAAAAGCAGCAGTAGTTTCATCGGTCCATACTAACGGCGTCCGATCGTTTCGTTTATTGCCAGGGGTCATCGATAACAGCGGAATTTGGGCTTCCATCGCGCTCGGAATGAACCTCCGGTAGAAGTTGATCAACGCCAAGAAGCTCTTCAACTCCTTCACGGTCATGGGTGGCTTGAAGTTTTGGACGACCTCAACTCGTTCGGGCAATGGCCGAATCCCCTCGGCGGAGACGGAATGTCAAAGGAAGGTGATTTCAGACCGGCCGAATTCGCACTTCACCACGTTTATGGCCAGGTTGTGTTTCTTGAGCCGTTCAAACAGTTGTCGCAAATGGTTCTTGTGTTCTTCGGGCGACGATGAGGCGATGAACAAATCGTCGATATAGGGAAAAATAAAGTCCAGCCCCCGAACAACCTCGTGGATGAGCCGTTGGAATATCTGGGCAGCGTTCCGCAATCCGAATGTCATGTAGGAGAATTCGAAAAGTCCAAACGGCGTCGTGATTGCCGTCTTCGGTATGTCGTCCGGGTGGATCGGGACCTGGTGGAACGCGTTCTGCAGATCAACTTTAGTAAAAATAGTTTTACCTTGCAGAATCGTCGTAAAGTCCTGAAGGTACGGAAGCGGGTAACGATCGGGCACGGTCTGAGCGTTCAGGGCACGATAATCCCCGCATGGGCGCCAAGAACCATCAGCTTTCTTCACCATATGCAGCGGACTGGCCCAGTTGCTGCTGGACGGTCTGCAGATCCCGAGCTTCATGAGATGTTCGAACTCGGCACGGGCGGCTTCGAGCTTGTCCGGTGGCAGACGTCGTGACCTGGCGTAGACGGGCTGTCCGGTGGTCTCGATGCGATGAACTATCGATGATTGGCTTTCCGTGCCTGATGGAGCGCGTCGTGTGATGCTTTGGTAGTCGGCCAACATTTCAGCGTACGGTGATACTGAACTGAATGTTTTAATGGAGTACTCACTCGTTTGCGCAAGCACTCCGGCCGATTCGAGAGTTGTGGTGTTGTCGATCAGGCGGTTGCGTTTGAGATCGATCAACAAATCGAAATTGCAAATGAAATCTGCACCGATAATTCCAGACGTGACGTCAGCGATCAGGAATATCCACAAGAACTCACGACGAAGTCCAAGATTCACCTTCAGAAGAGCTTCACCGTAGACCTTGATTGCTGTCCCGTTGGCGGCGAACAACTTCATCGTGGTTGGCTTCATACGGCTTGAACTAGAACCTCTTGGAATGACCGACACATCGGCCCCGGTGTCGATCAGAAACTGCATGCTGGTGGTCGTGTCCGTGATTTTCAGGCGAAAAATTTTGTTCGCGTCGTCAGAAAGTTCGCCTACCTCCAACGACGAATTCAACATCTGGCGTCACTGTTTGCTCGCTGTGCCAGACGACGATGGCTGGCCGAATAAGCACGGTTTCCGACACTGCCGCGCGTCATGTCCAAAAACACGATGGTACCAGCACTGTTCATCCGACGGCGTTTTATCACGGGAAACGAATGTTGACTTTTCACGACCACGTGAGCGTGAACGCGATCGCCCTCGTTAACCGCCGGCACCACGTGCAGAAAATATTTTTTCGAGTTTGCTCGATAGCTGTGCAATTTCAAGATGAAGGGCTTCGATGGTGCCTTGCGTTGGTTTATCCGCCACGTGTGTTGATGACGATGGTGTCTGCTGCGCCTTCATGTCGATGGCGTGGATGTTACGAAGACCCATCGAATCGACGATGGCATCCGCGATAGTTGGCTTCTCAGCGGCGTCACCCTTTTATGCGATCACAGCAGCTTGAGCGTGGGATGGCAGTCTAGTAGCCCACAAATCCATCAGCACCGTCTCGCCGAGAGAATTTCCAGCAACACGCTTCATCTCGTTGAACAGCTGGCAGGGTTTCATGTCTCCGAGCGGCATGTCCGACAGAACTCGCTGCAAAAGTCGCTGCTGGCTGTCGGCGAAATGTTCCGTGAGCTTCTTCTTAATGTACGGGTACTTTTCGGTGGCCGGCACATTGTCGATTATCGAACGCAGCTCCGTTAATTTGTTCGGAGGGACTTGCGCCATAACAATATTATATTTGCGCGTATCGTACTGAGTCTGCGCGCCGAAACCAGAAGCAGCGAACCAGAATTCCAACGAGAGGAAGTACGACTCAATATTCGAATCAGTCATACTCGGCGGTTGGAGACGAGGTGAACTGATTGATTCTAATTTCACGGGGGGTTCTGGCTCAGGCTCAGTCATGATGCTGCGGCGGAATCACTTTATCGACTGATAACTAATTCGAGCGCGATAGCAAAATTCGAAAACTGCTTGTTTTAACTACGAACGTCGGGGTCACCACTTTGGCACAAGGGCCATAAAAAGACTGTGTTCACTTCGAGTGTATACAAAAAACTATTTATTCAAAGCCTATCTAAGAGGTATATATACAGAGTACGGTCAATGTTATTTGACCGGACAAATCAGAGAAAACAATCCCGTTTAGAAATTGGGTGCAAAAGGCACAACAAAGGATTATTTGTTTAATTGTTGGCCCCGATCGAGTGCGTGAGATGATGATGACTCGTTCGCACGGTCGATGATTGTTTGTCGTACCGGTGATGCGACGATGATGATGCTACATATATTATATTATATAATTGTTTATCCTATATATTCTCATAACTTTTTTTTTTTGAAAATTTTCTTACTGCTATTTTCAGCTGCCTTTTCTCGCTTCGGATCAATATTTTCAGAATGATGAATTTACGATTACTTATGACAAACGTGTTGAAAACTTTTGATTTGATCTCTGTATTCAGCAATTAAGGATCGACCGAAAATTTTCTTTTTCTTTTTGAAAAATATAGACAAATATTTTTTTATTCTAGAGCTAGAGTTGTCTAAAAATTCGTTTTTTTTTCACAAATTTTACCGAAGATACTCTTTCTGCAAATTTATTACTTTTGAACTGCAAAACCAATTTCCGTAAATGAAGCAAATGATAGGTTTAAAAAGACGGGTGGGTAATGTCGGGGACATAACCGGAGTGACGTAGGACTATACAAAGGGGACAGCTTTTGTTAAATATATATTTTAAATATATTGTTTTATTTTCTTCTCCTACGTGAATACCTACCTATCTACCTGAAAAATGGATTAGTTTACTGTTTACTCTTTATGAATATGTTGATGGTTCTGAAAAGAACCTTTGGTGTTGTGTTTTTGTTATCACTCGATATTCGCATCTTGTTCGGTTAAACATTCCTGTTTAGCTATTGCGTTTGCCACTCGCCACAGCTTTCACAGTTGGAAAATTTCTTCCCATCCAGCTTGTGACATATTGTTCAGTAAATTACATTTAATGCGACTTTGCCACTCACTGAAACTAATTGTTGCCTTGCCGAACCGAAGCTGCTCTGTTCTTGATGCGTGTTTTCTGATTGTCGTGAGCAGCTTTGCAAGCCAACTCGAGCACTCCGACGGCCGAAACTCTATAATCGCTGTTAGGTATACTGGTGCTGTGCTCCCGTGGCCGAGTGGTTAGCGTCATAACTAACATGCCGGGTGTTCGGGTTCGATTCCCGTTCTGGTCGGGGGAATTTTTCGTCAAAGAAATTTCCTCCGACTTGCACTGTGATCACGCGTATTCTAGAGGTTGCCACTCAGAATGCATTCAAGGCGTGTTATTTGGCATAGGAATCTCAACTAAATACTAATAAAAAATGACGCAAGTAATACTACGTTGATACGGCGAAGTTCCTCTAGGAACGTTAGTGCCATTGAAGAAGAAGAAGAAGTATACTGGTGCTCCGGCACCAATCCGTTCGGCCTAGTTACCCTTGCGGAGCAATCAGTGAATGCGGCCAACAGGGAACTGGAGACCTGCACAGTTCGAGTGCGACTTTGCCTTTCCCTTAACTTGTCCTCCTTTGTTACGTCCACGATGCCGATGCCGTACAACCACACGGGTTTACGCTTTGAAAGAAAATAAGATATTTTTTTGGGGTCCGCGTGTTTTATACTCTAGCGCAATTTAAGAATTGGTGAAAATCAATAAGCTCAGAACAACTGCCAAATTCACATACTCATCATATCCTGGCAAACAAATTATGAAAAAATCAATTTGTGTTTTATTATTATTTTGGATAATGTTTTAGAAAGCATTGAACTGTATTTCCTAAACTCTTTTTTGGAAGGTTTAATGGCCCTGAAAAGCGTCTTGTTTTATGGAATGGTTCCAATTTAGAAAACTTAGTACTCGTGGTTTTGAAAAAAACCATTTCGAACGCCCTCGATGCCGCCTTGTTCTGGATTTGCCACCAAAGCAGTTTGTATAAAGAACAAACTTTTTTCTTCTGCTACCTGATGCCGTTTTGCGATTGCGTTTGCCACTCGCCACTCGCTGCAACTGCCTGTTGTCTTGATGTCCACCGAATGTGTTCTGATCCGAATGCAGTTTTTCTTATCGTCGCGAGCAGCTTTGCCAGCTAACTCGATCACTTCGGCGGCCGAAACTAAACACGGTTCGAGCGGGATTTTGCCTTTCCCTTCACTTTTCCTCCTTTGCCATGTCCAGATATGGCTGCTTGGGTTGGTTTGTTGATGTTTTGTGATGCGAACTGATGTGGTGTACGGTTTGAATGAGAATGATCGTTACGGAAGGAAGGAAGGTATTGTATTATAGAGACTTTAAACTTTTGCAGTTCATTCGTCTCTAGCCTTGAGAAAGGCCCTTTGAAAACTCTACTCTACTCTACTCCAGCGCTACCACCTCCGCCCTCTTGCCTTGAGAAAGGCACTCGATCCCTCGCCGTCCAGCTCGTCCAGCAACGATGTTGTCCAGTCGGTGTCCACACAAAGAATGATCGTTACGGCAGCGGAGCGGGGATTTGTAAGCTGACTGGCTGGCTCGAGAATTACGCATGTGTGAGACTGCGACCAATGTTTCGTTCATTTTTTCTTTTTCCTTTCCAATCGTGCTTCATTCTATTTCGCTGCTGCTCTGGTTGCCCGTTTTGGTCGGTACGATTTGAGGAGCACAAAATGGACCAATCAAAAATGGGCACATAGTGCATTTTGACAATGCTTGATATTTGACAATTATTCAATTATTTATCTCAAGAAAAATGAAATGTTATTCGTTATGATAGATGCGTAGATATATTTCCTATAAATTGATGCAAAAACCTTTGCGATCTATTAAGAAATGCTCGAGTTATAAGCGTTCCAAATCTTGCATTTTTTTCCTACTTGTTCAGTGCCTAGATTTCCATTTCACCCCCTATATCTTCCGGTTAGACGTAGTCCTACGTCAAAATAAAATATATACGAAAAATACTGAACTGCGCTTCAAATTTTACTTTTAGTGGAACTAAGAAAAACGAGGTGTCGGGACCAAAAAGCAGTTTATATCATATCTGAGAAGCCGAAACTTTTTCACATAACATGTTGCAAATTCAGCATTACATTTTATATGTTATTTTTGCTCGAGTTCATATTCATTATCATCGTCACTGTATTTCTCAAATTTCGTTCAAGATTACATCATTCAGAATTTCACGATTTTATCCGCTACGATTTTTTTTTTATATTTTTTAAATTTCGAAATTTTGAATACCAGTTTACTCAAATTTTTACTGGAATTAAATGAAACTTGAAAAAACTTGTGTGTATGATTTTTCTGTGATTTTTAGAGCATCGCACAGAAAAACTTTATATTTTCAGATATCTTAAACTGTCCTAATTTTTCTTATTTTTTTATTCAAATTCGTTTGAACGAAATTTAGATTTATTAGAACATTGCACGGTGCAATTTGTTGGCGTAGGACTATTAATCGTTTCAATGATTCGGATGGAAAAAGTGAATGATTTTGATCGTTAATAACTCTTATATTAATCAATGGAGAGAGAGAAAGAGAGGTAAAGGACAGATAAAAACAGCGAAAGAGAGAGAAAGCGAGAAAAAAGGGAAAAACGAGAGAGGAAGCGGACGGAAAAAAAATTGAGAGATAGAGTGATCAATAGAGATTGAAAGAGAGAGAGGAAGAAAGCAAGATAGAGAGAGTGAGAGAGAGAAAGAGAGAGGAAGAAAGCGAGAGAAAGATAAAGCGAGAGAGAAAGAGAGAGAGAGATAGAGAGAGATGGGGAAAGCGATAGTAAGCGAGAGAAAGAGAGAAAGAGAAAGAGAGAGAGAGAGAAAGAAAGAGAGAGAGAAAGAGAGAGAGAAAGAGAGAGAGGAAAAGAGAGAAAGCGAGAGAGAGAGAGAGAAAGAGAGAGAAAGAGAAACAGAGAGAGAGAGAGAAAGAGAGAGAAAGAAAAAAAAAAGAAAGAAACAGAGAGAGAGAGAAAGAGAGATAGGTAGAGAGAGAAAGAGAGAGAGAGAGGAAGAGAGAGATAGAGAGAAAGATGGAGATTCCGTACATGTGCATCAAGAAACAGGAGGTATAAATGACCGGTCAATCAATCCGTAGTTACCGGAGAGTTAATTTGGAAACAATGCTTCTTTGGCGACTACACGCGCCGTGTAGTTGAAATATCGTGTAGAATTAAATGTGTTTCTTGTCTGCTGATTCTAATTCGCGAGTTGACTTCGCACATATCACGATGCATCAAACGAGAGGCATACATTTTTCGCTCTGTGGTTTCAATTTTTAACAGCAATCCGAATCGTCATTAGGTTTATTTTTACAAATTAGCCTTTTCTCAAGGCTACAGACGAACGAACTGAAAACGCCGTTATGATTCAAAACAACATCATTAACCCCATGTACAGACTGGGGAGGCGTTGCTGATTAATGGTCAGCTGCACCCCGATAGGAAGTATCCCGTGTCGGTACAAAATATTGGGAGATTGCAACGTCGCAATTACGAAAAAATATTGTAATTCTTTTCACTGTATATAATCGAATCCTGTATATAATCGAGGTAATTTTTTATTCGTTTTTTTTGCATGTATTTTTCGTTTTTTGAATATAAAAAAGGAATTTGATTTTTGATTCATCCTCTTAAAGTCAGAAAACACCTTTCTCACATGAAAAAAAAAATTATCAAAATTCGCTCAGGAAGTGATAGACGATCAAATTTGATGAAAAAAATCCTTCTACGCATATGTTCGAATATCAACAATGACAGAGTTATTGAATTTTTGTTTTGTTTCGGACTTTGTTGCCTCAAACTGGCTCTACATTACTAAGTACGCTACGGAATAGAATTCTGCTGCTTTCATTTGAAAGACGGGAAAATTTAGTAGAGGATATAATAGTGGAACATCTAAATTAGTTCTTTTTAATTACATTTTGGAAGTGAAAAACTTAAAAGTTAATAATTTTTAATGTGTTATTATTAATTTCATCGTAAACATTTCTATTGAACTAGATTGTTTCTATCAATTAAATTGAAGCTACAATTCTTTTATTGACACCCAACTTCTATTTTTCTTGACTTGGCTGCAATATCGATATAAACAATTCTTGGATAAAATTCAAGCAAAATCTTCAAAAATCAAGATTTTTACCCCACTGTACATGTAATAGCCACTTAAATTACATTTGAACATTGAAAGGTTACATTTCTTCTTGAAATAAGTCATATTTGAAATATTAAAAAAAAAATTCCAAACTGTATATAATCGAGTCCTAAATTGTATATAATCGAGTCCTAAATTGTATATAATCGAGTCCTAAATTGTATATAATCGAATCACATATAATCGAGTCCGACCTGTACTAACATAGTCTTTAACTAATGTTGTCAAAATACCAATTTCCCGGCCCCGTCAGGTTAACGCCATACGAGCCTAAATGAAAAATATATATTTTGGGAAAAAAAATTGTGAACCCCAAAACATCCCCGGCGAATGAGCATTTAAGTACAATGCTCCAATAAAACAAACTATGGGGAAGAAGTTAAAAGGAAGTGAGAAGCAATTAACAAATGGCGTGGAAATGAAATAAAAACTCATCAGAATCCAGAAACACCAACGCAAGCTATCATTGATTTTATCTACTCATCTTCATAGATGATTTCACATTGAATTTAAACTCCACATTCCACTTTCCAGGTTTTGTATTCTAGGTCCCGCGCGGATCTAATATTCAAGATTCACATTTTATAACTAGATCCAAGTTAAAAATGCCCCTAATGCTCCACATTCCATCTTTCTGATTTTAGATGCAAATTAGATATCGCCTGGATCCCGTATGTATCGAATGCGAGATAAACATTCTATACTCAAATACCATTTCAAATGGTATTAATGCTATTGTTATGAACAATTATAACTAAAGAACGGATAGAAACGTCTCTCTGATTTTTGGATGTATTATGTAAAGAAACTCAGTTTTCAAGAAAACTTATAAAAAATAAAGCGCCCTTGGTTCAGAAATCATGTAAACTAAAAATAAACAAAACCAATCAATAATTAAGAAAATAACATCCAATTTTTAGCAAGTATGATATTTTTTCAAAGACTGGCTTCATTGGCTTCAGTTTGATATGTCGATCATCTGAATCGGTTCAGTACTTCAAAAGTCATGCATTTTAGAAAAAGACATTTTTGGGAAAAAAACTACCAAACTTTATCAAAATCTGTGAACTACTGTATCGGTTTGACATGGATTGTATAAATATATTTAAAAAATGAATCTCTCAGACCTCGAATTTAGTATTTAGATTCATCATGACGGAATATTATACCAATCAAAATTTTCATCCTGGTTCCAGATCAGTTATCCAAATCCGGATAATGAAAATTCAACTTTGAGATTTAGAGCCCTCAATTAGGCGAAGGATTCCTTATCCAGTTAAAAGTTTCCTGTGTTGAGTTTTAAAATCCAGATTTAAATTGCACATTCTAATTACAGACTAAAATGCTAGATTTACAATTGAATTTCCAGATTTTCAAAATTCAAAATTCTATTTACAGATTCAGTTTCGATTTCTTCTAGATTTGAGTTTTCGGATTCAGATTAATGGTTCAATTTCCAGTTCAAGTCCTAATACTGAAATCCAGAATTATATTACAGACGCAAGATCATAACAAGATTCAGAACTCCACATATTGATTCCAGACTAGGGATTCACATTACATTTACTCAGAGATAACTATTACATTAACATTTCTGATCCTGATCCGAGATCTCGATTCTAGTTTCAGACGCTGCATAATCCAGGTTCCAGGAATGTTCGAAGGTTCGCGTATGATGCATGTCGGTGAAATTTACTCAACGAAACTCGAACCAGGATTCACGTGATAAATGTTTGTTTAACCGTATCAAATTCGTATCTTAATTATTAGACATATGATATTTAGAAAAAAAAATTGAAGTTTAATTATATTTTTGATTCACAAACCCAATGATTTCTATCAAGTTTTGCCCTTCAAATTTTATTACAGGTCACAGATAAGTCGCGTTGAAATCTCCGTTCAACGAGTAATTGTAGCCTCTGGCTAGAGATAATATGTTTCGTTGGTTCATTATTTGAGTAAGATAACAACGGCGGGTTGTTTCTCAGACTAAAGGGTGTGTCACATCAAATTGCATCACGGAAAAAACGCTGTAGAAATTCGCCCAGTAGACCGATCCTTTTGAAAATTTTAGACAGTAAAATAAAAACTATTTAACAACTTTTGGCATTTTCCATTTTTCATACTTCGAGCCCAAGCCCGTATGCTCGTACCTTCCTCTTTACCCCGTCCATAAGGTTCTGTACAACGTCAGGTTGTAGTTTTTTTTGAACAGAAATCCATTTTCTCTTGAAGTCCGCCTCCGATTTGACAACTTTTGGGTTCTTCCAGAGGGCCTGCTTCATAATCGCCCAATATTTCTCTATTGGGCGAAGCTCCGGCGCGTTGGGCGGGTTCATTTCCTTTGGCACGAAGGTGACCCCGTTGGCTTCGTACCACTCCAACACGTCCTTTGAATAGTGGCACGAAGCGAGACCCGGCCAGAAGGTGGTCGGGCCCTCGTGCTGCTTCAATAGAGGTAGTAAGCGCTTCTGTAGGCACTCCTTAAGGTAAACCTGCCCGTTTACCGTGCCGGTCATCACAAAGGGGGCGCTCCGCTTTCCGCAAGAGCAGATCGCTTGCCACACCATGTACTTTTTGGCAAACTTGGATAGTTTCTGTATGCGAATCTCTTCCGGAACGCTGAATTTGTCCTCTGCGGAGAAGAACAACAGGCCCGGCAGCTGACGAAAGTCCGCTTTGACGTAGGTTTCGTCGTCCATTACCAGGCTTCGTCAGCATTTCGGTGTACAGCTTCCGGGCTCGCGTCTTCCCCACCATGTTTTGCCTTTCGTCGCGGTTAGGAGCCTTCTGAACCTTGTATGTACGCAGGCCCTGCCGCTGCTTGGTCCGCTGGACGAATGAACTTGACAAATTCAGCTTATTGGCGACATCCCGGACCGAACTTCTCGGATCACGTCTAAACTGCTTAACTACGCGCTTGTGATCTTTTTCACTGACGGAGCATCCATTTTTGCCGTTCTTCACCTTCCGGTCGATGGTTAGGTTCTCGAAGTATCGTTTTAGTACTCTGCTGACGATTCCCAGCATCTTACCGATGTCCCGATGTGACAACTCCGGATTCTCGAAATGAGTGCACAGAATTAATTCACGACGCTCTTTTTCGTTCGACGACATTTTTCCAAATTTACGAAAAATTGACAGTGAATCATGGCCAACGTGATCTATACACTCTTATCTGATTTGAAAGCGAAAGCTGAAGATATAATTCCTAAAAATTAAATTTCTACAGCGTTTTTTCCGTGATGCAATTTGATGTGACACACCCTTTATCGTTCTTATCTAAGTTGTGAAAATATACTCGTGTGTTTGTGGAATAGCTCACGGTCTGAAAACACTAACGCTCGCGAGAGTCGAGCACTAGCCCATGGAAAAGGATTTCGAAGTTCCGTGCCGAAGTGATCAAACAGCGACCCCTTGTGTATAAACTATGCAAATTTATCGCGAACGATTAACACTTTATAAATGCACTTGCACTTCTGTGTTATGGTTGCGAAAAGTAATTCTAAATAAGGTGCAGTACGAAGTCAGTTCGCTTTATCCTCGCCTCATGTTTATGCAAATGTTTAATCAGGGTGAGATTGCATGCGGGCTCCCATTAGGTTTTAGAAGCAAACTTCTGAAATAATTGCCCTGCTCTTGTATTGTGGTTCTCCAGATAACGATAATTGCGAGTAAATGTTCACGGATTTTATCGATGCAAAGAGATTTTCGATTTGCATTCGTTTGATCAACAGAAAACCCGGCTTATTTACTAATGCATTTGGTGCAATAAATATAAATAAAGATTACTTGAAATTTATGGTCGTGATAACAACAATTTTCATGTACTATTAGCAAGTTTACATATCAATCTTACACGAATCGACCCATCGTATCAGAGCAGCATTTCGGTTTCTTGCCACTTTCACTACACGCGCGCCCCATTGAAAATTCCACGCAAGAGCCACTTCGGATCAGAGAGCCTTATAAACGTTTGCAATAAAGGGTGGTGGTTTTATTGCATCAACCTAGTGGCCCACTGCTCGACAACTTTCAACATCCGTCGATCGCCGGTGTGCTGAATTCCCGGCCTGATCGTTGTAGCCTTCGGTTCGATTAGTACCTAATTAGTAATTGATTTGCGATGAAGTTGCACCACCACAGCTTACCGCCAACCAGCCAGAAGTGGCGACCCGGGAGAAATCTTACGCATATCATCGTAGCGGCGTTCCCTACGCTATCAGTTGCTTGTTATACGATTACTCACCGCCTGTGTACCACCATAAAACAGTAACAAAAATCATAGATATCAAGGCTTCGCGCGTACGACCGGCGGCGCCTGCGCCAGCAATGGAACGATATGGTAATGGTTATATTTCTGTTCTTTTTTTCTCGCTTTGCATCTGGTATGTTCCGCTGGTATGCATGGTATGCATCTGGTATGTTCCGGAACGAATCCGTGCTAATAAGTAGATAATGGGGTCTAATCGCTCCGATAGCAATGATTATGGGTGTGAGCGTTATGATTTGCAACATCATCATCATCGTCGTTATCATCAGCGGCTCATCAACGCAATTATTAGAAACCACTGATAAAAGTACACTCAAGAGCGACTGCAGGGTGTTTCTTATCGTAATTTTCTTCTGTAATAGTCTTTTGCAATAGAGCAATTCCAAATGAATTCGACAAATGACAAAACATGAGTATTTTTGATTCGAATGAAAGTTTGTATTGAGTCGTTAGGTCGTTAGGGTTGAAGGAAATATGAGTTTTCCACAGCAATTGGCAATTTTTTGACTCAAGCGTAACTTTTGAAAAGGGCGTATTGATTTTAGTAAGAGAAATCTTTGATAATTTATATCTCAAAAAATAGTGTCCTCGAAAGAGTTATAGAGTACTGATGTTAAAACGTGAAAAAAATATACAATGAGAAAAAAATCCTTTTTTTATTTACAAAAAAAATTATAGGAGGTTGTGTCCAAGATACGACCGCATTGTTGGCGTAGAACTACGCTGTTATTTTATATAAGTCGCTTGGTTATACCTTCGGATATTATTCTATAATGCTGTGAAAGTTTAGAAACAACTGCTTAGTAGAATAATCTCTGAAATGATTTTTTCATTGTAGAATCAGTTGACGATAATTGATTGATGATTCATTCTTGCCCTCGTAAAACAATCGTATGTCGCAATTTATTTCATGTCAATGCATTGAAAATTTACCTCGAAGGCTATTCCGGTGGCCTTTTTCGAAATTGACATAGACTCGACTACAGTCGATTATATACATGTTGCACCAGCACCATTATTCCATATCCTAATAACTACATCAATATATCTTTGGCACCGCATGTAAACAACAACAATGACAACACTTGCAAGTATCAAATATCATGCGACATGTTACTTAGTATTGCCTCAAAGGAATCGCACCTCTAGATATCGTTCGTACAAACTAAGCGTAAACCAAGCGCCAAACAAGCGTTCACCATAGCATGCATACAGAGCCATACATTGGTGGCTTGAAACTACTAGCAATATAAACATTTCTCATCATTTTGCGCTATTCTCAAAAGAAACGCTTCTGTTAATATTACTGGCCTCGAAAAGGGTTGCATTACTTTCTCATGCTCGAGAGAAGCGCAGCTGTCACTCTTTTAGTGGAGGAAGTTTTGCTACTGGCAAGCAAAACCTAATCACATACAAAATTCCAGAACAGAACATTTACTTTCTTGATGACTAAACAAGAAAAATAACCTCTTTTTGTTAATAACAACCTCGAAAACAGTAGCAATGCTTCATTATGATCAATATTAGCGCAAATGCAATCCTAGTTGAAGGCAGTTTTGCGACTGGCACGCGAACCAAGATAGCTTATAACATTCAGACATTCAAGATGCTTGGTATTCCCAAATAATTTTTTGGCGCACAACCTTAACGTCTACTTCGCCATAACGTCATTTTAATGCATTGATGCATTCTCAAAGGCACCAACGAAGCCCTTATGAAGACGGAAAATAAACAATGTTAACTGCTTGGAAAAAGACTGAATTATGCCACACAGCTTGTACTCTGCTGTAACACCCATCGATGCGAATTCGCTGATGAGTTTGTCAAAAGCGACCGCCTTCATCACCAGCGGGGGGAGCTTGATTTTGGTTGCTGCCTGGACGTTTACATTTTCGACCGACGCGCCGAAATCACCTACTTCGCTGTTGTTCGGTGCGGTGTTACATTCGCGAAGGCTCGGTTCAGTGCGAGCGCTTTTCACTGCACCAACATCGCGTGCATCATTAGATGACGCTTACCTCGAAATGTTATTGCCCCTGGCAATGCGTTCGTTTATTGCAGGGCTCGAGCCTGCCTTCCTTTTCTTCTTGCTCATCGCACACATCGCACACTACACGATACGAATAACGCGAAAAACGAACAGAAAAACCTAACGACGATTTCCAAGTTGGATTACCACTGGTGGGGTCCAATCTTAGATTGAAGCGCAGCGAAAGCAAAGTGAACTGGATTACTCAACAGTCCGATGCCGAATGAAAGTTTGCCTCAGCGAGATCCACTGTTTATACTCTAGGCAAGTATTCCCCTTCATTCTTCTTCTTTTCATTTGTTCACGGAGACTTTAAATCCTACGATTTCCCTTCCGTTGGTCGTCGATAAGTTGCTCGTTATTGATAGCTCTGTTCGGGAAAGCACTCAAATGGACAGAACACATGTATGGGAAAATAGAAACACTTGAAGTTTTCATGAATTTTAACCATTTACTAACCAGGGGATTCTAATGTATGGCATATTAAACAAATCTTACGGAATTTCCGATTCGTTTAGTATGTAAATCGCCAAAATCCGTTCGCGGCAAAAATAGTTATTAACGTTAACTTTATTTCATAAAAACGTGACCTGTTTTCTGATTTGACACCCTTAATGAAAGACGTAGTTCTACGTCAAAAAAACTTTTTGCAATATCTAAAATATGTGTTTTTTTTTATTTTTTCATATAAAGCAGAAGTCATGTAGAAAATTTAAAAAATCAGTCCAAGATAGAAAAATTATTTTTGACGAACTTTGTAGAACATCGACTTTTTATGAATTTTCGAAACTTCGATTTTTTTGTTATGTTAACAATCATTTTCAGCCACAAAATATGAATCCTGATCGGTTTTTTTTTCTTCGATTTTTTTGATCTTAGATTTTTTTTTCAATGCACATCGATTTATCTCACCACCTGACAAATTTTATAAACATAATGTCAGCATTCGGATAGCTTTCGAGGATGTCAAATTGGTGATATTGAATAGGATTGGGCGATCTTGGATCGTTATTTAGAAGATCGATCTCTTCCTCTTCCAATTTACGATTTTTTCCTTCTACCTCCTATTCAAAAAAAAATCGCGAAAATCGATCTTTTCTTTGCTATCTTTCCGATCTTTTTGATCGTAGAAGTTATATTTAGACGTTCACATCCACTATGCTGACAGTGAAAATTGTGACGAAATGGAATGGTGACATTAGGTCCAGCTGAAGCGTACCTTTCCTAGAACTGGGAATACTACCAATATTCCGACTGAATGCCAGGCGTTTGATAAGATTGGATTCAACAGGATTATTGTCAACGGAGCTCTAGATGAATATCAGTTGTTGAATTTCTGATAATAATTTTCAATTGATTTATTCAATTAAATAATTTCATGGCGGTTTAAGATGAATGCCCTGGAAAATAATTTTTTTCTGGGCTTCCAAGTTTTTTTTGTGACCTTCATTCTGAGAATGAAACTGAATTGCTTTGATTTTTGAATAGAAATGTGGAATGTTTATTTCATGTTAAATAAAAATCCAATACTAATATAGAACAAGTAAATAAATCTGATAAAGGTATTCGATTTATCGAAGATTGATTCAGCAAAGATCGATTCATTGGTACTTATTTAATCAGTAAATCGATCCCTGCGCCGTTTAGAAAATCGATCCATCCTAGTTTTAACCCACATGTCTTCAAATGTTTTCCAACGTAACTCCTAAACATATATTTTACCATAATGGAAACATTGTTGAAAATTATATTTTAATTCATAAAATTTCATGAACATAATATATAACACGACAGACATATTAAAAGAGCCTATTTACTATAAAAAAGACAATAAATTAGAAATATTTTGTTTGAATATCTCGAGAATGTCTGCATTTAGAAGGTGATTGATAAAGACCTTTTTTTTTAAATCACATCAGGATTCACAATTTGTTGCTAAAATGATTGTTAACATACAAAAATTCGAAGTTTCGAAAATTTACAACAATTCGATGTTCCACAAAGTTCGTCAAAAATAGTTTTACCTTCATGGACTCATTTTTTTTTTTATTTTCTACATGACTTCTATTGTATATGAAAACAACATTAGAAAATACATATAGAAAATTTAAAAAAATAAAATTAAAAAAGACAATAAACTAAAAATGTGTTTTTCAAATATCTCGAGAATGGCTGCATTTAGAAGGAGATTGATAAAGAGCTTTTTTATTTCAAGGATTCATAATTTGTGGTTAAAAATGATTGTTGACATACAAAAATTCTAAGTTTGGAAAATTCATAAAAATTCGATGTTCCACAAAGTTTGTCAAAAATTGTTTTACCATCTTGTACTGATTTTTTTAATTTTCTTCATGACTTCTATTTCATAAGAAAACATTTTTTTTTGGTTTTTAAAGGTTTTTTTTTTGTAAATAAAAAAAAGTACGATTTTTTCCTAGTGTATATTTTTTTCAAGTTTGAACATCAATATTCTATAACCCTTTCTAAGGAACTATTTCGATAGGACTCATAGTTATATAAACTGATAGTTATATAACTCATAGAGATATAAATTATCAAAGATTTCTCTTACTAAATTCGATACACCATTTTCAAAAATTACACATGAGTAAAAAAAATCCCAAATGCTGTGGTAAACTCATAATTGTTTCAACCCAAACGAAATACAAACTTTCATTCGAATCAAAAATACTCATGTTATGTCATTTGTCGATTTCATTTGAATTGCTCTGAGACTATTTCGGCATTCGCCGTCAACAGAAAATGAATTGACTAGAAAATAAATTGACGAGCGTTGAGAGCAAGGATGACTGATGAACTATTCTAGTCGATACTTATTCTAATTGACGTGATTAATAAATACAAATCTGACTCTTCATTCAACTGACTTAAATCCACATTTCTACTTCCCCGAATCTCTTTACCCGCGTACACAATCTTATTTTTACGCCCATATAAAGTAAAACGAAAACTTGATTTCTGATACAAAAAAGTAGTTACACTATTAATGGACAGTTTATTTACTACCCACTCAAACAAACGAACTTAGACAGTTATTAGGTATGCTATTAGTATATAGCGTGCAGTTTGGGAGCCATTCTAAACAAAATTTGAATTAGCTTCGTCTCCGAGTTCAATAAAAAAAATATACAAAAAAACGGATTTATGTCAACAAAATTCACAAATTTGATTCTGAACACAACGTTGCAAGCTTTTTTAAACATGTGAGCAATTTTCGTGTACGTTACAAAAAAATCGAGCTCACCAGTAGTATATGTCAAACCACGTTCAACTCAATCATCGATACATGCATACGTGATACATGAGATAGAGAAACCCATTCATTTTGAGAGGAGTCACTTCAGAATGCAATGAAGTCCATTTGACGGGGAACAATGAAATGACGTAGTTAAGTCGTAGAGGGAGATAGCGACTTAATGCTCGACTGACTATTGAGTAATGTTGACGGAGAAACTGCTTGAAGAAGCCAAAAGTCAATTCCAATTGTATACGAAAGGAAATTTCTCCACAGTCCGCTGACTATCCTCAGTTGAACATGACTATGCTAAGCCCTGCTCTGGAACCTGGGTTCGGAAGCTGAATCGGAATCATAAGCATATCTAATCTGAATTCGGAATTCAAATCTGAATCTGGAAATTGAAACTGAAAATCCCGAATCCAGATTTTATATGTATCTGAATTTTGGAATTAGCATCTGAAATATATGAAAGCCGAATATGAATTAGTCTGTGGCTTTATATTCGGATTCAAGATATGGTTTGTAACACGGAACCAAGTTTACCAAAACTACACAATCATTTGTAATTTTACAGATTTTTCAGATTTTTTCAGTTTCTGTTTACAGGTTTTCACCGAGAATTTATAGATTTTTCGATCCTACGTATTGAATGTTAAAAATATTTCTCGATTTTTTTTTTAGTACAATTTCTGCAACACGTTACATATTTCATTCGCCACCTACATTATTCATTTGAATTCAAAAAAGGAATGAAAAACTGAATCTTAATGTGGTATACAGAAATTTCAAAAGTGGAACTAATTAAGGAATCTGAATCTTAGATCAGAATGGAGAGTGTAGACGATTCGTTTCGATACTGAATCATTCCACAATCTGGATTTGAGATCTGAGTCTTAAATTCTAATGTGGAATCCGAATGTTGAATTTGAAACTGAGAGCAGAGTTCGAGTCTATAATATGAAACCCAGGTCCAGTTTTGGATTCAGAACCTGGAATTTATATTTCTGAAAATATGAATCCAAATCCTCCTTAGAGACTGAACCCAGAATCTCTATTAATCCGAAATCGTGATTAGGAGTCTTAATATGAGTATGGGATTATAATGTTGATTCAGAACAGTATCTCAATGCACGGTTTTGAACCCAAACTTGGATTCTGAATCCACAATCTTTGGTTTGGAATGTTAACTCCATTCCTTTATCTGAGTCTGTAGTAAGAACCCGAAGTACAGTCTAAGTCTGGAATAGAAATTTGTAATCTGGATCTGGAAACGGAATCAGTCAGAATTCAGAATCGAGATGTGGATACTGAAGTTTGGACCTGAGGCTCCTCCCTCTAAAATATAAATTCGAAAATAAACGAGTCTAGTGATTTAGAGTCTAAATCCAGAATCTAGATCTAAATTGCTAATCCGGAAGCTGTGTCCGGAACTATAGTTTGAATTCAGAATCAATAATCTGAATAATAATCTAGAAATTTTAGAAAATGAAACTAAAATCTAAACCTTAAATCGAAGTTTGGGATGTAGATTCGTTGCATTCTAGATCCACAATGTAGATTTGGAATGTGATTTCGGAATCTGAGTCTGAAATTCGAGTCTAGAATTTGAAATTCGAACGCACGAATTTTAGACTTTGAATTGCAACGTTCGAGTCTGTTACATGAATCCAATGTACATTCTTGAATTTTTAGTTTGGAATATCGACTGCTGAATCTAAACCACGGAAAAGAAATTACTAATCCGATTAGAAATGGGTCTGGACGATTTAGAGTCTGGATCCTGGATTTAGAATATAGATGTGAATGTTTAATGCGGAAACTGGATCAGGATTCTTAATCCGGAATAAGAGTCTGTGATTATAATATGTATTCTTAATGGAATCTAAATCTTAATTCAGGATTTGGAGTATCGATCTAGATTCTGATTCCAAATTGTACATCTGAAACGTAGATTTAGTGTCTGAAACTCGAGTCCGGGAAGTGAACGTAACGTCCGAGTCTGAAATATAAATCCGAAATCCAGTTTTGGATTCTGAATATGGAATGCTGATTCGTGTTCTCACTGGCGGTTCACAATCAAAATTTGGATTCAAAATCTGAACCAGGAATCTAATACTAAAATCTAAATTCGGAACGTGAAACCTGGAACTTGATCTGGTATCTGGTATGTTCTTCTCGAACGGCAGTATCGTTCCTAGAAGAAATTAGCCTTCCAATGTAGTATTACTTGCGGATTGTTTTAATTAGTACTCAGTTGCGATTTCCATGTCAAATATCTGAACTTTTTAGGACTACATTTGGAATCAGAAATTTGTAATTGATTCTATAATCGATAATTCAGAATACAATTTGATTCAATCCAAAACTTGAATCTAGTTCTGAAATCTGAATCTACAATAAATATTGTATAATGTTTAGCCGAATACAATTCACCCGAATGTAACATTAGTCAGAATTAAAAAGAAAGAGAAAAAAAGACTACGGTTTCAGTCATATCTTTCGATAATAAATATGATCAATTCAATCTACCTATCTATATCTATATTCTATATATTATATATTATATATTATATATTATATATTATATATTATATATTATATATTATATATTATATATTATATATTATATATTATATATTATATATTATATATTATATATTATGTATTATATATTATATATTATATATTATATATTATATATTATATATTATATATTATATATACAGGGTTTTCCATTTCGGGCTTCCGAAAGTATACAGCCCTGCGCTGACAACCGTTTGACATAGCTGTCAACCAAAGCATCATATCGTTAGTTGAATGTCTGCCATTTTACAATATGGATCGTTTTAGCATCGCACAACGTGTCAATTTTGTTAAATTATACTACAAAAATGATGAAAAACCGGCAAATGTTTTTCGAGCATTACGGACGGATTTTGGTCGTCATGGACGGCCTACAGAGCACACAATCGCTAATGGATCCGTAGCGGATATTGTGAAACCTGTGCATCATCGTAATGTGCGTTCGGCCGAAAATATTGCTGCTGTTGCTGCCAGTGTGGAGGATGACCCGAATGTTTCGATTCCACGGCGTGCTCAGCAATTGGGCTTGTCAAACACATCATTGTGGCGAATTTTGCATTTGGACTTGCACCTACATCCATATAAAATCCAACTGGTACAAAAATTAGAGCGTGGTGACCATGGAATGCGTCGAGCATACGTCGATTGGGTGAACGAACAACAGCAGCAAAATGCTGAATTTCCGCATCAAATTTTCTTCAGCGATGAGGCACATTTCGAGCTCGGGGGCTATGTGAACACCCAAAATTTCCGTATATGGGACTCAGAAAATCCACACGTGATTGTTGAGAGGCCATTGCATCCGCCAAAAGTCACTGTTTGGTGCGCATTATGGTCTGGTGGAGTCATCGGGCAGTATTTCTTTGAAAATGTGGACAGCGGGACGGTAACTGTGAATGGTGAGCGCTATGGCCGCATGCAGTCTTCCATGTTTCACAAAAAACACTGCGTCCGGAATAAACATGTCCACGCTGCTGTTCACAGTTTTGTGTTTGAGTACAAACATGATTTTTTCGTACCTATGTTAGAAAATGTGACATGTTTGTATTCATGGTATGTTTGGACATACGATGTTTAATCCCAATGTTTCACATGATGTTCGAACATGGTGTACAGTTTTTCTTGCATTTTCACCCCAAGCACCGGCAGTGCGTAGAGTAGAAGAAGCGAATCGGACACCACACCACCACCACTCAACGCGTGGTGTGTTGGTATGTTGACATGGAAAAAATGCTTTCCTTTCATGACAATGGGTGCTTCATCAAAAATATTGGGCAAATAAAATAAACCTCTTTTTCTGTTCTGAACAAAATAAACATCGATTGATATGAGAGTTTTTCACATTTGATATCATTATTTAGTGCACGCATCAATTTATATATTGAATTCATGTAACATTCGCTATTATTAGCTATTTGAACAAGTACTAAAATTGAATTATTCAGTAGTGAAATGTTAGGCGTGACGCTAACCACTCGACCACGGGAGCAACAATTTTGGCTGGATCTTTGAATACAAATGGCCAATACTGCTTGTTCGCGACGATCGCGACCCGAGCTATAAAACGAGCGGAGAAGAGGAGAAGAAAGGATGATGCAATCGCATGCACACATAGCATATGTAGTGCAGTGTAAGTGTAGCTTTTAGTTTTTTCCTTCATTCAGTTTGTGACAACATCGAGAAATTAATGGTGTGTTTTAGCCGCTGAAATTTCTCTGCTGGTTCTGCTGTGTGCCGCTGAAGGTTGCATCTAAAACTAATTTTTGGATATTTATTTTTTTAGTCAGCATTTGTGCAGTCGGCTCCCCAGACTTTAATTGCCAACATGCACGCAAAAAAAATAGAAAGCTTCTTTCTATTCAGAGAATGTTTTCTTTGAACGAAACCAAGGATTATTTAATCAGACTTGCAAAATGTGCATGAACGATCCATAAACTTTTACTTAGTCGCGGCAATACATACACACACTCTTTACAGATACACGGGCCGAAGGTTGTGCAGTCCACTGATGATTCAACAAGAGCCAAAGGTTGTACCGCTCATGACAACTCTACACGAGCTGATGATTGCGCCGGCTAGTGATCATTCTATCCTGACGCACCACGCTAGATATGGGGTGCAGACTAGGGGGTCGTTGCTGATTAACGTTCAGCTGCATCCCAATAGGAATAATCCCATGTCGGGCACACGTACAGAGCATCGAAGACTGCAACATCCATATTATGAGAACACTTGTAATACTAACCTCGAGCCAACCGCGAGTAATCGGTTACATATTACTAACATAGTTGTAAGCAAACATTGTCAAAATATTGAACTCCCGGCCCCGTTAGGCTGACGCCATATGAGCCTTAATAAAAATATATATTTTTATTAAAATATATATTTATATTAAAATATATTAAAATATATAAATATATTTGGTGCATGAACTTATAGCCTCTTAGTTCGTGCAATTTTTGAAATGCGAACTTAATTTCAAGTTCGTTTCTGTGAAAAAGTATTCTACGAAGAAATGTTTTGGGATGAATAATTTCTTTCCGTGTATGAAAAGAAACGAAACGAAAGCAATGAATACTGCGACATCGGGTGATATGTTTGTACATGATGTTCTTGAATTATAAACATCGTGTTTGTTTTCACATGTCTATGTTTGTGTATCATTGTTCGTGTTGGGGATAGACACTTAACACTAGCGAGAATCATGTTTGAATTCAAACAAAAACATGGAATTTTCACATCGCGTGGACATGTGTAAGTGTTTTTCGGAAGACTGGCCGCATGTTAACCGTTTTTTTTTTGCCACAAATTGAAGATACGGATGACATGTGGTTTCAGCAGGACGGCGCCACGTACCACACAACACGACCGAACATGGCCATATTGCGAACGAAATTTGAGGGACGCATAATTTCGCGTTTTGGTGATGTCAATTGGCCGTCCAGATCATGCGATTTGAACCCGCTAGACTTTTTTTTGTGGGGTTATGCGAAAGACCATGTCTATGCCAACTCTCCGCAAACTCTTGAACATTTGAAAGACAACATTCGTGAAGTTATGACCGAGATACCGCCCCATATGTGCCGAAAAGTCATCGAAAATTATCTGTTCCGGATCAAGGTGTGCGAGGAAGCCCTAGGTGGACATTTGAATGATGTTGTATTTCACACATAATGGCATAAACCAAACTTTAATTTGAAATAAAAGTTTCATCGAAATTCGAATTCTAAGTGTGTTTTATTTCAATTTACTTTCGGAATTTAAAGTTGGAAAACCCTGTATAAAAATGGGTTTCTGTCTGTCTGTCTGTCTGATTCTTATGGACTCGGAAACTACTGAACCGATCAACATGAAAATTGGTATGAAGGGGTTTTTGGGGCCGGGGAAGGTTTTCATGGTAGTTTGGTACCCCTCCCCCCTCTCTTATAGTTGTCTGCCATACAAATGTAACACAAGTTTCTACATTACTCGGGAATTAATCAAGCAAATGAAACGAAATTTGGCATGTGAGAGTTTTAAGGTGCAATGAATGATTCTATGGTGGTTAGACTCTCCGCCCCCCCCCCCCCCCTCTCAAAGGGGGGCTGCCATACAAATGAAACACAAATTTCTGCTTTGCTCGAGAATTAATCTAGCAAATGAAACCAAATTAGGCATATGGAGGTTATAGGGTGTAATAAATGTTTCTATGGTGGTTACACACTCCGCCCCCCCCCCCTCTCTAAGGGGGGCTGCCATACAAATGAAACACAAATTTCTGCATAACTCGAGAACTAATCAAGCAAACGGAACCAAATTTGACAAATAAAGGTTAAGGGAGAGGTTAGGGAGAAATAAACGTTTTTATGGTGGTTTTACACTCCTTTCTCTTCTCTAAAAAGGGAGAGGGGGAGGGTGCTGAACAACTCGAGAACTAATCAAGCAAATGGAATCGAACTTAGCATATACAGGTTTCAGGGATCGATAAACGTTTCTATGGTAGTTCGACACTTCTCCCCTCTCTTTAAACGGGGGCTCCCATACAAATGAAACACAAACTTCTGCATAACTCGAGAACTAATCAAGCAAATGGAGCCAACTTTGGGATGTGAGGGTTTCTGGGTTCGAGAAATGTTTCTATGATGGTATGACACCCTTTCCTCCTCTGGAAACGAGAGGGGGTCCCATAAAAATAATGCACATAAATCCAAACATGACAATTGAAAATTTTCGAAAATGTTAGTGTTCTACAATTACAAATTGACAAGCGTTGTTAGTCTATTTTATGTTTGTGGTAACGAAATTGATCTTCGTTCGAAAGTGGAAATGGATTTTAATGTGATAAAACGCACTCCTATATCTTCTTCTATCTATATAAATAAAAATGGATCGCCGAATGTGTTGATAAGAGCAAAACTAAAGAAAGGAGTTGTCCGATTTAGGGCTGTCTTCATTCTATCATATTGTCTGTATCAAAAATTTATTCCATGTAACGGGGAAATATGTTATTTGCAAGTGGATGAATAATCTTGCACGAGAATCGTGTCTGAAAATAATCTGATATTATAATGTCGAGTTTTGGTAGAAGTACTAAAATTTTATAGTAAAAATAATTTTAAAGGGTAGATTAGAAGATCAATCAATGAACAGTTCTGTCATTGGACCCATGAACTTGCGCTTAGTAGGAAAACGTGGATGTGATAACAAAAAAATAATTAAGAGCGGGACGAAGTTTGCCGAGTCAGCTAGTACAAAATAAAAAAGCAACAAAGTAGAAAATTGTTATGGAGAAATTAAAAAATAATCGCGCCTACGGTAATTGTGCGCTTATTGTTGTTCTTCAATATTACGAGGCCATTCATACATTACCACGAGCTTTGAAAATAGAGCAGATATAATACTCGTATTAACACACAAAAAACAGAAAGCGCATATTTCCTGGAAATATTGAAACAAAATATATTAATTTATCATATTTGAAATTTATTTATTTAGTTCTAAACACTTAGAACGAAATTTGGAAATTACTTGTTTTTAAAAATTAGCGGAATTTGCGAGCTCTTTTGAATAGTTTTATTTTTTACCAAAATATTCGAGCTAAAAATAAAAGATAAAAAAAGAATTCGAGATGAAAATATGTGTCACCTCCTCAAAGTTTACAGTTTATCGGACCCCCTTTGCACAAAAGGTCCCGCCACTAAGACCTCACCTCACAGTAGCCGCAAGCTAATTTTATTATTCCCTTAAACAATCTGTGTACGCCGCCACTCTTTTAAACATCAATCGCGGGTGATGAAGTCCAATTACTCGCTGCTAGAGCGTTGGTTATGAGGAGGGCAGGAAGAGGTCGTCTGCTACTGTGTTGCCATTTGCATTCGCCGTTTTTTTTTGTGCACTGTAAAAAATCACAAGCGTTCGATGAGAGCTCACAAGAATCATTTCTACATTTTCGCAGTGTGTACTCCGCGGTCTCCACATGCTGCAGAGAGATTATGTTTCTTGCGAACGCACTTACATCAATTTTGTTGAAGTGCGAGATCGGATTCAGAGTGCTGCTCCTCAATCTTATTAAGGCGGCTCGAAAAAAGAAGACTGCTAAAGTGGAAAATAGCTGCAATCAAATGGGCATTTGATGCTGAATTGTTAGGATCAAGTGTTATTTTGATACGTTTTGACAACGTTTTTTTTTTTGGAAGTTTTGATTCGATGATGCGTCCGGAGTTAGTTTTCTATTTCCGACATAAATATGCAGAGAGAGGGGCAGATGTGGGAAGATATAAACATAACACTATTCAGCGCACACTCTCAAGTGGTTGTAACCCGCTCAGCTCGAGCAAATGTGAAAACATATAAACCAGATAGAGGAGGGTCTTAAACAAATATCTTTATCGGGGATACGTTGCGAGCAACTGGAGCGACTACTTGTTGAGCTACAACCGACCAGCCAGTGCCGCATCGCTGTTATCAATTTCCCTTTTCCTGAAACAGGGTTATCGAACTCTCCCGGCACACCGCAAGTCTAACAAGTTTGTTGCAGTAGTGGTTGTTTCTCGCACCACCGACGCGTAGGAAATTTATATTTACCTAATTCTTCTTATTTACAATGTCTCCTCGTTTTCTAGTCGTTGGTCCTTCCACGAACTATTTCACAAGCCATGCTCTGGGATGTTGTGCTACACCATCAAAAGGTAACCCGAGAGCGGTCTATCGTTTCGCTGCAGGAGGCCTCAGAAGTATTCGCGTCGCACTCGGAACCGCCGAACACAAATATGGAACGGGACTGCGACCTTGTATTGACTATGTGTAGCATAATTTTTTTTTCACATCTTTCAACCGGATTGTATATGCATTCTACAGCTATTTGTGCCACACAATCAAATATTCCGTATTTACCTATACAACGTTTTCGATTGACACATGGCAGAGCTTGTTAATATGATCAACAAAGTTATCGACACTATAGACACACTAGGGAAATTAGTCTGAGAATGATCAATCAATCAATCAATCATGCTATTCTTTGATTGGTTCTACATATCGTTTGTCATGCAATAATGCGGGCAATATTTTCATACCAAGGAGTTGACACGTTTTCAAATACGAAACAAGTGGCCTTCCCGTGATCGATTTTGTAACGTGCAGTGCATTACTTTTTCGTTCAAAATGTTTAAAAATCGATAGTGATCACAAACGACGTTTGACAAAAGCGAAAATAGGCAAATGTAATGTTTGTACAAAATGAAAACAATAATCAGGACCATGTTTAACTAAGGTAGATTGTAATTCTTCTAGCTATCAATTTTGTTTTCTTTAGAGGAACTGGTACAAATTCGGTACCCCATTTTGTTTTTTTGGACTTAGCTCTTGGCCAATGCTCGGAATTTTTTCATATTACGTCAGCTTATGAAGGGATCTATTGCGGACATTTCCCCGCAAATCGATTTCAAAAATCTTGATTTGGCTCGGAGCTTTGAGCATAGATGTGAAACAACTCAAATTAGAGTACCCGAGATGCCTGGGTATAAATTTGGCACCCCATTTTTAATTTTTTTCAAATTAAAAAATCGTCCTGAAATCACTGAAAAATTTATTTTTTTACATTTTCATACAAAATAGAAGTGAAGTACACTATCTTACGTAAATTAACTCAACTTTGACGAAAAAGCATGCAATTTCAAGAAAAAGTGAACAAATTTCATCTCGATTTATATCTAACTAAAAAGGTAAAGTAAAGTAAAGTAAAGTAAAATTTTGCTGCATGGGCATACAATACTTAGCATAGTGTATCATCAACACTATGTTTACATTGGGGTGCCAAATTACCACCCGCATACCGAATTTTCACTTTGGAGTGAAATCTACGAAATTTGTGATTAAAATCTCGATACACTTACTCGAATTCGTTGAAGAACATCAATTTCTTGATCCAAATCAGCTTTAATATTGAAAATCGGCTCACTATTCGATTTTTAATGATTTTTCAAAAGACGCACATGAAAAATTTTCGAGATTTCAGAAACAACAAAACTTGATTTAAAAAAAAAACACAGATATTTTAGGTTGTTGGCATCTAACGTTTGTTACTACATTACTAGAGCACTTTTATTTTATTCACCACCAGAGTGCGCTCATTACCGCCGGAGATCCGGGTGGGTACCAAATCTCTCACGGAGTACCGAATTTGTATCAGTTCCTCTACCAAAAACATGATTGAGGAAAACAAACGGATTTTTGAAGCTGTCATTCTGATGATCATAATAATCAGTTTTAGTTGAAACTTTTTGGATATTTTTGAATATTTTAGTGAGTAAAATCATACATTAATTTCTTATAGCACAATTAATTGACAAATCATGACTAGCTGACCCGGCAAACTTCGTCCCGCCCAAAATGTATTTTTCGTTATCACATCCACGTTTTCTTACTAAGCGCACGTTCATGGGTCCAATCGCCGAACTGTTCATTGATTGATCTCCTAATCTACCCTTTAAAATTACCTTTTACTATAAAATTCCTAGTACTTCTACCACAACTCATCATTATAATATCAGATTATTTTCAGACACAATTCTCGTTCAAGATTTTTCAACCACTTGCAAATAACATGTTTGTCCGTTACATGGAATAAATGTTTGATACAGAAAATATGACGGAATAAAGACAGCTCTAAATAGGACAATTTCTTTCTCGAGTTTTGCTCTCATCAACACATTCGGCGATCCATTTTTATTTATACACATTAGGGTGGCAATGGATGTATAGAAAAAAAATCATCATCGGATTTCAAAAACCGACCATGTATATTTTGTTTATTGGCCCAAAAAATTATCTGTGCAAAGTTTCAGCTCAATCGGAAACGATTAAGGGGTGCCTCAAAGCGCTCAAAGTTTTGATTTTTTGATCCTCGAAAATCTTCCAAGGGGGGAGTAGAGGAAATTTAGAAAATCGAAATTTTTTTTCGATGCCAAATGACTTAAAAATGCATGAAACGTCGAGATCTGTCATCTCGCAAAAAAACGAGAACCGACCACGTTCTTTTTGTTTATTGACCCAAGAGAATGATCTGGGCAGTGTTTCAGCTCAATCGGACATGAATTAGGGGTGCCTCAAATCACTCAAAGTTTTGATTTTTTAGCCATTCAGACCAAAGTCCCAAAAAGTCGATTTTCAGCCAAAAACTTTTTTTTTCGAGATAACACCAGATCTCGATGTTTTATGCAGATTTAAATCATTTGGCATCGAGAAAAAAATTTCGATTTTCTAAATTTCCCCCTTGGAAGATTTTCGAGGATGAAAAAATCAAAACTTTGAGCGCTTTGAGGCACCTCTAAATTATGTCCGATTGAGCTGAAACTTTGCCCAGATCATTTTCTTGGGCCAATAAACAAAATGAACATGGTCGGTTCTAGAAGTTCGATAATTTTTTTTTTCCATACCTTCATCGCCTCTCAGGCGATGATCTGATCTGGGCAAAGTTTCAGTTCAATCGGACATGATTTAGGGGTGCCTCAAAGCACTCAAAGTTTTGATTTTTTGGCCATTCAGGCCAAAGTCCCAAAAGGTCCATTTTCGCCAAAAATTTTTATTCGAGATGACACCAGATCTTTCATGCTTTTTTAAGTCATTTGGCATCGAAAACAATATTTCGATTTTCCAAATTCCCTTTACCTCCCCCCTTGGAAGATTTTCGAGGATCAAAAAATCAAAACTTTGAGCGCTTTGAGGCACCCCTAAATCATGTCCGATTGAGCTAAAATTTTGCACAGGTAATTTTTTTGGGCCAATAAACAAAATGTGCATGTGCACCCTAGGCAGCCCCTATGCCCTTAGAGAGGGGGTATGTTTGTCGATTATTGCTCCCTAAAATATCCATATGCAAATTTTGGTTCAATTTGCTTGATTAGTTCTCGAGTTTTTCAGCATTATTCAGGGTCCAATAGCAGAACTGTTCATTGGCTGATCTTCTAATCGACCCTTTAAAACTATCTTTTACTATAAAATTATACCAAAACTCGTCATTATAATGTCAGATTATTTTCAGATACAATTCTCATTCAAGATTTTTCAACCACTTGCAAATAACATATTTCTCCGTTACATGGAATAAATGTTTGATACAAGAAATATGATAGAAGTGATGCTTCAAAGTGCTCAAATTTTCGATTTTTTGACCCTCGAAACCCTCGGGGTTATCGGGTTAGAAAAACAATGTTGATGCCAAATGTCTTCAAATCGAACACGCGAACGCCGAAAAGGACGAGATGTTTATCGATATGTTAAACACGTACACGATAAAATTCAGCCCTGTTATAAAAAAAATGTCCCAAAAATGGCTTCAGCGAAACTTATAACAATTGCTCGGATTCCCTTTCCGTGAAACAATGTTCCATTTTTTAAATTTATCCTACTAAAATCCAAAACAAAATGATTTGAGAAAATAAGTACGAGTCAAGTTAATTATATGAATATAATATATTTAATCCACAAATGAAACATAAATCAAATAATTTATTTATATTATTACTCCGTGTCACTTTAGGACTTTCATACGATGACAACAGACGAAGAAACAGGAGGAACTCTTGGAACAATTTCTTGTTTTTGTCGTTCATATGCTAAAATAGAGCAATTCCAAGCCAATTCCTGTCGCTGCCCAGATCCTATAATTTTCGATATCATATGACCAATTTTAATTACGACTATCTTTTCATATGTCATATTATAAGAAGTCATCCACAATCCTTTGACTTTAATCAGCATTCTGGGAAAAATAAAATAAATATATACTGTTGAATGAAATCTTTACAAAAACTATTTGATAAAGAGATATTTTATATGTCAAAACGGCTCCTATTGATGGCTTTAAATTAAGTGCTCAGAAATCAATAAATTCCCTAGAGTTTGACGGGCAGATGACAGATTTAATGCCAACTCTTCTAAGGAGTTGGTAGCACCATCTCAGATAGCTGCGAAACGTTGTGGATGTAAGAAAAGAAAAGATGAAAAAGTTTGTTAGAAAAAGTTTTTCCCCGTAAAAGTGCCCATCTTCCGATGTATAAGCATTTTGTTGGAAATCGTAAGCGCACATATTTTTTGTCTGATGATTCAGAACTGTAAATCTCGACGTTTCATGCAATTCTAAGACATTTAGCATCATTTTTTTTTTGAAAACCTCGATTTTCGGTGATTTTTCGTTTATCAAAAAAAATCAAATTTCAACGTCTGTGACACCAGTAAATGATGTCCGAATGAGCTAATATTTTACATAGGGTATATTATCGTGCAAATCAACATTTCTTAACAAGTTCCGAATGAAAAATCGAGATAACTGTTTTTATTGGCACCCTAAACCATACTTTTCGTTTCGTATTCCAAAAAAAAATTTCCAGTTCCAGAGTGCCGATTTTTGACAAAAAGAAATTTTTCGAGATCACACTAAATCTCGACGTTTCATGTAATTTTAAAACATTTGGCATCAAAAAAAAAATCGAAAACCTCGATCTCCTTTTCTCCCCCATGGGTGGTTTTTCGATTTTCAAAAAACTCAAACTTTGACCGCTTTGCGCTACTCTCCCTTAAGTCCGATTGAACTGAAATTTGGCATAGGGTGTTTTTTTGAGGTGGTGAACATTTTGTATAGGGTACCTTTTTGAAATTTTATGGTCGATTTTTTTCCATACATTCATTGGCATTCTAATGTACACAAGCACAAATAACACAAATATTACCAGACATATACTTACCCTGATCTATACGAAAAGTTTATAAAAGCCAGCTCTTTAATTGTCAAAATAACACTTCCGCAATAATGTTAAACTGAATTGTCAGAAATGATCATTCCAATAACAACACGTCGAAGTAATCGTATGTATATTTAGTGTTCTCGAAGTGGTAAAATCACACCAAGTCGTTACCCCTTGCTTTACACCGCGCTTGAATATGGTTTGCTTTTTCTGTAGAGTAATTTGTTTATTATTTTTTATTATTTCTCTTCACACAAGCGCATACGGTTGGTACGGAGGCGCGCTGCTGTGTTTATGCTTTGCTTAGAACGAACGAAGACAAAGCGGGCGCTAGAATTTGATGTGTGTGAGTGTATATAAAATGAAGCGCGCATTACAGAAGTGAGAAGCGATGTTTAGCATCTGAAATCTACGCTGTGTTCATTCGGCGCTCTCTTGTTTATGAATTTGGTACAGTGATGCTTCTGAATCCGGACACTTTTTCATTACATTCAATATCATGCCAAAACCATGACATTTTTTGCATGTTGAATTAATGTGTCTGACAGTTACTAATGTGTCACTTTAGTTTAGTGTTAAACATTGTAAACAAAAAAAAAATGTCAAAAAAAAATCACTGTGAATTTCACAAATCAGGAATAAAAAGCACATTCAGAAAATGATTTTAACCCTTTGCGGTCGTGTTAAATTCGGATATGGGTATCGTACTGGTCGCAATTATTTTTTTCTTGAAAAAGCAGTAATACATGCAAGATTATGAAAAATAAACATATTTTATTTTTTTGTAAATTATATGTTTGCAGTAACTTAACAATGTATTTCTATATAAAAATTATATTTTATAATCCGTCTTCGTGTGAAATTGTTCGAAACAGTCTCCGAGAGTAAATCTTAAGCAGTATAATCAATACTTAATTTATTTTTTAGAGAGACACTTTTGCCATTGATGCAATAAATGTGTAATTAACGCCTCAGGGTGTATCCGAAAAGGTCAGCACTTTTCACTTTTAACAAACAAAGATTTTTTACATAGTTTCAACCAGAAGTTACTGAAATAATGATTTTGCGTATCCGAAATGATCAGAACTTTTCACTTAAGATGATAAAAGATTTTGTCGTTTGAGACTCTTATGCGATTATTCAAATCCAACATGCCAGCAGAAGTTCTGATACTTATGAACAATTTTTTCCATCACACCAAAGTGTTACGATGGCTAAATTCTGCTGTTATGATTTTTGTCCCACATTCCTATGCATTCAACGCACTGTGTGTTGTCTTGTGTGAGTGACTACTTTGTTTGATACTGAGTACCGTTATCTATTACTCATAGGAACATCGTATTGATTCGTGAACAGGTTCACTAGACATCAAGGTTCGTTTAGGAAAAGCATAAACTGATACTTGGTTAAGTAGAATATAAGATTAGCATGGTTTCTTGCTATGGTGGCTGATAGCAGACAAACGACCACAAAGAGTTAAATCCGGACGGTCAAAAGTTGACGATTAAATTTATCATTGAAGGAGTTGCATAAGAGTATGTGAGAAACCTTAGTCTGGAGTAAGTAATGCGTAGCGAAGATTTTCGATCCGGGAAACCGCAAAACTCTTTGGTATACAGGATGGGGTCGATTATATGACCCGTTTGTAAGTACGTGGGTAACTTTATAACTTTGTCTGAAGCGCTGTCCCACATTATTAGAAATTTAACCCCCTTACTGTTGACCGATTGATCTGAAATTTGGAACACACCTTAACCTGTGCAGTCATTATAAAACTGCGTATTTCATGATCTTGAAAATTCAAAATGGCGGCCGCTATAAAATGGCAGATTTCACATTTTCTCTAAACCCCATCAATATGGTTATCAAACGGAAGGGCTTGACTAGTAGAACACATTTATTCATGAAAGATTCAAATCCAAAATTCCAAACCTTATCAATATGGGTATCAAATGAAAGGGCTTGACTAGTAGAATACAATCATTGATGAAAAATGTAAATCCAAGATGGCGACCGCTACAAAATGGTGGATTTTCTCAGAACCCCATCAATATGGGTATCAAACGAAAGGGATTGACTAGTAAAACACAGTTATTTAGGAAAAATGCAAATCCAAAATGGCCGCCACCACAAAATGACGCCATTTTTTTCAAAATTACGTCAATATGCGTATCAAATGAAAGGGCTTGACTATTAGAACACAGTTATTGATGAAAAATGCAAATCCTTTTGGGCCACTTCAGATTTCCATTATCTACAGTTAGTTGTTTCATTGTATGTCCCACGATTTTATTTTAGTTTCATCAATGAGGATTATTAGAGATAGGGATTATTATGTTTAATCCCAATGAAACCATTTACAACCAAATTTGGCATATACCGTAACGGAGAAACATGTTATTTGCAAGTGGTTGAAAAATCTTGAACGAGAATTGTGTCTGAAAATAATCTGATATTATAATGCCGAGTTTTGGTAGAAATAGTAGGAATTTTATAGTAAAAGGTAATTTTAAAGGGTAGATTAGAAGATTAATCAATGGATAATTATGCGATTGGATCCATGAACAGCGCTTAGTAAGAAAATGTGAAACGAAAAATAAATTTAGGGCAGGAGAAGGTTTGCCGGGTCAGCTAGTATATAGCATAAAAATAAATCTTAGGGAATTTCCGATTCGTTTGGTATGTGAATCGTCTAAATTCGTTCGCGGCAAAAATTATTATTAACGTTAACTTTATTTCATAAAAACGTGACCTGTTTTCTGATTTGGCACCCTTAATGAAAGACGTAGTTCTACGTCAAAAAGTGTCCGGATTTAAAATCACGACACGATGAAAGAAATTTCAATTTTTGAACAAATACAGATTTATTTTGTGGAGTTCTGTGATTCATAACTTAGATGAAGGGCTTCTAATTCTATATGAACGCTAATTTTTCATGCTATGATATGTCAATATTTTTTAGCAGTTGAAGTTATATTCGTGAGCGCTTAAGCGTCCGGATTTCGATGCATTACTATACGCTCCGTACAAAGAGAGAATACTCAACTCAAGCGCAGCGCAGCGTATGTTTTCTGAAGACTGACAAAAAGTCTGTAGTCTGCGTGGGCACTAAGAATATTATCCAACGAAACAGTCTATGAAACGTAGCGCGCAGAAATCAGTCTGGCCAAAGTGATAAAAATATGATTGTTATCGAAAACTCTATCTCTTTCAAAATATTCCCTGAATCTCCTGGAGTTGTTGTAGCACATATAATGACATATTCATGAACTTATTTCCTTGGTTTTGATAAGATTATTCTACTGCGTTTGAAAATTTTTGCTTCGGTATCTAACGGTGTTGCGTGCAACGTTTCAATTTTAACGTAAAGAAAAACTTTAAATTCTTCCAAACCGTCATGCACGTGTCAACGATCGCAACAGAAAAGCGAGCAAAAACTCCGTTTCTTCGAGTGTATTTACATTCATCACAAGCTCTCTTGTTTTTTTCCGAAAAAAAACCAACAAGTATCTTTTTCAACCAAAAAACAAAAAAAACTTTGCGAAGCATCTCTTGAAAACTTCTTCCTTCAATGGCAGAAAAGCTCGCGCGTGGCAATGCTTCTCTACATTCATTTCTGTTTTTCCAGCAGCCAGCTGTTGTCTGTGCACATCCTCCGCTTTTTGCATCCTCTGAACTGAGATCGTGGGCTTTGTTTTGGTGTGCTGAAGTGAGTGGTTCTATCCAGACGAATTGTTTTTGTTCCGCCAGGAGCTTAGCCGAGAGAGTGGTTTTTGAAGCCTGATTTGAATTTGAGTGCAGACACCAGGAACGCAGAATACAGAGAAACTGTTCAAGTTTTGAAACTTGTCAGTGTTTTTAGCGATTTTCCCCATTGAAGTCTATGATTTATGGCCTTTACCAATCAATCCCGCAGATAAACGCTGTCCCTCAAGGGAAGAGTCGACTTCCAACAATTCCAATAGCTGTCGGCGAAACGCAGAAACGCGCCCTTAAGGGTTATTATCATCAGATCAGTAGTGCGGAAAGTGACGATTTATGGCCACTCTCTCAAGATAAAAGGGAGAACGTCAGAGAACGGTTGCTTGAAAATTGATTAATTTTCCACAACTTGCCGGGGCGCGCGACACAGGACGCCAGAGCAGCAGCATTATGCGGCGGGAAAGTCGCTCGAAAGAACAACAACAAAACAATTCTTCCCTCGGCGCTTTCTCGACGCCCCCACAATTCTAGGGCGCATTTGACATCATAATTGAACAAAGAAAAGGAATGAGTCACTGCGCGCACATTACTACTTACTGCTCCGGGTTGGCGAATGTAAATTTTCGCAATGAATTTAATATAATTTTGCCCTCCATTCATGCCTCGGTGCACCTAAAGGGGGAAAGGGAGGATGTGGGTTGGTGAGCCCTCTTGCATTTCACACGGGTTGGTGCTTTGCAGTTGCTTCCTTCATCTCCCACACCGCCAGTAAACGGTCCGCAGCATAATAGTGGCATAATTAGAAGCTACTTTTGCGCGGTTTCACGACGTTCTGTGGGACTTCTATCGTGCCACCCACCCACGGGGGTACCGTTCACCGAGGAAGTGAACGCCCAAGTGGTCGAGTGGTTGATTCAGGGCAGATTAAAAAAAAATCTAGGTGAAGAGCAACGAGTGCATTCAATTTGTTCCATTCGGTTACAGAAACTTGTAGTACAGAACGGAACTTGCAGAGCTCACCAAATGCAAAGCGTTAATTGAATGAGCTGTATCCACGTCGGATTGCGACGTTGATGGTTACCCTAGGTCTATCCATGATTTCTCATATCTCATACCAAGAACGAATACAATGTAACCGATGCTATGAAAACATGAAAATCGTTTAATTTTTCCTAGTTTCCTAGATTCTCTTTCCGCTCAAATACATGGCATAAAACACATTCTAAATCTCAACTCAAACGTTGTCTCCGACATGTAGCGAACATGTATACTTACACAGCTTTTCTCGACATTATTTCTGGTGTTGATTTTTCCACGAAGTGCATTTCGATTTTCCTTCCCACACTACCCGGCATCCTATAACGCAAGTCAGTCGGTGCAGCTCCGGAGCATTGTGTTAACTTTCTCACGTGGACATCATCAGCACTAGCAGCATCACACTGCTCAATGTGTTGGCCCAACGAGAAAGAACCAACATTATCCACCAAAGTGGGCAATAAAACATGCTTATAGTATAACATTTTATCACATACTTGCTGTGCTTTGCTTGGTCAGATAAAGGTTTGCGGGCCCTGTGGGGGCGTAATTGCATCTCGATTCGATCAGTGCTGTATTTATATTCGATAACTGCTCTGCTCTGTTCACGTGACAACGGGGATTGATTGCATTCGAGCAGTTTGATGCACCTGCGAAGAACCTAGCGCCACTGGATAGTGAGTTCTCATGCATGAGCAAAGATTCAAACCGCACGAACATGTGTTTGTAAGTTGAACATGCAGATGGCGGTACTATGCGTTTGGCTTGGTTCAAAGTACATAGAATAGAAGGTAAGGGATATTTCCTGTGTATACACACGGAGAGCGCATGTATTACACACACAACGAAGTTAGTAATAAAAAATCCTCAATTTGTTCGAAGTTCTGAAGTTTTTTCAATATTTCTCGATTTTAAAAGTTCTAAACATCATAAAAAGTGGAAAAATCGCCGGTCGAGTCGACGGTAAACACGATAGTGTACTTGTTTTTCACTGCAAGTAACGTTTTATGTGAATTTCTATCGATTTCATACTGAATAGTTTTTGTTTACTTCAGCAAAATGTTGAAATACCACGTTCCGCGATGCCGGAACAGAATAATTTCGAATGAGATAAACTAATCGGAGATGTTTTCAGTTATCCCATGCATTCGCTCCTTGGATCGGGAACGAGAACGACACTGCTTCGATATAACCTCTCCACACATTTGTTTATCGGTTTTGCATTATTTCTATAGTACAGGTGCGATAATTTTGACGTAGGACTACGTCTAACCGGAAGATATAGGGGGTGAAATGGAAATCCAGGCATTGAACAAGTAGGAAAAAATGCAAGATTTGGAACGCTTATAACTCGAGCATTTCTCAATTGATCGCAAAAGTTTTTGCATCAATTGATAGGAAATATATCTACGCATCTATCATAACGAATAACATTTCATTTATCTTGAGATAAATAGTTGATTAATTGTGAAATATCCAGCATTGTCCAAATGCACTATGTGCCCATTTTTGATTGGTCCATTCTGTGCTCCTCAAATCGTACCAACCAAAACGGGCAACCAGAGCAGCAGCGAAATAGAATGAAGCACGATTGGAAAGGAAAAAGAAAAAAATGAACGAAACATTGGTCGCAGTCTCACACATGCGTAATTCTCGAGCCAGCCAGTCAGCTTAAAAATCCCCGCTCCGCTGCCGTAACGATCATTCTCATTCAAACCGTACACCACATCGGTTCGCATCACAACACATCAACAAACCAACCCAAGCAGCCATGTCTGGACATGGCAAAGGAGGAAAAGTGAAGGGTTTCGGCCGCCGAAGTGATCGAGTTAGCTGGTAAAGCTGCTCGCGACGATAAGAAAACCCGCATTCGGAACAGAACACATTCGGTTCGGTGGACATCAAGACAACAGGCAGTTGCAGCGAGTGGCGAGTGGCAAACGCAATCGCAAAACGGCATCAGGTAGCAGAAGAAAAAAGATTGTTCTTTATACAAACTGCTTTGGTGGCAAATCCTGAACAAGGCGGCATCGAGGGCGTTCGAAATGGTTTTTTTTCAAAACCACGAGTACTAAGTTTTCTAAATTGGAACCATTCCATAAAACATGGCGCTTTTCAGGGCCATTAAACCTTTCCGAAAGAGTTTACGAAATACAGTTCAATGCTTTCTAAAATAATATCCAAAATAATAATAAAACACAAATTGATTTTTTCATAATTTGTGTGCCAGGATATGATGAGTATGTGAATTTGGCAGTTGTTCTGAGCTTATTGATGGTTGGGGACTTACCTGTAATGCGACATTTTTGTAAACATAGAGTTCGGGGTTCAAATTATGACCCCACATTGAAAGTCGACACTGTACCACTGTCATCGGAAATGTTCAATTACAGGTTAAAATCGCCTCCAATGCGACACTCAGTGTTTCCCCGGCACGTCACATTAAATGTAATTTACTGAACAACATGTCACAAGCTGGATGGGAAGAAATTTTCCAACTGTGAAAGCTGTGGCAAACGCAATAGCTAAACAGGAAGGTTTAACCGAACAAGATGGGGATATCGAGTGATAACAAAAACACAACACTAAAGGTTCTTTTCAGAACCATCAACATGTTCATAAAGAGTAAACAGTAAACTAATCTATTTTTCAGGTAGATAGGTAGGTATTCACGTAGGAGAAGAAAATAAAACAATATATAAAAAATATATATTTAACAAACGCTGTCCCCTTTGTATAGTCCTACGTCACTCCGGTTATGTCCCCGACATTACCCACCCGTCTTTTTTACTGTTATCAATTTGAAAATAATTAAGTATACCACACTATTACATTATTTCGAAACATATTTCGAGACAGTTCTTGTGTTATAATTTAAAAAATTAAAAAATGTTTGAATTTATATGGATTCGATCTATGGTTAATAACTATTTTTTGCGACGGCGCCAGTGGTTGTATGGTTAGCGTAACAGCCTCACAATCCGATCGGCCTGGGTTCAATCCCAGCTGGCGTCGTTGGGATTTTCTGAGGCGAAAAATCTCTGGTTACGTCTTCCTTCGGAGCGGAAGTAAAAGAAGTTGGCCCGGCTCATGAGTTGTTGAGTCTGATAGGTAGGAACAGGTGGAGTCGCCTCCCTGATGTCGGTGATTGGCACTAAAGTGGCGGAAATAGGCCGACGAAAAATAAGCGAAGATAAAAAAAAAAACTATTTTTTGCTTTTTTTCTTTGCCTACCACTACTTGAACAAAGCAGGGAGTAGACTACCTTCTTATTCTACGTACTTTGGGCTTGGTTATGATGCATGAATGCCAGGTTATTTTCTGAGACATCTTCACATGGTACGAAAAAATGTCTTCAAATGTCTTCATAATCATATTGAAGGAAGCTAAAATTCATAACTTAATTTTGAACAATGTATGCTAGATTGTTCAATATTTATTCTAATTGATATTGTTATTAGAGCGTTCATTAAACTTAATTTGAGGTTTTGAAATTTATTTCAATAAATGTGATCAAAGAATGTATTGCGTAACTGCGAACTAAATTTCATGAGTTTAGAAATGATTATTGACTCGATAGATCGTTGATTGAGTGAGCATCGCCGATTCTTCCACAAAAACGGAGCTGTGATAAGTGATTATTAAGGTGGTCTGTACGAACATTCAAATGCCAAAAAAAAATGAATGGGTGACTCTCATTTGTCAAACAATTTTTATATTGAGTTGGGGGAAAATAAATGTCACATTTCTGATCAAAATTTGACGCTTTATTTAACATACTTAAAATTATCCAATTTAAGTCAAATATGCGCCGTTTAGTTCGCAAACTTGTTGCCATTTAGAAGGCAACTTCATTATCCCCCCTTATTAAGGTGTCTGTTCAAATTGGCTTTGTAAATTTATCCGAGACGAATGAATCCAATAATTTAAAGTCTCCGTGAACAAAGGACAGAAGAAGACATTGCAAATACATGCAAGTTGGGGGAATTTTTGTTCCCATCGACATGTGTTCCCTAACACAGCCATCAAAACTAAGGTGCCCTGGAGAAATTGGCATTGCAAATACATACAAGTTGGGGGGAGGGACCTTTGTTCTCACCGACATATGTTCCCTAATACAGCCATCGAAACCAAGGTGCCTTACATTACATGGCGTTTGTTTAAATTCTTTACTTACACAGCGAATATGTTGAATTCAATTGATATCAAAAATTGTTTCATTCAATTGGTATCGAAAATTGTTTCATTCAATCAATAATTTAATCAATACAAACAAATAATTACTAAGCCAACGGTAGTCCCACGTCAATCTTGCGGTTATATCATAGATATAACCCACCCTTTTTATCAACTTAAAATTTCGGCAGAAATAATGCATTTTACCAAACTCTTATTTTTATTGAAAATATCTTCAGATTTCTTCTTTCCTTCTCCTGCACCGCTGCACCTATTTGCACAACAAGCTTCGCAGTGGCAATAGTATATAAAAACTGAATCTGACAGCTACATTAATTGCTCGTTCTTGGCGGCGTGAACAGATGAGCACATAAATGCACAGAACAAATGTATGGGAAAATGGAAGTGCTTCAAATGTTCACCAATTGAAACCATTTGAGGATTAGAGAATTGTAACAAATCTTGCAATAATTTAGATTCCATTGGTGTGTAAATCCTCGGAATCCGTTAGCAGCAAAAACGTTTATTGACGTTATACTATTTCAGGAAAAATGTGATATATTTCCTGATTTGGCATCCTTAATCCTCCTATGCTCGCGCACTGGTCTCACAAACCGAGAAATCAATAATTTGTTGATTGCTCAGAAAACATCAACACTACGACTTTGAGATTTTCTCTAGCTTCCTCATTCGTCGTTCGCCATTGTTTAGCGTATCGTAAGTTTTGTTACGAAGGGGACGTCTGTCAATTTTTTATTGTAATCGGTCTGTGACATCGACGCTTGGACTTTTTTGGATAAGAGATTTTTTTTTTTGTATTTTAGAACGGTGTAGAATATCTATTGAGTATAACACATAACATTATTACAGTACTATTCTCATTAGATTTTAGTCTTTTTTTTTGTCACCAGATTGATCGGAGAAAGAGTGAGGACGTCGTTAGATTCATATGCGCAATAGCAAAATACAAATTTTTGACTTCCGTATACTCGCTAAATACAATGGTTGCACACACAAATTTGATTTAGGGGGTGCCTCAAAGCACTCAAAGTGTTGATTTGTTGATCCTCGAAAATCTCCCAAAAGGAAATTTGAAAAATCGATTTTTTTCGATGCCAAAAGATTTAAAAATCCATTGAACGTCGAGATCTGGTTGCAACTCGTAAAAAAAAAATTTTGCCCGAAAATCGACCTTCTGGGACTTAGCCTGATTGGCAATGAAGGTATAGAAACAAAAAGAATCGAATTTAAAGAACCGACCATGTACGTTTTGTTTATTAGCCCAAAAAATGACCTGTGCAAAATTTCAGCTCAATCGGACATAATTTAGGGGTACCTCAAAGTACTCAAAGTGTTGATTTTTGGCCACTCATGCTAAATCTCAAAAGGTCGATTTTCCGTCAAAAATTTTTCTTCGAGATAACACCAGATCTCGACATTTTATGCATTTTCAAATCATTTGGCATCGTAAACATTTTTTCGATTTTCCAAATTTCATGTCACCCCCTTGGGAGATTTTCCAGGGTCAAAAATTCAAAACTTTGAGCGTTTTGAGGCACCCCTAAATCATGTCCGATTGAGCTGAATCTTTGCACAGGTCATTTTTTTGGGCCAATAAACAAAATGTACATGGTCGGTTTTTGAAATTTGACATGACCATTTTCGCTGCAACCCTAATATGGGCTGAACAATATCGACAAAAAAACAAGACGCAAGAAGTTTCTAGAAATCTCATTATGTCATCTTATTATGCCCTATCAAAAACACGTATTAATTCTAAGTTACCAAGAACACATGGACAAAGAATATTAGAAATATGCAAAATTGATAGTTGCGAACCATTTTCATCTGGTAACTATCTAGATGGTCGTTATACATTCCTCTCTTCGATAAAAAAAAGACCAGAAAAACACGTTACAACTGCATGAAATGTTAAAAATTATGTTTATCACGAACTATGTTATGTTTGATTATTACACCAATTAAACCTTCATCGATTAATACGTTTGCATGTTATTTCATAGCCCTTTATATTTCCATGAGTTATATCCAGTTGCTTACTTCTACTTAATAACAGGAATAAAGTCAAATTTCGATATTTGTAGTAATTTGGAGTATCAAAAATTGCGCTGTTTTGAGGAGGCTGAATTAGATGACTATTAAAAATGAATGAAGTTTATGAAAACACATTTTGACGTAGGACTACGTCTTTCATTTCTATACCGGGGTGTAAAATCAAAGTTTCGAAAACGAAAGCGTTACGCCGGAGACCGAGATTTTGAGTGTTAATAGCTCCTAAACAACTGAACGAAATGGTATGATAAACACTTCATTCGAAAGATAAAATGTCTACGCGTTCTATACTTGTTACTTTTTGATCCAAAAACTTGTTTCAATAGTCTTAAAATTGCTTTCAAAATAGGCTATTGAAATCACCAATCGGTATATAAGCGAGCGTCGCTCGGAAATCCACTCAGTTCTAATTGAACAGCGATTGGAGCATGTTGTCGCTGTTGTGGTGAAGCTCTTCGTTTCTCATGAAAGCGCGGAAGAACGGTGTCACCAAGAGCCTGTTTGTGCACCTTAGGCCAGAAGGGAATCCATCAGGAGGAGAGTGATGCTACAAACGGTTCCCCGGGAAGATCTCGAAGCAGCCGCTACACACACACACATACACGCACGGAATTCTTTCCGTTTGGATCGAGAAAGATCCGGAAAATAATCTGCCAGTTCCTCTAGGAATTTAAAAATACATTCATGTGAAAGAGTTTATTTTAATGTTTTTTATCCATGTAACACCAAATATGTTTCAATCAAGTGCTATTTACAGATGAGTTAGCATAAACCACTGGTGGGCTTCCAGTATCGAGGAAAATGTGGAAATATCTAATCGTTACTGAAAATAATCTGCCAGTTCCTCTGGGAATTTAAAATTAAATTCATATGAAAGAGTTTATTTTAATGTTTTCTATCCATGTAACACTGTGACCAAATACATTAGGTTTTGTGATTTTTCAATCAATCGCAATCAACAGGATAGCTTCTGAAGATTATTCTTCCCCATCAGTAGGATATTTCCGTATCCAATATTGGATGCATAAAACCTTGTGCCTCCAACGTAACGCTCTCGTTTTCGAAGTTCTCCAAATATTCATTCATTCAGAATGAATTCAGATTCAACTTCATACAAATGATCTCTAAATCAACGATAGTCCTACGTCACCCTTGCGGTTATACCATAGATATAACCCACTTCCTGTGCTCCCTTGGCCGAGTGGTTAGCGTCATAACTAACATGCCGGGTGTTCGGGTTCGATTCCCGTTCTGGTCGGGGGAATTTTTCGTCAAAGAAATTTCCTCCGACTTGCACTGTGATCACGCGTATTCTAGAGCTTGCCACTCAGAATGCATTCAAGGTGTGTTATTTGGCATAGAAATCTCAACTAAGTACTAATAAAAATGACGCAAGTAATACTACGTTGAGACGGCGAAGTTCCTCTAGGAACGTTAGTGCCATTGAAGAAGAAGAAGAAATCTATGACAGCGCGGTTCGCGCTCAAACGAAACCCATCCCAGGCTCCACTATTCGTCGAAGGCCTCCCAATCCATGGTGGGATAGCCAATGTTCCAAGCTTTATCAGGATAAATCGAACGCATTTAAAGCTTTTCGAAAACGTGGAACCATTGAGAATTTTCAAACGTATTTGGACCTTGAAAATCAATTTAAAAACTTGATCAAAGGGAAAAAACGTGCTTATTGGCGAACTTTCGTGGGAGGTTTGTCACGAGAAACGTCAATGAAAAAATTATGGAAAGTGGCTCGAAACATGAGAAATCGCTCTTTATCGAATGAAAGCGAAGAATATTCACATCGATGGATTTTTAAATTTGCACGGAAAGTTTGTCCCGATTCCGTTCCTGTGCAAAAAATTGTTCGAGATATACCACAAGATAGGTGCGATCTTGATTCTGAGTTTTCGATGGTAGAATTCTCTCTTGCTCTCCTTTCATGTAACAATTCTGCTCCAGGAACGGATAGAATTAAGTTCAACTTGTTAAAAAACCTCCCTGATGTGGCGAAACATCGCTTGTTGAATTTATTCAATCGGTTTCTGGAGAATAATATTGTTCCAGATGATTGGAGACAAGTACGAGTTATAGCTATTCAAAAACCCGGAAAACCCGCGTCCGACTTCAATTCGTACCGCCCAATAGCAATGCTGTCTTGTATACGGAAATTGTTGGAGAAAATGATCTTGTTTCGCCTTGATCGATGGGTTGAAACGAATGGCCTACTCTCAGATACACAATATGGGTTCCGCAGGGGCAAGGGGACGAATGATTGTCTTGCGTTGCTTTCTTCAGAAATTCAAATGGCTTACGCCGAAAAAAAAAATGGCTTCAGTATTCTTGGACATAAAGGGGGCCTTTGATTCTGTTTCAATAGAGGTTTTGTCAGACAAATTACACTCTCGGGGTCTACCGCCTCTATTGAATAATATGTTATATAACTTACTTTGTGAGAAACATTTGAATTTTTCTCACGGAGATTCGACAGTAAGTCGGGTCTCTTACATGGGCCTCCCTCGGGGCTCATGTTTAAGCCCCCTTTTGTACAACTTCTATGTAAGCGACATTGACAATTGCCTTACACAAAATTGCAGCTTAAGACAACTTGCAGATGATGGAGTAGTGTCTGTCGTAGGATCAAAAGAATCCGACCTGCAAGAACCCTTACAAGATACTTTGAACAATTTTTCAACCTGGGCCATTGGGCTAGGGATCGAATTCTCCACGGAGAAAACAGAGATGGTGGTTTTTTCTAGGAAGCATAGACCAGCAAAACCAAAGCTTCAACTTTTGGGTAAACCGATCACTCATACTGTCATTCAAGTATCTTGGGGTCTGGTTCGACTTCAAATGTACTTGGGGGGCCCATATTAGGTATCTGAGTAAAAAATGCCAACAAAGAATAAACTTTCTCCGTACAATTACCGGCACCTGGTGGGGAGCCCATCCAGAAGATCTTATAATGTTGTATCGAACAACTATTCTCTCAGTGATGGAGTATGGCAGTTTCTGTTTTCAATCAGCTGCCAAAACACACCTCATTAAACTCGAGCGAATTCAGAACCTTTGTCTCCGTATCGCGTTGGGATGTATGCCCTCAACGCATACCATGAGTCTCAAGGTTTTGGCAGTCCTACTCCCACTAAAAGATCGCTTCAATTTATTATCTCTTCGGTTCCTCATCCGGTGTAAGGTTATGAACCCATTGGTGATCGGAAATTTCGAGCAGCTGATCGAGCTAAATTTTCATTCTGGATTCATGAGCTCATATCATGAATTCGTCTCCATGCAGGTTAATCCTTCTTCGTATATTCCCAACCGTGTTTGTTTTCCTGACTACATCAATTCCTCTGTACATTTTGATCTGTTCATGAAGGAGAAAATCCATGGAATTCCAGATTATCATCGATCGGGGATCGTTCCTACGATCTTCAATGCGAAATATGGGCGTATCAATTGTGATAATATGTACTTTACTGATGGGTCCTCTATGAATGAGTCCACAGGATTTGGAGTGTTCAACGAGATTTTTAGCACCTCACAGTCTTCAGAATCCTTGCTCAGTGTATATTGCTGAATTGGCAGCGATACACTGGGCGCTGGACAGCGTCGCCTCACGACCTGTTGAACACTATTACATTGTAACGGATAGTCTTAGCTCTGTCGAAGCTATCCGTTCAGTGAGGCCGGAAAAGCACTCGCCGTACTTCCTTGAGAGAATACGAGAAATTTTGAGTGCTTTAACCAGCCGCTGTTATGTCATTACCTTTGTCTGGGTCCCCTCACATTGCTCAATTCCGGGTAATGAGAGGGCTGACTCATTGGCAAAGGTAGGTGCAATTGAAGGCGATATTTATCAGCGTCAAATCGCCTACAATGAATTTTATTCTTTAGTCCGTAAAAATACCATCGTTAACTGGCAACGTAAGTGGAACGAAGATGAATTGGGTCGGTGGCTTCACTCGATGATCCCTAAGGTTAGCCTCAAACCATGGTTCAAAAGTCTGGACTTGAGTCGGGACTTTATTCGCACCTTCTCTCGACTCATGTCCAATCACTGTTCGTTAGACGCGCTACTCTTTCGTTTTAATCTTGCCGATGGCAATATCTGTGCTTGTGGCCAAGGTTACCACGACATCGAACACGTTGTTTGGTCGTGCGAGGTGTATCTTGTTGCCTGATCGAATTTAGAAAACTCTCTTCGGGCCAGAGGAAGACAGCCCAATGTGCCGGTGAGAGATGTGTTGGCTCGGTTAGACCTTGATTACATGTCCCAAATATACGTCTTCTTAAAAGTTATCGATCTTCGTGTGTGATTGTCCTTATATCCTTATATTTTCCTTTTCCTTTTCCTTCGCGAGAAATTAAATCCCTTCTTACTAACAATAGAATAAGGTGAAATGTAAATACATATTAGATATAAGATGAGAATTGAGTATGATGAATGTGAGTGCGAATGTGAGTGTGAACATTGTCAACATATCCTTATATCCCTTCCTTTTCCTGAAAAAAATGTCACCCTTCTAAACTCGAGCAAACCGCGAGTAATCGGTTCTCTACTTCATTAACACTAGAATTAATGAAAAATGATTATATATACTTGTAACAATACAGATAGGAGTTTGGCTCCTTTAAACTTATGTAACTGAGCCAGTAAAAATAAACGATTTAATAATAAAAAAAAGAAGAAGAAGAAGATAACCCACTTCCTGTTTTTTAGGTTTTTTCATTCAATCAGATCCTCCTCTTGAAATAAATATCAATAACGCCTAAATAGTACACAATCGCAATATTACAGAGAAGTTCAACTTTCGGTCTGTGACACCGTGCGTACAGGAGGGTTAATCAAAGACAAAGTATTCCTACGTCAAAAACCCCGGGGTATCACATTCACCTTCCTAATGGTTCATATCAGTGTCGTTTAATGTTTCATTCGTTATTGTTTTGAATTAATCACAAAAATGCATTGTGTATAAGTCAAGAATTTTTGCTGGATATAAATTTCACCTGTTTTCCGAACCTATATTTATGTAACCTCTCAAATCTACTTCTTAACTTACTTTGGCTTATAAACTAGCAACCAAGTCTGATGGTTAATACTCTACGCGTAACGGCACTGCTCGAAATCATTGCAAAGCTTGACATCAGACAAGACACCATTGTGGGTATGCAACAGAGTAAGTTTGAAATATTTCTCTTGAGCAGTTTCACAGAGCGTGAAATGTTGCGTTCGAGCATATCTGGTGGGTGGCAAATATTTCAAACAAACTTTCATTCGGGAAAAGAATACGAGAACTCGAATTCGATAGAAACATGTTCCAATGGTTTGATATTGAAACATTTTTGACCAGTCACAGGTTTCACGAAAAATGTGTCTGCTTTTTTATATTCTGAGGTTCAGTAATACCGATCCTAGTTCAGATCTCATATCTCTTATTCTTAGTTTCATGCCGTAGAGTGATTCTGAATGCAGTTCACCATCTCGATGTTCATTTTTTTTTATTCAATATACAAATTTCAGATTAAATGTAGAACAATAATATTATATACCCTCCGAACTTTCAATTGAATTATTATCATGTCTCCAAAACATTTATGAGTGGTATAATAATAAGGCCTCCGCATATATTATTGCATTGCACAGTCGGTGCCAGAGTGGTAACGAATTATTGTTGATGAAACTACACCACTAATCGATATTCATAACCGAAAACAAAATACAATTCGTTCAGGGGGTCAGTCGTGGCGAATGCAAAATTAGGTAACCCAACGAGGCCTGGCGGCCTCTAATCAACGTTCTTTTTTTTTTGTTGATGACCCACAAACCCATTCGGAACGTTTTATCACTCCGAAAAATTCATACACAACACTATTCCACCCGCCGACCGACCACATGAATGAGTTGTGTGATTATGCAATTGCGGAGCCCAGTTCCACAGAGTCTGCCCGTTTCAATGTTTCCATGTTCTCCTTGCGCCTTTTGTACCGTAAATTTAATTTAACGACCACATGCAATATCCACCGAAGAGTAGTCTGTTTTGGCTGGAGTCTCACGAATCTCAATCGCTCAGAGCGCACTGGTGTCGATCTTGGGGAGGGCTCACCAATGTTGACAGTGTGCCATACGCAACCATCAACCACAACACCAACTTGTCACCTTTTATGGGCGCAAGAGCCCAACACAACTGTGTTTGCATAATCATCGCCACTGCCATTCGAAATCTCATTCCGTTGAGCGCGATTTCATTGTCACCTGTGCAATTTTAAACCTTACCACCCCCTGCTAATGGAGGTGAACCGGGGATTATCGGAACAGCACCCAGTCACATAATACCTCGCTCCCTCACTCTCTCGCTATGTTTGGCGAGGTTTCGAATCAATCATGATGTGATGCGATCGGTCACTGTGTTCCATCCATTATTTGCAACTATTCTCGTGTGAATCCCATCATTATTCCGGCGTGTGTTATTTAACTGCAGAAAAAAGAGAAGTTCGATACTTATACTAAATGATGGTTTTGGGTATTTTCACCGTGCTCGAATGTTCAATTTTCCGCTTTCATTTACTCCACTCTGCGATGCGATGAGAGTTATTGTCATTGCCGGGGCTGTGTTCGTTTTATTACAATCCATTCAGGCGTAACTTCACGACTGAGAGATTTTCGCATCGGGTCATTAAAACGATTCCGCGCTGTGACGATCCGTATCGGTTTGTTTATGCTAGCATCAAATAATGATTTTTCAGTTGTGAATGCAATCTTTGGAAAATTCTGATATTCAAATAGCATCTATGTATTGAATATTTATGGATATTTTACCACGACCCACGAAAGCGAAAGTCATAGGCCTCGAGAGCTCCCGCTCGACCTACTACTGGTCACGGATCAACCATTGCTGCTGCTTGTGAGGGGTTATCTGCAGACGTTCTCGAAACATACATAGCTCGGATGCTCATTAGCACCGCGAGAAGAAGTGGCGCTTGTCACGATTTTCATGACTGCTCAATCATCCGGGTCGAATCGCAAAAAAAATCATACAAATGGAGGTTGAAACATCCGCACAACAAACAAATAACCCTGATTCGGTGGTGGTTCCATCGGAACCTGTTCATCAAAGTGTTGTCTCGAGAAGAAACAATTATCACCACCTCTCCCGCGGATCTTCCGCTTCACTGAGCATCCTCTGGCAGCGATGGCCTGGTTGACCGTTTTTGAACCCTCCCCGCCAACGTCAAGGGCTTTGACAGGTGATGGTTGATTGTGCTGTACGCGGGTGAAGGGCAAAGCAGTCATGGAAATAAACATATACATATTAGCTGTTGATTGTTAACAATTATTCAAGTGCAATTATTTGTTTTGCATACCTCGCGTTACTCTATAAATTCACGACGGTTTAAATAATTATGCGAAATAATAGATAGTACTGTTTTATGCAAATTTATGGGAATTAATATAAGGTTTGGCTCACCTAGAAACCGGAACCAAAAAACGGCTCAATCCCTAGATAACGGGATTGCTTGGAAATCCGACATCATCCTTCTGCACACGCTTTGTGCTATTTGGTCAATCTTAACAGCCATTTTGTTCCAATATCTGATCATCTGTGCAGTGCCTCGATTCAGATTCTAGTAGTCTCTTCGAGAATTTCTCACTGTATTTTATCTGATCTGAGGCACATGCCTTAGGCAAAATTTTAGCAAGGGAAGCTGTTCAAAATCGATCTTTAACCTTTGGATACTTCGTCAGCATCTGGTAATAACATCCGAGTGTGTAACCTCGAAACGTAGCTTACAATCTTATTCCGAATATTTATTCGTGTACTTGAGACATATTTAGAATCAGGATGCTGACAACGAGACCATAATTTCATTCTAGATCTACATTTGGAATCTGGGGGTCTCCGTAGCCACATTGGTTGCGCGTTCGCTTAGTAAGCGATCGATCGTGAGTTCAAAACTCAGGGCCCTCATTGACCATCTTTGTGTTGTTACAGAATAACTACGTCCACGCAACAATCATCAACGATGGAGATCGATTCACGGTCGAAATAAGATCGATTCATCCATACAACTGCTCTGCTCTGCAAGACACATCGGGCTGCTGTTCTATAAATAACTCAACAATGATCAATCAACTGTCTCCGCTGTCCGGTGGTCTCACTGGATAATGGAAGAACATATGCAATGGTATAGAAGGAATACTGGCAAATGGCAGCTGTGTAATATGCTAATTATAGATATGATAACAATGTGACATGTACACGATTAAAATTCGGCTCTGTTACAGCTAAAATGCTAATGAGCCTAAAATGAATAAATAGGATAAAAAAAAATACATTTGGAATCTGAATTTGAAATTTAGAATCTGATTGCTTGCTCTAGAATTGATTTCTGGAACTAAAATGGAATTAAATTCCGATATTACGATATGATTCTGCTTCTGGACTTGAATTGTAAAGTGGAAATTTGAAAAAAGTATTCGAATTCCAGTATATTGTAATATTTGAATTCCGTATTCAAATCGGAATTAGAAATATTCTTTTGGGAATCAGGAATGTCAATGAATTTGGAAGTTAAATCCTGTGAAAGTGTGTTGAATTTGAATCCGAAACAGGTATTTATATCTTGAATTAGCTGACCCGGCAAACTTCGTCCCGCCCAAAATTTGTTTTTTTTGTTATCAATACCTTCAAATATTCACGTTTTCTTGCTATGAGCAAGTTCGTGGGTCCAATCGCAGAACTGTTCATTGATTGATCTTCTATTCGACCCCGTTGAATTTACCTTTTACCTTTTACTGTAAAATTCCTGTAAAATTTTCGTTCAATATTTTCCAACCGCCTGCAAATAACATGTTTCTCCGTTACATGGAATAAATGTTTTATACAGAAAATATGATTGAATAAAGACAGACCTAAATCGGACAATTCCTTTTTCGAATTCTGCTCTTATCAACACATCCGGCGATCCTTTTTTGATATATATAGAAGAAGATATGACAGTAAAATCATTTTTCATCACATTAAAATCCGTTTCCAGTTTCGAATAAATTTGTAATTGTAAAACATTGTTTATTTTTCCGAATTTTCCATAGTTTTCCGAAAATTTTCAATTGCCATGTTTGGTTGGAATATTTTTGGTTGAATTATGTGCAATATTTTTATGGGACCCCCTCTCCATTTCAGAGGAGGGAGGGGTGTCATACCATTGAAGAAACATTTCTCATACACAAAAACCCTCACATCCCAAAATATATGTATGGCAGCTCCCCTTGGAGAGGGGGGAGGAGTGTATTCACCATAGGAACGTTTCGTGCCCCGTATGAGCTGCTCGTGAGCACTCGCCCGTCTCTATATTATAATGAAAAGTTTCAGTAACAATGTTGGAAATGTATCGAAGTAAGTGAAGTAAGTGTTTCAAGTATTTAAATAACATGATGTAAAATTTTTCATTCAAATTTCAACATTTAATAACTGGCTAACTGATTGGGATACGAGTTTGGGACCCAAATTATGGACCCTAATTGGAAGTCGGCACCAGACGTCGACACTATCCCTCTGTCATCGCGAATTACAATAAAAAAAAACATTCTTTGAAAGTATCAATTGAATAGCTAGAAAATGTCAACCACTTCTAGAATGAAAATCTCGCATTCTGATTGGTCGATAGGCATATACAGTTTGTGCTATCTCAGTTGTAGTGTAAAAATAACATAATCTAACGATAATAATGCAACAAATCACGTTGTGGAGATATAAATTACGTGACTGCGACATGCTCTATTAGTGACACTTTAGAAAACAATAAACCAACTTCATATGATAAGGCTGAGTTAATTTGAAAATATTGCTGCTTTGCCAATGGTTCGCGTAGCTCAGTGCAATCATTCCGTACAGTGTTTACCAATTGATCCATTCACTGAAAAAATCGCTTTCGTTCGTTCAAATATAATCATACAGAAGTCATTTCCCCCAGCGGCATTCTTTTGTTGTTACGTGCTACAAATCACGACACAAAAGAGAACGAGACAACTCTGCATCGGTTCGCACTTTACGATACACTTGCACACAAGCAAAACCGTCATATATGCAGTGCAGAAAGTTTATTTTCTTTTTTGTCTCTTTTTTGTCTCTCTGTTTGACTATGTTTTATCAATACAGGTATCATTAAACAATCCATCTGTAAGGTCGTGTACATCAGTGGTCAAATATTGTGATAGTCTAGACCAAAACAAAAGAACAAAAACCTACCACTCATTGACAACCTTCATATGCTAAATGTGGCTCCGTTTGCTTGATTAGTTTTCGAGTTATGCTGAAATTTGTGTTTCATTTGCATGGCAGGCCCCCCTTAGAGAGCGGGAGAAGTGTCTAACCACCATAGAAATATTTATTGCATCCTAAAACCTCAATATGCCTAATTTGGTTTCATTTGCTTGAATAATTCTCGAGTAATGTAGAAATTTTTGTTTCATTTGTATGGCAGGCCCCCCTTAGAGACGAGGGTGGAGAGTCTAACCACCATAGAAATATTTATTGCATCCTAAAACCTCCACATGCCAAATTTGGTTTCGTTTGCTTGATTAGTTTTCGAGTTATGCAGAAATTTGTGTTTCATTTGTATGGTAGCCCCCCCGTAGAGAGGGAGAGGAGCGTCTTATCATCATAGAAACATTTATTGCACTCTAAAATATCCACAGGCCAAATTTGGTTTCATTTGCTTGATTAATTCTCGAGTAATGCAGAAATTTGTGTTTCATTCGTATGGCAGCCCCCCTTAGAGAGGGGGAGGGGTCTCGAACTATCATAAGAACCTTCCCCGACCCCAAAAACCCCTGCTTCCGAGTCCATAAGAATCAGACAGACAGACAGGAATCCATTTTTATAGATATAGATTAAAAATTAGAATCGACTCTCTGAATCAGAGACCTGTTCCCAAACTTATGCTTGAATCCGAGTTTCTATTTCTAATTCGTTTCTGGATCGGAATATGAATCTGAAACTATGTAGAAGTCATAGATGGGTTGTATTCGTGACACGACCGCATAGTTGACGTAGGATTCTGTAAGGCTGTCTGTTTCATGCTGATTTTGAATATGTTTGAAAAATTACATCTGTTTACACAAGATATAAGCAGAGAAGATTCAGAATAAGAAAGAAGCAATAATGGTATTTAAACGTAGGATATTAATAGGAAGTTAGCTAGGTTTTTCAAGTTGGGTTAGACCTCGGCTATCATTGCGACGACGAAAGCTACGCCTGAATATCCCCGCCTGTGTATACCGAACCTGAACGTAAACGGAATGAGCGTAAATGGAAAATTGTAAAGCGCTATTTGAATCTCTCTCTTTACGCGCTCATTAATAAATAGCGCACGTGAGCGACGTTAGTATTAGTGTTGCTAGAATTTCAGCCATTGGGAGCACTGATCGGTCACCGAAAATCAGCCAAATTATAGTTTAACGGTGCACCCGTGGCCGAGTGGTTAGCGTCTCACATTATCATGCCGGGTGTGCGGGTTCGATTCCCGTTCTGGCCGGAGGATTTTTCGTCAAAGAAATTTCCTCAGACTTGCACTGTGGTCACGCGTATTCTAGAGCTTGCCCCTCGGAATACATTCAAGGCGTGTTATTTGGCTTAAGAAATCTCAACTAAGTATTAATGAATGACGCTAGTTAATGCATATGTTGAGACGGCAAAAGTTCCACAGGGAACGTTAACGCCATACAAGAAGAAGAAGAAATAGTTTAATTATTCGTAGTTTAAAGAAAAGTAGAATAGAATAAATCATTGTTTTAATAAAATAAACCTTTTGTGTGAACAATAAAACTGTGATCTAGTGTTGTCACTTTGTGTAAAAGGAAAAAATAGGGCTTTAAAGTGACCCCTATTCAAACTAAAGAAAGTGCAGTTACAATAATTTGTAGATAAGGGTACCGTCACAGATTCGGTAACTATGTACCGGAAAATCATTTGGAACGGCATGAATAATAGTTACAACTCGCAACAACATCGTTAAACTCATTGATAATGATTTGATGGCCCTGAAAAGGGCCTTTTTGATTGACTGTTGAGTATTGTTTGTTCACTCCACCAGTGTCACAACCAGTCGTTGGATGGGCCGTATCACGATAGAAGATGCCTCGATTATATACAGATTCGATTATATACAATTTTGGACTCGATTATATACAATTTGAAAAAAAATTCGAGGGATTGTATCCGAGACACGACCGCTTAGGACGTAGGACTACGCAATCGTTTTTTTTAAATTTGGTTTATCATTTCGGATATTATTTGCGAATACGTCGAAATTTCATAAATAACTCTCTAGTAAAAAGTTCCGGGGACCTTGAAAAGTTTTAATGGCTTACGTGGTTTTGTAGAATCATTTCGAGAAGAAACGATTCTTTCTTACCTTTCCGAGAACAATACACTAATTGGTCATATGTCACCATTTGTTTCACGCATTACACTGAGTATTTAACGAGAGGCGTCTTCCGTGCATCGGCATTCAACAAGCATCAAACACACGTCTAACAGATGCACACAGTAGCAGCGATAAAAATGAAACGTCGAAACACACTTCATGTGAAATATTCGCTAGCGTTCACAGCTCGAGGCGAAACATAAAACACAAAACGAGCGAATAAGCGACCTTTGTTGTTTCGGGCACAGAAAGATTCTGAGAATTTTCCTAATAGGAGATGCAATACTTATACGCTAGCGACAGCTCACTTACTATGCAAGAGTGGAGTTTACTTCGCAAATATTCTTTTTTCGCTATCCCCCTCGTTGTTTCTATTCTAGCCGCTGCATAAGTTGCCCGTTATTGACAGCTCTGTTCGGGAAAGCACACAAATGGACAGAACAAATGTATGGGGAAATGGGAATGCTTCCAATTTTCATCAATTTAAACCATATATAGAGTACTAGCTAACACGGCAAACTTCGTCCCGCCCATTTACTTGATTAATTCTCGAGTAATGCAGAAATTTGTGTTTTATTTGTATGGCAGCCATCCCTAAGAGAGGGGGAGGGGTATCTAACCACCATAGAAACATTCATTGCACCCTAAAGTTTCCATATGCCTAATTTGGTTTAATTTGCTTGATTAATTCTCGGGTAATGCAAAAATTTGTGTTTCATTTGTACGGCAGCCCCCTCTAAGAGAGGGGGAAGGAGTATCTTAACACCATAGAAACATTTATTGCATCCTAAAACCTCCACATGCCAAATTTCGTTTCATTTGCTTGATTAATTCTCGAGTAATGCAGAAATTTGTGTTTCATTTGTATGGCAGCCCACCCTTTGAGTGGGGGAAGGACTGTCTAACCATCATAGAAACATTTATTGCACCCTAAAACTTTCACATGCCAACTTTGGTTTCGTTTGCTTGGTTAATTTCCGAGTAATGCAGAAATTTGTGTTTCATTTGTATGGCAGCCCCCCCTTAGAGAGGGGGAGGGGTCTCAAAATATCACGAAAACCTTCCCCGGCCCCAAAAACCCCTACATACCAATTTTCATGTCGATCGGTTCAGTAGTTTCCGAGTCTATAAGAATCAGACAGACAGACAGACATCACTCCATTTTTATATATATAGATAGATAGATAGATAGATAGATAGGATTGTAATGTATAGCATATCAAACAAATCTTAGAACATTTCCGATTTTTTGGAGGCGATCTGGCGTAGTGGTAACATCCATGTCTCTCACGCTAAAGGTCACGAGTTCAATTCTCACTCCCGACATTCTTCCAAAAATAGAAGTAAAAAGTGACGAACCAGCCAAATGAGTTGAAAATCACTATAATACAGATAAAAAAAAAAAAAAATTTCCGATTCGATTGGTATGCAAATCATTAAAATTCGTTCGCAGCAAAAATAGTTATTAAAAACTTTATTTCATAAAAACATGACCTGTTTTCTGATTTGGCACCCTTTATGTAAGACGTAGTACTACGTCAAAAATGAGTCAAATATGACTTATTTCAAGAAAAAAATGTAACCTTTCAACGTTAAAGTGAAATTTAACTGGCTATTACAAAAACAGTGGGGTAAAAATCGCGATTTTTTGAGGTTTTGCTTGAATTTTCACCAGTAATTGTTTATATCTATATTGCAGCGAAATTAAGAGAGATAGAAATTGGGAGTCAAAGAACAATTTGTAGATTGGTTAGAGACTTTAACTCTATAACTCTGTCATTATTGAAATTCGAACATATGCTTAGAAGGATTTTTTTTTTCATCAAATCTGATCGTCTATCACCTCCTGAGATTCTGGAAAAAAATGGTTTTTTCATGTGAGAAAGGTGTTTTCTCACTTTAAGGGGATGAACCAAAAAATAAATTCTTTATTTTCAATAAACGAAAAATATATGCATAAAAATCGAATTAAAAAAATGTTTTTTGGCTCCATAATATACAGTGGAAAGAAATCCGAGACTGTATATAATCGAGTCCGCCCTGTATAAGCTAATTATAATTGTCGAAATGAACTATCAATTTCTCTCACCACAAAAAAAAACATGTTACTCCGTTATATAGAATACATATCCGATATGGTGAAGATAATTTTCCTTTAAATTTTTTTCTTCCTGAGTTTGTTTATTCAACCCGTTGCCATCTGCGCTTCAAAGTTTGGATTAACAACACCTAGTATGACATGTAGAACATATGAGAAATCACTTTTTCAATTTTTTTTTCTCGCCACATGAACTTTCCATGGATGAAAATAAACACATCGATTTTTATTTATGAAAATTGAAATAACTCGTTTCATATTTGATGTCATTTCTACCACAACTGCTACCATAAAAAATTCACAATTCTAAGTTTTGAAGTCTGTGTTAGAGAAACACATTTCGGTAGGAACAAAAATTGTCCCAAGTTGCATGTATTTGCAACTTCCCCCCTAGTATGTTCCCGAAAGACGTAATCCTACGTCAAAATATGATCTACATTTTTCGATTTGGTTTCCCAAATCTGAAGTTATCAATTTGAATCTGACACCGGAGAACGGAATTAAAACTCAAGAATCTGGTATTTCAGTTCGGAATCAAAGTCAAAATCATGGATCATAATTCGAGTCTTGATCTGAAAATGTATTCTGGAGCATGGATTTGAAACTGAAAGGATTTAAATCGGTATTCGCCACAATCTGAATCTAGAATATGGATTCAGATTAAAAATCTGGAACGGAGGTTTGTCATTGAAATTCAATTCAGGGTTTGGAATCTTGACACAAATTATCAAATATGCAATACGCTACCTAGAATCCTGAATTTGAGATTATTCCGAAACGATTTGAACCTTATTTTGAATGACAAGGAAGGTACGTCAATCTGGAATTCGAATCTCAAAATTTTGGATCTGAATCTAAACCTTGGAAATACGGGAATTAAAAAAAATTGATGTTCTGTAATCCACACAAAACTGTACACGAAAAAGTAACTGGGAAAGTATTCGACAGAAAGTATAAGGGTAATGTCCAAGACACGACCGCAAGGTTAACGTAAGGTTACGAAATTATTGCATTCTATTCGCCTGTTTAACACTTTCGACATATCTCAGGAAGGAATAAAATTTAGTAGAATTCTTTGGATGTTTGTATCATTCAAAAATAAATTTGCTAAGTTTCATATCAAATCCCAGCCTCTACACCCAAAATTAATTTTTAGCACATGTTTTGTCAACCCGATTTATTAAATTAAATAAGCCTAAAAATAACAGAAAATGGGCTGCTCCCCAATAATTAAATATCATGTCTATAAAATATATGCTATAGCAATATAAAATCAATAAGAGCGAGCGAAACAGGAGACACATTGCATTGAAAGCTTTTCATATAGTTTGCCAAATACACGACCCAGCCCGAGACAGATATAGATTCTAAATTTGGCTTCTGAATCCGAGATCTGAATCGGTAACATAATTCTGATTACAGAATCCCAATCTAGAAACTTAGGTCGGACATCCAGGAAAAAATAGTGTTCGGAACACGGAATCTTGACTCTGTTTCTCAGATTTAATCGATTGCAGAAGAAATCCGGTACCTATGAAATCTGAAGTTGCATCTTGAACATGAACTCAGGATCGAATATAATTCATGAAGCTGGAACCTTGGTTCGGAATTCAGGTTTTGAAATCTGAATCTGGATTATGGAATTTTTAGTCTGGAAACTGAACTTGAAATCTGAAGTTCAAACAATAATGTAGAACTTGAGTCTGCATTTGGATTCTTGATCTTGATCTTGGACTCTGACATTGGATTTGAAATTGAATTCTGAACGTGAATTATGGATTCACATTCGAAACAAATAGATTAATCTGTATTCTGGATCCAGGATTCAAATTTGAAGTTGCAATTATTTTTTTTTTTAATTTTGTAACTAGTAACTAGTAACTTAGCTTAGCTGCAAAAACATTCGCAGCTGTTTTTGACAGTGTGGAAGATAGGTCAGAGCCTCATTCATCGGATTCTGTAGCAAAACTTGAATTGGGACGTTTTTGCAGTTGAGTTATTAACTAAAGAAAAAATTGATGAAGAGAAATCGATCGAGTCACTTACACCCCTTGCAGGCCCCTAAGCCCCTCAAGTTATATCAACACCATCACATTCACTAGGCTGGGAGTGCATAATAATGAAAGAATGGTGGTCCAAGGGCAAACCTCCAAAAATCTTTTATCAGTGCACAATGGTCCATTTAAGGCATTTAAGTGGAAATTATCATTTAGAACTCGTTTTTTCATGATCACCCTAATGCAACTTAGAAAAAAGCGTTAAATCGATTATTTTAAAAGATAGAAAAAAGCTTTGTTCTACAAAGTTGTTTAAAATAACTGGGGCTACAACATTGTTGAGCTATGTTCATCTCTATCTATAAAGATAAGAAAGTTAGATTTTTCATTTCATCGACAATTTAGGCCACCCTATTTTTGATAACATAGAAATGAGCGCTCTATCATATGTAACAACTTTGTCTAAGACATTTTTTGTCTAAACTATAAATATCTCTCACAAAGTTGTTTTTAGCGCCTTCTATCTGAGTTGCATTAGGGTAGCTATGAAAAAATTGTTTTTTTTTACTCTAACTTTTATATTTAAAATTCTACATCAAAATGGTCTTCGTACGACTTATAGGGCTTATCAATACCAACATTTTGCGATGCAGAACATGTCAATATCTTAATCCTGCTCAAAGTTACTGATGGGTTTTCATCCAAAAACTCATGACTTACATTTTAATTTACTCAAGCACAAAAAATAACATAGTTTTGAAAATCACATAGAGTGAAATCTGTTCTTTCAAATTCCGTCAACAAACATTTTTTTTATTTTTGCCCCAAAAAATGACAAATAAATGAAAAGAGCGTGTGTTTTGAGAAGAAATATCAATAACTCTAAGTAAAGTTGAGATATTGACAAGTTCTTCATCGAAATTTTTTTGTATTAGTATGCTCTTAAAGTATTGCGAAGACAGTTTGCGTGTAAAATTTGAAATATAAAAGTTAGAGCAAAAAAAAACAGTTTTTTCATGGTGACCCTAACGTAACTTAGAAAAAAGACGCTATATCGGCTAGAGAAAAACTTCGTTCTACAAAGATGTCTCAAATAATTGGAGCTACAACATTGTCGAACTATGTTTACCTCTATCTATAAAGATAAGAAAGTTAGATTTTTTATTTTATCGAAAATTTTCGAAAAGTTTCGAAAATTCTTCGGATTCACAAAATCTGACATCAATTTCAACTCTGTAATTTGAACTGAACCCATCATCTCTTTTTCCAAGCGAATTAACTTTATAGGTTAAATCTTCTGTAATGAGAAAAAATTATCAATCAATAGAACAGCAATTCCACGAAAAAAAATCTACCGAAGAAAAAAATGGCTCTGATTTTGCTCGAAATTCGAATGAACGAGGTCGCGAAAAAATTTAGACGCCTTTTTTTATGTCTCACCCCTAGGTGGAATTTATAATTAGGGTAGAATGGACAAAATTCATGCTATGGTGATCTGAAAAATGAGCTGTTTTTTCTGCTTGTCTTCAAATATAATATAAAAAGAAATGGCATCTACGCTCGACATAAATCATGAAAAAAAAACTTTTTTTTTTTAAACTATTGTGAAATTACTACTAAAATATCATTCATATGCGTTAAAAACGCAGATAGGTCGAGCAGTACCACCCTAATTCTGAATTTTGTGCCCTAAGGGAAAAATAAAATACACGCATCTGAAATTTTTAGAAACTAACAAGTACACGAGGTTAGAGTAAAATCAGAGCTAATTGTTGTTTTGTAGATTTTTTTTCTCCATATAGGAACGCGACATATAGTCAGTTTGTGTATTGTTCTTGCGAGGACAAAGAGATTCAATTAACCTTAGGAGAAGAAAACTACGCAAACCATATTGGCTCTTTTCAGTACAGAAAAAAGTCTCAAACTTCGTTTCATCTCTCTACAATAATTTCGTTGCCCTACTCCAACAATGCGGTCGTGTCTGTGGCGTGCCCAGGCATGCCCCTTCTAATTTTGTTTATAAAGATAATGATTCGGGATATAGGCGAAAGATTCGAGATGTATTATGAATTTGGTTCCGAACAGGTTTGAATGTTGGGAATGTTGCAATATATCTTCTCCACGTTTGTTTTAATATTTATGGGATTATTCTTCGTCAACACCTAGTAATTTATGGAATGATAGCTGAATTGTTTGATTCTTTTCTTTTGTTTTTTGAAAATAATGATCATTCAATATTTTCTAATTGCTTTGATACCAATGATCCACTTTTTTAACATAAGGCAATTTTATTCTAGAAAAAAAATTTCAACGAAAAAACATGCATTGATGTGTCGAACTAAATCGGAACAGTTTCAAATCCCAACTCACTGTCAAATACAAAGCAATTCCACGCCGAATCTGCTGAATTTAATCCTCTTGATAATTTTTCTTTTCGAATCAGACAGTTGCTTTATAGCAAAATCGAGAAAAACGTCAATAATTATGGATACGCCCTCATAATTGATCAAGTCATAGTGAAAATGAGAAGCTTCCAGCAGCGATATTTGAGAAAGAAAAAAATCTAGGAAATTATTCTAATACATATCATACTCAATCATCGTGCACACAAATCCCAACCTACACGTTGTGTGGGAGATAAGCTTGAATAGATGATGAACAGTTCTGTGACAAATGTGATTTGGGTTCTTTTTTCGAAAAGCCCGATTGACAATTAAGAGTTAATCGATTGGCAAACCATATATCCACTTCCTCGTATTAGTTCAACTGAAGCACACCCATCATATAGCCAACGACTTCGGAAAGAGCATTTGGATTGGATTCGATCGATTCTGAATTTCAAATATCGATTAAATTCAATCGGATGACCAAATATGATTAAATTATTTGAATTATTCAATAATATTCAAATGGGCATGAGATAGTTTAGAATACATAATGATATTCGATTTTATATATTGCTCAGTGACGGATGTTATAATTAGTTCCTTTTTCAGCTAACGATCCTGTACAATATATGCTATAGCGCCGTGATACAAACATATGATGGATGTTCATCCAAATTCCTATTGGATCTAAATTTTTTTAGAGGACTGAATTGGATAATGATAAAAAAATATTCTTTCTCTGTTGGTTTCGGTAATTTACTTCTACAACTGTGTTTTTAAAATAATCTATTTGAATTGAATCAATGCATATATACTACATAGTTCATATAACATTATTTTCTATTTTTCTTTTTTTCTTTATACTGAAATTGTTGTTACAGAGATGATCCTGACATATACCATATAATCGAACATAAACCTCAAGCAAATTTCACATTATCACAATGTCAAATGAAGCAATAACTCTGAAATTGAATAGTTGAAATGCTACTGGTCTTCAACGATGCAATTAAAGTTAGATGTTACCACGGGAAATGACAATCAGAGCACCATTTTTCACTCGCATTACGCCAGAGATAATCGGAAACGATGAAAGCCAAAGGCGACCAACGAAAGCGAAAATTAATAGTAGTCTCTTTTGTGGCAGCAGTGAAAGATCACCCACCTCCACTCGGAGACATGGGGGTTCTCACCACAAGGTGAGCCCCGCTGGTAGTCTGCAAAACAGTGCTAATTTTATGTGCGAAAACACTGTTGTTATTCAATTGGAAGACAGAAGCTGACGACAGCCATATGCCAGTGGATGGATGGGTCTTAGGCAAGAGTTTGAAAATTTTTCCAATCGAAAGCTTTGTTTTCTTCGCTCCATTCCGATGATGGTTACTGCTGCTATTCTCGTTTGTTGTTGATATTTTGCCATATGTTAGACAGGGTGGTCCATCAGAACTTGTCTCACTTCTGAAAGGCGCGCGGTTTCATTAAGGACGTCATTTAGATGGTTTGATTTTGAAATGTGTGTTAAAAAATTATATTAAATATTTCTAAAATTTCAGTTTGGATTGTTTTGTTCTTGGATCGTTTGTTTTGCCAGAGGCGACGCGTGACCAAGTGAGCTACCTGTCCAATCATCAATGGTGTGCGTGTTTTCTATCGTTTCCATTCCAGCGCATTAGTAGTAGTGATCGCTTCATACAGAAGAGCGCACTTGAAGATGCAGAAAAGTGTTTGAATGACAACGGGCTCAGATGAAATGTTTGATCCCGGTAATCTTTACTGCTTATCTGATTACATTCTTCACGGTGAACAACTTTCACCTATACAGAAAAGAAAATAAGGATATTCGGGATAATAGAGAAATTACAAATAAGTTACCTTCGATAATTCCCCATCGTTATTTACAAATTTTCTGAGATTGTCTACCTGTTCTATGAACAGTTTGGACAGGTGGGCGAGACCCCACTGTGGTTTGCTATGGGTTACCTTGTGTGTACAATATTTTAGGCCAAACATTAGAAAAAAATCGTTCTGATGGTTTTCAAATTGTTCATATATCTATTATCTTAATTTAAAATCTAATAAATATATCTGTTTATATATTTTTTGGAAAACTGAGAATATTATGCATGAAACATCAACAATTTAGGTACTCTCGGTTTTTTTCTTTTTTAGAAACTTTAGAACATTTTGTAAATTTTATATCGCCTCACCAATTTCAGAACATTTTATAACAAAGGCAAGATATTTGAATGAACTTTTTAGGAAAAACTGCGAAAGTTTATTTTTAAGCGAAAATATTTAAAAAAAAGATCTGAGAGCCTTGAGACCCTAGCTTTTGCGTGATTTTTTGGGATGTTGAAGCTTTTTGAAATATGCATGACTTCCCTAGAAACTTCGTTAAATATATATTTTATTTGCTGTAAAAACATATAAAATTGGTCAAGCGATTCTAAACTAAATTTTAGTTTTTAATTAAAGTATATTCGTTTAAATCAGCAGAAAGAAGAAAACATCAAATATCTCAAGTCGAAAAAAAAATACTTTCTGTATGTCTAACAAATTTGTTTTGCTTTTGTTTGTTTCATTCAGTTGAGAATTACAGTATGGTAAAAATGGCGGCCAGACGGCAGAAATTGTGAATCGTGTTTATGGTCCCAAAAATATGTAGACTTTCCTACAGTATTACAGTTCGGACTCGATTATATTACCTTTTTTTTCAACAATTATTTTCAAATCCTATACATAATCAAATCTCAAGAAAACGATTTTTTCATTAATGTATGAATGTCAAATATTAATAGAAAAATAGCTTTTTTGGATTGTGTCACATTTACCCGAAACCCACTCACCCGAATGACAGTTACCCGAAAGACATTCACCCGAATGTAACAAATATCCGAAAGCGACAGCTACCCGAATGTAACATCTACCCGAATTGACACTTACCCGAATGCGACATTTACCCAAATGCAACAATTACCCGAATGTAACATTTACCCGAGAATGTAACATTTACCCGAATGCTACAGTTACCAGAATGTAACATCTATTCGAATTGACGCTTACCCGAATGCGACATTTACCCGAATGCAACAATTACCCGAATGTAACATTTACACGAATGTAATATTTACCCGAATGCGACAGTTACCCTAATGTAACAATTACCCGAAAGCGACATTTACCCAAAAGAAGAATACATTCAAATAATACACAAATTTTACTATATTTGTATTTGTATTTGTATATTTAATTCTGATCAGTGTTATATAAAGATCATATTTGTCTCATACTTTCATTTCCATTCAAAAAGTATTTTTCGTGGGAAGTACAATTCGAGATAAATTTTGGATAAAATCCTTTTCAAAATAATGAAAAGTGAAAGAATGCAGTTTTATAACGTATTATTAAGTCCATCCATTCTTATGGATGACGCAGCTCGTTTACGAACGTCGGACGCCATACGTTTATCTGGTGCATCACGTTTGCAACCAGGCAATCAAAATGCATGACATGCATAATTAACCGGGCAAACGTAATGCACCAGGTAAACGTATGCAGTCCGACGCTCGCTAACGCTCGGACCTGATCGTCTCCTATGTTTCAAACAAACCGGGCAATTGGTCTAACACAGGTTTGCTTGCGAGAGGCCGCCGCTTTCGACGGCGAGTCGGCGGCCTACTCGGATTGCGTCACCTCGGCGGCTTGGTGTCGCCTCGATTCCTTATCCTCGTTAAATGGGGACTTCGTCCCCATTACATTGATCTCAAAATAAATTTCATCACGAAATAATAAACTCATGATAAAAATTGCGCTGCGGCTGCAAATACGTAAGTACCATTTTTTCTTATCTATTCTTTTCACATTTTCATTAAAAAAAATTATGTTAAAGTTACCTGTTTAATTTTCGGAATATTTCATAACCCATGCTCATTTCTGAATGATCTCTTGGTCTTAAAGAGCAATACGGAAAGGAAAGAAGACAGCATGTCAATTGTGCCTACACTAATTTCTAAAAATAACACAGCGAAGTCTTCAACATCTTTTTCGATTTTCCTCATTACAATTTCTCAGTTTACTTCGTAACTTCCTAACAGCAGATTCGACAAAACTGATTTGTCGGAATTTTTCCTTCTTCATTCAGGTAAACATCCCATTCGGGTAAATGTCGCATTCGGGAAAACGTTCGCATTCGGGTAAATGTCCATTCGGGTATATGTTGCATTCGGGTATTTGTTACATTCGGGTATGCGTTACATTCGGGTAAACGTGTTTCGGGTGAATGGGACACAACCCTTTTTTCTGACTCGATTATGTATTGGATTCGAAAATTAACGTTGAAAGTGAAATTGCGATTATATATAATCGAGTCCGACCTGTACTGTTATAAAAGAACATCGTGATGCAGGACATAAACAATTTGATTGAACTTCCTCCAGGTTACAAAATCAGGATACTTGAACATTGGGATTTCTTTAACGCCAATAATCAAAATCACATTTATGGCTTTCAACAAAAAATATTTTTTACAGCTTGATCGCTGGGGTTAAATGTTATATTCTCAAATTCTCGGTAGAATTTCGAGGTTTGTTGAAATGTTATTCCAATCAAATGGCAATTAGCAAACAATGTGTAATTTAGGATATGTATTTTTCCACAGAAATCAACAAATCTATTTGATATCATTGTCATATTGAATTATTTATCGTTATCCTTCCAATATTTTGAAACGGTTTTATTTAACTTGCCCTGTATGTGATTATCCTTATATCCTTATATCCTTTGCGTGCAATTGGTCCCCTTGCTACAAACAGTAGAATAAGTTGAAATGTAAATACACAATAGATATACGAATAGATTTAAGAATTGAGTGTGTGAGATTATCATTATTGTAACAATTTCCTTATAGCCCATCCTTTTCCTGAACAAATATGTCACCCTACTAAACTCGAGTAGACCGCGAGTAATCGGTTTTCTACCTTACTTACCTTAGATTTAGAAAATGTTTATGTATAGTAATAAAAATATAATTAAGAATTCGTCTCCTTTAAACTTATGTAACTGAGCCTGTAAAAATAAACGAATTTAATAAAAAAAAACTTGCCCTGTAGCGCTTTACCACATCAATAGAAACTTGAACCCCTTCCTGTTGACCAATTGATCAGAAATTTAGAACACACCCTTAACGCTGCAGTCATTATAAAACTGCGTATTTCATTTTAAAAATCCAAGATGGCGGCCGCTACAAAGTGGCGGATTACATATGTTCTCAAAACCCCATCAATATGGGTATCAAATAAAAGGACTTGACTAGTAGAACACAATTATACATAATAAATGTAAATCCAAAATGGCCGCAAGAACAAAATGGCGATATATATTTTTTATAACCCAATAAATATGGGTATCAAATGAAAGGGATTGACTAGTAGAACACAGTTATTTATAAAAAAATGCAAATCCAAAATGGCTACCACCACAAAATGGCCACAATTACATATTTTCTCAAAACAAATCCCATCAAAATGGGTATCAAGTGAAAGGGCTTGACCAGTAGATCACAGTATTTTATGGAACATTCAAATCCAAGATGGCTGCTATATCAAAATAGTCAATTACTTTTTTACATGGTTTCATTCAAACTGCCCTGTTGTTTGTATGTATGTTTGTATCTCTGTAGGGTTGTCCCACATTAAAGGGGCTAGTACACTATGGAAAAATGAAAAAATTAAAAAAAAACATATTTCTGGCTTAGAATGTTCTCTGGGATGTCTACTTTACTGTAGTTTTTGTCCCAGGTTTGTCCGATGCTCCGTTCCAAAGTTACAAGCCCATTAGTGGACCTAATGGGCTTGTCTTTGCGTAAGAAGCGCGGATCCAACATTTCAAACGAGTTTTCCTCGGAACCATATTTTGCAAACTGGTGGGAGTTCTACGGAACGGTCCATCCGATTTTGATGAAATAGTTTTTCCTAGATTCTCCACTAAATTTCCTGTCATTGTACGTAGGATTTTTTTTATATTTTGAAAAATAAATTTTTTATGAATGTTTTTGTCTCGATTTTTGAGGCGAAAACGCTTTTTTTTACAAAAAAAATCGCAATTTCGTCAAAAATCATTTTTTTGGAAAAATCCTACGATTACAGAATATTTATCCAAGATCACGTAAAAAAATCATTGGTTGAAATCGGTCCACTAGAAAAACTTGTAGATCTCCCACTAGTTTACAAGGTTTTTGGCTGCAAGGGTTCAACAAACCGGTTGCGGCTATTCAGGGGACTGTCCAATTGACATCATTTATGTTTGTTTGTTAAGTAATATATGCATAATAAAACGGCGATATCAGATAAATCATAGTAATTTATTTTCTCGTTGAAAAAACTCGCGAAAATCACATATTTTTTATGATGTTCATAGTGTACAAATTTGCCTCCATTCTTTTTAACTTATTGATCTGAAATTTGAAACAAACCTTTATCTCTGCTGTCATTTTAATACTGTGTATATTACATTATCTTGAAAAATCCAATTTGGCCGGCGGTAAATGAATCACTTGACTTGGAGAACACACTACATTATGAGCAACATAAATTCAAAGAGGTGTAGGTTTTTTCTTGTAGTCCTCTCAATATCGGTATAGAATGAAATAATTTGACTAATAGAATACGGTACATCATCAAAATATTCCGAAGAAAATTAGGTAAGAAATAAAATTAAAAAAAGTTGAATGGTTTTATTGTAGAGATGTATATTAATCATACACATAATGTACTAAAAACTAGAAAATAAAAAAGTAAAAAAAAACTTTCTAAGTTAAACGGCTTAATGTACTAAAAGCTAGAAATTAATTGGGCAAGTAGCAGTTAGTAGTTATCACTTCCTTTCCTTCATTAATCCAGGGCATGAGACTAAAATAAAATCGTGGGGCTCGTCGGATTTCCATTATCCACAGTTAGTTGTTTCATATATGTTTTTTTTTTAACTTTTCTTGATTCAATCTACTCAACATTACCATCATTCGTTTTTCCCGAGCAGCAACAGGTCTAATGCCAATCGCTTCCAGTGATGATGGGTTTCAACATGAAAACCGAAACGGATCGGAAATTAGTTTCACAACTCATAGAGAAATATTGTTGCACTCTCTTCCAAGCCGGCTCCGATCGTGTAACCTACTATAATCGATACCCCGTTGGCGTTTGCACCGGGTCTAGACGAGGTCATTTTGGAATATCAAATTGCTCTGCTACCACAACGACAACCGACTGCTACTGCTGTTGCTACAACTGAAAACCGGACGGCTCAATGTAAGCCAACCGTGATTAGATCAAATCCAGTTCAGTTCTTATGCTGCGCCACTAATTCATGCCACTGTGTGTCTTTTCTACCCAACGGTTGATTTTGTCAACGCATTTTTTTAACTAGCGCAGAACAGTTGTAGTGATTTATTGCCTCACTTCCTGCCTGTGCCTCTTATGCTCGCGGGTTGTGCTGGATCCAAGGCTACTTGTGATCAGCTAGCTACTTGTGGCGAATTTCCGAACGGACCGAAGCAGCGGTGGTCGTCATAACTTGGTGTCACCTCGTTTGAGCTGAACCGATTAGCAGAACCAGCATTGAATTATTCATGATGCGATGATCTAATCTTCATTCCGCATGTCCGTCCTCCGTGTGTGCGATCGTAGTTTTTGCGGGGCACTTCTTTCGCACTGTTTAACTGATGTGTTGGAGAAAGCGATTCATTTAGGACGATTCAATTGGTTGTTTAATTTCCGATTTCGTCGAAGCGGGGGTGGTCGATATAAAGACTATTGGGAGGTTTGTTTGCGTTATCAGTACTCTGTGTTTCCTCGAATCAACAGCATCACATCGACGGTACAATGTTTTCCAAATTGGTGAGTGCCAAAACGATAAACTCTTATGGAGGCTTTCTAAACATATTCCTTTTTTTATAGCTAATTCTTGCATGCCTGCTGGTTGCCACCGCCTTCGCTGAGCCTGGCTTCGAACATCCCTCGCTTAGCTATGGCGCTAATCTCTTGGGAGGATTTAATCCCGAGTTGTACACCACTGTCAAAGCCCTATCTCCCCTGCAGTACGGATCATCCTATCCACTGTTGTACTCCGCCGCCGCACAGCTGTACGCAAATTCCCTGCAAAAGCCCGTCCGGCAGTACGCCAGTGCTCCCCTCCAGTACGCAAGTGCCTTCCCGGTAAGCTACGCTGCCCCCGCTCCCCTAGCTTACACCAACCAACCCACTAGCCACCTAACATACGGAGCAATTCCCTCTCCGCTAACCTATGCCGGGCAGTCCTTTTACAACCCCCAATACGCTTCGTACGCAGCCGCTCCCGTTTACACCCCCACATTGGCATACGGTAGCAGCAGCAGCAGCGGCGGAAGCGGAAGCGGAGGCTCACCATCAGCATCAGCCCTCAATTACGCCGCTGCTGCTGCCGCCGCAGCCGCCAACGCTCAAGCTCTCGGAAATTCTGCCTACACCACTGCCACTTCCGTCCAGGGAGCTCTGGACGCAGCTCTGGGACGGTCTGCCGAGCTCTTCTACGGCCGCAGAGTACCATTTGCATTTACCGGTCAAACTGCCGCGGGTGCAGCGACCCAAGAAGCCGCACGCCAAGCGGCCGCCGTCCAATTTCCTTCGGCTTACAATTCGGCGTCGGCCCTGGTGGAAACACCCGCGCAGGCTCGATCAGATAGTCAATAGGATCCGATGGTTCGAGAAGCACCTCCGGAGGAGCCACAAGCTGGGGGAGGAACGCTAAAGACCGGAACTCTCTTCTTACCGCGCAGGCGAAATTGATGTTTTGATTTTATTTCGCCAAACCCTCGCACCGTTGTTGTTTAATTATTTATTCTGTTGATACTAGTTAGTGTTATAGATAATTACAAATAAAATGGAAAAAAATGAAAAGAGTGATAAAAATAAGGGTTTTTTATTTTAATGAGAGAAGGTTTTGTGAAAGTCATCGGAATACTTGAATGCTGTGCAGAAATTAAGGCGACACGAATGAGCAATTGATTATTGGCAGTAGAAAAAAGGCATATTGCGTGACTTATAGAAATCTATTATAATGGAAATAATTGGCGAAAAAATATGAAAAAATAATACATCAATGAAGATCATGAAGAAGAATCTGTCGAAAAAAGGTTTGTTCCAATTTGGCTCGAACCTTGCAAATTTCTGACGTAGGTTCACGTGTTTCTATAATAGCTTAAATTCAGAATGTTTTTTAGTCTCGTTCAATGAAATAGTTTTAACATTAATGATTTTTTTTGCAACCAACGGGTTTGGGTGATTTTCATACCAATTCAATCAGAATTTCTCTAAGATTTGTGTGATATGCTATACATTACTATTCCTCAAAAAAAATAGTTGAAATTGACAGAAGTTGGAAGCATTATAATTTTTCCATACATTTGTTTTATTCTATCCAAACAGAGTCGTTTATAATACTTGCAACCACTCACCCAATCATTTTCCAACATGGGCTTTTTCCAAAATTCTTATTGTCAAGACTAGAAGCTAATGAACTTCGAAGTTTTAAAACCGCATAAAACAAGAAAAATACAATTTTTGCCAATTGTTGCTCTACTACTGAACGGATTGATCGCACCTAAATCGTTCGTCTCGGAATGTGTAATGTAGACTCAGAGCAGTGCATTCATTATCACTAAGAAAACACACTGTGATATATGGCCGACCAGCTTGTGTACTGTTCTTGCGTGGACAAGACAACTTAATCAACCATCCTCAGCTGTTTCTATAAAACCTCGCAAACCATCGATTCTTATCAGGGCCTCCCAAATTTTTCACCAATGAGTTTATTCTATAGATTCGTTTCCTTCCAGAATAATGTCCAGACTGATAAACGAACGAATTTAAAAACATCATTTTGGAGGCCTACGTCAATAATGAATCTCTACAATTCACAATAATGGAATTTAAGGGTGAAAATCAAATACTAAGAGAAAGTAGGCGCAAACGCAAAACAAATTTCAGTCATAGAAAATCATTTCATGTTTACCCGGGTACCGATTTATCCTTGAAGCCAGAATTATTTTCGAAGTACGTTTAACGCATATTTTATTGACACTGCGAAATTGCTCTAAAAAAGTGAGTGTAAAGAAAAAGAGAGAAAGGGAGATTGAAGAAAATGTATAACAATAGAAAAAAATAATGCATACAGTTTGATACTGAAGATTTGATTAAGTCGAAACAGATACTCTACAGATACAAAATTGATGAAAATCGTTATTATTACAAATTACAAATTATGAAAAAATACAAAAACAACAAAAAATTACAAAATGACAACAATGATAAAAATAACAAAAATGACAAAATACAAAAATTAGAAATTACAATAAATTACAATAGGAAATCAAAAAAAAAATGAAATATAAAAAAAAATTATAAAAATTACAAAAACTACGGAAATTAGAAAAGTTTCCAAAAATTACAAAAATAACAAGTGACAAATCTAATAACAATGACAAAATTGATAAAAATAACAAGAATAATAAAAATGACAAAATACTAGAATTGGAAGGATTAAGAAAACTACGATAAGAGCTCAAGAAAAATATACCATATGAAAGAAATATATTTTATACAAATCATTAAAAATGCCAAAAAAATAAAAAAATTACAATTACAGAAATTACAAAAAACATAAAAACATACACATACATAAATTACAAGAATAAAAAAAAACTGAAAACAACCAAAAATTTACAAAACGATAAGTTAAAAATCTAATAACAATGATAAAATACAGAAATTAGAAGAATTACGAGAATTACAATAAGAGCTCAACTCAATTGAACCCAAAATATAAAATATAAAAAATATATTTTATGGAAATTATAAAAAAATATCATAATTAGAAATGTTGCAAAAATTACAATTCGGATAAAAATAACAAAAATTACAGAAATTACCGAAAATAAAAAAAAACAATTATGCATAACATAAACGCATGAAAACTACAAAACATATTAAATTGAAAAGAATTATAAAAATAACATAAAAACAAAAATTACAGAAACGACAAAGTTACAAAGTTGCAAACTTAATTACAATGACAAAATGGGTAAAACTATCAAAAGTAACAAAAATAACAAAAAAAATACGAAATACAAGAATTAGAAGGATTACGAAAATTGAAATAAGAACACAAGAAAAACATAAAATATGAAAAAAAATATAAATTATAAAAATTACAAAAATTATAAAAATCCAAAATTTACAAAAATCACAATAATTAGAAAATATATCAACATTTTTAAAAATTACATAAATAACAAAAAATACAAATATTTCGAAAATTACAGAAATTACAGAAAAATACCAGAATTACAAAAAATACAAAAATTGCAAAAATTACAAAAATAACAACAATTACAAAAATTGCAAAAATCACAAAAATGACAGAAATTACCGAAAATACAAAACATACAAAAATAACAATTACGCATAACGTATAACGCATGAAAACTACAAAATAAAAATGAAAAGAATTATAAAAATAACATAAAAACAAAAATTACATCTCTATATCTCTATATCTCTCCCGGGGAAGGCCTCCCGCTATATCTCTCCCGGGGAAGGCCTCCCGGGTCATGGAGGCCTTGCCAACCCGCTGTCTCCCGGGCAAAGGAGATACACCCAGACAATGGAGCTAAGGTCAAGACGAATACTACGAATGCGATCACCCGAGGAGGGTCCCCGAACTGGAGCTGGTCCTGGAACGGGCGTAAGAGCGAGCGGCCAGCGGCTGGAGGGCGATGTGCAAGAGCGGGCCACCAGCCGGGTTCAACCCGAAGAGCTACCGCCACACGGAAACAGCAGCCATCGACATCACCAACGAAACGCTGCGCCTACGAGGCGTGTTGCGGCTGTCAGACGACAGTCGTCCACACTTGTGGGTACTACTAGGCGACGGATCATGTGGACACACGAAATGAACGAATTCGTGATCCGCGCCTATTACATCTGCACTGCTTTGGAGACGGACATGAGCGGTCGCCCTCGAATACTCGCAATGTTCGAGGAAGCGTATCCAGAGTTCGTCGGGAGGCTTGACCAAAACGCGATGAACGCGAGGCGTAGAGCGATTGTACGCAACAATATGCTCTCCCAAACGCAAGTCGACGAGATCAAGCAGCAGGTGCAGAGAGAACTAAGCTCCAGAACAAGCAGAGCAAGCGATGTGTCGAGACGAAGTTCAGTACGGCTGAGCAATTCATTCGCGAGTGGGGCACGCGAATCAGCACCAGTGGAGGCCACAGTACAACAACCCTCTGAGCCGGAAGATCCACAGCCAGATCAACAACTACTACGCGATCTGGTCTTCCATTATGACGAGGCGATCTCACAGTTCCGCGACACGGACCCTTTGTCGCGCCCCAGGATCCCGAAGTTGCAGCATTCCCGCAGGCTGACAAGTGCAGTAAAGCTCATGAACGAGCACGTTCTTCCGCTGCATTTGGTTGATGCTGAGAACATGGAGGAGCTGCAACTGAAAGTTTACTGTGCTGCTGTGGCGACCGCCAAAAGTTTAGGATACCGTATTAGGCCAAGAGGCGGACTGCTCCAACATCTCCGTGAAAGGCGTGAGCCTCCATGGCGAAGGAGATTGGAGCAACGGATCCTAAACAAGCGCGCCGCAATTGGAAGACTGATGGCGTACAAAAGAGGCAGCAGATCGGTGAAATTATGTCGCCAAGTTGCTGTGATCGTGCGGCCTACTGAACTTCGCCAGCTGGGAGCTCACCAGCTGACGGAAAAACTCGACACATTGGTACAGCAATTGAGCGTCCTTACAAAACGGCTGAAACGTTACTCTGACTCTGCAAAGCGCCAGGAACAAAATCGGATGTTCAGAGATAACGAGAAAGCGTTCTACGACCACATTAGCGACGAGAAGCCCGACTACCGCGAAGGTTTGCCAGATATTAGCGATGTGACGAACTTCTGGGCTGGTATTTGGGAGACCCCAGTAGAACATCGCGACGGGCAAATGTGGTTAAGACGGGAGGAGGAGAGTTGTGGTGAAATTGGAGAGATGCCAGCTATCATCGTCGGAGAGAACGATGTCCGCGAAGCCTCGCGGTACCTGAGGAACTGGGCAGCACCGGGCCCCGATGGTGTCCAGAACTTTTGGCACAAGAAGCTGACCGTCGCACATCCAAAGATAGCTGAGTGCTTCAACAAGGTGCTACGTGACCCACACAACCTTCCTCAATTCGCCACCCGTGGCGTCACCTTCCTCCTCCCGAAAGACAGCAACACATTGAACCCATCAAAGTACAGACCGATAACGTGCCTATCGAGTCTGTACAAAATACTGAGCAGCATAATTACCGCCAAAGTTTCTGCTCACTGCGAACAGCATCACATCATCGCAGAAGAGCAGAAAGGATGCAGGAAAAATACGCATGGCTGCAAAGACCAGGCCATCATCGACGCAGCCATAGTCGGCCAGGCGGTATACAACCAGCGGAACCTAAGTATGGCCTACATCGATTACAGGAAGGCTTATGACTCCATACCTCACTCGTTTCTCGTCCGGGTATTGGAGCTCTACAAAATTGATCCCGTCGTCGTTAGGTTCCTGCAGCATGCGATGAGGCAGTGGAGTACGTCTCTGCACCTCAGTGATGGGGAAAATGTGTTGCAGTCTAGAACGCTGCAGATAAAGAGGGGGATATTCCAAGGCGACTCTTTCAGCCCGCTTTGGTTTTGTCTGGCACTGAACCCCCTCAGTAGGACGCTCAATAGAAACGGTCATGGCTATAAAATAAGGTATGGCGACGGCGCCCACGAAGAAGTGACCCATACCTTCTACATGGATGATCTCAAGGTCTACGCTGATTCACGTCAGCGTCTAGGTGTAGCTATCCGGGTTGTCGAAGACATAAGCAGGGACATCTGCATAGAGTTCGGCCTTGACAAGTGCCGCTGTGTCCATATGCTGAAAGGGCAGCTTACCGAATCCGGAGGTTACGAGGTCTATGACGGCGAGTTCATAAGAGATATGGTTCGTGGCGAATCCTATAAATATCTTGGATTCCGACAGCTCACCGGGATTCGCCACTCCGACATCAAGACGGAGCTGCGAGACAAGTTCTTGAGACGAGTGAACTGTGTCCTGAGGACTTTCCTCAACGCGGGGAACAAGGTACGCGCGATCAACACATTCGCGGTTCCCCTGCTGACCTTCAGTTTTGGTGTAGTCAAATGGAGCAAAACTGACCTAGAGGACCTTGAGAGGAGGATGAGGAAAGCATTTAAAGAGGCCGGAATGCACCATCCTCAATCGGCACTGGAGAGAGTTTCACTGCCACGCAAAGAAGGGGGACTTGGAATAGTCGACATATCTGCACTGTGTGTTGCCCAGGTACGACAACTGCGCGAGTACTTCGCAGAACGCGCCAACCAAAACGCGCTATACCGGGCTGTCTACGCCGCCGACAGAGGATACAGCGCTCTGCACTTGGCGCAAGCGGAGTACCAACTCAACTGCAATCTGCAGACAGTGGAGGAGAAGATTGCAGCTTGGAAGCAGAAGGCAGTGCATGGTGCCCACCCCCATCAACTGGACCGGCCACACGTCGACAAGGCCGCATCTAATCTGTGGCTAACGCGTGGTGAACTCTCTTCAGTAGTAGAAGCCGACATGATAGCCATCCAGGACAGGATAATGCCGACGAGAAACTGCAGGCGGTACGTCTGGCATCAAGACGTTGATGACATTTGCCGGATGTGCCATCAACCAGGTGAAAACATAGAGCACATTATGGGAGGCTGTCCCGTTTTGGCCAACGCAGCCTACACCGAGCGCCACAACAACGTGGCCCGTATTGTTCATCGACAACTGGCGCTCCAATGTGCTCTACTGGAAGACAACGTACCAAACTACCGGTACCTGCCTGCACCTGTCCTGGAAAATGACCGTTTCAAGCTGTACTGGGATCGCACTGTTCTGACCGACCTCTCGATCCACCACAACCGGCCAGATATAATGGTTTACGACAAGAGCGACCGCAAAGTCACCATCATCGATGTCGCTATTCCACTGAACCAGAATCTGGAGGAGACCCACGGTCGCAAAATCTGCAAGTACCGACCATTGGCCGTGGAGCTCAAGGAACTGTGGGGGCTAAGGGAGGTCCCAAGAATTGTTCCAGTCGTTCTCTCTGGAACTGGAATTGTCCCGAAGACACTTCTAGAAGCGCTAAAGGTGTTGAATATGGAGAAGGAATTGGCCGGCATCCAAAAGTCGGTCATCCTTAGCACCTGCGCGATTGTCCGACAATTTCTCGGTCAGGACTGAAACAGCACGAGCATGCAGATACGTGCATTCCGCAGAGCCTAGTCCCCCTTTGGCATTCAGAAGCCCGGGGGCAGGTGAAAATTCTGGCTAGGTTCGCCTAGTTAAGAAGTGAGATAAGTCTGCTAAAAAAAAAATTACAAAAAATCACAAAAACAACAAAGTTACAGAGTTGCAAATTTAATAACATTGACAAAATGGATAAAAATAACAAAAGTAAGAAAAATTACAAAAATTACAAAATACAAGAATTAGAAAGATTACGAAAATTGAAATATGAACACACACATAAAAACATAAAATATAAAAAAATATAAATTATAAAAATTACAAAAATTTTAAAAATTTCAAAAAAAATAAAAATCACAAAAATTATAAAAATTACAAAAAAATTGCAGAAAATCCAAAATTTACAAAAATCACAATAATTAGAAATTAATTTTTAAAAAATTTAATTTTAATAAAATTTTTAAAAATACAGAAATTGCATAAAAAACAAAAATTACAAATATTTCGAAAATAACAAAAATTACAGAAAAACACCTGAATTACAAAAAAATACAAAAATTGCAAAAATCCCACAAATCACGAAAATAACAACAACTACATAAATTACAAGTGATGACGAAAATTACAAAATTTTCTAAAATTGCAAAAACTACAAAAATTATAAAAAATACGAAAATTACAAAAAACATCAAAAAAGTACAAAAATACAAAAATACAAAAAAGTTACAAATTACAAAAAATACAAAACATACATAAATTACAAAAGGCCATTTACAGAGGCCTTACAGTTTCATCAAAATACGTGTACAAAAATACAGAAATTTCAAAAATTAAGAAAAAAAACAAAAATAACAAAAATGACAAATATCACAAAATAATAAAAAAATACAATAAGAAAAAAAAAATACTAAATTACAAAAAATTACAAAATTTACAAAAATTATAAAAAATAACAAAGATTACAAAAATTATAAAAATTACAAAAGTTACAAAAATTATAAAAACTACAAAACTTACAAAAATTTGAAGAATTACGAAAACTACAATAAGAACACACTAAAAATACAAAATGTACAAAAATATATATTCTATATAAGTTATGAAAGTTACCAAAATTTGAAAAAAATGTAAAATTACAAAAAATACATAAACTACAAAAATAAAATAAGAACAACAATTATAGAAATTACAGAAACTACAAAAATTACAGATGGTTGGAGAATCTATAACAAGAGACCTTTTACAGAGGCCAGTTTCATCCAAATACGTGTACAAAAATACAGAAATTTCAAAAATTGAGAAAAAAACAAAAATTACAAAAATAACAAAAATGACAAAATAACACAAATTGCAATAAGAAAAAAAATGAAAATTACAAAAAATTACAAAATTTACAAAAATTACAATAATTACAAAAAATAACAAAGATTACAAAAATTATAAGAATTACAAAGAATTACAAAAGATACAAAATTTCAAAAATTACAAAAGTTACAAAAATAATAAAAACTACAAAACTTACTTATTTTATATAAGTTATGAAAATTATCAAAATTAGAAAAAAAATGAAAAATCACAAAAAATACATAAACTACAAAAATAAAATAAAAACAAAAATTATAGAAATTACAGAAACTACAAAAACTACACAAAATAGAAAAATTACAAAAAGTACAAAACAAACATAAATTACAAAAATTATCAATGGTCGGAGAATCTATAACAAGAGACCTTTTACAGAGGCCTTACAGTTTCATCCAAATAAGTGTACAAAAATACAGAAATTTCAAAAATTAAGAAAAAAAACCAAAAATTATAAAAATAACAAAAATGATAAATATGATAAATATGAAAAAATAACAAAAATTACAAAAATTACAAAAATTATAAGAATTACAAATAATTACAAAAAAAAAAAAAAAATTATAATGTTCTCAAATGTGGATCAACACTAGGGTAGGAGTCTGCCCGTTGGTCTCAAATGTTCCTATCTCACGCCTCCACGAAGATCATATGACGACATTTTTAGATCGGGCGTGAACTGGAAACACACACCTGGTCTTGGCTCCGAGAACGGGTGTCGAAAGTGGCTAAGTGAGGGGGTGCGAGCGAGTCAGAGCGCTATATCTCTCTCTCGAAGAAAACGATGTCTGCGAAGCCTCGCGGTACCTGAGGAACTGGGCAGCACCGGGCCCCGATGGTGTTCAGAACTTCTGGCACAAGAAGCTAACCGTCGCACATCCAAAGATAGCTGAGTGCTTCAACAAGGTGCTACGTGACCCACACAACCTCCCTGAATTCGCCACCCGTGGCGTCACATTCCTCCTCCCGAAAGACAGCAACACATTGAACCCATCACAGTACAGACCGATAACGTGCCTATCGAGTCTGTACAAGATATTAAGCAGCATCATAACCGCCAAAGTTTCTGCTCACTGCGAACAACATCACATCATCGCAGAAGAGCAGAAAGGATGCAGGAAGAATACGCATGGCTGCAAAGACCAGGCCATCATCGACGCAGCCATCGTCGGCCAGGTGGTTTACAACCAGCGGAACCTAAGCATGGCCTACATCGATTACAGGAAGGCTTATGACTCCATTCCTCACTCGTTTCTCGTCCGGGTATTGGAGCTCTACAAAATTGATCCCGTCGTCGTTAGGTTCCTGCAGCATGCGATGAGGCAGTGGAGTACGTCTCTGCACCTCAGTGATGGGGAAAATGTGTTGCAGTCTAGAACGCTGCAGATAAAGAGGGGGATATTCCAAGGCGACTCTTTCAGCCCGCTTTGGTTTTGTCTGGCACTGAACCCCCTCAGTAGGACGCTCAATAGGAACGGTCATGGCTATAAGTTAAGGTATGGCGACGGCGCCAACGAAGAAGTGACCCATACCTTTTACATGGACGATCTCAAGGTCTACGCTGATTCACGTCAGCGTCTAGGTGTAGCTATCCGGGTTGTCGAAGATATAAGCAGGGACATCTGCATGGAGTTCGGCCTCGACAAGTGCCGCTGTGTCCACCTGCTGAAGGGACAACTTACCGAATCCGGAGGCTACGAGGTCTATGACGGCGAGTTTATACAAGACATGGTTCGTGGCGAATCCTACAAATACCGTGGAATCCGACAGCTCACCGGGATTCGCCACTCCGACATCAAGACGGAGCTGCGAGACAAGTTCTTGAGTCGAGTGAACTGTGTCCTGAGGACTTTCCTCAACGCGGGGAACAAGGTACGCGCGATCAACACATTCGCGGTTCCCCTGCTGACCTTCAGTTTTGGTGTAGTCAAATGGAGCAAAACTGACCTAGAGGACCTTGAGAGGAGGATGAGGAAAGCATTTAATGAGGCCGGAATGCACCATCCTCAATCGGCACTGGAGAGAGTTTCACTGCCACGTAAAGAAGGGGGACTTGGAATAGTCGACATATCTGCACTGTGTGTTGCCCAGGTACGACAACTGCGCGAGTACTTCGCAGAACGCGCCAACCAAAACGCGCTATACCGGGCTGTCTGCGCCGCCGACAGAGGATACAGCGCTCTGCACTTGGCGCAAGCGGAGTACCAACTCAACTGCAATCTGCAGACAGTGGAGGAGAAGATTGCAGCTTGGAAGCAGAAGGCAGTGCATGGTGCCCACCCCCATCAACTGGACCAGCCACACGTCGACAAGGCCGCATCTAATCTGTGGCTAACGCGTGGTGGACTCTCTTCAGTAGTAGAAGCCGACATGATAGCCATCCAGGACAGGATAATGCCGACGAGAAACTGCAGGCGGTACGTCTGGCATCAAGACGTTGATGACATTTGCCGGATGTGCCATCAACCAGGTGAAAACATAGAGCATATTATGGGAGGCTGTCCCGTTTTGGCCAACGCAGCCTACACCGAGCGCCACAACAACGTGGCCCGTATTGTTCATCGACAACTGGCGCTCCAATGTGCTCTACTGGAAGACAACGTACCAAACTACCGGTACCTGCCTGCACCTGTCCTGGAAAATGACCGTTTCAAGCTGTACTGGGATCGCACTGTTCTGACCGACCTCTCGATCCACCACAACCGCCCAGATATAATGGCTTACGACAAGAGCGACCGCAAAGTCACCATCATCGATGTCGCTATTCCACTGAACCAGAATCTGGAGGAGACCCACGGTCGCAAAATCTGCAAGTACCGACCATTGGCCGTGGAGCTCAAGGAACTGTGGGGGCTAAGGGAGGTCCCAAGAATTGTTCCAGTCGTTCTCTCTGGAACTGGAATTGTCCCGAAGACACTTCTGGAAGCGCTAAAGGTGTTGAATATGGAGAAGGAATTGGCCGGCATCCAAAAGTCGGTCATCCTTAGCACCTGCGCGATTGTCCGACAATTTCTCGGTCAGAACTGAAACAGCACGAGCATGCAGATACGTGCATTCCGCAGAGCCTAGTCCCCCTTTGGCATTCAGAAGCCCGGGGGCAGGTGAAAATTCTGGCTAGGTTCGCCTAGTTAAGAAGTGAGATAAGTCTGCCATAAAAATTATAAAAACTACAAAAAATTCAAAAGTTACAAGAACAATAAAAAATACAAAAAGTACATAAATTACAAAAATTAAATTAAAAAAAAAACAATAAAGAAGAGAATTTCAAAAATTACTAAAATGAATAAATTACAAGAAATACAAGAATTATAAAAATTACAAAGAAAAAAAAATTAAGAATAATTTTAAAGATTATAATAGTTTGAAAAAATTAAATAAGAAAAAGAGAAAAATTAAAATAATTAAACAAAATAAATAATAATAAAAAATTACAAAAATTATGAAAATTATGAAAATTACAAAACATGGGCAAATTAAAAAAAAATAGAATAATTATAAAGATTAGAAAAATGAGCAGAGTTTGCGGAATAATCGGGAATAAGACGAATGAGTAGAATGAGAAAAATGAGTGTAATGAACAGAATGAACGAGAATGAAAAGAATGAGTAGAATGGTTAGAATGAGAAGAATAAGTAGAGTAAGTATAATGAGAAGAATTTAACGAATATGATCCGAATTAGGCGAATGAAAAGTATGAGTATATTAAAAAGAATGAAAATACTAAAAAGGATGAGCAGAATGTGCTGAATGAGTCGAATGAGCTGGAAGAGAATAACGAGAAAATGAGAAGATTGGTAAGAATGAGAAGGGTGACCAGAATGAGCGTAAATGAGAAGAGATGACTGAGAAGGATGAGCAGAATGATCATAATGAACCGAATAAACGAGAATTAGTTAAAAGCGATAAGGAAGGATGAGCAGATTAAGAAAAATTAGCAGAAAGAGCCGAATGAGTGAGAAAAAGAAAAAATGAGCATATGAGAAGAATGAACAGAATGAGCGGAATATTGAAATGAGTTCAAATGAGCCGAATGAGAAGATCGAGGAGGATAAACAGAATAAGCGAAATAAGCCGAACCGAGAAGAATGAGAAGATTGGGAAGGATAAACATAATGAGCGAAATGAGCCGAGCCAAGAAGAATGAGTGGAATGTGTAGAATGTGAACATTGAGAATTTTGAGAAGAATGAACAGAATGAGCCAAATGTGCGGAAGTGAAAAGATTGAGAAGAATGTGCAGAATGGGTAGAATGAACAGAATGAGCCGAGAATGTGTAAAATTAGAAAATCGGGCGAAATGAGAAGGATGGGAGATTGAGAAGATTGAGAAGGATAAGGAGAATGAAGTTATTTTTCTTCACAAAAGCGCATACGATTGGTATGGAGGCGCGCTGTGGTTATTATGCTTTGCTTAGAACGAGCGAAGACAAAACAGGCGCTAGAATTTTACGTGTGTATATAAAATGAGGCGCACATCACACAACTGAGAAGCGATGTTTAGTATCTGAATTCTGTGTTGTGTTCATTCGGCACTCTAGTGTTTATGATTTTTTTACACCAAGAGAGAATACTTGTTTGCAGCGTTGCCAATGTTCCAGTTTAAATTGGATTCTTCCAGTCTTTTTTCCTCGATCCAGTTAAACAGTTAAGCCCTGAATCTTATAGTTTTTAAAAATATTGTCCAGTTTTATCCAGTTTTTGATATGATTGCTTCATTTTACCAAGTTTTTGTAAAATATATTCATTATGCATAAACATTCTCCCTCACCCTTCCTGTTTCTTGGCAAATTTTGTTATTTGACATTTTTCGTTCGATCGATCCAAAGTGTATCTTTTCTTTTCTTACGCACTCTCAGCGTTATGTTTCTCCTGCTTACACATCCAAAAATCAATACGGTTAGCGCGCAGTGTGTGGGGTGCCTTACCAAGCAATATCTTTGAGTTTATATGAATATTATATGTTCTAGGTCCTCCGAAACATTCTGAAGTTCAGACCAATTGATCTTTAATGTCCATAACAAAAAAAAAAATACCAAAAATTCATAGAGCCCGCGTGCTATGCTGGCTTTGAGTTTATATAACGTCTTAGCATCAGACGTGATAGGTCCTCCAAAACATTCTAAAGCACAAAGATCATAGTGTCAATGTGCTCCATATTTTTAATTGATATGAATATGAAAACCAAGTAATCTTCCTTCCGTTTACATCAATCGACCATTTGACGAAATGAAAATCCGAAAATTTCATGTGTTACAATATGCGGAAAGATTATTTTTAGGTAACCTGAAAAGGAAAACCTGCACAATTATTTGGATCGGCTATACATTCCATTATTTATCGTATCTTTTCCCATCGAAATCCAATCGCAACGATGGAAAATTAATTGTGGGAAACCTGAGAAGATAACTGAGAGAACTTCTCGAAAACCAATCATCCCGGTGTTATTCATAGCGTATACACTTTATAGAACTCCATTCGCGACGGCGGAGAGTTATTATTAGGAAACCTGGAACGATAACCAGAAGAACTCTAAAACTAATCGGACCGCCGATATATCAAACTCTAACCTGGAAGGGGAGAGTTATTTTTGGGAAACCTGAGAATCCGAGAGAACTCTCGCGCGTACACTTCATAGGAATCTCATCGTGACGGAGGAGAGTTATTTTTTGATAACCTGAGAGGGTAACCGAGAGCTTCTCTAAATCCAATATTCCCGGCGATATGTTCCGATAAATAAGCGAGTGCCCTCGAGTTGTGGCAGCTTGGGCAACAATGCAGTGGAAAACGGCAGAGATCTTGGGAGGATGGCAACAACTATCGTTTGGAGACATACTGAGACCGTCACTGAATCGTATAGGAAAAATTAAAAGAGATGAATTATTGAGAATCTTTAGTAACTATGTGAAATTCATAAATGACACTAACAGAATCATAGATATTGCAAATATGGAATTTTATTTAGATATGAATTAACTATGTAATTTCTTTATGTACAGAATAAACTTGACATTGAGAAAAAAAAAGTTATCAATCGCGCTTACTCTGCATCGAACTTCAATCGCAACGGTGGAGGGTTATCTTTCTCTAGGTAGTAGCCACGAATAGCAACTTACAACCGTTTCCCTTATGGGCTTTGGGATGTTCTTTTTCGGACTTGCTAGTATAGAGTTTTTTTTATTTCATATTCTTCGTGAGTGCGGAAAAAATAGCTACGAAGATGGTCAAAAAACACTACAGAAATGTCAAAATTCGAGAAGGAAAAGAACAGAAAATTCAGGTTAGGTTTGATGCAGTAATCTATAAGCAGAAACCGTGTACATCAATTAATCTCATTGTCGAGCAAAAAATACGAGATTTTTAAAGTTTTATCTAAACAAAACCATATTTTTTTAGAAGTTTTAGAAGAAAAGATCCTCAAATGTTTTTTCACAGTAATGTTCGAGTTGTGGAAAACGTTGTTTTGATCTACTCGAATGGTTAATTAGTGGATTACGCTATTTTATGATCTACTATACGCTTTGAAGGGAATACTATTTCTCGGACATTGGAATAAGTATAAAAAATGATTTTAGATAAATCAAAGCCGAACTTCTTAAAGTAAAACTATTTCACGGGATCCAGTTTTCTTCCAGTTTTTTTAAGAGCAATCTTCCAGTTTTTTGAAAAATATTATTGGTAACTCTGCTTGTTTGTTATAAACGCACGCTGATGGAAATTAAACTCAAGTGTAGCGCAGCGTATGTTTTCTGGAGACTGGATTTTTAACAGTTGAAAATACGTCATTGGAAGCTTTGAAGAAAATGTCGTAGCTTTGAGTTAAATAACTTCAACTATAATTAGTCATGACAATCAAAAATAATATTTCAAACATAACTAAAAAAAACAGGGAAAGGCAGAACTAGTAGATGAAATATTAGGCTGTCAAAAAAGTCCTGCGGTATTTTTTTTGAACTTTCATTTGTTCATCAAATTAGTTACAATCATCTGTTTTAAGTCAAATATGCGCCGTTTTGTTCGATGACTTGTTCCCAACGAGATGCCAACTTCATAATACCCCTGTTATAGAAGCTCGCTTCCTTATTGGCAAAAAACTCGGATAGCCAATTTTCACAGGCCTCTTTTGTGGCTAACTTCTGACTACCTAGCTCGTTCGCCATGGACAAAAACAGGTGGTAGTCACTTGGTGCAAGGTCCGGACTATACGGCGGATGCAAAAGAACCTCCCATCCGAGCTCCCGGAGCTTCTGGCGCGTCACCAAAGAAGTGTGTGGCCTGGCGTTGTCCTGATGGAAGACAATGCGGCCTCTGTTTATCAAAGATGGCCTCTTCTTCATGAGTGCTACCTTCAAGCGGTCCAGTTGTTGGCAGTACAGGTCCGAATTGAGCGTTTGGCCATAGGGAAGCAGCTCATAATAGATTATTCCTTGACAATCCCACCAAACACACAGCAGAACCTTCCTGGCCGTTAATGAGGGCTTGGCCACCGTCTGAGCCGCTTCAGCGGGCTTCGACCACGACCGTTTGCGCTTCACGTTGTCGTATGTGACCCACTTTTTTTTTCATTTTCAGCTTCAGAAACGGGTCGATTTTGTTGCGATTCAGCAGCGATTCACATGCGTCGATACGGTCAAAGATGTTTTTTTGCGTCAACCTGTGTGGCACCCATACATCGAACTTCTTTGTGAATCCAAGCTTCTTCAAATGGTTAATAACGGTTTGATGACTTATCCCCAGCTCTTGGCCGATGCTACGGCTGCTACTATGCCGGTCTTTCTCGGCTAATTCAGCGATTTTGTCGCAATTTTCGACGACAGGCCTTCCGGAGCGTGGCGCATCTTCGACGACCTCTACACCAGAACGAAAACGTTGAAACCATCGTTGTGCGGTGGAAATGGAAACTGTATCGGGTCCATAAACTGCACAAATTTTATTGGCAGCTTGAGATGCATTTTTGCCTTTGTCATAGTAGTACTGTAAAATATGTCGGATTTTCTCTTTATTTTGCTCCATATTTGCGACACTATAACTCACGAACGACTTAACCAAACAAAACACTGTCAAGGACTATATTATAGCGCACAAAAATACCTTTCCAACAAGCTATAGTATGACTCGATACAATGAATACAACTAGAACTACGCGCTTACAACGACACCTCGCGGAAATACCGCAGGACTTTTTTGACAGCCTAATATATTGTGATTATGTAATGTACTTAATATTGGTTCCATAAATGACGTAGCCATTTCTTTCATTAATGAAAATTAAACAGATTTTGTTGAGAAAACTGTAAACTACTGAGAAGATTCAATTATGTAAGACTGTTCAACGTGTTCACTTCTCCTAAACAATATGAAATAATTCTCATTGAATTGACTAGAACATTTTTTTTCTTTTCTTGTCGACCAATGAGTTACAAATACTTGTTCTTGGTTTTGCAATGAATTCACTACTTGTACTCCTATGCGCAACATTGGATTTTTAGCCGTAAAAGCATCAATTGTTGATTCTATCAAATATACCTCTGATTATAGACTCCCTTCCGGAAAGCTACATCAGAATCGAGGAAGAAATCCAATCATGGACGACGAATCAAAGGTCACCTGTTTTAAATTGAAACAAATTGTTCTCCGTTGACTCAGATGTACTCGACGAACATCTAATATCCGATGGCTTAACTAACACACCGTTGCGAAACGTTAGAGACTTCCTAAAAGCGTCCATTCTTCGCACGGTTGTGACACGCCTTCATCCCCTTCCAAAAAATAAAAACAATACGCTTGGTTGGTTTCATACGATGAAAACCTTTGCGCATAACTTATTTGTTTCATTATTTACGATCACGATTGTGCGCCACACCGCGCGACTTTCAATCGGATTCCCACCATTAATGGTGGACACCGTCGCGTCGCTTCGTCCAGAATCAATCCCATCTCCACCACCATCATCATCATCATCAGCTTCATAATACGATATGTCATCATCTTGATAAATCAAGTTCGCCTACTCGCCTATATCGCTAAGGTCTATGGGCCGCCCGCAGTTAAATAATGGCAGTCATAATTTATGCAGCGTCCATTTGTCTTCATTTTTTGTTATTCTTTTTTTTAAATTCATAACACGCATCTCGCCCAAACGACAACGGGAGAAAAATGAGACCACTCAAATTGACCGACAATCGTAACTGCGTGACTGCGACGCAAATAAATGCTGAAAACTCCGCGGAATTGCTGCGAGGGCACGTACGCGAGTCTCCGAGGATTGCATAAAACGTCGAACGTCGTTTTTGCTTATCGTGATGGCAATCCGATGGAGCTTCCTATTCCGAAGGATGCACAAAAATCGCACTCGGTGGGCGCTAACCCAATTGGTTCAAAACGTCAGATTTGAGTGCAAGATTCGGCGAACCGCGAAACAATGGTTCCCTTGGTGAATGGTTCGCCAATTGTTTCCGATCATGTTGGACGTTCGATGCAAATATCTATCCGCGGCTCGCTTTTACTTTTGACAGCGAGTCAAATAGTCCACTGATAAACCGCAGCCCGTTTCTTCTTTCTCGCAGTCAATCGGGCATAGAAGAAAATTGTGACAAATGAAATCGCCACTGGAGGGGAAGTGAAAGTAACTTTGGATCTTGGACCGATCCGAAGCCGGGAAACCATAAGCTCGATCCATTGATGACAAGATGATCTGCGGGAAATGATTTAAACTCACAAAAATGCACCATTATGCGAGACATCGGTGTTATTGGAATTGTCATCCATAATCTAGTGACTCTCACATCGATAGGTCATTGACCGCAACCAAACTGATTTGGACACATCCAGGTCTTAGAAATGAACGAACCCAAAGAAGTTGAGACAATCGGAAAGCAGATTAAATCAACCACTTAAACTCGACATCCTGATTCAGCGTAAGATTGAGGTTATTAATACCTGCGAAAAATGAGACAATTTCGTCTGGCGGTGGTGAACCGCAGCAGTCACCGAGGGAGAGAACTCTCGCAATAATGAGTTACGTAATATTCCCCGACAGAAGATACGCGCGCTGGGCCTGGCTCATATTGCTCCAAGATGTGGCTGATGTGGCCCAATGGAACACGCCTATGGTTCCATACTATTTACACTAATAACACGCCGCCGGAGGACCGTGAAATTGCAAATTATATGCGCTCGCCACGGTTGTCATCTCACGCGGGGATGCGGGGATAACAACGAAGATGCTGCTGCTGCCATTAGAGAGCGATCTTAATGGGGGATGAAATTGGGCGGGCTTTGGCGTAATAACAATTTTAACTATCGACGTTAGAGAGCTTCATTCCGAGGTGTAGATATTTTCTGCCGGTTAATGAGTCGAAGATTAGTGTACTCGTGTATTTGATTTTAATCCGGAACTTTACGACAGACTTCAGGATTTGTAAGTACCTCACATATTCATTTTGATAGAATCACTTTAAATATTGCTACCAGCGGTAATTGTTTCCATCAATTTGGCTGTTCAAATATTAAATCGAAAAGACGGTTTTATTTCATACAATGAATAATTTTACAGTCGCTTAACATGAAATTTGTAATTACCATTTGAATATCAAATGTAAACAGCAATATTAAGCAGCTGTCATGACACACAGTTCAAGTCATTTCATCATGACCGGAATTAGTCGTCAAACACACTTAACTGATTCATATTTTTTTTATATTTATTTATTCGTCTTCGATTTAAACGTACAGACTGCTAATTACTCCTAAAAATCTTAATTCTATTTTTGAAACACGCATCGATTGATTTCATAGTCAAAACAGCCATTAACATCGTTAAAAGCACGGAGTGCTGTGTCGAAAGGGTTAAAGTAACCGTAACCGGTCCGGTGTGCGGGGACAGCGGCCACTTGTGAGTTCCTCAGTTGCCGAGGGGGCACGTATAAAGCAATGTCCTGCAAGAGTTGTGGGCAGTCAATGTTGCCACGTAGAATGTCAAAGACCATTAGTTGCTGAATTACTCTGCGCCTGTCATTTAATGTTTCCATTTTGATTAACATGCAGCGGGCAGGGTAATCAGGCAGATGATTCACAAAACGTCTGATACACAAAAACTAGCATTTTTGTAGAAAATGTCTAACCAAGGAGTTCTACCGAATTTAACTTTTTTTCCTTCAATATTTTCCAATTCATTCTAACATTCTAATTTGAGCGTAGACTAGCACAACGAAATAAAGACAGCTCAAATCTGATTATCCGTTCTCTCGTAATGATGAGTTATACGTACGGAAAACAATGTTTGTTTTATGTGTGAAAGAGTTATGTCTATTCCACCTCAAAATCTATTATGATTTAGTCCAAACTTTGAAAGAACGGCTTAACATATCAATATGAAACGTGCACCGGCTGTTTTTGGCCCTTTTTTAAAATCGGTGCAAAAAACATTTTTTTTTTCGTGAGAGCAATAAATAAACTTTGTAAAGAATTTTTGATTTTGATTTAAAGTCGGAGGCGACGCGTGACCAACTGAGCTACCTGTTCAATTTCATTTGCAACATTAAAACAACAGTATTGCGATGACAGATTTTAACATTTTTATTTCTCAACATTTATAAAGGGTGTGTCACATCAAATTGCATCACGGAAAAAACGCTGTAGAAATTTAATTTTTAGGAATTATATCTTCAGCTTTCGCTTATAATCAGATAAGAGTGAATAGATCACGTTGGCCATGCTTCACTGTCAATTTTTCGTAAATTTGGAAAAATGTCGTCGAACGAAAAAGAGCGTCGTGAATTAATCTAGCGCACTCATTTCGAGAATCCGGAGTTGTCACATCGAGACATCGGTAAGATGCTAGGAATCGTCCAATCCACGGTCAGCAGAGTACTAAAACGATACTTCGAGAACCTAACCATCGACCGGAAGGTGAAGAACGGCAAAAATGGATGCTCCGTAGCGCGTAGTTAAGCAGTTTAGACGTGATCGGAGAAGTTCGGTCCGGGATGTCGCCAATAAGCTGAATTTGTCGAGTTCATTCGTCCAGCGGACCAAGCAGCGGGAGGGCCTGCGTACATACAAGGTTCAGAAGGCTCTTAACCGCGACGAAAGGCAAAACATGGTGGGGAAAACGCGAGCCCGGAAGCTGTACACCGAAATGCTGACGAAGCCGCATTGCCTGGTAATGGACGACGAAACCTACGTCAAAGCGGACTTTCGTCAGCTGCCGGGCCTGTTGTTCTTCTCCGCAGAGGACAAATTCAGCGTTCCGGAGGAGATTCGCAAGCAGAAACTATCCAAGTTTGCCAAAAAGTACATGGTGTGGCAAGCGATCTGCTCTTGCGGAAAGCGGAGCGCCCCCTTCGTGATGACCGGCACGGTAAACGGGCAGGTTTACCTTAAGGAGTGCCTACAGAAGCGCTTACTACCACTATTTTTTTTTTTTTTTGTCAAGTATTGTTTATTTATTTCTAGTATTTACATCACAAATTCATTATAATTTAAAAAGAATTCAAGTTCACTGATATCTATTGCATTGTTATGATTTTTGATATAGTTTGTATAGATTATGAATAACCTCAGAATTTCAATTTTACTTGCTGGTGCGATGTTGTTGAGTACCGGTCGTAAAAGATCGTCAAATGTGAGTCTTCGCCACCCACCCAGTGTCGTCGTAAATCGCTGTTGCATGTACCGCCATGCTGCAGTCACTCTGGGGCACTCGCTGAACTTATGCTTCAGCGTCTCCGTAGTCGCGATGCAGCGTTCACAATTCTGATCGCTTGCTCGCCCGATGATGTTGAACAATCTACGATGTTCTGTCTTTTCATTCACCAACAGATAAAGGTCACTGCGCTGGCTCGATGACATTTTTTTCGTGGAAATGTTTAGCCAGATTTGCTTCCAGCTTTGGCTCGGGTATTTTCGTTCCACTCTAGGCGGTTCCAGCTGTTCCAGATATAATCTGTGTATTTGGTCGCAGGTGGGATTTTGCTACATATGCTGCGGCAGCAAGATGATCTGTTGACACATGATTTTCAAACAGGGACATTCAGCGGGATAGGGGATGTTTTGGCTCAATACGGATTGATAAAACGGCATTGAATTGATTTCTTTCAAGTGGCGATTGACCAGAAGTGCCTTGCTTTTGATTACCGGTAAGTGTAGCTTAAGTCCGCCTTGTTCTTTGCTACGCGCCAATTGTTGCATTGGGACACGTGCTGGCAAACCACGAAATAGGAAAGTTCCCATCATCGCAGTCAGTTTCGCAGTATGAATGCACTGTGGTGGTAATATCGATGCGACGTACCACGCCTTTGCTGTGATAAACGTGTTTAGCAGTATAACCTTCTGTTGTAAATTTAGGGATCGCATGTTATGCATCCACATTATTTGCGCAATTCTTGATATCAAACTGTCCCAGTTCAATTTTGCCATCAGTCGCACTGAATTGACAAAAATAATGCCCAACACCTTAACCTTCTCTGTTGTCTGCAGCCCTGGTATCGTCAGCGGATCTCCATTGATGAAACCGACATCTATTGCCACTGTTTTTTGACGATTGAGTTTTGCTCCAGCTACTATCTCGAAATCGCCAAATACTTTAAAAATACGTTCCATTGTTGACGTTGAAGTTGCGATCGCCGTAATGTCATCGGCGTACGCAACGCATAAATCATCACCACATATACGCTCCAAATGTGTAAGTAGTGGATGCAGATATATCACGAAAAGAAGCATGGACAACGGATCACCTTGACGTACAGAACGCTCTATTCGGATCGGTTGTGACAGGCGCCCATTTATGAGCAGCCGCGACGAAGAGGCATCTTCCACCCTGGAGATCCAGCTAACGAAGCTCGGATTAATTCCCAAAGAGAGTAAAGTCCGGTGTAGGAACTCATGCGAAACCCGATCAAAAGCGTGTTCCAAATCGAAAGATATCAACTTTCCTTTCTGTTTGTTCGTTATCATTCGGGCCAATCGATCCTTCAGCGAAAGAGAGGCTTGAAAAATTGACCGATGGGCATTTGCGCATTTCTGCACAGCGCTCAGCACACGGTGAGTCCGGAGTAAAAGTTCTAAGCGAGCTTTCATCACTCTACTCAGAATTTTGTAGTCAACATTGAGCAGGGTTATAGGACGGTATGACCGCGCTGTAGTTTCACCGCCTTTCTTTTTCACCAGCATGATTATGCCATCGGTGAACGCTGAGGGGAGCTCGTTTCTTCTCGCTTCATCGATTATGAAGTAGAGTTCTCTATATATTACGTCAAACATTCGCTGGTAAAATTCTACCGGTCAAATGTTTGAAGACGGAGAATTAAAGCCATTACCCGATCAAAGCTCGCATCAAACGCAAACCGAGAATCACTGGAAGTGTTTCGACAAGCTATTTCTAAACGATTCAAAGCCTCAGGATACATCCAAAAGCAAGGAAGGTATGTTCTAACAAATTGAAAGCGAGAGATGTAGAACGGCGATGCTGCATGTCCGCAATGACAACGCTCGGTCTCATGCTGAATAATTAGTGGACAATGTGCAACTGGATGAACTAATAGAAGAAACGTTGAACCCTCCTTATGTTACCGTGTATCCTGGCAACTCATCAACTCACGGTGAAAGTAAGCCTTACGTTACTCTTGCAGTGGCAAGCGAGTCCCGGGATATGTTGTATAAAGAAGTAGAACCTGTGGAGAAGTTGATTGAAATGACAAAGCGCCAAAACTTAAGGAAAGGAAATGGAAAACTGAGTTAAAACGGAAAGAAAAAGAAATCCAAACATTAGTTGAGGAAGCAGAAAGAAAAACTTGAAGAAATGAAAAGGGCAAAAAATGAAGAATCGAGATTCAAGCTCTATGAATAACTTTAAATTATTTTATTACTTTAAACAACAAATAACTTGCATTCAAATACTGGTGGATCACACCATTGCACAATGGTCCAAGAGATGCATTTAAGTGGACATTAGAGCTCGACAGTTATTCTCTAGACAAAAACTGTCTTAGACAAAGTTATGTTGTTAAAAAATAGGGTGACCAAAATTTTCGAAGAAAAAAATAATCTAACTTTCTTATTTTTATAGATAGAGGTGAACATAGTTCAACAATGTAGTAGCTCTAATTATTGGAGACATCTTTGTAGAACAGAGTTTTTCTCTATCTCTTGAAATAACCGATATAGCGCCTTTTTTCTAAGTAACGTTAGGGTCACCATGAAAAAAACTGTTTTTTGCTCTAACTTTTATGTTCTAAATTTTACATGCAAACTGTCTTCGAAAGACTTTTAGAGCTTACTAATACAAATATTTTTCGATGCAGAACTTGTCAATATCTCAACTTTACTCAAAGTTATTGATATTTCTTCCTAAAAAACATGCTCTTTTCATTTGTTTGTCATTCTTTCTGGGGCAAACGTAAACAAAGTTTATTGGCGGCATTTGAAAGAGCATATTCCACTCTACATGGTGTGTGGTTTTCAAAACTATGTTATTTTTTGTGTTTGAGTAAATTAAAATTGAAATCATGAGTTTTTGGGTAAAAAACCATCAATAACTTTGAGTAGGATTAAGATATAGACAAGTTCTGCATCGCAAAATGTTGGTCTTGATAAGCTCTAAAAGTTGTACGAAGACAGTTTTGATGTAGAATTCGAAATATGAAAGTTAAAGCAGAAAAAACACGTTTTTTCATGGTCACCCTAATGCAACTTAGAAAAAAGCGTTAAATCAATTATTTTGAAAGATAGAAAAAAACTTTGTTCTACAAAGTTGTTTAAAATAACTGGAGCTACAACATTGTTGAACTATGTTTATCTCTATCTATAAAAATTAGAAAGTTATATTTTTCATTTCATCGACAATTTTGGTCACCCTATTTTTGAAAACATAAAAATGAGCGCTCTATCATATGTAACAACTTTGTCTAAGACAGTTCTTGTCTAAACAATAAATATCTCCCACAAAGTTGTTTTTATCGCCTTCTATCTGAGTTGCATTAGGGTAACTATGAAAAAACTGTTTTTTTACTCTAACTTTTATATTTAAAATTCTACATCAAAATGGTCTTCGTACGACTTTTTGCGATGCAGAACATGTCAATATCTTAATCCTGCTCAAAGTTATTGATGGGTTTTCATCCAAAAACTCATGATTTCAATTTTAGTTTACTCAAACACAAAAAATAACATAGGTTTGAAAATCACATGTTATATAGAGTGAAACCTGTTCTTTCAAATTCCGTCAACAAACATTTTTTATAGTTTCCCCAGAAAGAATGACAAACAAATGAAAAGAGCATGTTTTTTGGGAAGAAATATCAATAACTTTGAGTAAAGTTGAGATATTGACAAGTTCTGCATCGAAAAATGTTTGTTTGAGTAAGCTCTAAAAGTGCTTCGAAGACAGTTTGCATGTAAAATTTGAAATATAAAAGTTAGAGCGAAAAAACAGTTTTTTTTCATGGTGACCCTAACGTAACTTAGAAAAAAGGTGCTATATCGGTTATTTCAAGAGATAGAGAAAAACTTTGTTCTACAAAGATGTCTCAAATAATTGGAGCTACAACATTGTCGAACTATGTTTACCTCTATCTATAAAGATAAGAAAGTTAGATTTTTTATTTCATCCACAATTTTGGTCACCCTATTTTTGACAACATAAAAGCGAGCGCTCTATCATGAGAAACAATTTTGTCTAAGGCAGTTTTTATCTAGGGAATAACTGTCAAACTCTAAATGCTAATTTCCGATTAAATGCATCTCCCTGGACCATTGTGCATTGAGGAAATGGCGGCTTCTTCGGCTGAAGGAGGTCCAGGATGATGATAGCTCAGATTTACAGGAATTTGCCTCTTTGGTCTTGTGGAAGACCAAACCGTATGCGACCAAACCGTATTGGTTGTATGCGTTCGCATCGGGTTATTGTGCTGATTTTGGATGTATCATACACCAAACACTGCATTTAGAATGGGAGGAATAGATTTGGATGGGAATAAGGATAGATATGGGAAAGGGAAGTGACTTTATTGGGTTGCTGCTCCTCTTTCGCGCTATCGGTCGCGTACAAATACATAAATTTTATTTAAGCATTACAACCCTTACAGTATGTTAAACCATGAAGCTGATACATAAAGAAACATCAATAAACGACAAGCATTTTGGGGAAAAATAGAGGAAGGGGTAAAAAATTGTTTCAAGTTAATTAAAAAAAAAACAAGTGATAAAATTTCTTTTACAAGTTTACAAGCCATCAATGGTTGTAGACAATTTGTGTGTGCATGGAAGGTTGCAGTACACGTTTAGACAGTCCAAGTCGTTGTTGTTTTCGCATGTGCGATCAATAATAATTTTAAATCTATTGGTAATTCCGCAATCGTCCAAAAAATTCTAAAAGTTTGTTATGTATTTTACCAATTTTAAACAATAATATAAATCGATGAATAATTTCTTTCGTGTTTATTATTCTTTCCAGGTAAGAAGATGATTCCAATTGATATATCCACATCAGGAATGTCCGCATCGATTTCCGAAAAGTAAGTCGTTTAATCGATATGAAGCAGCTCATTAGAGCACACTGAATGCAATTCAACCAGCAACCTAAAATATAGTGAACATTTTATTGAAAAGACCAATCGGACTTTGCGCTTGGCGACCTCCCTCGCGACGAAAATTCAAACATCTATATTTACTTTCCCATTTTTGGAAATCCTCATCGTGTCGCCACCGTCTCCAAAGTCAACATATCCGATGAAACGTGCAACACTGACAATGACGACAATTTTGTGCGAATCACGTACCCAACCATGATCAAACGATCAAACGCGCTAGAGCAACCCATCCAGACCTGTCGCGCCTCGCATGATGTAACGTTTCGCGTACCCGATATGCGCTGGAACTTTTGGTTGACCTGCGAATTAGTCGATTCAATATCATATGAACACGTTAAAACGATTCGTCACTTCCAGACGTCCAAAGGTGGGAACGCAAACGCGTCGTCGTCATCATACGGAGGATGATGTGCTGATTGGAGAATAATTGACGACCTCAAAACGAATTCGACACAAAGTTTAAAGAACATAAAGTACATGGTCGTCTGACCATCGGCTAGGGTTTGATGTTTACGATGCTCGCCAGGGTTAATCAAAACCGGAAATACCATAGGCGGCGGTGATTTGAGATAACAATCGTCTTCAGCTCTTTTTTTTCGGGGGGAAAAGCCAGTGATCATTAGATGCCGGGAAACAAAAAAACGAAGCCTCAGGCGAAAACAAGTTAAAGCTTCTCTTTCTCCAGCCACTTCAAGTGGTTGAATAATCTATGTCAAGCAGCAAGGAAAAAAAAACTATGAAACAATATCCCACTGCACTAGAACAAATTGTCGAGGGTGTAGAAGTGCACGCGCGCTCCCGAAGAGTGGGTGTTGGGTGGGTGGGTCGAGAATGCATTGCCCCAGCCACGGCGGGACTCACGTGTGCTGCTAACTCAACTCTATATACGGAATGTCGAGACTAACGTGCATTGGAGTGAGTTTAACTTCCTTTTTCCGCACTTTATGAATTTATGTATTTATTTATTTTTTCCCTGCCAGTCAGTCGTCATTGTCAGCTTTCGTTGTCCATTGTTTGCTGGAAAGCTAGAGCGGACTTCGCAGGCTTCGCGCCTTGTTCTCTCCCACCCGGGTGGAGGGATTTAGAAGTATTAGTAATTTATAAGTAAATCGCACCAGTGAGGCTCTGGGGACAGAAATGGTTGCCTCGGACGGTGGCTTCATCTGATTCATAACATACATGTTTCTAGCAGTACATTTCGTATTATATTTTTCAGACCTATTTTTAGATTCGCATCCTCCCATTATCAGCTTGTGTCTGATTTGTCGGTTCACATAGCATTTTTCAAGATTGTTTATGGTGCAAATCCATGGTACGATTGATATGATTGAGAAAATCTTGCCTGTTTATGGATGTCTCTATGCCAATATCGTAATTATCTCGATTAATAAAAAAAACAATTGTGTTTAATATTGTCTCATCTATATCGAACTTTTGACTTAGGACTTCGTCTTTGTTTTCTATATAGGGAGGTCACTCTTCGGAAGTGAAAATGAGACATGTAACGAAAATATTTAAGAGGATATACGTTATAATATATACCATAAGAAAATTCATCCACTGGTTTGTTCAAAACACAAACCAACACAGGTACGAATTTAACGAATAATCTAAGTAACTTTTTTTTTTTACTCGCTACTCATTCCCCCACATCACAGCAAGCAGGTATACAACCACTGTAGCTTACAATTACATGTGACATATAACTCTTAGACATTTTATATTTTGAATAAAATGATTACAACCACCTTCGTTCAGCTGGAAAAGAATTATTAACACTTAAAGGAGGAATCGATTTCTATTCGAAAATACCCAGCACAAATAATACCTCAGAAATAATTGCCTAATTTTTTTTTCGTAGAACTCGTCTAATCAGTAATGGTACCAAATCAGAAAACGGCACGTTTTTATGAAATAGACATAGAAAATGCAGCGTTCGTTCTACGGGCAATGTGATTAGAAAAAAATAATGCGAAGCTTAAATCGTAAGGTTTCGTTTCCTACTGTCTCCTTTGTTTCGATGAGATCTTGGTTTGAAGGGTTATACTTTGATACAGATTTTATTAGAATCATGTCCACGGTGATGTCCAACAATTTATGCAATTAAAGGGTGTGTCACATCAAATTGCATCACGGAAAAAACGCTGTAGAAATTCGCCCAGTAGACCGATCCTTTTGAAAATTTTAGACAGTAAAATAAAAACTATTAAACAACTTTTGGCATTTTCTTTTTATTCATACTTCGAGCCCAAGCCCGTATGCTCGCACCTTCCTCTTTACCCCGTCCATAAGGTTCTGTACAACATCAGGTTGTAGTTTTTTTTGAACAGAAATCCATTTTCTCTTGAAGTCCGCCTCCGATTTGACAACTTTAGGGTTCTTCCGGAGGGCCTGCTTCATAATCGCCCAATATTTCTCTATTGGGCGAAGCTCCGGCGCGTTGGGCGGGTTCATTTTGGCACGAAGGTGACCCCGTTGGCTTCGTACCACTCCAACACGTCCTTTGAATAGTGGCACGAAGCGAGATCCGGCCAGAAGATGGTCGGGCCCTCGTGCTGCTTCAATGGTGGTAGTAAGCGCTTCTGTAGGCACTCCTTAAGGTAAACCTGCCCGTTTACCGTGCCGGTCATCACGAAGGGGGCGCTCCGCTTTCCGCAAGAGCAGATCGCTTGCCACACCATGTACTTTTTGGCAAACTTGGATAGTTTCTGCTTGCGAATCTCCTCCGGAACGCTGAATTTGTCCTCTGCGGAGAAGAACAACAGGCCCGGCAGCTGACGAAAGTCCGCTTTGACGTAGGTTTCGTCGTCCATTACCAGGCAATGCGGCTTCGTCAGCATTTCGGTGTACAGCTTCCGGGCTCGCGTCTTTCCCACCATGTTTTGCCTTTCGTCGCGGTTAGGAGCCTTCTGAACCTTGTATGTACGCAGGCCCTCCCGCTGCTTGGTCCGCTGGACGAATGAACTTGACAAATTCAGCTTATTAGCGACATCCCGGACCGAACGTCTCGGATCACGTCTAAACTGCTTAACTACGCGCTTGTGATCTTTTTCACTGACGGAGCATCCATTTTTGCCGTTCTTCACCTTCCGGTCGATGGTTAGGTTCTCGAAGTATCGTTTTAGTACTCTGCTGACCGTGGATTGGACGATTCCCAGCATCTTACCGATGTCCCGATGTGACAACTCCGGATTCTCGAAATGAGTGCACAGGATTAATTCACGACGCTCTTTTTTGTTCGACGACATTTTTCCAAATTTACGAAAAATTGACAATGAAGCATGGCCAACGTGATCTATACACTCTTATCTGATTATAAGCGAAAGCTGAAGATATAATTCCTAAAAATTAAATTTCTACAGCGTTTTTTCCGTGATGCAATTTGATGTGACACACCCTTTATGATCCAAGTGGTACTCACCCTTTTCCAGGGGGCCACAAATACATGTTAACCATAGTATCGCGGACCGAAAAAAAAAGTAAAAATGAGTGGTATCAAAGACACGGTCGAATTGTTAACCTAGGACTACAAAATTAGTCCGAGCGACACCGAAACACTGAACTTGCTGAACATCCAAGTAGTTTTTCAATATTTCTTAACAAATTTACTTTTCCAACGCTCCCAAAAACAGAAAATCACAATCGCTGCGGAAAGTGATTTCCATACAACTTCGTTCAGCCGGCAAAGTGATATGAATGCACCCCAAGCGTAAAGCTCTCGTTTTCGAAATTTTAAACTTACACCCCAATACAGATGCAGAAATGATATGGTGCAAAAATATAGAAGCACTCGCCACCATGCGGTATGAAAATCGACACGGTGCTTGACATCAGCCTTGGGAAAGACTGCTGTCTGCTATCTGGAGTGAGACTTCGATTTGAATAATGAAAATCATGGTTTGAATTATAGAGGCTTTAAACTTTCTTAGTGGGTTCGCCTCTAATCTTGAAAAGTTCAATTTTGAAAACGAAAATAAACTGTCGGCCCTGAATAAGGTCATTTGGGGAACCTCGCTGCCGTCTGGTCGCTAGATCAGGATTGGGCGATCTTTACAAAAAGATCGATCTCGACGAATCGATTTTCTAAACGGCGTAGGGATCGATTCACTGATTAAATCGGCACAAAAGAATCGATCTTCAAAAAATCGGAAGCATTTTTCCAATTTATCTACTTATGTTATATGGGTATCGTCTTTTGTTTAAAATTGGAACGAAAATTTCATGGTTCTATTTAATAATCAAGAGCACAACAAATTAGATCTTCGAAAATAGTGTTCTCCAGAGCATTCATCTTGTACCATCATGGAGCTTGAGCTTGAGCTTGGGTAGACTGTACAATTCGTAGTTGCTCTCCGTGATTGACCTGAACCAACCAAATTGCACAAAGAACACACAGAATGACGCTTGGGACTAGCAAATCATTCTCGTTGTGCAATTTTCGGTTATTCGAGCTTTAAATGGTCAATAACGACGCCGGCCACGTCCTTACAGTCACCAGGGGAAGGGAAGGAATGTTAGTATGATATTCGCCGCCCGAAGGCCAGAAGGGTCGCCTCTATAGCGTGGTTCCCTAGCGTTTATCATGGAAGGGATAGTTGTTAGTGGGAATGGTTAAGAGAAATCAGGATTCACTGCGGTAAGTGATTATGTGAACACAAACTATCTAACATATATGTATATATTGTTATTCATCGCACCTATTTTTTATTGAACTGTGATAGCGGAGGCTGCCCTTTGGTAGCAGAGAGAATTCCTTTCGAATCACTCGAACTGGAGCATATTCTTCATCCAATCGCGTCGACGGGTGCTCAATGAATCGCGATGTATGGATTAAACTACAAAATTTTAGAATTACCGATTTTAGATTTTTGAATATCATATATCGCTGAATATCACCATCGCTCCCGCACCAAAGACAACACCTCGATCCTCCATCTCCACTCATCCCACAAAGAGCCCAGCCGTAGACTGTTCGAAGCGCCGACCAAAACAAACCCCAAGAACCCCCAGACCGTCAGACGGTCCCTGCGAATGCGAGCACAGTTCTCCGAACACACTCCCCTCACTTCTCTCGTTCTCAAATAAGCAACAGGGAGAATTGTTTATTTTTTGTATTTATCGTGCGTTTATTCTTCTTTATCCTTCGTTATTGTTCGACAGATGTAGAAAGACAACCGGGAGAACTCTGTTAAAACAATCTAAACCGACTTTAAATTTGGTAATTTATTGTACATTTTCACTTCCATATGCACCGATACGCGAAGGCGATTAAGCGCCATGAGCGCACTAAATAGTCACCAGAGAGAAATCCGTATAAACTTTGTATTTCAAATAAAAAAATAGTTCCAAATGCGTGGTCCCTTCAAAACCGCTAAGACCCATGCTCCCCTCAGAGCGGCGAGAATAATAGCGAATTCATTTTTAAAACTGAGTCAGTGCCAAACTGACTCTGTAATAAAAAAACGTTTTCAGTTTCACGAATGCGGTGGTTTGTTGGTGTGCGTTATATAGTCTGATTTGTTTATATTTACGACGGCAAATGTACAGTGTCGACGTCTGGTGGTGATATTAGTGCTTGGGAGGTAAATTGTTCTCCATCAGATCAGAAGGGCCAAGTGCAGTGTAAACATATAAAAGTTTGAATGTAAATTTTTACTTAATATTGTTTGATTACCTAACACATGTAGTTCTGACACTCACTTAACCATTTGTCAATGCATTTCCTGTTTGTTCCACAAATAATTACTATTATAATATAAAACCATCATTAGACACAGTTTTCGTTCAATATTCTGCGATATCGGAAAAAAACTTTTATTTAATCACATAAAATAAATATTCGATACGTTAAAGTAAATTTTCATTCATAATTTTGATTTTGAAATTTATTCCACCTGAATATCCATCATTATTTTCACCTCCCAATGAAAGCACACGTAGCTTAATGCCGTCTACTCTACTCTTCAAAATCAGAATTCGAATTGGATTACGATTCTAATAATACAAAAGCAAAAGCAACAGGTTTTCCATTTTCATAGTCTTTATTTTTAGATTTTCCAAAACAATATTCGGAACTTGACAGTTCAGTATAGTTGTATTGGTGAACCCGAGTGCCAACCCGTGAAACATCTCAGTGCGAAACTAACAGCTTTCGGGGCGAACTAGTGCGACACTGAGTGCGAAACTGAGTGAATAAAAAAACGTTTTGACAGCAGTTAGTGCGGCACTGAGGTTGAAAATGAACAAAAACGAATTCGCTATAAATCATCAAATTCTCGGCTCCCACAAACACATGAACATCAAACGAAATGAGATACAAATAAACCATAACACAACACTTGGAAAGAACGAGAGAATTCGAGGAGAATGCACACAATGAACCACACTCACAAGGCCCATCCACAGATCTAACGACTCCAAAAGCTTGCCCCGATCGGCACCTCAAACAGTCAATTAAGTCCAGCGCAAGATAAACAGAGATAGAAGAGAAGAAAAATTGTTCCCAGTGAATGTGCGACGATGACATAACACCCGAAGTCTGTCCGAGATTCAACCCGCTCAACTGCATTCACCCCACAACACCCTGCACACACTCCCAACCACCAATATACACAAGCCACACTGATACAAACTTAAATTTCTCAGCACTTCAACCTCTCTCGCTCTCCTTTCTAAACAAAAATAAAGGTAAAGAGAGAGTGTAGAGATTTGGATGTTAGAATTACTCTTCATTACGCCATTCGAAAAATCCTGAATACGGAATAGAAAAATACAGATAATTAGCAACACTTATCTTGCATTCTTCAGCATTACGTCTCCTATCAGCTGGTACCACATTTTCTTTCCGCTGATATTTCAATCACTGGTTCTGCTGTTAATCGACTCTTCACATCGGTAACACAACAGACGAAGCTGGAGCACGTCGAAACATGCCGGAGGATAATGGCTCTTCACCATAATGGTTCTTCACATACACTTTACACATTTATGAAATTAACGTCGGGAACCCTCGTTACTAGCTATTAGTCACTATTACTCGCTATTATCTTCATCACAACTCTATCTAAAAACCCCTGGACTGTGAAGAAAATAGTGCCTATCGTCGGAACTTCGACTGAACCAAAAAATACACAGAGCAACTAAAACTACGTCTGTTTCCGTTGGCTGCTCACGAGAGACTCCCATTCATCTTGTACCATTATGGAATCATTTAATTAAATAATTCATTTGAAAAAGTATCATTAGTAACACATCAACAACCCTTAGTAGCTGTCGCAAGTTCTGATCTTGTCAGAACTTGTACGGAATTAAAACGAAGAATAATCAAACTGACTTTGTTAGTAAGTCAAATGAAGTGCTTCATAGAGGTCAAACGTTGCCATTATGTTTATAAAATTTGTTAGGCAATTTTTGGTAAGATTAAAACTGATGTACACTGAAAAAGAAAATTACAAAAAGTTTGTGTTAAATCGAAAAAAATCGATCTCTTAAATATCGATCCAGGATCGCTCAATCCTAGACCAAACATACACAGAAGCTTCACCTAAATTCACTATTACTAATTTGACATCCTCGAGAGCGAACCAAACGTCGACATTATGTTTACAAAATTTGTCATGTGGCGAGAAAGAAAACAATGAACGCTCAAAAAAAAAATGTTAGATCGACAAAATCAAAAGTAAAATATCGATCTTCACGATTTTTTCGGATACAAAGAATCGATCCAAAAAATCGGAAATCGAAAGGGAAAAAATCGATCTTCTGAAAATCTATCCAAGATCGCCCAATCCTACACTAGTTGGATGACTGATGAGTCTTGAATGCTGTGAAATCGCGAATAGCTTGTTTATACTCATTAAATTGTAAACGGGCGGAGCTTAAATCGCATTATTTTCTCTAATCACATTGCCCGTAGAACGAACCCTGCGTTTTCTATTTCTATTTCATGAAAACGTGCCGTTTTCTGATTTGGTACCATTACTGAGTAGACGAGTTCTACGAAAAAAAAACGAGGCAATTATTTCTGAGGTATTATTTGTGCTGGGATAAATCGATTCCTCCTTTAAGTGTTAATATTTCTTTTCAAGCTGAACGAAGGTGGTTGTAATTATTTTATTCAAAATATAAAATGTCTAAGAGTTATATGCTTATTAATTACTAGCTGACCCGTCAAACTTCGTCCCGCCCAAAATTTATTTTTCGTTATCACATCCACGTTTTCTTACTAAGCGCACGTTCATGGGATATGTAATTGTAGAACACTACGAAATGAATTTTACTAATTTTCCCATTTTCCTTCAGATTTTTCCGAAAATTTTCAATTACCTTGTTTAGTTGGATTATGTTTGGTTGAAATATGTGCATATTTTTATGGAACCCCCTCTCCTTTCCAGAGGAGGAAGGGGTGTCATATCATCATAGAAAAATTTCTCGTACCCAAAAACCCTCACATCCCAAATTTGGCTCCATTTGCTTGACTAGTTCTCGAGTTATGCAGAAATTTGTGTTTCATTTGTATGGGAGGCCCCCTTCAGAGAGGGGGGAGGAGTATCTTATTACCATAGAATCATTTATTGCACTCTAAAACTTCCACATGCCAAATTTCGTTGCATTTGCTCGATTAATTATCGAGTATTGCAGAAATTTGTGTTTCATTTGTATTGTAGCCCTCCCTTCGAGAGAGGGGTGGAGTGTCTAAACACCATAGATTCATTTATTGCAACTTAAAACTTCCACATGCCAAGTTTCATTTCATTTGCTTGATTAGTTCTCGAGTAATGTAGAAATTGGTGTTTCATTTGTATGGTAGCCCCCCCCCCCCCACCTAGAGAGAGGAGAGTGGTCTCGAACTTTCATAGGAACCTTCCCCGATCCCAAAAACCCCTACATACCAATTTTTATGCCGATCGGTTTAGTAGTTTCCGTGCCCATAAGAATCAGACAGACAGACAGAAATCCATTTATATATATATAGATTGACCCTAAAACTTGTTTCCATAGCTTAAAAATTGCTTTGAAAGCAGGCCAATGAAACCACAAATCTATATGTAAACTGGTGCCCGCTCGACTATGCATTTCAAGAACGTCGATTGATGTTTGCTGAAGATGACACGGTTTGCTAAAGAACGTCGAAAGACAATGAAGTGTTTTTGTCAAGGCAGATGGAGAAGAAGTTTGGATTGAGTTGTCCCTTGTGAGAAGTTTGTTGAGTTGATGGCTAGAGACTGCAAATGTTGCAAATCTGCATAATTCAACAATAAGAAGAAGAAATTCATTTTATAGTTATTGTGAAGCGACATGAGAATGGTCTCGCTAACTCACCAAGCATTATGCTCTCCCAATCCCGTTTTTTTTTCTGCCGTCGGACTCAGCGGAGCCGCATTTTGACGTGGGACTACGTTTAACCGAAGTATATGGGGGTGAAATGAAAATTTCGAATGCTTATAACTCGAACATTTCTTAATAGATCGGAAAGATGTTTGCATCAATTGATAGGAAATATTTCTACGCGTCTATCACAAATAATAAATTGTTATTTTTCATGAGATGAACAATTGAATAACTGTAAAATGTCGAGCGTTATCTAAACGCCCTAATTGCCATGTTCTGATTGGCCCGATTTAAGCTTTCCCCAACACAGACTTCCAAATGAATGTACCTGTGGGAATTCGCTTTGCAAACACATGCAAGTTGGGGGTATTTTGTTCCTACCGAGCTGTGTTTCCCCAACACTGACTTCAAAACGTACTTCTAAACTGAGAAGCCTGAGAAAATCGTCATTTCAGATACTAGAGGTGAATGAACATTCGCGGTTCGAGAACTACGTAAACATGAGAGATGCGATAATTTCAGAGGGAAATGGAAAATACAATAATCGTTTCACAGTTTTTCCGTTCACATATTTTGGTAGTCCTAGGCATCATATCAAACGTAAAAGGACGGTCAACAAATTTACTTGTAACGAAGAACATAGTCTATTACAATGCATGAATTGATCTTACATGGCAACTGTTCAAATCTTTCGTATACAAAGCAAATATATTTAATTCAATTGAATTCGGAAACTATTTCATTCAATCGATAATTCAATGAATACAATACAAATGCTTACTAAGACAACCGTAATCCCACGTCAATCTAGCGGTTACACAAAAAATATAACCAACCCATTTTTTTTTTCAATAGTTCTGAAAAGGACAGATAAATAAACTCCTTATGCTTGGTAACACGACAGGAGCGAAGCAATGCATTTACGTTCAGGTTTTGATAGGAAAATTGACACTCGTTTGCTGTTGCTGCTGAGGTTGCTGCTGATGTTTCTGCTTTGCTACCGCTTCTGTAGCAGATGTGTTGGACTTGATAACTCTTTTTCTTTTCGGGTTCTTCTTCCGTTTGGTTGATAAAGTTAACTACATGACGGTTAAATGTAAAAATGTCAAAATAATTTATCGCCGCACAGAGGGAATGTTATTTTTATGTAGGGTAAATAATGTTGATTTGTCCGATTAATGGTGTTTTCACGCAACTAGTAAATGCAAATCGCTTTTTCTTCATGAAAATCACATATAATTAAGACGAGTTTTAGAAATCATTTTTGAATGAATAAATTCGAATTTTCGAGTAGATGTTGCAGTATTTGGTTTCATTTGCTTGATTAATTATTGAGTAATGCAGAAATTTATGTTTCATATTTATGGCAGACCCACCCCTAACGTAACTAACGTTGACTCTAAGATTTTGGGGTCCGCGGTTTCATGGTTGAATTGCTTGAATTGCCAAAATGCGGAATCCTCTATGGATAATCCCATCATGTGTCTCACATTATCAGCTTCGTTTCTGAAAGCATCGTTCTCCTCAAAGGGGCGACAGAATGAGGAACAGTATCACTCACCACACGCGCGTTATATTCTCAAACGCATTGCATAATCTGCTCTAGACAGCCAAGAAAGAGAGATTACCTAACACAACGCCGTGTTCTGTTGGACCCCGCGAAGAGGTTCAAGTTATGACTTAATTTCACCTGAAACACACCACTCAGTTCATAAACAATTCATGAGACACAGCGGCTGAGAGGCGCGCACACGCCCCCCCCCCCCCCCTCTCGGCTGTACTTCCCGGTCCAGTCGGAGACGTGACAATGTGGTAAATTTGATAGATGATAAACCATATAATAATAAGGTGGTGGCACTAGACAACGACGAAGGCTCAACTTTTCCCAATGGTCACGTTCTGCGACTTAAGGAGAGTTTTTGTTTTCGTGTGTTCCGCCGCTTAATAAAAGCTCCACTGACGTCCGCCGTCTCCATTTTCTTTTGATGAGACAGAAGCGCGAAAAAAAATTTGTTGGAAGTGAAGCGAATGGTTCGCGAGCGGCTGCTGACAGGAAAACAGCATTAGTTTTTGTTTGTACATTTTTGGTGCGTGTTCCGGTGGTAAACGCTCTGTTACGTCGTCGTATTTTCAGAATTCAGACCCAAGAATGACATGACATACCATACAGAAACTATTAGCGCTGCCTTTCGTTTGGGATGTTGGTTGTGTGCAGTAATTACCGAGATATCTTCTTCCACTCCGGTCGAAATATATAATTTATACCAACATTAGTCGTCGTGGTCTGTCTCGAGGGTTGTCCAAAAACACAAGCGGAATTAATGAGTTGTACATCCTGGTTCAACGGATTGATTTGGATCGGAACATAGACAAATCCTCCCTCCAAGGTCGCCATTTATTTGTTCCACATTCTCTGCAGGCAGTGTAGTTTTACGATTGCCCAAATTCACGCCAATTTACCACACAACACGAGTGGCCAATGACAAGGTTCGATTTATTCAGCCTGCGCCGTGGTATTATTAGAAATTGAAAACAGCAGCGGTTCTGGTTGTGCATCGTTGGAATTTCCTTCTAATTTATGTTGAAAGCGTTATAAACTAACAACATGCCGTGCAGATGATGAACTTCGTCCGTGATTAATGGACAGAGGGTGATAAGATTAGCGAGGAATGAATTATCCTCAGCCGACAATAAAATGGGCTTTAATAGTTGCCTATACTGTAGAGCATTTTGCTCTGAGATAATCTTCCACTAATTAACGAAGCTAGAACTGATCAGAGTCACGACTTCAACTCCACGACTCACTATCAGTCCATTGTCAGTATTGATTGTTCCAAACCACGGACCACAAAGTGCTCAGTAATATCATTTATGTCGCAGATTACACTGGCTTATTTGATATTGTCATACTCATAACCAAACCATGGAAAACGGAAAGTGCCGATAGGAAGCTCTGTCGACGACAACGATGATGATGATGTTATGACTTGCCCAAAAGCGGGAGGCAAAACAAAAATAGAATCGTGGAAAACCATTCCTCCCAAGTGGGTATAAAAATAAACACCAACAGGGAGAGCCATGCTGATCCCATTTCATGCCCGCTGCTGCATAAGTGACGTGGGGGAGAAATGCACCGAAATTCTAAGCCAAATATAGGTCCAACAGCACAGAGCGGATAATCAGCTCATGCTCTCACTCTCTCGCTCCTGGTTCACTTTATCTCCGCTCGGAGCAATGAAATACATTTGCAGTCCGACAAATCTGAGAGCGAGAGCGGTGTGGGTGCTCTCGCGCTGATGGTGTGCAGTTTCGCTGTTTACTGTTTGCGCAACATGAACTTCCGCTCAGCTGATCTGTGCGAGCAGTCAAATCGAATAGGGTCGATCGTTCGCTTTGATAAAGTTCCAGTTGCAGAAATACAATTTCCAGGCGGTTGTACTAATAATAAAACTCTTCGTTCACACACAAGCCCTCAATAAAAGTATGCTTTACTATACAGGTTGTTCAAAATCTAATGAACGGATTTCCAACAAATCATAATAAAATACATAAAAATGGCCTTCCAGATCATAGCATTAGGTTTTACATTTTATGAAAGTCTGAAATGGTAAACTTAAAAGAGCAAGTAATAATTGAAATTTCACAATTCGATAAACAACCTATTTATCTCTGATAAGCCGACCCGGCAAACTTCGTCCCACCCAAAATTTATTTTTCGTTATCACATCCACGTTTTTTTACTACGCGCGCGTTCATTGAATAATCTTCTAATCCACCCTTTAAAATTATTTTGACGTGGGACTACGTCTAACCTTTCAATATAGGGGCCCATTTCTATATTTCGGTGTGAAAAAGTGTTCAGTTTTTGAACGCTAATACCTCATCAATTAATGAATGGATTTTGGTTCCAAATACACACATTGATAGCAAATATCCTCAGCAATTCTTTATATGCTACACATTACGGATTTTCAGCTCATATAAAGTTCAAATTGATGAAAAATTGGAAGAAAGAATTCCCTACTTTCCCATACATTTTGTCTGCACTCCCGCAGCAAACAGCTATTCATTACAAGCAACCACGGGTGCGGGCGAAACGTATGGAGAAGATGAAGGAGTGAGACAAAAAAGAGATTATAAATAAATATAGGCGGTCGCTACAACGTTAATTATATGGCTATATAAAGTGATCGATGGTGGGGCTTGGCCACATTCTATCATCGGACGCCAAGCAGGAAAGACGCTATCTTGAAATTGATTTTCCTCATAAGAGATATCGCTGCATTTGCCGGGGATGTATGCGGTGCGATACCGCAAGAGACAGGAGTTTCAATAGGATGTGGAGGAGGAGAACCTATCGAAGTGTGTTAAAAGCGGTGGAAGCATCGCGCCGGGTGAATGAGTGGCTAATCGCGCTCAATTTGATAGAATGCTGGAGTTTTAAAACGGCTTTATTTAGCTGTGACATATTTGTATGTTTGTATGTAACATGTTTGTCTATGGCGCTGTACCACATTAATTGAAATTTTACCCCTTTCCTGTTGACCGGTTGATCTGAAATTTGGAACACACCTTTATCTCTTCAGTCATTATAAAACTGCGTATTTCATGATCTTGAAAATCCAAGATGGCGACCGCTACAACATGGCGGATTACATTTTTTCTCATAACCCCATCAATATGGGTATCAAATGAAAGGGATTGACTAGTAGAACACAGTTATTTATGAAAAATGCAAATACGAAATGGCCGCCACCACAAAATGGCGGATTACATATTTTCTCTAAGCCCCATCACTATGGGTAGCAAATGAAGGACTTGACTAGTAGAACACAGTTATTCATGAGGAATGCAAAGCCCAATTATATCACGATACCAGACGTTGAATTCCTATTACGATATGCTTGCCATCAAGTGTGTGTTCGTTGCCGGCTGAACAATAACCCCTACAACATTTGCACGACAAATTTTGATTTTTTTGTATTTGAATCTAAACGTTTAAGTGTTTGCTGAGTGCTGAAGTTTTATTCTATCCTTTTTTTCTGTAATTTTGTACATGAAAAGTTGGTCATTCTGGGATCTGTGCTCCATGATATTCGAATAATGGACACCCCTTGGTGTAGTCCTACGTCTCTCCGGTTTTGTCCCTGACATTACCCACCCGTCTTTTTTACAATAAAATTTCAGTACTTCCAAAACTCGACATTATAATATCAGATTATTTTCAGACACAATTCTCGTGCAATATTTTTCATTCACTTCCAAATAACATGTTTCCCCGTTACATGGAATAAATGTTTGATACAGAAAACTCGATTTTCCTTCAGAATTTTCCGAAAATTTTCAATTGTCTGGTTGAAATATGGGTATTATTTTTGTGGGATCCCCTCTCCTTTCCAGAGGAAGAAGGGATGTCATACATCATAAAAACATTTCTCGCACCCAAAAACCATCACATCTCAAATTTGGTTCCATTTGCTTGATTAGTTCTCGAGTTATGCTGAAATTTGTGTTTCATTTGTATTGAAGCATACCCCCCCCCTTCCTCCTTTAGAGAAGGGGGAGGAGTGTCGAACCACTATAAAAACATTTATTGCTTCCTAAAACAAAAATCGTGGATAACGCAATAAAGCGTAAAAAAAAGGTGTAAACACGTTAAACACGTTATTTTTACATGACAACTATGATTCAACAATACAAAAAGCATTCATTTGTAAGGTCGTGTACACCAATGTTTAGATAATGTGAAAGCCATGACAAAAAAAGCGCAACACTCTACCACTCAATGACAAGTTTCAGGAAAGCTTACAGAATTACTAGGGAACTCGCTTCTCGGATAATCGAGGTGCTACTGTATTGGTAATAATTTTCTAATTAAAATTAAACAAACTAAAACAGTAATGCTTTTTTTTATTTTACTCGCCACTCGAATCGTTCCCGAGATATATCATGCGTGAAACGAATCAAAAATTTATCAGTTGAAAATAAGTATTCAGTTTGGTGAGTTATTGAACACATGATAGGAAATGGATCGAAAATCGTGTACAAATTTTGGAAGAAAGTAAACTGTGAACAATCAAATGTGTAGATTAATGACATAAATCAATGAAAATAATTCTGAATAAGATCTAGAGCCTCTTCTTCTACAATGGCATTAAGGTTCATAGAGGAACTTCGTCTTTCCAACGCATATCCCTGTGTCATTTTCATTGAGTGCTTCATTCAAATGCCACATAATTCGTTTAGATGTATTCCCGATAGAACTCCCTTTGACGAACATTTTGAAGTACGCCCATTATTGATTGCTATGACATTTGATCGTCTCGTGTCGTGGGAATCTTATGAACCACTATCGATGGGAATATTTCAAAAATATTAAAATGAAAATACGTATCGGAAAGATGAATAATATCATTAGGTTCATTCCAGAGTATTACTCGAAGGCCATGTTTACAGATGAATTGTCAATTTTGAAGAAAATCTGCGAAGCTCCAAAAGAAACTAACAATTGTTTTCATATAGTAAATCAGCCATTCCATGTCAAACCGATATAGTGGTTCTCAGATTTACGTCGAAAATGGTAATTTTGTTCTTTATCGCAAAACATTACACCCATATTTTTTAAATTATTTTCTTATTAGAGTGCCCATTTCCATTTTAGGGTGATCCGAAAAATATTATCCTCCACTTTTTCCCAAAATTGCTTTTTCTTCAAAAATTCATAACTTTTGAACCACAGAACCGATTTAGATGATCGATATATTAAATTGAAGCCACCTAGTATTTTATTAAAAAATATCGAATCTGCAAAAAAAAAACGAATGGTTGTATCCGAGACACGACCGCTTAGGACGTAAGACTACGCAACCTTTTTTTTATTTGTTGGTTTATCATTTCGGATATTATTTGTGAAAACGTCGAAATTTCATAAATAACTCTTAAGTGAAAAGTTCCAGGGACCCTAAAAAGGTTCAATGGCTTCCGTGATTTTGTAGGACCATTTCGAGAAACAACGATTCTTTCTTGTAATACACTAATTGGTCATATGTCGCAATTTGTTCCTTTATATCAATGCACGCATTGCACTGAGTATTTAACGAAAGGCATCTTCCGTGCATCGCTATTCAACAAGCATCAAACACGCGTCTAACAGATGCACACAGTTGTAGCGATAAAAATTAAACATCGCGAGAATGACCGTTTATGAAAAATCGTTTCTCGAGAGTCATAACCGACAACAAAGCTATGAGCGAGGAGGTGTGCTATTCACATGTAAAGCAAACGAACAAGTTCTAAGTTTCGCGCAACGAAAACAAGCAACACATACAAATCCAAACACTGATAGCTAGAAGCGGCCGATAATCATTTGCACATTTGCTTCTTTTTTTTCGCCTGCTTTTCCATGGCTTGGATGGTTGTGTTAATTGCTATGCCAGATGCACTTCATGTGAAATATTCGCTAGCGTTCATAGTTCGAGGGGAAACACGAAACACAAAACGAGCAGAACAAGCGAACTTTCGAACAAGTTTCGGGCACAGAAAGATTCTGAGAATTTTCCTCAGAGGAGATGCAATATTTATACGCTAGCGACAGCTTACTTACTATGCAAGGGTGGAGTTTACTTCGCAAATGTTCTCATCCCGCTTCCCCCTTGGTTGTTTCTATTCTAGCGGCTGCATAAGTTGCCCGTTATTGACAGCCCTGTTCGGGAAAGCACACAAATGGACAGAACAAATGTATGGGGAAAAGAGAATGCTTCCAATTTTCATCAATTTAAACCATATACAGATTGGGATTGTAATGTATAGCATATCACACAAATCTTATAAAGTTTCCGATTCGATTGGAATGCAAATCGTTAAAATCCGTTCGTAGCAAAAATAGTTATTAACGTTAACTTCATTTCACAAAAACGTGATCTGTTTTCTGATTTGGCCCCCCTCATGTAAGACGTAGTCTTTCGTGAAAAATGTATTTTATTTTCGTAGTTATTGATTGTAGTCGCTTTTTTATTGCTTTCACGGCATTGTACTAAAGGGCGCTATTTTTTTATATTTTTTCTTGAGAGCGGAAATAAAATCCATTTTTTGCAGGCTCATTATTTTTTTTTATAAAGGGTTAGCTCACCGATCATCTAAGTCGGTTCAGTGCTTCAAAAATTATGAATTTTTGAAAAAAGTCAGTGTTAGGAAAAAGTGGGAAAAATTATTTCATCACGAAGCAAGTTTCTTTTTCAAATCCCAAAACATTGATGTTATTGTGTTTTTTACCGATGTCTGAACCCTAATTAGTTTCGGAACGCAAAATAATTTTTTAAATAGAACAATGAACCTTTATCTTCAATATTTTCAGCAATCCCGACGACTTTTAGGCGATTCACGATTGAGGGATGGATGAAAGCAATCGCATGTACAAAAATGACATTACTGGAGCTATTTTCATCGAAGTAGGAAAAGTAGGGAAAGTGGGGGTGAAGTGGTAACCCTTAGGAGTATGCCCATTTCCTGCGTCTACATACCGCTACAATCCTCGTTTGTAGAAGAGTATTGTAGCTTAACTAGTTGTTGTTCAATATAGCTAACGATTTTTATATTTAAATTTGGAATAATATATTTTGACCTAGGACTACGTCTTTTATTTCTATACTGGGGTGTAAGTTCAAAGTTTCGAAAACGAAAGCGTTACGCCGGAGAAACCAGTTTTTGAGCGTTAATACCTCCTAAACAACTGAAAGAAATGGTGTGATAAACCTTCATTCGAAAGATAGAATGTCTACGTGTTATATGCTTGCTAGTTTTTGATTCAAAAACTTGTTTCAATAGCCCTAAAATTGCTTTCAAAATAGGCTACTGTAATCACACCAATCGGTATATAAAAGAGTGTCGCTCGGAAATGCACTCAGTTATGATTGCGCAACGATTGAGGTATGATCGCTGGAATGAATGGATGTTCCCTTAACACAAACTTCAAACAATGGAGTCTGGGAAAATCGGTATTGCAAATTAGATGCAAGCGGGTACTTTTGTACTAACTTGCGTTTCTGCAAACCGGAATGTTTCCTTAACACAGATTTCAAAACTGTGGAGCCAGGAGAAATCGGCATTGCAAAATAGATGCAAGCTTCTTATACTTTTGTACTCGCTTGCGATTCTGCAAATCGGTTTTTCCAATACAGATTCCGAAACCAAGAAGTTAGAAAAATCGGCATTGCAGACACATTCAAGTCCCCCATGCATTTTTACACTCCGGAATTCGTTTTGCTAACACGGTCTACAAAAGCGGATACAAATGCAACGCTTTGGCTCGGTTATGCATGATTGCATTGGAAGATGTCCTTTCATGTCGCCAGCTTGCTGACTTCTACGCATACCGTTTGATGGTTAGACAAAATGTTGATAACTATTTGCTGCGGTTACTTCTGCAATAATCAATAATTTAATCAATACACAGATACATACACAGATAGCTCTGTGCAGCGACGATATCGTACCCAATGAGGCACATCCGAGGTGCGATTGTTGCAGAAACACAAATGATTACTGAGCGAACGGTAGTCCTACGTCAACCTTGCGGTTATATCATAGGTATAACCCATTCATAGTTTCTCGAATTAAAGATCAATGAGTTTGATTTTTTTTTGACGTGGGACTACGTCTAACCGGAGTATATGGGGGGTAAAATGAAAACCTAAACGCGGAACATGCAGGAAAAAATGAAAGATTCCAAATGCTTATAACTCGAACATTTCTCACTGTATCGGGAAGATGTTTGCATCAATTGGCAGGGAATATTTCTACGCATCTATCGCAATTAATAAAATGTTATATATCATTAGATAAACAATTGAATAACTGTAAAATGTTAAGCGTTATCTAAACGCCCTAACTACTTTGTTTTGATTGGCCCGATTTACAGTTTCCCCAACACAGCCATCATAACCAAGCAGCCTTGGGGAAATCGGCATTGCAAATACATGAAAGTGTGGGGATTTTTGTTCTCACCGAAATGTGTTCCCAAACACAGACTTCAAAACCAAGCAGTCTTGGAGAAATCGACATTGCAAATACATGAAAGTTGGGGGTATTTTTGTTCCGACTGAAATATGTTTCCCTAACACAGACTTTAAATCCAAGGAGCATGGGGAAATTGGCATTGCAAATGCATGTAGGTCGAGGGTATTTTTGTTCCGACTGAAATGTGTTTCCCCAACACAGACTTCAGAACCAAGATGTCTGGGGGAATCGGCATTGCAAATGCAAATTCATGCAGGTCGGGGGTATTTTTGATCCGACTGAAATGTGTTTGCCTAACACAGACTTCAAAACCAAGGTGTTTGGGGAAATCGGTTTTGTAAATAAATGCAAACTGCGAGTACTTTTGTACTCGCTTGCCTATGTGCAGGCTAGAATATGTTTCCTGAACACGGTATAAGTTGAAGTGTTGATTCATGCAAGCCAGGGGTCCGCATGTTTTTTGCACTCCGAAAAGTGTTTTCCTAACACGGATTACAAAAACGGGTACGAACACAACGCTTTGGCTCGGTTATTCAAGATTGCATTGAAGGATATACCTTCATATCTTCTACTCACTGAATTTCTGGCACTGAGTACCTAAAGTTCATCAAATCAAACAAATTCGCGACTCGAGAACTACGTACACTTGAAATAATCGTTTGATAATTCTTCCGTTCACATATTTTGTCCTAGGCATCATACCAAACACAAAAGGACTGTCATTAGATTTACTTGGAACATAATCTATCACATTGCATGAATTGATCTTACATGGCATTTATTCAATTTGTTTACTCACAAATCAAATATATTGAATTCGATTTAACTCGGAAATTGTTTCTTCCAATCAAAAATTTAATCTATACAAACAAATGATTGCTAAGCTAACCACGTCAATTTTGCGGTTATATCATATATATAACCCACCCATTTTTTAAATCAGTCATAATTTAAATTGGTCATATGATAATAAAAAATTGAAATTTGGGTAGCTTCCATTATATAGAGCGAGTTTCAATAAAACCGAAGACGGTCGCGTCAAAAATTAAAAAATGAAGTTTTAAAATCGAACATAACTTTAGTGTAGGGTTAAAGTAATCATCTGGTGTGGGTAAAATGAACACATCATGCGAAATGGGATAGAATTATGTTTTGTTTATTATCTAAATTTGTTTAAATCATTTTTGAAATAGCGGGTACATATATGAAATAAGCTGGGCCTTTTCACCTAGAGTCGTAATTGAAGTTTTTTCATACGTTCAAAAACTTAGTAAGAAACACAACGCATCGCACGAATCTTGGTATTAGTGTTGGTGGTATATTTTTCTAAGGCCAAAGTCACAGAAGGGACACCTTCAAGAGCATCATGTGATAAGGTCTGTCAGTTTTAATAAACAGAACATTGTGAGGTCGTTCTCCATCAATATCTGAACTGAACTATAACATTGTTGTACATCCGTTCATCGAGAAAGTCTGTTTTCTAAAACAGGGGAGATCGGGAAGAGAAGAAATCAGTTGTCAAGTTTTAAATTGGACATGACTGATGGAGAAGTTTGTTTTCCCTAAGCTCCTGCAGCTATCAAGAATTGGTGATAAAAGTATACACTGGAACAAATCAACGTAAAATCTCTCATTCTGTATTGTTACTTCACATGCACTGTAAGATTTTTGACTGATTTAATTTTCGTTTCCAATTTAAGAATACTTAATGAAAACATTTATTTTCATTCTAAATATTTTTTTCATTAGTTAATAATCCGACGACTAATCGATTACATTGATACGACTTGTGATCCTCTAATTAATACACATTTTTCAATTCAATTTCCCGATCCCTGTGAGTAACGACCCTATTACCTCGCACGCCTGGCGAAGCAGCTGTCGCGAAAGCTGCTGTGAGAGGTAACACTTCTCAGCTCAGAGCACAGAGCGAAACCAAGAGAGAGAGTGAGAGAGAGCGCGAGAGCGTGGCGCCTCAATGCGCCGCGAGGTGCATGAATACTACTCAAATGAAGTCGCTGGAATTAGTCAAATTCGAAGTACGAACTAGTTTGGATCGTCGTTGTAACAGCTTTTTCTCAGACGCGGGCACGGTTTTCGCGTTCGCGTTCATCCATCCCTTCGCGAAGGATTTTTTTGCCCCACTGAAGTGGCGCTGTGCGCGACTGCTAACTCGCTCCAGCATCTCTGGAACTCGATACCGATTGTTTTTTTTTTTCGAGATTGGATTTTAATAGCCGGAACGTGTGTGTGTTTTATTGTGTGTAACTGTGTCGGATCCAAATCCTGTTGCCCGTGATCGACCCCCGGATAGGTGTTAACTGAAGTTTAAAATTGTTGTTCCAAAGTGGATTGTGGAACCACCTACTCCACCGCCCTGCTGTGTGTGTGGGGCCGGGTTTCGGAGGGGGCCGTGCAGACCAGGTGCATCATTTGCATGCGCCACACACAGTCGGTAAATTCGAGTGGAAGTGAATTGATGCAAAATAGTGTTTCAAGGTGGTGCAGCAGAGAGCGATACACACTACTCACGGCGAAGTAACCAAGTTTTCTGCTGTGTTGTTTTGCTGTCGTCAGCCCACAACGAAAGTAAAAATAAAACCGTAAATTAAGTGGAATACACAATGCAAGCTGTTCCAATCAAACCAAACGTCAAACGTGGATAGCAGATGAAGTGAAGTATGTTGAAAATTAAGTATTACCAAGAGTGGTTGAGTGTGTGTGAATGAGTGCAGGAAGGAGAAAAGCTGACAGCGAATATATCGTACAGAGGCAAAAGGCAAATAATGAAACATCCGTGGAAAGGAGTTAATGAGCGAATGAAAGAAGGTGCAAAAGAACAGCTGAGTGGAATACAAAGTGACGAAACGGTGCTGTGCAGTGGTTCCCCCGGTAGTGTGACAAAACTTGAAGCCCCACCGGAGGTGTGTACCGTTTCAACGTCGGTCGAACGTGTCGTCGATAAAGCGTCGGCCTGCAGCGGGATTCATCGCTGCCCAGCCAAAGTTAATACTGTTATCGGGTTTTTATGTGCCGGGATTTCGGTACTTTTCATCCGCCAAATATAATGGCTTATTATATGTACGGTTTTCTGTGTCATTCTGAGCTGGTTTCCTAAGCGCGCCAAAAAAAAAATAAGGGCAAAGCATAACCTGTGTTGTAGCCTCCGGAATAATGAAGCCACCGCCGAACCGGCGTCATTGCGCCCCCTACCGGTGGATGATATTTGATTAGATGTTGACGAAAACAAGAGAGAAGAACAAGTTATAGCGCTTCGATGAAAACCGGATATCGGCGAAGGACTATAGTCGATTTGGAAAGGCTAATGGTAATGATGACCGTCGTCTGTTTGTTGAGGAAGAACGCAACGAGTTTTGAAGCACCCTCTTTGTGAGCCTTTAGTATCGTGGAATGATAAAATGATTGGTGAAAAGTCATTCTCAAGTTGAAAGTGTTGGGGCAACCTTGATCAATGCGACTCCACTGTTTGTTTACATTTTTATTTCTCTGTCAAATGCCCAGATGTATAAGTTCAACTAATATTTAGTATGATTCTATTCTAACCGTCTTCGATTCATTTTGGGAAATTGTACATATGTATGACACTGGGTACACGAAATGTTCTTCAATAACCCGTACCAAGATGTTTGGGTGAAGATATGTTCTGATTAAGATTTAATGTGAAGACTTTTGATTTTGTGAAGATATTCAAAAGATTTTTTTTACTGTGTCACTTGTTTATTAGACGGGTTATCTCAATAATTTTTATATCAACATGCATATAGTTCATTGCAAAACTATATAGGCATGTCCTATTTTTCGCATTTAGTGCAAAAACCTTTAAAATACAGGTCGGACTCGAATCTCCGGAGTATTGACTTTGTTTTCACTCCGGATAATCGAATCATAAAAAAACGATTTTTGTTCTCGTTAAATGTAATACAATTATGATTCGCATTTATTCATTAAACAATTTTATCTAGCTTGACCCGTTTGTATGTTTGTGACTTTGTAACTTTGTCTGCAGCGCTGTACCACATTAATAGAAATTTGAAAAACCTTCCTGCTGACCGATTGATCTGAAATTTGGAACACATCTTTATTTCTGGTGTCATTATAAAACATATATTATATATATTCAGCCAATCCATGTCAAACCGATGTAGTAGTTTTCAGATTTTCGTCAAAAGTGATAATTTCGTTCTTTATCGCAAACTATTAGACCCGTTTTTTTTTTGTTAGAGTGCACATTTTCATTTTAGGGTGATCCGAAATATCTTTTTTCCCTTTTTTCCAAAAATGACATTTTTCAAAAATTCATATCTTGTGAACAACTGAACCGATTTAGACGGTCGACATATCAAATTAAAGCATGTTAGTCATTCTTGGAAAAATGCTACGCTAGCAAAAATTTCAGGTTTTGGTTTTGTCATTATTGATTGTATATGTTTTTTTATAGTTTTCATGGTCTCGGGACCAAAGGCTATATTTTTTTATATTTTTCATGGAATGCTGAGGATTTTTACATAACATATCTCGAAACCAGGGAGGCGTTTTTTTTCGTTTTTTAGTTATTATTTTTATTATTTTATTATTTTTCCCTTTTTTCCCAAAAATGACTATTTTCCAAAAATTTATTACTTTTGAACTACTGGACCGGTTCAGATGATCGACATATCAAATTAAAGCCTACTAGCTAGCCTTTCTTGAAATAATAACACACTTGCCAATTAATTGGATTATAGTCACATACATCCAGTTTAGTCGCATAGAAATATTGAACGAAAACTGAAAACATGTTAACTTTGAAAAATCATAACTTGAAAACGAAAAATAACACCTCTCTGGTATTCGGATGTATTATGTGAAAAAATACTCAGCTTTCAAGAAAAAATATAAAAAAATATGGCGCTCTTGATCCCGAAAAGATGTAAGCTATAGAAAACAAATATAATCAATAATTACAAAAACGAAATCCATTTTTAATCAGAGTGTAATATTTTTTTCAAACATGGCTAGCTTATTGGCTTTAATTTGATATGTCGATCATCTGAATCGGTCTAGTAGATCAAAAGTTATGTTTTTTTGTAGTGGAAAAAATGGAAAAAAAAAAGATTTTTCGCACCATCGGTTATCTTCGAAAAAAAAAATAACTCAAAAACAAAAAAACGCCTCCCTGGTTTCGAGATATGCTATGTGAAAAATTCTCAGCTTTCCAGAAAAAATATAAAAAATTAATGGTCCCGAGACCATGAAAACTATAAAGAACAAATACAATCAATAATAACGAAAACATAATTCAAATTTTCTGCAACTGTAGTATTTTTCCAAAAAAGACCAGCTAATTGGCTTTAATTTAATATGTCGAACATCTGAATTGGTTTAGTGGTTCAAAAGTTATGAATTTTTTAAAAAAGTCTTTTTTAGCAAAAATACGAAAAAATTTGATTTTTCGGACCACCCTAAAATGGAAATGGTCCCCCTAACAAAAAAATAAAAAATACCACTCTAATAATTTGCGATAAAGAACAAAATTACCACTTTTGACGACAATCTGAGAAACACTATATCGGTTTGGCATGGAATGGCTGTATTATAAAAATATTTACTCAAAATCCCATCAATATGGGTTTTTCAAGAACCCCATCAATATGAGTATCAAATGAAAGGCTTGACTAGTAGAACACAGCTATTTATGAAAACTGCAAATCCAAAATGGCGCCATATGTATGTATTATTAATCAAAACCTTATCAATAAGGGTATCAAATGAAAGTGCTCGACTAGTAGAACATAGCAGATCATGAAAAATCCAAATCTAAGATTGCCGCTGTTCCCAAATAACTAATTACTTTTTAAATGGCTGCATTCAGCTTGACCTGTTTGTATGTATGTTTGAATGTTTTGTAAGGTTGTCCCACATTAATTGAAATTTGACCCCGTTCCTGATCACTGATTGATCTGAAATTTGGAACTGCATATTTCATGATCTTGAAAAATTCAATTTGGCCGTCGCTAAAAATCGCTGAATGATTTGGCTTGGAGAACACAAAACATAATAAACAACATAAATTCAAAAAGGTCACCGCCACTAAATGGTCGACTATGTATTATTTGCAATCCCCTCAATATCGGTATTAAATGAAATGATTTGACTGATAGAATACAGTACATCATGAAAATATTCCGAAGAAAATAAGGTAAATATAAACGTTGGATTTCCATTATCCACAGTTAGTTGTTTCATCATAGATTAATGAAGGAACGGATATGATAAGTGCTACTTGTCTTTTTATTTCCTAGCTTTTAGTACATTAAACCGTTTAACTTTAAATTTTTTTTTACTTATTTTATTTTCTACTTTTTAGTAAATTATCTGTATCATTAGTATACTTCTCTACAATGAAACCATAATTTTTTTCTATATTTTTATTTCTTAACTAAATTTATTTGGAATATTTTGATGATTTACTGTATTCTATTAGTCAAGTCATTTCATTTAATACCGATATTGAGGGGTTTGCAAAAAATACATAGTCGACCATTTAATGGTGGTGACCTTTTTGAATTTATGTTTGTTTATTATGTTTTATGTTCGCCAAGTCAAGTCATTCAGCCATTTTTAGCGACGGCCAAATTGAATTTTTCAAGATCATGGAATACGCAGTTCCAAATTTCAGAACAATCAGTGATCAGGAACCGGGTCAAATTTCAATTAACGTGGGACGACCCTACAAACGCTCAAACATACAAACAAACATGGCAAGATGAATGAAACCACTAAAAAGTAATTGTTGACGTGGGACTATGTCTAACCGGAATATATGGGGGTTGAAAAGAAAACCTAAACACAGAATATGCAGACAAAATTAAAGATTTCGAATGCTTCTAACTCGAACATGTTTTAATGGACTGGAAAGATGTTTGCATCAATTGATAAGGAATATTTCTATGCATCTATCACAATTGAGGGGCTCAGAATGAAAGGGGTGTAAGTGATTTGATCGATTTCTCTACATCAACTCTCTCTTTTGGTCATAACTTAGCTGCAAACTCATTCTCAGCTCTAATTAACAATGTGGAAGATAGGTCAAAACCTCATCTATCGGATTCTATAGCAAACTCAAATTGGAATGTTTTTGTAATTGAGTTATTAACTAAAGAAAAAGTTGATGAAGAGAAATCGATCAAGTCACTTACACCCCTTGCATTCTAAGCCCCTCGATTAATAAAATGTTATTTTTCACGAGATAAACAATTGAAGAGCTGTAAAATGTTAGGAGTTATCTAAACACCCTAACTGTCCCGTTTTGATTGACCCCCGATTTACGGTTTCCCCAATAAACATCAAAACCAAGCAGCCTGGGAAAATCGGCATTACAAACAAATGCAAGTCGGAGGTATTTTTGGCATTTGTTCAAATACAATACAATACAATACAATACAATCAATACAATATAATACAATCAATACAATACAAACAAAAGATGACTAAGCCAACGGTAGTCCCACGTCAACCTTGCGGTTATATCATAGATATAACCTACCTATTTTTATTTGGGAACTGTGGCTATCTTGGATTTGGATTTTTCGTGTTCTACTGTGTTCTACCAGTCGAGCACTTTCATTTGATACCCATATTGATGGAGCTTTGAAAAAATATATATGGCGCCATTTTGTAGCGGCGGCTATTTTGGATTTGCATTTTTCATAAATAACTGCGTTCTACTAGTCATTCCTTTCCATTTGATGTCCATATTGATGGGGTTGTGAGAAAAATATATATGGCGCTATCTTGTGGTGGCGGCCATTTTGAATTTTTCATAAATAACTGTGTGCTACTAGACAAGCCCTTACATTTGATACCCATATTGATGAGGTTTTGAGAAAAAAAGGTAATCCGTCATTTTGTAGCGGCCGCCATGTTGGATTTTTAAGATAATGAAATACGCAGTTTTATGATGACTGCAAAGATAAAGGTGTGTTTCAAATTTCAGATTAATCGTCAAAAAAGTTTTTTTTTAATTTCGATTTTTATTTCACACTATTATGATAAGTTTTTGACGCGGGACTACGTCTAACTGCAGTATATGGGGTGCAATGAAAACCTAAACACAGAACATGCAGGAAAAAACGAAAGATTTCGAATGCTCGAACATTACTTAATAGGTCGGAAAGATGTTTGGATCAATTGATAGGAAATATTTCTGCGCATCTATCGCAATTGATAAAATGCTATTTTTCGTGAGATAAATAATTGAATAACGTTATCTAAACGCCCTAACTACCAAGTTTTGATTGGCCCGATTCACGGTTTCCCCAACAGAGATGTCAAAATCAATGTACCTGTGAGAATCCGCTTTGCAAATATACGTGCAAGTCGGAGGTATTTTTGTTCCCACCGAGCTGTGCTTCCCTAACAGGGATTTCTAGATCAATTTGCCTGAGGGAATCCGATTTGCAAAAATATATGCGAGCTGCGAGTACTCGTTGTACTCGTTTATCTTTGTGCAGAACGGAATGTTTTTCCCTAAAACGTACTTCTAAACTGAGAAACCTGGGGAAATCGTCGTTTCAGATACTAGAGGTGAATAAACTTTCGCAGTTCGAGAGCTACGTAAACCTGAGAGATGCAATTTCAGAGGGAAACGTAAAATACAATGATCGTTTGACAATTCATCCGTTCACATATTTTGGTAGTCCTAGACATCATATCAAACGTAAATGGACAGTCATCAAATTTACTTGTAACGAAGAACCTAATCTATTTCAGTGCATGGATTGATCTTACATGGCAACGGTTCAATCTTTTTACTTACAATGCAAATTGAATTCAATTGCATTCAAAAATTGTTTCATTCAATCGATAATTCAATCAATACAATACAAATGCTTACTAAAACAACGGTAGGCCCACGTCAACCTTTCGGTTAAATCACAGATATAACCCACCCATTTTTTGACGTAGGACTACGTCTTACATTAAGGGTGCCAAATCAGAGAATAGGTCACGTTTTTATGAAATAAAGTTAACGTTAATGACTATTCTTGCTGCGAACGGATTTCAACAATTTGCATACCAATCGAATCAAAAATTTTCTAAGATTTGTGTTCTATGCTATACATTACAATCCCATAGTCTGTATATGGTTTAACATCTTCGTCGCCCAGAGCGATTCGGTTGGCGATGAATAACAACAATTTTATTGGATAATACGGAATATTCTGTTCAATCGATTGCGAGGATTCTGTGAATATATCATACTGAAAACATATTTCACATTTGTGGGAAAATAATCGTCATAAACTATATCACATTTGGCAACTCCGATTTTTCACGTAATTCGTTTTCATCGTTCTTTGCGCTTGGTAGTTTAAAAGCTAAAAGAAGAAGCAGGTTGCAAGTTTTTTCTGAGAACGAGAATAATAATTGCGCAACGCGAAGAAGCCCCTGTTTATCCAAAAAAGAAAAACAATATATCTATTATGTATATTTTTTAGACACACATGTGTTTTTTTTTCCATCCGTAAAATGTTCACCGGACGGCGTAATTTTAAATCTGAAAGTGAGGAAAGTAGCAACGACGAAATACTTCGCACTATTTCGTCGTTAGAAGAAAAGTTTCAATATTCTAATCGAGTTCCGATTAGGATATTGAAGAACTATACGCAAGAGAAGACCTGGACGATATGATAGAAGAACTTACTATAGACGACATAAAGATATTGATTTTTCAATAGTACATTTAAAATGTGATTTTTTCACAAATAAGTATTCTACTAGCAAAGCCATTTCGTTTGATACCCATATTGATGAATTGACAAAAATGTCCCATTTTGTGATGGCAGTCGTTCTGGATTTACATCTCTCATAAATAACTGTGTTCTACTAGTCAAGCCCTTTCATTTGATACCTATATTGATGGGGTTTTGATAAAATATGTAGTCCGCCGGACTCGATTATATGTGATTCAATTACATATATACAATTTTGGACTCGATTATATTCAGTTTGGAAAAAAATATTTTTTTTATATTTCAAATATGGCTTATTTCATGAAGAATTGTAACCTTTCAACGTTAAGGTGAAGTTTAAGCGGCTATTACATGTACAGTGGGGTAAAAATAGCGATTTTTGAAGATTTTGCTTGAATTTTCTCCAGGAATTGTTTATATCGATATTGCAGCCAAATTAAGGAAGATAGAAGTTGTGCGTCAAAGAACAAATTGTGGAGTGGTTAAAGAACTTCATTTTAATTGATAGAAACAATCTAGTTTAATATAAATTTTTAGGATAAAATTAATAATAACACATTAAAAATCATTAACGTTTAAGTGTTTCACTTCAAAAATGTTATTAAAATTCACTAATTCAGTTGTTCCACTACTATATCCTGTACTAAATTTTCTCATCTTTCAAAAAGCATCAGAATCGTTTTCCGTAGCGTACTTTTTAATGTAGAGCCAGTTTATAGCAACAGAGTCCGAAAAAAGAAAAAAGTTCTGTAACTCTGTCATTGTTGAAATTCGAACATATGCGTAGGAGGATTTTTTTCATCAAATATGATCGTCTATCCCCTCCTTAGAGAATCTGGATAACTTATTTTTATTCATGTAAGAAAGGTGTATTCTGACTTTAAGGGGATGAATCAAAAATCAAATTTCTCTTTTATTTTCAAAAAACGAAAAATACATGCAAAAAAAAACAAATAAAGAAAAAAAAGATTTTTTTTTTGCTTTGAGAACTCGATTATCCAGAGTGAAAAAAAAAATCAATACTCCGGATAATCGAGTCCGACCTGTATTCGTAAATAACTGAAATGATAAACCAACAAATTAAAGAAAAATTGCGTAGTCCTACGTCCTAAGTGGTCGTGTCTTGGATACAACCCCTCGATTTTTTTTTTGGGTAGTCAACTAAATCCCAGAAAAATTTTGTTGTTTTGTGTTTTTGGAGGAATACCCCTGATTTTGGATGCACTCTTTTTTGTATCAATAATGCTGATTTTATTATTTTATAAGTTAACACTGCCGTTCTACGCATAGTTGTCCCATGTTACTTTTTGACAATTTTCATTTTTCTTCATAATACGACGTTTTTATGCCTAATCTTCCGGAAAAACACAAGAAAATTTATTGTCGGTTCCCAGATTTCGAAAAAACAACACCAAACTCAGTTGTCCCATGTTGATATTCTAAGCATAACTGTCCGTCTATTTTTTTTTGTTGATCCATAATAAATGAATCGGTTCAAGTACAAGGATTTTATGCCACACTTTCAGCAGGGCTGATGTACTCATTTCTGGTTTGGAAGAACGAACTAATTATCAAAAAATTAAAAAAAGTTTAACAGAACACGTGTACACCTTGTTAGCGAATGTCTAATAACAATGAGTTTACGTGGAGGCGATCTCTCAGTAGTTGATCTTCAACCATACGCGCCATTAGAGCAGAATCAAGTTCCAATCAGCATTAGCGTTATGATACCAAAATTGGTACACGTAAAAAACATGTTTAATGTACCAAATTTATCGTCACGACTTATCAGCGTTCAAAATTGGCTGAAGGTCGACCACCACCGGCTTCGAATGTTTGTTGCCTCGCGAAACAAGTTACAGTAGACAATCCTCATAAACTGGCGAGTGTTTATGCAAAAACCTCCGATTAAGCGAACCGATGGTCCGAAGTAGATCATGAGCCGTCACGACACACGCCACTTGATCGACCCACAAACCTGGGAAAACATTGCCCAATTGATGATGTTGTTCAATCGGGCTGTTACATTGACGGGCTGGGTAGCACCTGCACTCGGTGCGAGGGAGCCTCCCGATCGAGAAACTGGGATTTGGCTTCTGCCGTCCCGCCGCGGATTTATACATTTAATGCCGCAAATGTCAGCGCGGCTATTTATAATCTCACGTTTCGCCTAGATATGTGAATCCGGAGCTTCATCAGCGGAGGGAGGGCCATGAGATGATGATGATGCGTTGTGAGGGAACTGGTTTTGCAGGATTTTTCGCGCAGCTGAGAGATGAAGGCAGCCGAATATAATATTGTGGAATAAAAAGATTGCATGAGTCGCGCCCGAGCACTTCGAATATAAATGCACATGCTCACGACGACGACGACGTCGTCGATTTCAAGTTGGACTCCTTACAAGGCAGTTCCTCCCGAATCAGGCTTATCAAGGTGAGCGTGACACACGAAACGCTGCTGTGCAAATAAATAGGAACGAACGCGAATGCTGGCTTGCTGGTGGTTGGAGGTTGTGTTTTGTTATTGTGGCACAGATAGACTTGGGTCAATTTGTGACGAAGGTGGTGGTGATTGCGAAAAGTCATTTACAATCGAACGCTGTTTGTAGTTGGGTTGATACTGTTGATACTTCAAACTGTGATTGATTAACAAGGGATGTCCCAGGGCATATTGCTGTCAATCAAGCTGTTTTTCACGCATTTGACCTATTGGTTAATTATTATGAAATACACATATGGTAACATTACACCAAGTGATACCTTAAAAAAAACAAGCTGAACATAGCTAAAAAACAGATTTCTAACATTCCAGTGGAGTCGCATAGTAATTAAGTAATTGCAATATCTATTTCAAAACAATTGTACAGCCATTGCGTCAGAGCCTTTATCGAATTGCCCAACCCAGAGACACGTTTCACTTGAAAACATAATTGCAGGTAAACCCAAGCAATTAGGCACAGCTCAATTTTAAACGCGTCAATCATCCACCCGAATGGTCGCGACAAACAAAAAAAAACAAACCACTTATAAACACCACACACATCATATGTTCTCCATAACAACACGAACAACGCACACGCAAGTGAAACAACAACAACAAGAAACTAACAAGCCATTTAACCTAATAAACCACCACCAACTCTCGCAATCAGCATAAAACATCATATTCAGGTGTTGTACTCGTACACCATCAGGCAGACCCAGACAAAGCCCTCCGTTCGCGTGATCAACTTAACTTAGAAGTGATGACAAATGTTTGGCGTCTGCTGCTGACGTCTTCTGAGCAGAAAGCGTGAGTCATTCGGTGAGTCGCGGTCTCAGTGTGCAAACGCAACGTAACTCCGGAGAAGATCAATTCATAATTTAAATGAGCACCCGCGTGCGCGTGTGTTAGTGAATTGTGCAAGCACTTGTGTAGTGAAACAACTGATTGTTTTGGGTAATGCGTAACAAATCTTGAAAATGTTAACCCAAGTGAAGGAGAAAACGAAAATAAACAGTGAATAAAGTGAAGCTTTTTTCCGTTTGCCTGCCTGCCAAAACGAATCTGTCCGAATCAGCTTGCGTCTCATTCACACGCACTCGCACCACCAATAAATAGGTAAATCCGCATTTGAAAGTCATTTCTCCTCTGGTGTCATGAGCAGTGCCCCAACAACAACAACAACACTTTGCGCTTGTTGTGGCGTAATGTTTCCAATTGCTGCTGCATAGGGAAAATTGTCACCCCGAAACACAAAACATTTCGTCATCGAGCGCGCCATCTATAATTACCGCCATTATCGCTGGCTATTGTTTTTGCGCTAGGAGAAAATCGTTATTTATCTGTTTTCCACCTTTTTTCAATGGGGGGTCTCTCTCTATCTCTCTTTCTACATCTATTCGATAGCGACATCATAATCACAGACCCACGTGTTGTCTCTGCGCCATTGTGTTTGTTTTAGGCAACGACGTTTACTTACATGGCGGCACCTTTGTTTTGAAATACAATCACAGTTTCCGTGTAGGAAATGGGTTTTGTGCTGATGACAATCGGGTTTCGGAATCTAATTACGAGCATTTCCTCGCCAGATGACGGATCAAACAGACTCGATGGTTACATTTCTTGTGCTTTCTGTATAATGGACGAATTATTTTCCACGGATGGAATCATGATTTTTTCTTGAAAGTCATTTTTGAAAATTATACGCATGTTCAAATTTTGACTACTTGTTCGATTTTGGATATTCATAGAAGAATTATGAAGTGAAGGGGTACATGTTTTTAGTAATAAAATAAGGAAAATATTTTCATGCAAATTTATACATTTAAAAAATCCATAAATGAACATAAATGCCAAAAATGTATGAATGTATAGAAATGTATAAATTTACATGAAAATATTTTCCTAATTTTATAGTTTAAAACGTGTACTCTGGGGTGCCAATGAAAATGGTCATCTCTAAATTAAACAAGTTACTTCATAAAAAATGTTCAGCACTTCGAAAAAATACCCTATGCCAAATATCAGCTCTATCGAACTTGAGGGAGAGTGGTGCAAAGCGGTCCAAGTTTTAGTTTTCTGAAAATAACCCAAGGGAAGGGAGGGAGGAGTAAAGGAAATCGGGGTTTTCGAAAACAAAATTTTTGATGCCAAATGTCTTAACATTCCATGAAACGTCGAGATCTAGTGTCATCTCGAAAAACTTTTTTTGGTCAAAAATCGACACTCTGCTGCCCAAAAATGCATGGTTGACGTATGCGCCAACTGTGTTTTCCTATTCAATTAAAATTATAAAAATCATATAACCCCTCCGGGTCATTTTTGACTGTTAGTATTTGTTGAATAGAGACAGATTAATCAATATAAATTGTTTCCAGTCATGATTATCCAGCTAAAAACAAGAAAAAAGCATGTTACATCACTGATTGGTGTTGGTGGTTACGTCACCTATGCAAAAAATTGTTTTTTTTTGTTTTCCATCTGAAAAGTCGATTTTTAACAAAAAATTATTCTAGATAACTGTAAATCTCGATGTGTCATGCAATTTTAAGACATTTAGTACCAATAAAATTTTTTGATACCCCCGATTTTCGGTGATTTTTCGGTTTTCAAAAAAAAACTCAAATTTTAACGTCTGCAACACTAATAAATGAAGTTATGAGCTAATATTTTGCATAGGGTATATTATCGTGCAAATCAACATTTTGTAACAAATTCCGAATAAAAAATCGAGATAATTATTTTTATTTGCACTTAAAATCATATGCTTCGTCTCGTACTCCGAAAAAAACCCAGAGTGTCGATCTTTGATAAACAATTTTTTTTCGAGATGACACTAGATCTTGACGTTTCATGCAATTTGAAGACATTTGGCATCAAAATTTTTTTTTCTAAAACCTTGGGTGATTTTTCGATTTTCAAAAAACTCAAACTTTGACCGCTTTGCGCCACTCTCCCTTAAGGGGGTATTCCAGTGTAGAGACACGAATTTCGAACGTTTTTTCGAGCTCCGTAAAAAAAAAAAATATTTTTACTATCCATTATATCATTATCAGTTCACCTACCTTTTAACAATAAAACAAAAATTGAACGGAGAAAAAATATTTATAACAAGAATAGTTAAGAGCTGATGAAGTGAGATGATTAAAAAAAAGTTGTGCCATGGGGTACACGATTCCAGCCCTTCTGGTTATCTGAAACAAAAAAATCGGACAGATTCTGAATCAGTAAAGATGCCGCTATCGCATGAACCTCGGACAAGTCGAAAACATCTTTTTTAACAAAACGTCGATCGTTTGAAAAACAAAATGCGGTTCAAAACGTTTTTTCTTACGTTTCCTGATTTTTCAAAAATTGTAAAATTTAAAAAATACCATTTTTTAGAGGTTCATGCGATAGAGAGATGCTTGCAGATTTTATCCATATGAATTCCACACGAATCGGTTCAGTAGAACTTGAGACATCGTGTGCGCCAGTTTGAAAAAACCAGTTTCGAGAAAAACGCGTTTGTAGTTCATTGTTATGGCCGTAGCAGGTTAGATACTGCGTCACTAAAATAGCTCTAACTCGGTAAATAATAGGATTTTCGATAAGTTAAGAGTATATTCTTGAATGCCTCAACTACAGGAATATGAACGATTTTTTTTTATTTTCTTCAAATTTCTAGACTAAAGGGTGTGTCACATCAAATTGCATCACGGAAAAAACGCTGTAGAAATTTAATTTTTAGGAATTATATCTTCAGCTTTCGCTTATAATCAGATAAGAGTGTATAGATCACGTTGGCCATGCTTCACTGTCAATTTTTCGTAAATTTGGAAAAATGTCGTCGAACGAAAAAGAGCGTCGTGAATTAATCCTGTGCACTCATTTCGAGAATCCGGAGTTGTCACATCGGGACATCGGTAAGATGCTGGGAATCGTCCAATCCACGGTCAGCAGAGTACTGAAACGATACTTCGAGAACCTAACCATCGACCGGAAGGTGAAGAACGGCAAAAATGGATGCTCCGTCAGTGAAAAAGATCACAAGCGCGTAGTTAAGCAGTTTAGACGTGATCCGAGAAGTTCGATCCGGGATGTCGCCAATAAGCTGAATTTGTCAAGTTCATTCGTCCAGCGGACCAAGCAGCGGGAGGGCCTGCGTACATACAAGGTTCAGAAGGTTCCTAACCGCGACGAAAGGCAAAATATGGTGGGGAAGACGCGAGCCCGGAAGCTGTACACCGAAATGCTGACGAAGCCGCATTGCCTGGTAATGGACGACGAAACCTACGTCAAAGCGGACTTTCGTCAGCTGCCGGGCCTGTTGTGCTTCTCCGCAGAGGACAAATTCAGCGTTCCGGAGGAGATTCGCAAGCAGAAACTATCCAAGTTTGCCAAAAAGTACATGGTGTGGCAAGCGATCTGCTCTTGCGGAAAGCGGAGCGCCCCCTTCGTGATGACCGGCACGGTAAACGGGCAGGTTTACCTTAAGGAGTGCCTACAGAAGCGCTTACTACCTCTATTGAAGCAGCACGAGGGCCCGACCACCTTCTGGCCGGGTCTCGCTTCGTGCCACTATTCAAAGGACGTGTTGGAGTGGTATGAAGCCAACGGGGTCACCTTCGTGCCAAAGGAAATGAACCCGCTCGACGCGCCGGAGCTTCGCCCAATAGAGAAATATTGGACGATTATGAAGCAGGCCCTCCGGAAGAACCCAAAAGTTGTCAAATCGGAGGCGGACTTCAAGAGAAAATGGATTTCTGTTCAAAAAAAACTACAACCTGACGTTGTACAGAACCTTATGGACGGGGTAAAGAGGAAGGTGCGAGCATACGGGCTTGGGCTCGAAGTATGAATAAAAATAAAATGCCAAAAGTTGTTTAATAGTTTTTATTTTACTGTCTGAAATTTTCAAAAGGGTCGGTCTACTGGCCGAATTTCTACAGCGTTTTTTCCGTGATGCAATTTGATGTGACACACCCTTTAGAATACTGCCTTAAATCCGATTGAGCTGATATTTGGCATAGGGTGTTTTTTGAGGTGGTAAACATTTTGTATAGGATAACTTTTTGAAATTTTGGGTCGTTTTTTTCCCATACATTCATTGGCACCCTAATGTACCCCTTTACTTCACAATTCTTCTATGAACATCCAAAATCGAACAATTAGTCAAAATTTGAATATATGCGTATAATTTTTCAAAAATGACTGAAGAAAAAATCATGATTCCATCCTTGGAAAATAATTCGTCATTATACAGAAAGCGCGAGGAATGGAACCATCGAGTCTGTTTGATCCGTCATTTATGAAGGGAGAATAATTTACGTCACAAACAACCCTCCCATAGCTTACTGGGTAGATTGGGCCGTGCCGAAATCGAACAGATATGTAGCTCGAATATGCTTCGTTGTATAGAAAAACTACCTAGACACAAGCTTTAAAATAATTATAGCTAAGTAAAAAAAAACATTAAAATTATTTTGATTTAAAATTGTGTTTTTTCTGCCAAAAAAACCTCAAAGGGCCTGGCTGGATAAGGAAGTTAAAAGTTCCCTTAAACCTAATCACCAGCTCTATGTAATATATTGTATACGGTATCTAATAACAAACTTTGACTATTTTTCTTTGAACTCCTTTGTGGTTCACCATAGGATCTACGTATTTCAAAATTTATATTTTTTTTTTAATTTTTGAATTTTTTGCACGCCATTCTCAATAGCCATAGTAAAAAAATTGAAAAAAAACTGAAAGTGCATCTTACTTACTAAAAAATACTAGTACTAAAAAAAGTCTTTAAATATTGAAATTTTTTTTCATGATTTTGATTTTTTCAAGAATTTTGATTTTTTTTTATAATTTTGAGACCCAGTACTAGTTTAATTTAGATTTAAATATGTTCGTATGTGTTTTTTGATATTTTTGATTTCATTTTTTTTTCAGAAAATTTTGATAACTGCTATTTTTTAAATTTTTTAATTTTCTATTTTTTTATTTTCTAATATTATATTTTTTTAAAACGAACGTTTTGTTGACTAAAAATGGGACGACGAGTCTAATTTCCTCATTTTATTTTCCTCAAAATTGGACTACTTTTTTGACGTAAGATTACGTCTTCCGGGAATATATTGGGAGTACAAATTGAAAAAAAAAAATTTACCCGTCACGAAAATAGTCCAATTTTGAGCGCTTATTGCGATCATCGAGCCATTTTTTTATAGATCAACGAGATTTTGCACCAATCGATTTGAATTTTCCCTAAGAATCTATTGCAATGTGGGAAATAATATTTTTCCCAATAGTTAGTTTAGTAAGAGAGCGTTGGAATGAGAGCTTTTAATTTACCATACATTTCTACAAACCGCAGGACGTTTCCCTAACACGGACTACTAGATTAGACCGGAACTATGCAAGCAAAGGCTGAGGCAGAAGCGAATGAATTTTCAATTTTCAATGGCGCTTTTGTACCTGAGCAGAGAATATTTTTTTCTTATACAATTGTGTGAACTGCAAAGCATTTCCCTAACACGGACTACCACAACGGTTTCGCGTCCGTTTGTTAAGGGAATGATCGTTGGTTCAATCCCCCCTAGACCCTCCATTGATTGATCTTTTGATTGATCTTTTTCAAGGCTTGAGACGAATGAAGTTTTTAATTTGAAGCCTCTATAATATAAATAATCAAAATCGCAGACGACGCAAGCACTTTACGAATACTCCCGTACCTGAGTGAGAAAATATAACTTAGCATACATTTGTGCAGACCAGAAGGTGTCTGTATAACACGAGCTAGAAATTCGGATACCGTGACGACTCGCCACGGGTAGGTTGAAGTCAGAGTTGAAGGCAAAGCCCATGCTGCAAATATTCGGCTACAATTGCAGCGTATGTTTTTGTAAGTAATTTCGAAGATCCCATATATAACAAATATCGTAACGCAATCATACGCCAACTATGCGGTCGTGTCTCGCACACAATCCCTCTGCTTCATTCAATTTTTTTTCAATTCTTTGGAAGCAGATTTTGCATCTTATTATTATTAGTTCATGCTTCAGTTTTTGAGTAATGCTTACAGTTTATATTTACAAAATACTTTCTGCTTTTCTAGCTATTTCTTGACTTCGACCGAGGGCGAATTTGTTATTCTAGGTCTGTCTAAAATGGCGAAAGATTGCGAATCCAAACCATCAGTATAAAATTGAATAAATGTATGTGCATTGAAAAAATCATTTTGATGCTTTTTGATTTAACTGACAAAACTTATGGCTATACTAGGTAATTCAAACTTCATCACTAATTTTCGTTTTTCTTGCAAACTGTATTTTTGTGCATTTTTTCATGGAGAACCTTGACTGTTTTTGTAACTCGTTTCTAGAGTTTTTTTGGGCAAACAAATGTTTTTAAGCTATATTTTTCAAAAAAATCCGATGCATTTTTCTTTTGACAATATGTCACGATATGCCGTTATGACATGCACCTAAAATAGAGGCTTCAAACTAAAAACTTCATTCGCGTCCTGCCTTGAAAAAGACCTATTAAAAGATATATTAATAGAGGGTTTAGGAATTGAACCAATGGTCATTCCCTCAATAAGCGGACGCATAACCGTTATGGTAGTCCTGCTCAATTTAGTAATCGTTGTTAGGGAAATTATATTAATTGCGGATTCTTGGTTTTGTTCTGTTTAAAATTGGTATGAATTACGTATTCATTTTTTAAAAACTCAGTCAGAAATATTGTTCCATCCGTGAAAACTACTTGAAAATTAGAAAAATTCAGAAACGATATATCATTTTTTGTTCGCTCTGGGCGGAAGATTTACAGATGCATTCGAACATCGTACCTCAATTACAACCAAAAGCACTCAACTCGAAACGGAAGAACTTTTCTCTCGTACAATAACACATAACAAAATACAAGGCAAAACGAACACAACCGCTGGCAGTTGAAAGCCCACATTCCATTAGCTGCTGCAAAGCCGCGTGTGTTCTCCTCTCAACTCTCTAGTCTAGAACATTGCACCTTCAGGTGTGTATCGATCGCGAAAAGAACAAACATCATTTATTGCCTAAGGCAGCGGGGGGAAACCTGGTACAGTCTTCAAGGAAAAATGGCCATAACTGTCGATGGTTTTATTGGTAATGGAACTTCTTGTAATAACCAGCTCTTCTTTTATTGACGGTCAGTTTCCTCAAATAAACATGCCGGACCCGATCGGGTGCTGAATAAGCGTAGAATCTAGCATTCAGCATTATGGGGGTGGGTGTTGTAGTGGTACGTGAATAATATTTTTCCCCAAGATTGATACTGACGTCCACGCCCCAGATAAGGCCATGATATTCATTCAGTTGAAACGCCACATCAATTTGTTCATCCACCTGCGCCCTCCCACAACATAAAATGGCTTCTGTTCCAGTTTTAATATCCCAATTCATGGAGCATCATCGCGCACCACCGCCCATTCGTCATTACCGATCCGAAGCCGCGAGTAGCATCCAACATAAACAACAGCTATTTCGAAACCGCAAATCAACAACAACAACAACAACAACAGCTCATCTCCCTTCATTTCCTTTCTTGCGCGCAATCTTCATTGGTTCTTTTTATGATTTTATGGTAATTAAATCTACCATTTCTATCCGATCCGACTCCGGCATCTACCAATGCTGCGCTCTCTCGCTTAGAGCGCTCGTGCCTTCAAGCCATGATCATCGCCCCCCGTACTTTATTCATTAATGTTGATACTTATGCTGTTTGTAGTGTTGTTCTTGCCACAGTGCACTTTCCGTACCGTGTACACACGGGATGTGGCCTAGACTTGATTGCCTTTCTTTTTGTTTTTTTTTTCGTTTTCGCTCGCTTTTGCTGTTCTGCTCGCTGTGCTCACCGTTTCGAGCCGCCCCCACAGTCGGCGATGTTTTGGCTTTAACAAGGAAGACTAGCAAGCGACACTATACCGAAATCATCAACGGAAGCAGGGGGAGGGCTCCATTAAACAGCGTGAGTCATCCGTCGTATCCAATGGGTGGCGGTTGATGGTTTCTTCCAGGCCGGGACAATGGGATGATTGTCACTTAGCGCGATTGATTAAGCTGTTATTGAGGGGCAATTTGACGTTTTTGTCGTTCAAGTGCTTTCAGGTTTCCCTCAAAGGTTTTCGGAATAGAACAGCATATTGTTTAGAATAAACAATCAATTTGCGCATCAAGAAACTCATCCGATCATTTTTAAGGGGGTAGTACACTATAAACATCATAAAAACTATGTGATTTCCGCGATTTTTTTTTCAACGAGAAAATAAATTACTATGATTAATCTGATATCACAGTTTTATTAGGTACTAGCTGACCCGGCAAACTTCGTCCCGCACAAAATTTATTTTTCCAATCGCGTCCAATCGCAGAATTACTCATTGATTGATCTTCTAATCTACCCTTTAAAATTACCTTTTACTATAAAATTCCTAGTACTTCTACCAAAACTCGACATTACAGGGTTTTCCAACTTTAAATTCCGAAAGTAAATTGAAATAAAACACACTTAGAATTCGAATTTCGATTAAACTTTTATTTCAAATTAAAGTTTGGTTTATGCCATTATGTGTGAAATAAAGCATCATTCAAATGTCCACCTAGGGCTTCCTCGCACACCTTGATCCGGAACAGGTAATTTTCGATGACTTTTCGGCACTCTTGGGGCGGTATCTCGGTCATAACTTCACGAATGTTGTCTTTCAAATGTTCAAGAGTTTGCGGAGAGTTGGCATAGACACGGTCTTTCGCATAACCCCACAAAAAAAAGCCTAGCGGGTTCAAATCGCATGATCTGGACGGCCAATTGGCATCACCAAAACGCAAAATTTCGCAAATTTCGTTCGCAATATGGCCATGTTCGGTCGTGTTGTGTGGCACGTGGCGCCGTCCTGCTGAAACCACATATCATCCGTATCCATATCTTCAATTTGTGGCAAAAAAAAATCGGTTAACATGCGGCCATAGCGCTCACCATTCACAGTTACCGTCTCGCCGTCCTCATTTTCAAAGAGATGATGACTCCACCAGACCATAATGCGCACCAAACAGTGACTTTTGGCGGATGCAATGGCGTCTCAACAATCACGTGTGGATTTTCTGAGCCCCATATACGGAAATTTTGGGTGTTCACATAGCTACCGAGCTCGAAATGTGCCTCATCGCTGAAGAAAATTTGATGCGAAAATTCAGCATTTTGCTGCTGTTGTTCGTTCACCCAATCGACGTATGCCCGACGCATTCCATGGTCACCACGCTCTAATTTTTGTACCAGTTGGACTTTATATGGATGTAGGTGCAAGGCCAAATACAAAATTCGCCACAATGATGTATTTGACAAGCCCAAGCACGCCGTGGAATCGAAACATTCGGGTCATCCTCCACACTGGCAGCAACAGCAGCAAAATTTTCGGCCGAACGCACATAACGATGCACAGGTTTCACAATATCCGCTACGGATCCAGTTTGTTCGAATTTACGCACTACATTAGCGATTGTGTGCTCTGTAGGCCGTCCATGACGACCAAAATCCGTCCGTAATGCTCGAAAAACATTTGCCGGTTTTTCATCATTTTTATAGTATAATTTAACAAAATTAACACGTTGTGCGATGCTAAAACGATCCATATTGTAAAATGGCAGACATTCAACTAACGATATGACGCTTTGGTTGACAGCTATGTCAAACGGTTGTCAGCGCAGAGCTGTATACTTTCGGAAGCCCGAAATGGAAAACCCTGTATAATATCAGAATATTTTCAGACACAATTCTCGTTCACGATTCTTCAACCACTTGCAAGTAACATGTTTATCCGTTACGTTACATGCAAACTTGATTTTATTTACTTGATTAATTCTCGAGTAATGCAGAAATTTGTGTTTAATTTGTATGGCAGCCATTTCTTAGAGGATGGGAGGGGTGGAGTGTCTAACCACCATAGAATCATTTACTGCGCTCTTAAACCTCCATATGCCAAATTTTTATTTTCATTTGCTTGATTAATTCTCGAGTAATGCAGAAATTTGTGTTTCATTTGTATGGCAGTCCCCCCTTAGAGAGGGGGGTAGAGTGTCTAACCACCATAGAATTATTTATTGCACTCTTAAACCTCCTTATGCCTAATTTGGTTTCATTTGCTTGATAAATTCTCGAGTAATGCAGAAATTTGTGCTTCATTTGTATGGCAGCCCCCTCTTAGAGGAGTGGAGGGGAGGGGTGGAGTGTCTAACCACCATAGAATCATTTACTGCGCTCTTAAACCTCCATATGCCAAATTTTTTTTTTCATTTGCTTGATTAATTCTCGAGTAATGCAGAAATTTGTGTTTCATTTGTATGGCAGTCCCCCCTTAGAGAGGGGGGTAGAGTATCTAACCACCATAGAATTATTTATTGCACTCTTAAACCTCCTTATGCCTAATTTGGTTTCATTTGCTTGATAAATTCTCGAGTAATGCGAAAATTTGTGTTTCAGTTGTATGGCAGCCCCCCCTAAGAGAGGGGGTAGGGGTATTTAACCACCATAGAAACATTCATTGCACCCTAAAACCTCCACACGGCAAATTTCATTTCATTTGCTTGGTTAATTCTAGAGAAATTTAGAAATTTGTGTTTCATTTGTATGGCAGCAGTTCATGGTGACCATGCTCCAACTGAGCGAACGTGTTAGATGGGGTTTGCACGGTTTAAAGTCGTAATTTTGACATGGAAGACGAAGAACGTTGCGGACCGCCGAAAAAGTTTGAAGATGAAGAATTGGAGGCTTTACTCGATCACGATCCGCCACAAACGCAACAAGAACTTGCAGATACACTTGAGGTAGCTCAGCAAATCATATCCGATCGTTTAAAAGCAGTGGGAATTATCCGAAAGATAGGACATTGGGTGCCGTATAAATTGAAGCCACGAGGCGTAGAACGCCGTTTTCTCACGTGCGAACAACTGCTCCAACGGTATAAAAGAAAAGGTTTTTTGCATCCAATCGTTACTGGCGATGAAAAGTATGCACACCCCGGCCATGCATCAATAGCAACGGCCGCGCGGAATATTCACGGCCAGAAGGTTATGCTGTCTATTTGGTGGGACCAGCTGGATGTGGTGTACTATGAACTGCTAAAACCGAATGAAACCATTACGAGGACCTCTACCGACGACAATTGATACGTTTGAGCCGTGCACTGAAGGAAAAACGGCCACAATACGAGCAAAGACACGATAAAGTTATTTTGTAGCACGACAATGCTCGGCCTCATGTCGCTAAACCGGTCAAAACATACTTAGAAGCGCTGAAATGGGAGGTCCTATCCCACCCGCCGTATTCTCCAGACATTGCTCCGTTCGGTTACTACCTTTTTCGATCGATGCAACATGGCCTGGTTGACCAGCACTTCTCCAAATTTGATGATGTCAAAAATTGGATCGGTTCGTGGTTAGCTGACAAACCGGCCGATTATTTTCGTCAAGGGATCCGTGAATTGACAGAAAGATGGGAAAAAAGTTGTGACTAGCGATGTAACCATTTTTGCAGAATAAAGCATTATTTTTTGAAAAAAACGAAGAATCCTACCGGTACTCCTATTGTGATTTTTCAAAGTTAACCGTTGGCTCGAAAAAACAATTTTCCTCCTTTTTTCCACTACAAAAATTCATAACATTTGAGCTACTGAACCGATTTAGATGGTCGACATATCAAATTGAACTTCGAACCAACGGTTAACTTTGAAAAATCATATCTAAAAAAAGCCTCTCTGATATCGAGATATGTTATGCAAAAAATCCTCAGCTTTCTAGAGAAAATGTAAACAAAATTAGCGCCGTTGGGAAAAAGAGGAAAAATTGATTTTTCGGATCACCCTAAAATGGAAATGGGCACTATAATAGACAAAATATAAAAAAACGCATACCACTTTTGACGAAAATCTGAGAACCACTAAATCGGTTTTGTATGGAACGGCTGATTACTTATATTCACTCATATTATTCTCAATATTTTCCGAATTCCTTATTCCACAGAATTCAAGCAACTGAGAACAAAATTGACTAGGGCTATAAATAAATCGACGTGGTTTATCGTGTTTACTTTCGATCGAAATTAAAGTTTACCGTCTTGCTATACTGTAAAATGAAACGTCTCTTGAAATTAAAGCATTGAAACTATCACAGTTTTCAACAGCACATAATTTTTTCCTATTTTTGTGATTTGATGAATCTTTTTCGACAAACCTGAAATACTACTACATATCAATTATAATGTTTTCATTGTCAATATCACATATGTGAACATTAAAAACATTAAAAAATTTAATTTCACCGGCAACAAAAAAAAACTGATTACTAGAAACTAATTGATGCTAATGTTTCATTAACTTGTGAATTCTAGATATAATTTCACGATCAACAGAGGGTATTTTCAGAAATAAAAATGGGTTTCTACAGAGTGTGTTCGAAACTGAAAAAATGAGCTTTATTTAGAAATCATATTTTTATGTTGTATTTTTAGCGTACATACATTATTCAGTCGTATAATTATTTAATCATTCAATTTATTCTGATGAAAATGCTTTAACATATTTTTCTTCACATCTGGTGCTCTTACTACGCTTTGATTTTTTTTTATTCAATCTTCAGTTCCTATGGTGAAGCTTTATTCGTATATTATGACACATTTGTCATCATTGATGGAATACGACCATAAATGTTGTTATGAATAGCACAGCAAAATAAGACTACAATACATATGTGTTTATTTTGATAATGAAAATATGAACGACATTATACATAAACCGATAAAAATGCGTTATAATATTTGTTCACAGCTCTTTCAGCGTCGCAAAGTCGTAGTGTTGATATTTTCTGAGAAATTAACGAATTATTGATTTCTCGGTCTCACAGGCCTATGCGCGAGTATAGCAGTGTTAAGAAATCATTCGTGGTTCAAATTTTGATCACCCTAATTCTGCGTTATACTAATTTCATGCCATTTGATACCTTAGGAGTTGGGCAACAGATTGCCGTAAAAAGTTGGTGGTGTAAAAACATTGGTTAAAAAAACGACAATGCTTACTTGAGATTTCCAAGAAAATTCAACTACTTTTTGAAAAGCGCCAATTTTTTCTTCTTAAATTTTTACAAAAAAAATCCAACTTGAAAACTATAGAACCTAGAAAATATTGGTCAAAGAAGGAAATGTGGGAAATTGTTTAAACCTCAATAACTGTTTTGGTCGTCTGTCTGCTCTCAGCCACCATACCTTTTTTACCGTTCTGGTCGTTTGTCTGCTCTCAGCCAACACAACAAGGAACCATTCTTATCTTATATTTTACTCAACCAAGTATCAGTTTATGCTTTTCCTAAACTAAGCTTGATGTCTAGTGAACCTGTTCACGAATCAATAGGGTGTTCCTATGAATAATAGATAACGGTACTCGATATCAAACAAAGTAGTCACTCACACAAAACATCGCACAATGCGAATGCATAGGAATGTGGGACACAAATCATAACTGCAGAATTTAGCCATTGTAACACTTTGGTGTGATGGAAAAGATTGTTCAAAATTATCAGAACTACTGTTTGCATAAATGTCTCATGTCTTATGAATAATCGCATATGTGTCTCAAGCGACAAAATCTTTGTTAATTTAAAGTGAAAAGTTCTGATCATTTCGGATGCGCAGAAATAATTATTTGAGTAACTACTGGTTTAAATTATGTTGAAGTAGTTATTTTCAAAGAGCACAATAATTGTTTGCATGAGTGTCTAATGTCTAATGTAATGTAAAAAAATATTTGTTTGTCAAAAGTGAAAAGTGCTGATCTTTTCGGATACACATTGCTGGCATTAATTACTCATTTATTGCATCAATGGCAAAAGTGTCTCATATTCAACGGATAACAAAAACAAAATAATTCACTGAGAGCAAAAGGCAGACAATCGGATATCCCCGTCCGGGATATCTTAGGTAGCCGTGATCCTGATCTTCTGCTTCATCTATACCTGTTCCTCAGAAACGCCGATGTCAACGTTTAATGATGTTTCCTTCGTTGTGTCCCTGTTTCATATCCCTCCTATCCGATCTATAAACTTTTACTTAGTCGCGGCAATACATACACACACTCTTTACAGATACACGGTCCAAAGGTTGTGCAGTCCACTGATCATTCAACAAGAGCCAAAGGTTGTATCGCTCATGACAACTCTACACGAGCTGATGTTTGCGCCGGCTAGTGACCATTCTATCCTGGTTTCCTCGAGTCGAGAAGACGCACCACGCTAGATATGGGGTACAGACTAGGGGGCGTTGCTGATTAATGGTCAGCTGCATCCCAAAAGGAAGTATCCCGTGTCGGGCACAGGTACAGAGCATTGGAGACAGCAACATAACAATTACGAAAACACTTGTAATACTAACCTCGAGCCAACCGCGAGTAATCGGTTACATATTACTAACATAGTTATAAGGCAAACATTGTCGAAATATTGAACTCCCGGCTCCGTCAGGTTGACGCCATATGAGCCTTAATAAAAATATATATTTTGGATAAAAAAAAAAAAAAAAAAAATAATTCATTGATTATACTTTATATGATTTATTCTTGGAGACTGTTTCGAAAAATTTCTCACGAAGACGAATCGTAAAATATAATTTAATATAAAAACACCACATTAATACACATTGTTAAGTTAGTACATATATAGAGTTCACAAAAAATAAATAAAAAAAGTTTTTATTTTTCATAATCCGGCATGTATCCCTGCTTTCTCAAGGAAAAATAATTCCGACCAGTACGACACCCATGCCCAAAGTTAATACGACCGCAAAGGGTTAAAACATATCAAACAAAATTGAAAAAAATGCGCTGAGTTTTGTCATTTAAATTAAAATTGATTTTTCCATTTTTTAAAAATTTTGTCCATTTTCCAATGTGTGGATAACCGATAAGTCAGGTTGTTGTATGGGCTATTCATCAATTTTTTTGGAATAAAAAAATACGTTTTGTGAAAACAATTTTTTTGATAAAAAACAATTCAGTTTGAATTAATTTTTTTATATTTGTAATCGAAAACTTAAACAATTTTCTACATTTCAAAAACTTTTAGGTCTTATAGTTGAGTTAGATTTTTTTCAAAATAATGTTGGAACAAACCAAAATTGCTTACTCAAAAACTGTAAGACATAAAAAATATTATTCAGAGGGTGAAACGTAGATAAAATTTTTATAAAAAAATATCAAACGAATTTTAAAAAAATGCACTGAGATTTTTTTTTTCTAAAAATTTAAATTAATTTTCGTCAAAAGATTTTATTTTTTATTTTTGAAAAAAAAAGGGGGGTTGAATTCATGACACGACCGCTTAGGACGTAGGATGTTACCACAAGAGCGCCTTCGCCGCCGCATTAATTGGGGCGTCGAATCTTCCGACTTCTAATTGGAGGAAGCATTCGAAATTGCTTTATTCATGTGGACCGACCGCCTTCATATTTTATACACTTCGCAGTCCGTTCGTTGTTCTTAATTCTTCCTGAAAAGAAATGCTCTCGCCTCTAGTTAATAACTCTTGAGTCGGGTGCGCAGGATGATTCTAGCGTTCTGATAAAAAGTCAACTCCAATATGGTCATCCAGCCGTGCCGTGGAAGCAACGGATCGCGCTCGCGCCCATAATTAATAACGCGCGCGCGGGTAGCTACCCATGCACGCACGCTTCACCACCGCTAGGAAAAGCTGTCAATGGTTTCCTCCTTCGCTTGCATTAGGCGAACAGTAATGGGGTACCCACTGGAGCGTTCAGTCGAAGGGGAAGAAGGCACAGCTGTTCTTTGGTGTGTAAGACTTTTTACTCTCTCCATCGGTAGATTTTTTGCCGTTTCTGACTAAAGAATTGAAGCGGATGATAAAACAAGTAAAAGTTGTGGAGATCAACAATACAAACTTTGACTGATATTTTTTTTCAATAATTTATAAGATTCTTTGAACTCCCCACATGAACCGTCTTTATTGTTGTTGAAAATATCGATAGAAGCAACTTTTCTCGGTCCACGGTCGATCGATTCCTGGATAAATTTCATTCGGCTACAAAATCACGAATCGCTAAAATTTAGCGCCGACACTCGTAGCATTAGATGGTTTTGTAATGGATAAATGAACTAAACCGTTTGCAAAATTACAACACGAGCCAATTTAAGCATACGTTGTTTTCCATTACGAGCACATAGTTTTTTCTTCCATTCGCATGGATTGCATAGCTTTTGCTTAGCCACACAGCCACAAAGTAACGGAGAAAGAGTTTCACATTACTTCCAATTGAAAACTAATTAGTGCCGTTTGTTATGCAGCAGGGCGAGTAGATCTGATTCTTTTTTCTGTTGTTGCGCTTCAAGCCACGACTAATATGTAACATGGTATAATTTTACCCCAAGACTGGCCATCGGTCGTACCATCCATCCAATGCAACTTGTGTGATTGCGTCGTTGAATCTGGTGGGTGAAACTGCAACCGAAATTGGGAGTCAGATTACGCGGAACCGAGTTCGAGTTGATGCGTGTGTGTTTTTTTTTTGTCAAACCACACACATAAAGCCAAAAAATCCCGGAAAACATAGATTAGTTCCACTCCAGAAAATTATTCTCCCCACTCCAGTCGGCTGCCATTCACAATTTTTTTCCAACGAATGGTGCTGATGAAGTTGTCACATAAAACGACACTAATTCCCGCTTCCAAACGCTGAGTGCGTCGAAATAAAAACGAAACAACAACGCCCCACAACCACCACCGGAGAAGGGGACAAAAACTGGAGCATATCAAACATCCGGTACTGTGTTCTGCTACCGTGAATCGATGCAGCCCGTGTCAGCGATGTTTCGTATTACGAAACCAACAGCGTGAAAGTGCCACCAAATTCGGGGGAAAAAAATAAGCAAGCGCGCGCCGAGAGTAGCTAACGCTAATTGGAAAATAATGATGATTTCGGAGTGCGATGCGATGCACTGCGCTTCATTTGCGTACACTTCCAAGCCCGTAATGCTGTCACTCCGTGATTTGCTGCTGTTTGTAAAATTCGGTTCGCGCATATCATTCAATCACACCACCTCCCCAAGAATAGGGTCCCGTGTATCCTCGAACACACAGAACTGATCGATGAAGGAGCGGAGCCAAATCGCCCCAGGGAAAACCGCACAATTGCCTTTCCAGACGGGGTTAGACGACTGCCCTCAATTCCCTCCTGGTTCAGACGTTCCCTCTCGAGATGCGAGATACAAGTTCTGCGTCATACCGAATCGCACCACATACACATCGCCAGCATCCATCGGTGCAAATCTGTCGGATTCAATTTGCGGCTCGATGCGCAGCAGCACAGAGTACAGTATTGCATTTTGCGGTGAATGTTTGTGCGAATAGTCTGCCGAAACACACATCACACAAACTCTGGAGTGATTCGATGGGAGACGACTCAGGTAATATGTAGTGATATACACGCACACTCGTACACATCTCATAATTACATTAATTGAGCCAGGTAAAATTGTGGAACGAAATCGAATGGAATCGATGCATTTGATGTTGTTGAACCTTATGATTCAATCGAATGGATACATGGATTCTGTAATCGACGTAATCGGTGGGTTCAAACCTGATTGTTGCATGATATCTGAAGTCACAATTAAGTTTGATTATTTCTGATATTATATCTACGGCAAGCATTTACACATTGCACTACACACAATAGCTCTGTTCCAATTCGATTATTTTTTTAATCCTTAAAGATGCATATAAAAGTACACGGGTTTTAATATTAAGGTTGCACTGTTGATTTAAAAAAAAAAAAAAAACAGGAAATAATTGAAGTGTAGCATAAATACACCTTCTCTTTTCGCTTTCCCTCGAATTTCATTCCAACTGCATTGGCCATTAGCAGCACTATTTCATTTCATTGAAGGAAAACGTTATGGTTGTGAGGACATTGATCATTGAAGTAACTTTACATACATGGAATTTCAAAAAAAAAAAAATTAGACTAATTTTTGAAAAGAGACGAATTTTATGCCAACTCGACTGGCCGTTGGCAGCGTCAGCTCAAATAGCAGTGAAACGTTGTGGGTGTAATTGCATGGGTCTTTTAAACAACTTGGCATGCTTGAAATATGCAAGAAAGATATAGACCACTTTTTGTAAATTGCCAAAAAAAATTTCTTCATTTTTTACAAAAAAATATAACTCAAAAACTATGATACCTAAAAAATTCTGGTCAAAGAATGAAATGTAGGAAAATAATCAGATTTTCATAAAAAATATCATTTTTTTTAAATTTCGCTAAAGAAAAAAATATTCAAAAAATTGAAATTCATTTTTCTCAAATACGTAGTTTTTTCAATTCTCAAAAAAGTTATATGAGTAGCCCTTACAATTTCCAACAAGTCGTCCATACATTGGAAGATGGGCACTTTTACAGGGAAAAAGTTTATCTAACAAAAACTTTTTCATGTTTCCTTTGAAAAAAAACACAACTCATCCTAACTTCGTTTAAAGTTAAGATAACGATATAGTGTATTCGACAAAAGTTTTAGCTCTTATTAAAATATGAACTTTCGTCGAAGACGTTACGAATCCTGTATATAATCGAGACAAAAAAAAAATTTTTTTATTCGTTTTTTTGCATATATTTTTCGTTTTTTGAATATAAAAGAGGAATTTGATTCTTTATTCCCCTTAATGTCAGAAAACACCTTTCTCACATGAAAAAATAAATTTATCCAGAATTTTTTAGGGGGTGATAGACGATCATATTTGATGAAAAAAATCCTTCTACGCATATATTCGAACTTCAACAATGACAGAGTTCTAGAACTTTTTTTTTGTTTCGGACTCTGTTGCCTCTAACTGGCTCTACATTAGAAAGTACGCTACGGAAGACGATTATATTACTTTCATTTGAAAGATGATAAAACTTAGTACAGGATATAGTAGTGCAACTACTAATTTAGTGGATTTTAATAACATTTTGGAAGACAAAAACTTAAAAGTTAATAATTTTTAATGTGTTTTTATTAATTTTATCCTAAAAATTTATTCAAAACTAGATTGTTTCTGTCATTTAAATTGAAGCTCTCTAACCGTTCTACAATTTGTTCTTTTACACCCAACTTCTATCTTTCTTAATTTCGCTGCAATATCGATATAAACAATTCCTGGTGAAAATTCAAGCAAGATCTTCAAAAATCACGATTTTTACCCCACTGTTCATGTAATAGACACTTAAATTCCACCTTAACGTGGGAAGGTTACATTTCTTCTTGAATAAGTCATATTTGAAATATAAAACCATTTTTTTTTCCAAACTGTATATAATCGAGTCCAAAATTGTATATAGGGGTAGTGGGGGCAAATTGGTTATGGGGGGCAAAGTGGTCACCTGCTTGTTTGGTATCACAACTATTGACTATAGATGCCGTATTGATAGTCACCCTATGTTTGAAAATTCAAAAAACAAAAATACTTTTGAGTTACCCTGTACTTCAGTAGAGCTATCGCATGTCAAAATACAAATAAAAACAGAAATTGCTCTCTCGATAGCCATTCGGCCGTAGTTCTGTGCGCATGGTATCTAAAGAATTTCTCGTGAAATTCAGTTTATTCAATCTGATATATTAGACAAATCATTAGTTTGGACAATTGTTTACAAATTCTAGGAAATGTGAACAGATTTACGAATAACGACTTAAAATTGAAGAGGATCCTTTTGTGGTTCTGACCCTGGATAAATATGCCACTCCAACTAAACCAAGCCTCATTATGCGGAACGTTATGTGTTTCTCACTACGTTTTTGTATGCATGAGAAAATTTAAATTGAGACTGTAAGTGAATAGGCCAAGCTTATTTAGACATTGTACCTACTATATCGAATATGATATGAACAAAAGTTGGATGAAAGAACGCATAAATCTATCCCATTTAGCTTGATATGTGCGAGTGACCACTTTGCCCCCACTAGGTAACCACTTTACCTCCAAGCAAAAAAAAAAGTTCGATTTTTCACCATTTTTTCTAATGATGAAAAGTGTACTATATCGAATGTTTATAGTAAAAGCGATGAGTTGAGCTATAATATTCTTCGAGAAACGGGGATTTAATCGGTATGTGGACGCTGGAAATGGGCATATTCCTTAGGGTGACCACTATGCCCCCACTTCCCCTGATCGAATCACATATAATCGAGTCTGTATATAATTGAGTCCGACCTGTAAAAGTGCTCATCTTCCAATGTATGGTTGAATTGTTGGAAACTGTATGAGTAATTCATATCTTTTTTTTTATAATTAAAAAAAATGTTTTCGAGAAAAATTAATTTAAATTTTAAAAATATTTTTTATCAAAAATTTGTTTGATATTTTTTATGAAAACATAAATAATTTCCTACATTTCATTCTTTGACTAAAATTATTAGGTCTGATGGATTTTGTGTGAGTTTTTTTTTGAAATTTTGAGTTTTTCTTCAACTTTTTTTCTTAATTTAAAAACTATAAGATCTACAAAATGTTGGTTAAATAATGAAATGTAGGAAATTATTGAGGGTTTCATTAAAAAATATCAAACAATTTTTTGAATAAAATTCATTGATGAAAATAATATTTTGAAAATTAAAATTCATTTTTCTCGAAAACATGCGTTTTTAAAATTCTGAAAACATATATAAATAGCACTAACATTTTCCAACAAGTCACTCATACATCGAAAGATGGGCACTAGGGTGCCAATGAATGTATGGGAAAAAATCGACCCCAATATTTCAAAAAGTTACCCTATACAAAATGTTCACCACCTAAAAAAAACACCCCATGCCGAATTTCAGCTCAATCGGACTTAAGGGAGCGTGGCACGAGGCGGTCAAAGTTTGAGTTTTTTTTTGTTTTAATCGAAATATCACCCAAGGGGGGAGTAAAGGAAATCGGGGTTTTCGAAAAAAAAATTGTTATGCCAAAATGTCTTAAAATTGCATGAAACGTCGAGATCTAGTCATCTTTTTTTTTGTCAAAAATCGTCACTCTGGGACTTTCAGGGTTTTTTTTTCGGAGTACGAAACGAAAAGTATGGTTTTGGGTGACAATAAAAAAAGTTGTCTCGATTTTTCATTCGGAACTTATTCATACGAAATGTTGATTTGCACAATAATGCAAAATATTAGCACATTCGGACTTCATTTACTGGTATCGCAGACGTTAAAATTTGAGTTTTTTAAAACCGAAAAATCACCGGAAATCTGGGTTTAAAAAAATTATGCCAAATGTCTTAAAATTGCATGACACGTCGAGATTTACAGAAAAATCGAGATAACTATTTTTATTAGTACCCAAAACCGTACTTTTCGTTTCGTACTCTGAAAAAAAGTACTCTAAAAGTCCCAGAATGTCGATTTTCGACAAATTTTTTTCGAGATGACACTAGATCTCGACTTTTCATGCAATTTTAAGACGTTTGGCATCAACAATTTTTTTTTCGAAAACCACAATTTCCTTTCTCTTCCCTTGGGTGATTTTTCGATTTTCAAAAAACTCAAACTTTGACCGCTTTGCGCCACCCTCCCTGAAGTCCGATTGAGCTGATATTTTGCATAGGGTGTTTTTTCGAGGTGGTGAATATTTTTTATGTGGTAACTTTTTGAAATTCGAGAAGACCATTTTCATTGGCTCCCTAATGGGCACCTTTACAGAGAAAAAGTTATTCTGACCTCATGTTTTCTTTGAAAAATTATCATTAATGTTTTACTCGTAACATTTGTACGTATAACTTATTTTGATTTACATGTTCTGAAAACCTTCTTCTATTCAGAAACATATCAAGAACATGTCAAACGCGAGAATTTACACACAAAAATGTTCCGAGTAAATCATTCTTTTTTCAGGGGTCTCCATACAAAAATGCGTTATATTCCAGGAACTATAATAAAAAGATAACTGACGTCTTCGGCAAGAGTTCATATCTTCATAAGATCTAAAACTTTGTTGAATACACTATATCGCTATCTTGACTTTGAACAAAATTAGGATGAGTTGAATTTTTTTCAAACAAAACATGAAAAAGTTGTTGTTAGAAAAACTTTTTCCCTGTAAAAGTGCCCATCTTCTGATGTATGGACGATTTGTTGAAAATTATGAGGACTATTCGTATAATTGTTTTAGGAATTTAAAAAAATACGTCTTTTGAAAAATGAGTTAATTTTTTCAATATTTTTTCCCCAGGGGAATAAAAAAAACATTTTTTTTTTGAAAAATTGAACAATGTCCTACATTTCACTCCTTCCCTAGAATTTGAATTAATTAGATATCACAGTTTTTGAGTTATATTTTGGAAGATGGGCATTTTTACAGGTTTTACAGGAAAACTCTAATGTTTCACTCGTAACAATTTTGTGTGTAAAATCTCAGGATTGACATGTTGTTGACATGTTTCTGATTAGAAAACGGATGGGCAAGTTTGACGTGGGACTACCGTTGACTTGGTACTCATTTGTTTGTATTGAATAAATTATTGTTTGAATGGCAGTTTGTACAATGTCGTCAACTATAGAGGAATTTCGATTCGCAGTTGTTTGGGAAAAGTTTCCGAATCTCTAATGCACAACGTCATGCCTCATGCAGCAAAACCGATTATCTCTGACTATCGGCACGGATTTTTTTTTTAAATAAAAAAAATATAGTTTATTTATTAGCAGTATTTACATCACAGATTTTTTTACATGATTAGTTATTTAAACTCAAATAGAATTCCAGTTCGTTGACATCAATTTCATGATTATTATGAATATAATTTGTGTATTTGATAAAAAGCGTTAAATTCTCATTTTTTTGTTCTGGTGCTACGTTGCCTAGTATCGGCCGCATGAGTTCATCAAACGTAAGTCTCTGCCACCCGTTAAGTGCTGTTGTGAGCTTTTGTTGCATGCGCCTCCATGCTCCCATTACTCTGGGACACTCGGAAAATTTATGCTTTATCGTCTCGATTTGCGTCCGGCAGTGCTGACAATATGGGTCGTTAGCTCTCCCGATGATGTTCATTAATCTTCGATTTTCTGTTTTCTCATTCACTAGAAGATAAAGGTGACTACGCTGGCTCGACGTTAGACTTTTTGTAGAGATATTTCTCCAGATTCGTTTCCAATTTAAACCCGGTTGGTTTCGTTCAACTCTTGGCCGCTCAGTCTGTTCCAAATAATAATCGTGTATTTGATCGCTTGTGGGATTTTGTGTTATATGGTGCGGCAACAAAGGTATTTGTTGATACAGAATTTTCAGACACGGAAATTCGACAGAAGGAGTGTGATTTAGAAGCAGAGAGGATTGGTAAGATGGAATAGAATCCATCTCTTTCAGGTGACGATTAATCGGCACGGATTCATACCACATCGCTCAACTGTGACCAAGCTAATGTGCTACTCCAACAAACGTTCCTGAGATCGGACGGCGCAATAATGTAGATTCCGTTTATATCGACTTCTCGAAAGTCTTCGATACTGTACCGCACGCCTATGCAGTGGGAAAACTGCAACACATAGGTCCCCCGACCTGGATTGCCAAATGACTAATATCATATTTAACAGATCGGAAGGCATTCGTACAGCTGAATTCGTCGCGATCCAGCACGTTCAATATACCATCTGGTGTACTGCAGGGTAGTGTGCTGGGTCCATTGAAGTTTGTCCTGTTCATCAACGATTTATGTTTTCGTATACCCACCGGTAAGCTGCTTTTTGCTGATGACCTTAAAATCTTTCGAGTTATCGCATGTCCATTAGACTGTATATGAAAAGAAAGAAAGTGGTATGGTATGAGTGTAGAAATAAATAAGTGCAAAACGATAACGTTTGACAATTCATCATTATTTAATTGATCAACTCATGAAAAATTACATTTTATTCATTGTGAAAGATGCGTAGAAATATTTCCTATCAACTGATGCAAACATCCTACCGATCTATTAAAAGATATTCGAATTATAAACATTCGAAATCTTTCATTTTTTCTTGCATGTTCTGTGTATGGAATTTCATTTTATCCCCCATATATCCGGTTCGATGTAGTCACTCGTAAAAAAAATACTAAACATGTCAATCGCAATAATTTGCACACAAAAATGTTACGAGTTAAACATTAGTAGTAATTTAAAAAAAAAAACATAAAAAAGTTATTATTAGAAAAACACTTTCAACATTGAAGTGCTCTTTCATTCGATGTATCCTATGACTTGTTTGTTTTTATATGAGCTATTCATAACATTTTGCCAAATCAGAAAACAGGTCACGTAAAGTAACGTTAACCGCCGGGAGCGCGATGAATACTCAGTGCAATACGTGCATTGAAATAAAGAAACAAATTGCTTCATATGATCAGTTCGTGTATTGTTCTCGCAAGGGCAAGAAATAACTGTTTTTACAAAGCCGATGGTGAATGACTTACCCTTTTCGGGCTCACAGAAACTTCTAAAATAGAGTGATTTATGAAATTTATTTGCATTTATTAATAACTAGTTGACCCGGCAAACTTCGTCCCGCCCAAGATTTGTTTTTTGTTATCAATACCTTCAAACATTCACGTTTTCTTACTACGAGCAAGTTCATGGGTCCAATCGCAGAACTGCAGAACTAATCGACCCAGTTGAATTTACCTTTTACTTTAAAAATCATTATGATATCAGATTATGACTCGTGCAGATTTTTCAACCACTTGCAAATAACATGTTTCTCCGCTACATGGAATAAATGTTTTATACAGAAAATATGATAGAATAAAGACAGCTCTAAATCCGACAATTCCTTCCTCGAGTTCTGCTCTTATCAACACATTCGGCGATATTTTTTTATTGGTATAGATAGAAGAAGATGAAGGAGTGCGTTTCATCACATTAAAATCCATTGCCAGTTTCGAACAAAGATCAATTTCGCTAGCGCAAACATCAAATGGACTAACAGCACTTGTCGCTATGTAATTTTAGAACATATGGGCATTTATTTTTCCGAATTTTTCCTTTTCTTTGAGAGTTCAATTCAAATTTTCAATTGTCATGCTTGGTTGGCATATATTTGGTTGAAATATGTGTAATATTTTTATGGAACCCCCTCTCCATTCCAGAGAAGGGTCATACCCAAAAACCCTCACATCCCAAATTATGCTTGATTAGTTTTCGAATTATGCAGAAATTTGTCTTTCATTTGTATGCCAGCTCCCCCTTAGAAAATTTGGTGGAGTGTCTAACCACCGTTAAAACATAAAACATTATATATATATATATATATATATATATATATATATATATATATATATATATATATATATATATATATATATATATATATATATATATATATATATATATATATATATATATATATATATATATATATATATATATATATATATATATATATATATATATATATATATATATATATATATAGATATTCGAAATGACAAACAAGCAAATTCAATTAAACGGAATCGTTTTGTTACTCAATATTTCTTACTGAATTTCGTAACACACGATTGATTGGCTGTCATGGAAGCAATAGACACGTTATGGGCGGGGGGGTTCTTTCACCAAAGTTGCAGTAATTGCACTCCGCATTATCGATTACGCTCGGCTGGAAACATAAACAAACCTCTAAAATTAATGCGCTCTTCCTACCGGTGGCGTCCCTTTCCAGGTTCGACATTGCTAATACACACCACACTTCGTGCCCCAGTTACGCTCAACCCGTGAACCTTGGATGGATTGTGGACAACCCGGCGCCACAGACTACCAACTCGTTGGTGCAGTCGCTTTTCTCCCGAACCCACATTGAGTCATTAAATTTTTAAGCATTTTATTTCACGCTTCGGCGGGAATCTCAATCTCCTGATTGCACTCGCCTCGAATCGTTTCCGTCTGTGGCGCGATGTATATGGCCCTACTCATCCCCAGCTCCAGAATTGTGCGCAATCGGGCGCTATCTCTTTCTCTTCCCGGCAGTGGCATACCAATGAAATGGTTTTGAAGAAAATAATTGAAAGCAATCAAAGAGTCAAACACTCCCGGGGATGCGAGATGTGCGATGGTGTGCTACACGAGGCAGTGCTCACAACGTCGATAACCATTAGCAAATTGATACGCGAATGAAGAAGACAGCGGCAGCGCAGCAAAAAAAACGCCACCAAGAAACTGGAACGCGAAAAGCGAGAGTCGTCGCTGGAACGCTGCCCAAAGTAGGCTACCAGTGGACCTGCCGGGCGCTAACTGCCGGAGTCAGCCTTCCTGGAAACACAGTTGCAGTGAAATACATCAGGTTTCTTCGCAGCAGCAACCTTGAGGAACACCGCGAATCAAGTTGTAGAGCTGTCAATTGCCTTGGCGAGGCGAGAGCGTGAAATCGTGCAAAGAATTTACTCCAATAAAGTACATTGGACATAATCAATGAATCCGCCAACAGAGGTCATAAAAACAAACTTCAATAAAGTCTTGTCCAGTTAGAATCCGTACGCGTTGCACATTTTACAGCGGCACAGTCAGTGGCCGCTGCAAGAAAGTTTTTACAGCGGTTTGTTTACAAATGTTTCCTCTTCTGGTGGTAAAAGTTTCAAATTTTTTCGTGCCGTAAGTCCGGAGTTATTCCACATGGAAGACAGAAGAAGAAAATTAATCTTGCACACCCACGTTGACAATCCAACGTGGTCGGGTGCGAAGATCGCGAAACAGTTGGATATCGCTAAAACTACCGTATGTGATGTGCTCAGACGATTCCGCGAGCGGAACAGCGTGGACCGGGCGGTTCAAAAGAAGCGTCGAAGCGGAACCTACGATCGTCAGCTGAATTGGAAGGTGTTGAGAACCGTCAGAGCAAACCCTGGACTGTCCGAACATGATATCGCTCAGAAATACGGTGCCGCTCGTAGTACCGTTCGACGAATCATTCACCGAGCTGGACTTCATTCCTACAAAGCAATCAAGCAACCAAATAGGACGATGAAGCAGAGTCTAGTGACGAAAACTCGCGCTCGTAAGTTGTATTATCAGGTACTAACGAAGTACCATGGATGCCTGCTCCAGGATGACGAAACTTATGTAAAAATGGACTTCGGCCAACTTCCGGGACAAAAATTTTATCTTTCCACGGCACGAGGCGATGTCCCCGCCAAATTCAAGTTCATGTTCATGGACAAATTTGCCAAGAAGATGATGATCTGGCAGGGTATATGCACCTGTGGTGCGAAGACGCCGCTTTTCATCACTACAAAGACCATGGATTCGAAATTGTACAAGGAAGAGTGCCTGAAGGAGCGTGTGTTGCCTTTCATAAAGGCACACAATGGTCCCGTTAAGTTTTGGCCTGACTTAGCGAGTTGCCACTATAGCCGGGAGGTTCTCCAGTGGTACCGCGACAACGGGGTGGATTTTATCGAGAAGGAGTTCAACCCACCAAACTGCCCCCAATTCCGCCCAATTGAAAAATATTGGGCGATTATGAAGCGGAAGCTAAAGAAGACCGGAAAAATGGCTCGGGACGCTGCAGGGATGACCAGATTCTGGAAAAAACTGGCCACAGAGGTCGACACTGCCGCTGTGCAACGTTTGATGGGAGGAATCACCAGAAAAGTGAGAAGTTTCATCAGAAATGAAGAAAAATAATTTTAAGGACATTTTTTTGTAAAAGTGCAAGAATATATCTTTCTTTTGGTTGATCACTCTTTTTTGTATGTCATTCTATCTCCGAGATATAAATGATTTCTTCCGTACGGATTCTAACTGGACAAGACTTTAGGCATTCTGTTGTTGAATCGTTGTTTATTTCTTCATGTCGCCGAGTAATGGTTATTCTGGTACATACAATCCTATTTAGGGTTAGATTCACTGAAAAAAAATTCTCTAGGAAAATGAAATTACTGTTGAATTTTGTTGGTTTAACAGTTCTGGCTGAAAAATTCATAAGGTTGACGTCTAGACGGCGCATCTTGCAAAAAACTACTTGACTATCACAAAGCATCATCTTTCAATGGATACGTATCAAAATTTGACAACAATCGGCCACTTTTAGTATTGTGAAAAAAAAATGGAAAAATCACAAATCAATGAAAACGATGGCGAAATTGCATGAATTGGGCTTCGAATTGCTTCCGCATCCACCATATTCTCCAGATCAGGCCCCAGCGACTATTTTCTGTACGCAGACCTGAAGAGAATGCCTCGATGGCAAAAAATTTAAAACCGATGATGAAGTGATTACTGAAACTGAGGCCTATTTTGAGGAAAAACCGAAAGAGAACTATAAAAATGGTATCGAAAAGTTGCAAGATCGCTCTAATCGCTGTATCGCCCTCGAAGGCAATTATGCTGAGTAATAAAATTGAATTTTGCAAAAAAATAGTTTTACTGTATTACCTTTTTTTATCCCTTTTGCTCATTAGCATTTTAGCTGTTTTTTTTTTTTTTTCATTTATTTATTTATTAGGCTCATTAGCATTTTAGCTGTAACAGAGCCGGGTTTTAGTCGTGTACATGTACATATGTTTATGTTTCTATAAATTGTAAATTACACAATAGTTAGTAGTAGCCATTTAGGCGTTAAGTTTTCTGTTCCATTACATTATGGTAAATTACACAGTAGTAGCCATTTAGTCGTAAGGGTATTCTTTCTGTTCTATCATTGTTCAGCGGACCGGACAGCGGAGACAGTTGATATTGATCATTGTTGGGTTATTTATAGAACAGCAGCCCGATGTTTCTTGCAGAGCAGAGAGCAGTTGGTATGGATGAATCGATCTTTGTTCCACCATGGATCGATTTCCATCGCTGATGATGGTTGCGTGGACGTAGTTATTCTATAACAACACAAAGATGGTCAATTGAGGGCCCTGAGTTTGAACTCACGATCGATCGCTTGGTAAGCGAACGCGTAACCAAGTGGCTACGAAGACCCCCTATCATTTTAGCTGTAACAGAGCCGAATTTTAATCGTGTATATGTCACATATTTATCATATCTATAATTAGCACATTACACAGTTGTCATTTTTCGGTGTTAGAGTATTCCCTTCTATACCATTGCATATGGTACTCATTTACACAGTAGCCATTTAGGCGTAAGAGTTTTCTATCTGTTCTTCCATTATCCAGTTAGACCGGACAGCGGAGACAGTTGATTGATCATTGTTGAGTTATTTATAGAACAGCAGCCCGATGTTTCTTGCAGAACAGAGCAGTTGTATGGATGAATCGATCTTATTTCGACCGTGGATCGATCTCCATCGCTGATGATTGTTGCGTGGACGTAGTTATTCTGTAACAACACAAAGATGGTCAATGGGGGCCCTGAGTTTTGAACTCACGATCGATCGCTTACTAAGCGAACGCGCAACCAATGTGGCTACGGAGACCCCCTATTGTGTTACCTTGTAAACTTTTCAGCAGAACTGTTAGTTTCAAAACGCAGTCGATGTTACAAGTTCACTTCACATATCAGTTCACTTTCAAAATATAATAAAATTACCAGGAATCAGAATATCTCAAAATCAACTTAAGAAATTTGACATTCTCCAATTTTCTTCCGTCGATGTTAAAGAATGTATATGGAAACACCACCAGTAAAACAGTCTCCGCGGAAATAACTAAACAGTCACGCAAACGGAGCGGATTAAACACACAAGATTAAGCATGAACATTTTTGCATTGTTTTACTCTCGGATATGACGAATATTAGCTGTAAAACAATAGGAATGAAATAATATTATGGAAAACTATTTCTTTCGTTAACGATTACCATGATCAAATTGTAAGGTGGCTGTAGAAAAATAAAATCGACGATTTGGATTCAAAACAGGGAAGCCAGATGAGACTTCATTTTGAGGACATTTTTGTAAACAATTCATAATATTCATATTTGTTTGAGGGGGTCTTCGTAGCCACTTGGTTACGCGTTCGCTTACCAAGCGATCGATCGTGAGTTCAAACTCAGGGCCCTCAATTGACCATCTTTGTGTTATTATAGAATAACTACGTCCACGCAACAATCATCAGCGATGGAGAACGATCCACGGTCGAAATAAGATCGATTCATCCATACAATTGCTCTGCTCTGCAAGACACATCGGGCTGCTGTTCTATAAATAACCCAACAATGATCAATATCAACTGTCTCTGCTGTCCGGTCTGCTGAACAATGGAAGAACAGAAAGAATACCCTTACGCCTAAATGGCTACTACCGTGTAATTTACCATAATTAAATGGAACAGAAAACTTAACGCCTAAATGGCTACTACTAACTACTGTGTAATTTACAATTTATAGAAACATAAACATATGTACATGTACACGATTAACACCCGGCTCTGTTACAGCTAAAATGCTAATGAGCCTAATAAAATAAATAAATGGGATAAAAAAAAATATTTGTTTGAATTATGCCAAATATCGACCAAAAATAGTGGGAGTTATTTTCGTATTCAATTTCTCTCAGCGTCACTTGTTTGTTTGGGTATTTGTCCAACGGTCTATGGCCAGCGATTTATTTCCCTTACAGCTCTTTCAGTTAATATTTTGCATTCAATGGAATATATTTGAAACCTTCGTGGAAAAAAGCTAATAAAACGCATTATATATTGTTATCCAAATCAAATTATGAGGTATATTATTAAGCAAAACAAGGTTATATAATTTCTGTTATATGGTTTTGTTTGAAAATTGAGTTCTGATTTTTTGTTGTTGTAAAACTTAAAAAAACACCTAACATACCTTCCAAGTTACCATAAACATCACCTTATAGCCCTATTTTGGTATCAATTCATGATCTCTAATATTAAATAGCAGTATATCAGCATTTTCGATGCTTGTACGCTTGATATCAATGAAAAAATAATGGTAGAAATAATAAGCGCCATATAATGCTGCCATATAATGCTTACAAACATCAGTACATGTATGATTTTTTTACTTTCTGTGAACCATCGACTGGATCGATAGGTGTCCTATATAAGCTTTATTGAAAGCGGTAACTAGCATTTTGAGAGACTTTTTTTATGAATCGAGCATTATACCTGCCCCATATGAGCATATGAAGCACAACAAGCAACTAAGGTGGCAACGAAAATGGTCATGTCAAATTTCAAAACTCGACCATGTCCATTTTGGTTCATTGGCCAAAAAATGACCTGTGCAAAGTTTCAGCTCAATCGGACATGATTTAGGGGTGCCTCAAAGCGCTCAAAGTTTTTATTTTTTATCCTCGAAAATCTTCCAAGGGAGGGGTAAAGGAAATTTATAAAATCGAAAAAAAAAGTTCGATGCCAAATGACTTAAAAATGCATAAAACTTCGAGATCTTGTGTTATCTCGAAAAAAAAATGTTGGTCGAAAATCGACTATTTGGTACTGAGAGGCAATGAAGGTATGAGGTATATGAGTATAAATATAATTATCGAATTTAAAGAACCGACCATGTACATTTTGTTTATTGGCCCCAAAAAATTACTTGTGCGGAATTTCAGCCCAATCGGACATAATTTAGGGGTGCCTCAAAGCTCTCAAAGTGTTGATTTTTTAATCCACGAAAAAAAGGAAAAAAGGAAATAAGTAAAGGAAATTTAGAAAATCGAAAAAAAAAATTCCATGCCAAACTACTTAAAAATGCATAAAAAATCGAGATCTGGAGAATTTTATACTTTTTTACATACACATGGGACATAGCCTGAATGTCCAAAAAATCAAAATTTTGAGTGCTTTGAGACACCCCTAAATCATGTCCGATTGAGATGAAATTTTGCACAGGTTTTTGTTTTCGGGCCAATAAACAAAATGTACATGGTCGGTTCTTTAAATTCGATGATGATTTTTTTTCCATACATCCATTGCATCATTCATTGTTCTTTATTTAGATATAGAGCAATTCCAATTAAAATGACAAATGACAAAACATGAATATTTGTGATTTGAATGGAAGTTTGTATTCCGTTTGGGTTGGAGAAAATATGAGTTTTCCGCAGGAATTGGGAATTTTTTGACTCAAGTGTAACTTTTCAATAGGGCATATCTATTTGAGTAAGAGAAATCTTTGATAATTTATATCTCAAAAACTACGAGTCGTACTGAAAAAGTGTCTTAGAATTAGTTACAGAGTAATGATTTTTAAACGTGAAAAAATGTACACTGAGAAAAGAATAGTACTCTTTTTTCTATTTACAAATATCTAAAATATGTATTTTTTAATTTTTTTTTAATTTTTTTTTTCATATGGAATAGAAGTCATGTAGAAAATTTAAAAAAACTGAGTCCAAGATGATAAAACTATTTTTGACGAACTTTGTGGAACATCGAGTTTTTGTGAATTTTCTGAACTTGAATTTTTTGTATGTTGACAGTCAATTTTAGCCAAAATTACAAATCCTGATGTGATTTAAAACAAAAAAGCTCATTATCAATCTTTGAAATGCATCCATTCTAGAGATATTAAATTTTTATTTTCTAACTAGCTGACCTGGCGAACTTCGTCCCACTCAAAAATTATTGTTTTGATATGAATTCTTTAGAACAAATTTCCGAACTTTTTCTCATCATTACATTGTACTATGGGCAGAATACAAAAAATACAACAAAATGAAAACGGCTCCAAGTGGATCTTCCCTTCTTGCGATTTTGCGATTAACAACACATTTGGCCTTCCCTTTTTATTTATATAGATAGAAGACATAGGAATGCGTTATTTCGCCTGAAAATCAATTTCCACCTTCGAACAAAGATCAATTCAGTTAGCGCAAACATCGAATGGACTAACAACGCTTATCTTGATGTAATTTCGAACATATGAGAACTCAATTTTCGAATTTTTTCAGAGTTTTCCGGAAATTTTCTGATTTTTTCTCTCTGCTATATTGATCTACGGGAAGAGACGAATACAACAAAATAAAGAAAGCTACAATCGGATCATCCCTTCTTCGGGTTTTCCGCTTACGAACACATTTGGCCGTCCATGTCTATTTATATAAATTTATTTTCTTTTTTATAATAAACAGACCCTTTTAGGGGGTCTCCGTAGCCACATTGGTTGCGCGTTCGCTTAGTAAGCGATCGATCGTGTGTTCAAAACTCAGGGCCCTCAGTGACCATCTTTGTGTTGTTACAGAATAGCTACGTCATCAGCGTCATCAACAATCATCAGCGATGGAGATCGATCCACGGTCGAAATAAGATCGAATCATCCATACAACTGCTCTGCTCTGCAAGACACATCGGGCTGCTGTTCTATAAATAACTCAACAATGATCAATCAACTGTCTCCGCTGTCCGGTCTAACTGGATAATGGAAGAACAGATAAAAAACTCTTACGCCTAAATGGCTACTGTGTAAATGAGTACCATATGCAATGGTATAGAAGGGAATACTCTAACACCGAAAAATGACAACTGTGTAATGTGCTAATTATAGATATGATAAACAATGTGACATGTGCACGATTAAAATTCGGCTCCGTTACAGCTAAAATGTTGATGAGCCTAAAATAAACAAAAGGGATAAAAAGCAGACCCTTTTAATATATTTGTCGTGTTATCCCGTCATGTTCATGAAATTTTATGAGTTTGCTTATAATCTCCAACAACTGTTCCAAATACATCATTATGGCAAAAATACATGTTTATGAGTAACGTTGAAAAACATTTGAAGACATGTAGGATAATACAAAAAGTAGCGATATTAAAAAACTTTTTTTTATCTTGATACAATTTTTCAACATTTCAAGCACATTTAACATTTTAACATATAAAACATGAAGTGTTTACATTCTAGAATTGAAATCCCAACAACACAAATACACTTCGTTGATTCAGTCGGACGTTATGGGTACAAAAATAATTAACTTGTTTGAAGTCGGGAAGGACCCCTGTTTGAAGGTCGAAAAATAATTAACAGGGTTTCGAGCGAAATGCGTTTAAAAATTCGTGCAGCAATTCTATATCCCATGTGGTGACCTCATACTTCTGGCTGTAACTTTCCAACGAAATCAAATATCGAAAAAACAACAACATTTCTGAGGGCATAAGATTTTTTCGACCATTCAGACCGTGGGGTCCCCCCATAATGACTCTTAATGAGTTCTCCCTTTTATGTCAGTTGTGTCCAGGGCTACCAATATTTTAGTTTAAACTGGATTTTTTTTTCTCGAACCAGTCAAACAGATGAATCCTATGAATTTTCAGTTTTTTAAACATTATTCATATTCAATGAAACATTGCTATTTTCCTTAAATACTATAAATAGTAAATATAATATATAAATATAAATAGTAAAGTCTACTCTAATATCAATCAGTGAAAATCTCTTTAATAAAGAAAAAAAAAGTCAGTTTTTCAGTGACAGAATGGGACATTTTTCGAATTCGCTTCAATTCAATAATTTTCGTTTACTTTGCAAGTGAAAAGGTTGGATGAATCAGCTTTTCTATTGTTGTTCATAACTTTTTTGGCATAGAAACCCGACGTAAACCAAAATGCATCAAACTTGAAAATAACCATTCAAACCTGTTGACCTGTTCTCGACTTAAATCGCGACATACAGACTCAAAACCGTTTTTTTATATAGATTGCAAAATTCAAGTACAAAACTTTCTTTTAATGAAACTGACACCAAATATTCTAGAAAAATCCGTAAGGCATTTTTCATCGGAGTAATTAAAAAAAAAACAAAGATAGAGAGTTGAAGAATAAAGAATTTAATTACTTAGTTTTTATTTTAGTTTGCGGATAAAACACAAACGATCGATTTCGCTTCAACAGTTACTGTTTTTTCGAACTTACCGGTGTTGGCTACACAAAATTGCACAGATGAAAATATTTTAATATTAGGAATCCAAAACTAAGAATCTCTGCATCCAAAAATTATATCTTAAAAACAACTTGTTTGAATGAAATATGGCATTCGACAATGTTGTTTTAAATTTTCACGGGCTATACAGCGTTTGTTTTGAAATTCAGAGAAATACACTTGAGAAGTTACTTTGAATTGAAATCTAAATTGCCTTTGTATGTACAGCATTTCAACGAAAAAAAACTGAACTGAAAAAAAAATTATCTGATTTTGCTATAACTTCGTATATTCATTTTCTGTTCTGTGCTTGAGGTACATAATTCAGAAAGAGGGTAGTCTGAAAATCGGCTGTTTAGTCAATACGGTCTGGTTATTTTTGAATTTTTGCATTTAACGTAAAAAGTCTAAACTTTCCGAATAAAATATAAAGGCAGCATCGGCAGTTTTTTGGTCACACCTAAAATTTGTGTTTTGCATCCATAGATTTCCCACGATGTTTTTTTTTCTTCTTTTCAACACACGAACGTGTCATAGAGATTTTTTCCAAGTGCTTGGATTTTTAAGCATATAACTCGTTTAACCCTTTGCGGTCGTTTGTCTGCGCTCAGCCACCACAACAAAGAAGATTACTTATCTTGTAATTTATGTAACAATATATCTGTTCACACAGTTTCTAAAAGAATTTTAATGTCTAGTTAATCATTTCACGCATCCAAAAGGTGCTGTTTCGAAAGATATTATACGAATTACAGTATGTATTTTAGTTATATGAAAACAACACATAAAAAAACATTGTTTAGTAAATATTTATCTGATCTGAAAATAAATAAATCTCAATTCATCTTTCATAAACTCACAAGTTATACATATTCCGCAAATCATCTTACAGAGTTATACATCACTGCTTTTTCAAGTGAAAATAATTCCGACCGCAAAGGGTTAAAAAGGAACTCTTTCCATGAAACACGTGTTACTGTGAAAGTCGAACGAGTTTTTAGCTAAAATTTTCGGGACATTTTTTTTCCAACTGGTTGATTGAATATTCAACAAAAAATAATATAGTTGTGTTCAAGATACGACCGCATTGTTGACGTAGAACTTCGATGTTATTTTATATAAGTCGCAGTCGCACTGTGAAATTTTAGAAATTTCTGTTTAGTCGAATGGTATGATCGCCCTGAAATGGTTTTTTTTAATCGTAGAATCAGTTGACGATAATTGATTGATGATTCATTCTTGTCTCCGCAGAACAATACACTAGCTGGTCGTATGTCGCAATTTGTTTCATGTGAATGCATTGAAAACTTACCTCGAACGCTATTTCGGTGGCCTTTTTCACAATTGACATAGAATCGGCTACATTCGATTATATACTTGTTGCACCTGCACCATTATTCCACATCTCATAACTACATCAATATGTCTTTGGCACCGCATGGAAACAACAACAGTGATTGCATGTATCAAATATCATGCTACGTGTTATTTAGTATTGTCCCAATGGAATCGCACCTCCAGACATCGTTCGTGCAACGTAAACCAAGCGCCAAACAAGCGTTCGCCATAGCATGCATACAGAGCCATATATTGGTGGCTTAAAGCTACTAGAATAAACACTTCTCATCATTTAGCACTATTCTCAAAAGAAACGCTTATGTTAATATTACTAGCTTTGAAAAAAGTTGCATTACTTTCTCATGCTCAAGATAAGCGCAGCTGTTATTATTAGTGGAGAAATTTTTGCTACTAGCGAGCGAAACCAAATCACATTCAAAGTTCCAGAACATTTATTTTCTTGGTGAGCTGACGATAGCCTAGCTCGATGATTCCCCACACAATTGTGTAGCTCAGTACCTTAATGCAATGGCGTCAGTTTGATGCAATGATTGCAATGCCAGAGACATCAGCGAGTGATTTGGTCGCGTCAACAGCTCAATGCGAAACGAAGACATTTGATTACGCAAAACAAGGAAGAACGAGCTTTGAAAACAGAACGAGACTGAAAGTTTGCCTCAGCGAGATCCACTGTTTATACTCTAGGCAAATATCCCCCTTCGTTCTTCTCGTTGCTCGTTATTAACAGCTCAGTTCGGGAAAGCACACAAATTGATAGAACAAATGTATGGGAAAATGGAAACGCTTATAGTTTTCATGAATTTTAACCACTTACACATCAGGGGATTGTAATGTATAGCATAACAAATCTTAGGGAATTTCCGATTCGTTTGGTATGTAAATCGCCTAAATCCGTTCGCGTCAAAAATAGTTATTAACGTTAACTTTATTTCATAAAAACGTGACCTGTTTTCTGATTTGGCACCCTTCCTGAAAGACGTAGTTCTACGTCAAAAAAGAAAGATATCCAATACTTTGTAGTATGGGTGAAACGGACAGTTGATGTGGGTAAGACGAACAGATGCTGGGATTTATTTTCTCTCTCATCGTTTCTCTGGCCAGTGGTTTGCATTTCCACAAAGAGAGAGATCACATCACCATCACTGACTTTTCAGCGCCCGTCTTATCCTCACTAGGAACTGCCCGTCTCACCCCACCAGTACGATTATTTGAATCTTTCACAATTTTGTATTAACAAATTAATGGTACATGAATACCGTTTCTCATTAAAACTGTATTTATCGAAGCACAGTTTTAACTTTTTGAACAAACACATTAGGCACAAGTCCCTTTAAGCAATAAAGTTTGTTTTATGACGAATTTCCACTCTTCAAAAAATGATATGAATACATCTTGCAACACCACTAACGGCGAGCCCTACAATTCATCTATCTGGACCATTACCCAATGGTGGACCTCCGAACGTTGCAACAATAAATCATCTTTGATTGCCAGCCGGTCGTCAGCTCTCCCGGGAGTATATTTCTTTACGAAATCGTGGTCGTAACACCTCCTCTCGAAGCCTTTCTAATTACATACCTCGATCTTGCATTCTTTATCTATCGGTTTAGGATGGCTTCTTCTGGAGCTGGTAATTTACGGAGGAGGGAAGGTTCACACTCGCAATAGTGTTTGATGCTGATGAAACCTGGGGTCCGCCACAAACTGCTGCCCTGTCGGCTTCGGTTGACTATGTAATCAAGTACAAATTCCGCCGCCCCAGCAGAAACTAGCGCTGTAGCGCTAGTGTTGATAATAATAATAATAATGTAAATAACAACATGCCAAATGATGAGGGTTGCGAAACCGGATTCTACTGGTAATAAGCAAAACAAAATAGTTGCTGTCACCAAGACACATACGTAAGGGACTTCCACAATTCGCTGGTTGCACTTGTACCGCATCGCTTATGCAGACGAAGGTATGCGGCAGTATTCGGAACGATGGATCCATAATTTGCACCGATACCACAACCACCCACACACAACGAAACCAAGCGGATTATGTATTGAGTACGCGCGACACGACGCCGATTTGTGCCGATCTCCATCGAGTGCTCGTCGTTCGAGGTTTCACTTCGCAATTTAGGTTAGTGTGTGAACTTGCTTGCGAGCCCTGCTGTTTCGCGGTGGGCGGCGCTTGGGGACCGGCTTTCCATTTCAAGGAAGTTCAGCCGTGACCCCGGAAGTGATGCTCATCATCCGAGGCTTCAGCAGATGCAACTTCTTTGGAGATAAGTGTTTATTCAGCACTCGATAACGAGCGGAACAGTAATGTGGTAAATGCCATGTAACTCAATTTGCAGTATTTCCATAAAACAGCCCTGTAGCAGCTGATCTGATGAAACGGCAGCAGCGCGGCCATCTGCCGCGTCACATCGTTTTTACGGCCCTTTCTCGCTGTAACCGGCAATTATAGGCAACAGCAAGCACAGTCCGGCGGCCACCACAGGTCATCAGTGTGCGCAAGACCACTAAACGACCAGTTTGTCCCAAATTTGGACGCGTTCATAACGGCAAAACGTCGAATAATTGCGCTACGCTCGAATGGCGACACAACCAACCACGGGCAGGGGGTTCAGTCAGGTTGATCGTATGACCCTTACCCATCCTAAATAATGGATGCATCCGAAACGCGGCTAAAGGTTTCAATTGTTCAACCATTTTATTACCCCCGTGTCTTGCCGGCAGCCATATTTACACCGCCGGGAGTTGAAACCAACAAACAACAACAACAACGGGGAGATGCAAAACACGTGAAAAAGCAATAATTTCATTTGTTCGGTTGAAATGAATGTGGGTGCCGTCATCCCCTTCCCCTGCCTCCGCTCCTTCTCTTTTGCCATCGCCATCGCGGTTATCATCTAGGCTGCGGTGTCACAGCGCAATGAATGTGGGGAATTGCTATGGGACTCACTTTTCAATTGTCATAAATAAACCCACAGCGCGCGGTGCGGACGCGGTATCGTGATGATTTAGTGCCTACGCGCCACCACTCCATAAGGGTCGACCACCGCTGGGGGGGAAGGGGGAAGGGAAGGTCGGCGGTATGTCAGTTTGAATGGAACTCGCTTAAAAGTGACATTCACAGAGTTGTATGTTTCGGGTAGTGTGTACTCTCGTATACTAACCGGGCGTTTCCGTGGACAAAGGGGAGAAATTTCCGAGTTCCCAGATGATAGCGAGCGAGCGAATAGTAAATAAAAGGGTTTATCGCTTGCTATTGGGTTCGTCGTCGTCGTCGTCGTCGTTGGAACTATTCATTATTCAAAATTTGCGTTGGCGTGCGGAAGATAGCAGCCGCTCTTCGTGATACATTTTCAACATAAAATTAATTATCTCCAATTCCTCTGGCGGCAGCGACATTTGGAGGGTTGATAACATATCGTGTTGTTGGTCTTCTAATGATGCCATTGTGCTGCCAGCGATGGTATATTGCATTTATATGCATTTGGGGTTTGAATGATACTCAGAATACTATAATAGAAATAAATTCGACTCGTGACAGAACCTGCACTGTAAAGAGATTTGTTACAACCATTCCGGAACAATTTCGACCACTCAAAAACAACTGAAACTGTAGGATTTCAGCTGTAACAACTACTGATGTAGTTGTTACTCACAATTTAGAGAAATAAACACGTCCTGGTTTGCTTCGGGAATTGAACTGTTTATCTCCTTGCTATCATGAACCTTTTAATTTGTCTAACTGAATTGAACTAACTTATTGACTAAGAATCCGGACTATATATACACGAATTATTACTCTAGCTTAAAATTAAAAGGAAGAGAAAAGATCTCTTTTTCCTACTAAGATAACCGAAACCGCATTGGTTATCTTTCTGCCTATTTGCTACATAGAATTCATCGCATGGTTTCCATCCTCCGCTATCGCTAAAGTGAAGCTATCAATTTGGTGAAGATTATACGACCTAACTATTTGCTGATTGCCAGCAAAGGAATCCCTATCTATATTTCCCCGTTCTTATACTCCACTACGCCACCCGCGTGGGATCCTAACTAAACATTTTTGTTTCTTTTCCCTATTCCTTCTCTGCCCTTCCTCTCATTCCACGCGCGATAAAAGGCGAGACCTAAGCAAAACAATTTTTATCACCTCTCGAGTGGCCCATACAACGCTCTCGCCTTGTGTCTTATCAAAACATGCTTCCCACGTAAAAGGTTAAAGTGAAAAACATCTAGCAAAGTGCCGGCAATAAATATTTACTTCCATTCCTTCGTCTAACGCACTATCTCTGGCACGCTTATCTTGGGAGCTAGATAGAAAAATCGAAGAAAAGGAGACGAAACATGTGGTTACCTCCTGCTGGCATTATTTTGTTTTTCAAATGCGCGTTGCGCTACAAGTTTGATATTTGATTATTTCAGTATATTTTGAGCCCTGCTATCTAAGCTGGGTCCGTAACAAAGAACGTGTTGATAAGTCAGACAAAACGCGATTTTCCGTTCAAATCGTTTCTTTATTTGATATACACACAAAGCTACGATGTTTTATTCTCAATGCTACAGTAGGTAAAACTTGATTTAAACTGAAATATGTAAAATTAATAAACGATTTTCAAACAAGTACATCTTTTTTGACGTAAGGCTACGTCTTTCGGTACGCAACACAAATCAGCAAACCGGTCACATTTTCATGAAACAATATTAACATTAATAATTATTTTCGCTACGAACGAATTTTAATGATTTGCATATCAATCAAATCGGAAATTGTCTGAAATCATTTCCATTTTCCCACACATTTGTTCCAAATAGATCACTACTATAGGCTTCACAATGAATTCTCAGTGCAAGGCGTTCATTAACATAAGAAAGCAAATTGTCGTGTATGGCCTGCTTGTGTATCGTTCTCGTGAGGGCAAGCATGAATTACCAATCAACCATCTTCAACTGTTTCTACCAAACCACGGACCGTTTGAAGGGTACTAAAATTTTCGATTAAAGATTAAAGATTAAAGATTTATTTATAAAATATAAATGCATTCTTACATAATATCCTAATTGATAAACGAGCGTTTTTTTTTTCAATTTTTCCCCAGAAAAGGCACATTTTTCTTTGGAAACCTCCAAGGAGGTGTTAGAAAAAACTCAGAACAAAACAATAAAAATATTAGGTTAAGGAAACAGAAATCCATTATTTGCCTCCTGCCTTGGTCCTTATGGGCGAAAAACTCTAGTAATCGATTTTCACAATCTTCTTTTGATCTCAATTTCTTATCACCTAGGAATTTTTGCAATGCGAGAAAAAGATGGTATCGCTTGGTGCCTGGTCCGGACTATACGGCGGATGCATTAAGGCTTCCCAACCAAGCTCCCGGAATTTCTAACATGCTAACATGCCGGTCAACTTTGTTTATTTCTGTGATTTTGTCGAAATTTTCCACTGAGGAAATAATTGATTTCTTTTTCCCCAACCTAATATAAAAACTCTATAGGATTTTTCAGTTCCAGACAAGATTGGAAAGATGTATCTTCCACATCATTGGGATGCGTCGTTCTACAATTGTTCGTGCCAACCGAATTTTAGAAGATGTTTTCACCAAAATATGAATATTTTTTGTATTTACTCGTATTAACAGTTTTACAGAGCTCAATCAATTTTTCCCTTAAAATCTGGAACAACTGAAACCTCCCAAAGCATGTCCTTCTACACAGTAACGTCTAGTGATATTGTATCAGTTTGAAAAAAATGCATTTCTATTTATGGAATTTTAACCTGATTTTCGTACCTCTACAAAGTCTTCAAATTCTTATACCCGTTTACAAGAAATAATGATGTTTTTCCAATAAATATTTTTACTGTTTATAGCATAACATACATAAAGATAAAAATTATTATTGTAGGACCACGTGTAACGAAATTACGAAAGATTTAGAACGCTTATAACTCGGAAATTTCTTGATAGATCGCAGAGAGGCTTGCATCAATCGAGTGAAAGTATTTCTACGTATGTAAGAACTATTTAATTATAATATTGTTGAAAATAATATTGAATAACTGGAAAATATTAAGAAATGTCCAAACGCAAACCCAACCGCTGATTGAGCCAATCTGTGCTTTCCAAACTAAACCATACCATTGAAAAAACAATCGTAGCTAATCATGTCACTATTCTATCCAGGTGGAAAAAAGAAACAAATGCAGCACAATAAATACTGCCTTTGCTGCGGCAGTCCGTCAGTTGACTTTTCGCTAATTTTGCCATTGATCTGATTTTTCACAAACCTCGTGTATCTATTATTCATGTATTTGAAACACTTAATTAGGGTGGTCCGAAAATAAGTTTCCTTCGATCTCTTACCAGCAGATGTAAGGTGTTTAAGTAAACTTTATTAAATGAAATATATGCCTGCATATTCAAAAAAAAAATAAATCAATAACGAAAACACATACCTTCCCGGTGTTTTTTCAATGTCATATTCTTTCAGCTTTTCCAAAATGATATACAATCTTGCTAGATTAGGAGGCTTTGGACCACAAAAACATAAAAACTAAACTTGTCAAAGTTTTAGTCTAAAAGTAGACTTTTGGGGCGCAGTTTACAATTTTTCTTTAAAACTCAAATTCAATTCAAATTCACTCAAATATTTTTCATTTGTCATAAAAATATCGAATATCGGTCAAGCAATTTAAAGCTTTGTTCTCACTGCACTGTAGCGCGAGCGAGGCGTATCTACGCCGGTTCAATGAGCACACCGTTGTGAATACACTTACAATTTCCCAAAATTATACACTCAGCTATGGTCCCAAATGTTTCGGAATCACGAAAACTATTTTGTTTTCAAATTTTTAGCCAAAAAGTAGACACTTGAAGTGCAGTCTGGTATTTCTTTTTATAAAGTTCACTTAAATACCTTCCATTTACTGGTAAAAGATTGGAAAAAGGTCCAGCGAGTCAAAAGTAAAGAGAGTTCGGCGAAATCGGCGAAAAATTCAAATCTAGGTATCTGAAAATTTTCTAAAATTAAAATCATCATTTTTCCCAAACACAGAACAAATGGCGCCGTGTTATTTGTTTTGTTTTTCAATCTAAAACGTTAACATCGAGTACCTATCCTAGCGGCGAGCCACTATTTTAATATGCTAATACCATTGCGACGGAAATCGTAGTTAAACAGCGTACATCATCATACTCAAGCAAAACGAAAACAAGAAAGGATGGTAAAGACAGGGGAAATATTTGCAACTCAAGCTTAGTGCATTTTCTCTACGACAATGTGGGACCTCGTAGCCTTAAAGGCTGCGCGTGCGCTTTCCAAGCGAACGATCGTGAGTTCAATCCCAGAACTCCCCACTGATTGATTGGTCTTTTCCAAGGCTAGATTCGAATGAACTTTGTAGTTTAAAGCCTCTCTTATTAAATCTACGACAAACCATCCGTCACGTTCAACACTCTAAGCAGTAATCATCTTCCGTCTGTTTGTTTCGCGTCGACATAAGGAACAGTTCTCTCAATGCTGCCTCTGGCATTGCATCATCGCATCGAAACTATGGTCATGACAAAGTAACCGTCATCAAAATTATACAGGGAATCATCAAGCTGAGCCATAGTCGTCATAGTCAGCCTTAGTAGCGTTAAAAAGACCAGTGTCTTTCGATTTGTGATTTGGTTTCGCATGCGGGAACCAGAATAATTAAAACTCTTCCATAGATTACTTTTTTGTAGGACTTACCGTTTTCGAGTAAAAAAAATACAAAAAATACTCAAAAATATTCAGCTTTTTCCATATGCTAGTCTAGATACTTTTTCGGAAAACTAAGTATGCCAAGGTGCTTAATTAGGTAAGGTCTTCACGCCCAGAATGTGTCATAAAGTTCTGAGAGGGTCATGCCAATCCCATAGACGAGTTGGCGCGAAATTCGTCAGTATTCTCTTTTTTGAATCAAGTGAATAGAAGGAGCGTGGAAAGAAGGCTGTAAGGATTGCAAATTTGAGCTCAATTTTACAACGGATAGCACAGACGAGTGTAGAACGATGAATGATGCACACAGAAAGAATTACAAACGTCATCATTCGGCGCTGACGCCAGAGTGAAATTTACGGTTTACATGAGTGCAAATGGTATCGCAGGTGGGATACTGTTGTCGGTGGTACTATTACTTGACACGCGAAAGTCAATTGTGTTTGCGACACTCAAACGCACCATAAAAAACGCGAGAGGCGCGAGAAAAATAGAAACTTCCAGCACCGAAGGCGATCATGATGTTTTGGTTTGTATAAAGTGCTAACGTAGAGTTCTGTCGTTCCCGTTTGGTCACGCTTTGCAGCATGTAACAACACACGAATGGCGCTGGAGGGAATGACTTCTGCAAGATCATATTCAATGTTAGTTTTTTCTAATGCCAAATGTAAATTTAACTATTTCTCAAATTTTTAATGAATGATTTCCAACGGTACGATAGGTGTTTATTATACAACCATCATACTGCAGAAATATGTCAATCCAACACTCATAAATAACACGCTTTCGAAATGCATAAATTGATGAGACATCTTAATCTAAGTGTATAAAGGATTGAATCCGTTTTTGGGTACGATGCAAAACTGGATATGCCACCAGTCTGGGCTTTTTTTTTTGATATCGTGCATCAGCCCAACCAATTGGGAGGGTATCGGTTTCGAAAGTTGATTGCCTATTTACTGCTGCCGATGCCCCCCCACAGCATCCCGATTTGGCAACTCCACGCTAATTAGGCAATACACCCAATGTAATCCCCCAACTCACAGAGATCCCACGCCTCGAAGGGGAATCGTCGAGAGCTGCTCCCCTAGATGGCATCCGCCGCCACAATAACGGAACACGATTTCACACAGTTCATCGCGGGGATCAATTGAAGAGTCTGTGGTGAATGGGTTCTGGAGCTGGCGATGAGTCTGGTCGATATTCCCCGGGAGTGGTTGTGGGACTCGGATTCTCTGAAAATAAAATAAATTGAATTGTGAAGGAGTACATGCGTGGGCTTCCAGCTGGAATTGTTTGTGCTATTTTTGAATCGCGAATCTGGGTGGGGGACCCCCAGACGAGGTAGACTGTGGCGTGCCGATGGACGCGGACGGAAGCCCTCCAGTTCGATAATGGTTGGTTGCGTTTGGCTGTTGCTTTTTCCACTACCATTGCTTTTGGTTGATAATTGCTTCCTGGTGCGCGGCGGCGTGGAGTTCAATGCGCTTTACCTTGATCAACTACGCAGCAGTCGAGAGCAGCAGCAGCAGCAGTAGCATTAGCATAACAACAAAAGCCGCTTTTGAGGGTTCCCGCCGCCAGAGTTTATTCAATCATATTTCCACCGACAGTGGTGGGTCTTCCGAAGAAGGCAAGCAAACAACAACATCGCTCCAGACGGGAGTGATGGGAATCCTATAGATACATTTTTTTTTGAGTGGGCACAATAACTCCAAAAAGGCTTGACGCGTTTCTTGCAAACCGATAAGGCCAACAGACCCAGAGACAGAGTAAATCTTTGCATTGCGGGTGCAATGGATACGATTCTCTCTCCCTCCATTTTGCACCGCCACAATCATTTCGCGCGTTCGATCCGAATCCAGCCAAGCATATATAAAATGATCGCAATTTGTGTTGCGAGCTCGATTTGACTTAAGTCGCGCTTTTTGCGTCGAGGACTTCTTGGGGCGTTTGTGGTTATTTAACATGTACGCGAGCGCGCGCGCGTTACTGTTGGTGCTTATCTGGAGCGCGGACAATGAAAACAAGGCCACGACGCGGAATGGCTCGCGTCGATGGAGCGGAGTGTGGTATTGTTCGGCCCGTTTGGACGGGAATGGGCTTTCTCGTTGCGCAGCAACGCTCACGAGCACGGGTGACCTAGAATTCGCAAGGAATCGTGTAGCGAAGGGTTTGCAGGTTTGATAATATCATTGAAAGACCCTTTCACTACTGTTTGTCCAACATTCTGCCCATTCGTCTCAGTGTTTCAAAAAGCGATTCACACTATCAATCTCGCCAGATTGAAGTGACCTTCGCTGTCCGAATTAAGAACAAGGCGAAGAACCATTAGCGAAGCGAAGCAAAACTGTTAATTTGCCACAATCAATCAACGGCGAGAGCATTGCTCTCGCGCCGCGTAGGAACCTCCACAACAACAACAACATCAACAACGGAATCAGTATTCAGGTTACGTTTCCACGCGCGCTTGATTCTCGGGATCGGGAAGCGCTGACTCTTCCGTAGAACTCCTCGACGGCAGACAGAGGGCGGTAACGACACATCACAACAACAACAACAACACAGTCGCTGTTGTGAATTGTCGTGTGAACGTGGAACGCGGAGGAGGAGTGAACAACGAACACTTTGCGGGTCGATTAATATTCAATGACATCATTTGATGCCAACGTCGTGGCTGCTGCTGATGTTCGCCTGCTGTCAACAGACAGTCAGAGCAGTGTTCCCTCTGTTGTTGGCATGGTTAATTCCGTGCTAACCTTGCGTCGAAAGATAAACCGTCATGACTGTTATTTTGCTCAATACATTACGGAATGATAGTGGGCTTATATTCGAATGTTTCAGGAATTTGTCACAAAAAAAATCCAGGGGATTTTGACCTAATTCAAAACATATCCGTATAGTCGAAGCGGTTGTGCTTCCACCGAACAAAATTGCACCGCTGACTGCGGTATCTTCCATTCTTCCTTTGTATCGATAGGAACCTATCGGCATTAGGGCAGAATTTTGTCTGTGAATGGCTTATTTACACCTCATAATTTTAAAACGGGCGGAGCTTAAACCGCAGTATTACCCCTCTTAACATTGTCCGTAGAATGAACGTTGCATTTGCATTTCAAGCGAGCGATCGAAGCGATTGTAAACTATTACACATGATTGAATTAAGTATCTAGTATGATTCCTTGCTGTGGTGGCTGAGAGCAGACATACGACCGCAAAGAGTTAAAGTCATTTAGCTAGTCTTTTTGGGAAAACATATTGCACCCGCAAAAAATTGAATTTTGTTCTTGGAATTTTTATTGCATTTGTTTTTTTATTGTTTCCATGTCTTTCGACTAGAGCGCGATATATATTTTTTATATTGTTTCTTGAAAGCTGAGGTTTATTCACATAACATACCCAAAAATTAGAGATGTGATTTTTTCCGTTTCTAAGTTATGATTTGTCAGAGTGAACCAATGATTAAAAAAAATCAAAATACAAAAATGACTTTTTTTAATCATAACTTTTAATTCTTTGTGGTCGTTTATCTGCTCTCAGTCACCACAGCAAGAAACCATTCTTATCTTATATTTTACTCAACCAAGTATCAATTTATGCCTTTCCTAAACGATGCTTGATGTCTAGTGAACCTGTACAAGAATCAATACGGTGCTCCTATGAGTAATAGATAACGGTACTCAGTATCAAACAAAGTAGTCACCCACACAAAACAACACACAGTGCGTTGAATGCATAGGAATGTGGGACAAAAATGATAACAACAGAACTTAGCCATTGTAACACTTTGGTGTGATGAAAAGATTGTTCATAAGTATCAGAACTCCTGTTCGCATAAAAAGCTCTTCTTCTTCTTCAATGGCACTAACGTTCCTAGAGGAACTTCGCCGTCTCAACGTAGTATTACTTGCGTCATTTTTATTAGTACTTAGTTAAGATTTCTATGCCAAATAACACGCCTTGAATGCATTCTGAGTGACAAGTTCTAGAATACGCGTGATCACAGTGCAAGTCGGAGGAAATTTCTTTGACGAAAAATTCTCCCGACCAGAACGGGAATCGAACCCGAACACCCGGCATGTTAGTTATGACGCTAACCACTCGGCCTAGGGAGCACATGTTATCTGAATAATCGCATAAGGCGGCCCGCACCCCACAGCAATAAGCAACTAGCAAACTGCAATACACAATATACAACAGGCAACATATTTTGTTGTTCTTCGCATAACAGAGCAATAAAAACCCCTGACATTATGCAAACAATCGGCTTTATGTACGAAATTTGTCAAAATATGGGCGATAAGTTGCTCTTCAACCGACAAGCCGTGTTGCTAGCGACATGTGTTGCTCTGTAAAGGCGACAGCGATATCGTATTGCGTCGGTGTGCGAGATGAACAAAAATTAAATGGAAAAATCAATTGGCGATAATATTGCTTATTGCATGTTAACAGTTGCTAGTTGCTTATTGCTCCGGTGTGCGAGCCGCCTAAGTGTCTCAAGCGGCAAAATAGTGTCTCAAAACGCAGAAATCAATATTTGATTTATTGTTGATTGATGTTGCAAGGCATATGAGATAGAAGGTAGTGATAATAACAGCAAATATGTGACGATCAAGAGCAGAAACCGAAAGAAAAATTAAGCACGAGAGTAAGAGAGAGTGAGTGAAAGAGAGAGAAAGAGAAAAAGAAGAAGAGAGAGAGAGAGAAAAAATAGAGAAAAAGAGAGAGAGAAAAAAAAGAAAGAAAGATAGAGAAATAGAGATAGAGAGAGAATAAGATAGAGAGGAAAAGAGAAAAAGAGAGAGAAAAAACAGGAAGTGGGTTATATCTATGGTATAACCGCAAGGGTGACGTAGGACTATCGTTGATTTAGAGATCATTTGTATGAAGTTGAATCTGAATTCATTCTGAATGAATGAATATTTGGAGAACTTCGAAAACGAGAGCGTTACGTTGGAGGCACAAGGTTTTATGCATCCAATATAGGATACGAAAAACCTTGTTCTGAAGAATAATCTTCAGAAGCTTACCTGCTAACTGTACTTGATTGACAAATCACAAACCCAAATGTATTATATGGATATTTTATGGATAGAAAACATTAAAATAAACTCTTTCGCTTGAACGTAATTTTCAATTCCAAGGGGAACTGGCAGATTACTTTCCAGCAACGATTAGATATTTCCACATTTTCCTCGATACTGGAAGCCCACCAGTGGTTAATACTAACTCGATAACCACCTGTTAATAGCACTTGATTGAAATATATTTGGTCACAGTGTTACATGGATAGAAAACATTCAATTAAACTCTTTCACATGAATATATTTTGAAAATTCCCAAAGGAACTGGCAGATTATTTTCCAGCAATGATTAGATCTTTCCGGAACTTTCTCGATGCTGAATGGCATCCAAACGGAAAGAATTCTGCGCGTGTATGTGTCGATCCTTCGCCGTCCACCTCCTCCAGCACGTTAGGCAACGATGTTGTCTTGTCGATGTCCTCACGAAAAATGAATGTGTCTCACTACCAGAATATCGCTTAAGTATGCTTTTTGTGTGTGATTGAATCGAGAGAAGGTGTGGTTTACAATGGCAATTTGGAAGGCAAACTAGAGGGGAATGAACTCTCTGAGCTCGGAACTTTCGGCGACTGAGCAATAATCGATTGCGGGCGCATACAATATTGGATACGGAAATATCCTACTGATGGGGAAGAATAATCTTCTGAAGCTATCCTGTTAATTGCGATTGATTGAAAAATCACAAAACCAAATGTATTTGGTCACAGTGTTACATGGATAGAAAACATTCAAATAAACTCTTTCACATGAATGTATTTTTAAATTCCCAGAGGAACTGGCAGATTATTTTCAGTAACGATTAGATATTTCCACATTTTCCTCGATACTGGAAGCCTGGTTAATACTAACTCGATAACCACCTGTTAATAGTATTTGATTGAAAAATATTTGGTCACAGTGTTACATGGATAGAAAAGATTCAAATGAACTCTTTCACATGAATGTATTTTTAAATTCCGAGAAGAACTGGCAGATTATTTTCCAGAAATGATTAGATCTTTCCGGAACTTTCTCGATGCTGAATGGCATCCAAACGGAAAGAATTCCGCGCGTGTATGTGTGTGTAGCGATGTCTTCCCGGGGAACCGTTTGTGACATCACTCTCCTCCTGATGGATTCCCTTCTGGCCTATGGTGCACAAACAGGCTCTTGGTGCACCGTTCATCCGCGCTTTCATGATAAACGAAGAGCTTCACCACAACAGCGACAACATGCTCCAATCGCTGTTCAATTTGAAATGAGTGGATTTCCGAGCGGCGCTCGCTTATATACCGATTTGTGATTTCAATAGCCTGTTTTGAAAGCAATTTTAAGACTATTGAAACAAGTTTTTGGATCAAAAAGTATCAAGTATAGAACGCGTAGACATTTTATCTTTCGAATGAAGTGTTTATCATACCATTTCGTTCAGTTGTTTAGGAGCTATTAACGCTCAAAATCTCGGTCTCCGGCGTAACGTTTTCGTTTTCGAAACTTTGATTTTACACCCCGGTATAGCAATGAAAGACGTAGTCCTACGTCAAAAAAGATAGAAAGAGAGAGAGAGAGAGAGAGAGAGAGAGAAAGAGAAAGAGAAAGAGAGAGAGAGAGAGAGAGAGAGAAAGAGAAAGAGAGAGAGAGAGAGAGAGAGAGAGAAAGAGAAAGAGAGAGAGAGAGAGAGAGAGAGAGAGAGAAAGAGAAAGAGAGAGAGAGAGAGAGAGAAAGAGAAAGAGAGAGAGAGAGAGAGAGAGAAAGAGAAAGAGAAAGAGAGAGAGAGAGAGAGAGAGAGAGAGAGAAAAAGAAAGAGATAAGGAGATAGAAACTCCGCTTCAATGAACACATTTCAACTGCAAAAGCCAAAGAGTTTTCTTTTCTCGGTGTTATTCAACGGTATTCTTCCAACTTTACAAATATGTCCACCTTATGAACACCACATTATTCTTCGACTAATAGCATCCTGGACTGCGGAGCTCCAGTTTGATTTGACAAGTAATACACATTTATCTGCTTGTATCAAGACAGAAATTTCTACAAAGAATTATCGTTTTTGATATCTTACAAAGCGACATCCGTGAATTCTACTCCTGCAGAACACTCTACTCAATGTTCCTCGTAGAAATAAAAGTAAGAAAAAATAGCGAGAGAGAGAAATACGAAGACGAAAAATGGAGAAAAAGAGAAATAGAGAAAGATGAAAAAAGAGAGAGGGAAAGATGGAGAGAGATAGAAAAAGAAATAGACATAGTAAGAGAGATAGAGAAAAAAAGAAAGAGAGAGAGATACAGAGAATGAGAAAACGAAAGAGAGAGATAAAGAAAGATGGAGAAAGGGAGAGAGAAAGATGGGGAGAGAGATAGAAAGAGAAATAGAGAGATAAAGAGAAAGAGAGAAGGAGAGAGAGATACAGAGAGAAAGAGAGAGAGATACAGAGAGAGAAAGAGAAAGAGATAAGGAGAGAGAGATACAGAGAGAGAATGAGAAAGGGAAAGAGAAAAATAAAGAGAGAGGGAGAAAGAGAGAAAGAGAAAGAGAGAGAGAAAGATAAAGAGAGAGAGGAATATAGAGAGAGAGAGAGAAAGCAAAAAAAACTCCGCTTCAATGAACACATATCATTCGCAACAGCCAAAGCGTTTTCCTTTCACGGTGTTATTCAACGGCATTCTTCCAACTTTACAAATGAGTCCCCCTTATAAACATCACATTGTTCTCCAGTTGATTGTACCCTGGACTACGGAGCTCCAGTTTGGTTTTCATGTCAAGTAATGAACATTTACCTGCTAGTATCAAGACAGATTTCTTCAAAGAACTATCGTTTTTGATATGTTGCCAAGTGATATCTGTGTATTCAACCCCTGCAGAACACTCCACTCAATGCCCCTCGTAAAACACCAAGAAATTCTGAAAACGGAATCTCACGCTCGAATCTGGAAATTAGAATTTTGGCTCTGTATCGGAAGCTGACAAAGGTTTCTTGGTGCCAAATCACAGTTTAAATTTAGACTTCAGATTCCTAACGCCAACTCCAGATGTCGAGTTTCAGATTTAGATTCCAGATTCCAGATTACAAATTTACGATTCCAGATTCAGATTCGAGAATAAGGTTCCAGATTACAGATTCATGGTTCCTGATTCAAAATTCCAGATTTAGATTCGAGATTTCCCGATTCCAGATTCCAGGTTTATAGATTCAGACTCGAGATTTAGATTCCAGATTCAAATTCATATTTAGATTCCAGATTCAGATTACAAATTCAAATTCCCGATTCAGATTTCAAACTTAGATTCGGATTCCAGATTCCGATTCCAAATTCAGATTCTTAGATTCAGTCTCTAGATGCGGATTTCAGATTCCTGGTTCCAAAATCAAATATCAGAATCAGATTCCAGACTCTAGGTTTAAGATTCAAGATTTAAGATTCAAAAATCCAAATTCCAAATTCTAGATTCCATATTCCAGATTTCAGATTTCAGATTTCAGATTTTCGATTTCAGATTTCAGATTTCAGATTCCAGATTCATGATTCCAGATTCCAGATTCCAGATTCCAGATTCCAGATTCCTAATTCCAGATGCCAGATTCCGGGTTGCAGGTTTATACATTCAACCTTGAAATTTAGATTCCAGATACCAGATTCAGATTCCATATTCAGACTCCAGATTCAGATTTCAGATTACAAATTCAGATTTCAGATCACAAATTAAGATTCCAGATTTAGATTTTAAAATCAGATTCGGGTTCCAGATTCAAATTCCAAAGCCATATTCAGATTCCAGAATCAGATTCCAAGTTCAGATTCCAGAATCAGACTCCAGACTTAGATTTCAGATTACAAAATCAGATTCGGATTCCAGATTAAGATTCCAAATTCAGATTCTAGTTTGAGACTCTAGATGCAGATTTCAGATTCCACATTCAAAATTCAAATTTCAGAATCAGATTCCAGATTCCTGATTCCAGTTTCCAGATTCCGGGTTCCAGGTTTATAGATTAAGGCTCGAGACTTAGATTCCAGATACCAGATTCAGATTCACGATTCAGATTTCAGATTACAAATTCAGATTCAGATTTTAAATTCAGATTCGGATTCCAGATTCAGATTCCAAATTCAGATTCTGGATTCAGAATCTAGATGCAGATTTCAGATTTCCTGATTCCAAATTTAAATTTAAGAATCAGATTCCAGATTCCAAGTTCAAGATTCAAGATTCCAGATTCAAAATTCCAAATTGCAGATTCCAGATGTATGATTTATATTTAAGATTTCATATTCCAGATTCGGATTCACATTTCAGATTTCAGATTACGAATTCAGATTCAGATTCAGATTCGGAATCCAAGTTCAGATTCATATTCCAGATTCTGGTTCTAAATTCAGATGTCGGATTCCAGATTTCAGAATCCAGATTCCAAATTCCAAATTTCGAATTCAGATTCAGATTACATATGCAGGTTCCAAATTCAGGTCCAGATTCTAGATTTAGATTCCATATTCCGATTTCTGATTCAGACTCCAGATTCAGATTTCTGATTACAAATTCAGATTCAGATTCGGATCTCAGATTCAGTTTCCAAATTCAGATTCAGATTCCAGATTTAGATTCCAAGTTCAAATTCCAGATTCATTTTGCAAATTCTGATTCAAATCCAACAAATTTTGGTCGATTTGAGTCTAAGTGAATTTGAATAGCTCTTCTATGCATGTTTATGTGACTTTCTGTGCTCATGCTTCTGTTTTCATACTTCTCTTTTCCAACTGAACGACACTAGAATGACGTTCGATTCATCTATTTTGAATAGTGAATCATCCTCATTTCCCTAAAATGAATTTGCATACAATATTGTATTCATAACCGGCGTTTCATATATCTTAATCTCACGCTGATGTCATCTGCTCATCCTTATTATTCAGTCACTGCATCTGAAATAGTTTGCAGCTGCCGTTAATTAGCTCAAACCTCAGACCTCGCAGAACACACAGTCTGTGTTTTGTTTTTACTAGGAGTTATTATCTCAATTCCTTCGGCTGAGGTAACTCTCACAAAATGGGCTTCCCCCTATCTGAGGCATTTCCAGAAAGTGCGTGCTATCGAAATGGGACGGGCCAGCGTCGGCTGTCTGTCATAAAACGAATTATTCAAAGCTGGCACTTTGTAGGAGGCAAATTTTCAATTTCGTTTTTTCACAACCGAGAATTAGAAGAAAAACTACGAATAATTCACTTGCAGTGGAGCTTTTGAGTGTGCAAGTGTTCATTCGTCGCAAACACTCACCCTGCGGAGTCAGCGTTTTCTGATTTGCGTTCACTTATGGGAAAACATGTGTCAAGAAGTGGGACACTTGGCAAAACTGCGGAAAACCAGTGATGTGTAGCATTCTCCACTGGTTGGAGTGTGACCGGAGATCAACTGAAGTGCTGGAAATTCCAAACATTCATCGTTGACTCTTGTGTGAACCGCACTTGATGAGTGGGTGGCTGAGGTGAATCGAGGTGAGAGGCCATTCAAACCATTTTTCACGTTCGGTTCCAGACGTTTTCCACTTTCCGTTTCACCGGCTTCCGGCAAGAGTGAGATCAATGTTTTCGGTTTTTCTCTTCTGCTACTTCGTCTCCCAATCCCACGAGTAATCAAGTGGAACCGTATCGAATTACCCAAAAGCAAATTACTACAGTGGAAATTGGCAAATTTTGGGCACTGAATCATCTCACTCACTCCACGCTTCCGACCGGTTTCTTCGCGGTACCCAAGGCAACGCGGCGGTAATATCCGGACAAGTCGGTTGCGGTGAGAAAAACCCGCCAAAACTCGCACGTAAACGAAAATCACACAGAAAGTTTCGGCTTTAGCTTGGATTTGGCGGTGGGAAGAGCACTGGCTGTGGCGGTTCACGAGATGCTCTTTTGCGCTCTGTATAATTTGATTAAACCTTAGCGGGGGGAGGGAAGAAGGCTGAGTGCGACTCTGTGGTAGAAGAAAGCCAAAGTGCATCACGGTTTGGCCCGAGCAAGGGCAAGATTGGAATGGAAATGTACAGTCATGCGCGAGAAAGCCACGACACAGCAAAACCTTCCCGAAATATGCGGTGGGAATCTCCGTTTTGAGTGATCCCTGCCGGTGAGGATCAATCAGACTCCTCGATTCCGTCAACCGAGCACTACAATTCGCTCAGCGATTATAAGGTTAACCTGTACATCGATATTCGGAAAATTTGCCTCATCAACCGTGTGATGTTGGTTTTGTCGATATCGGAATGTAACGGAACCAATTTGAGTGAATTTGAAACGGAAAAGACCACCATAAAAGGATAATAACACCCAAAACACGATAACAGAAATGCTCACATAACAACAAACAATGCTATAACATCGATGCTGGCTTTCGCACGATTTCACGCCAAGATTTGTTTGTAAATAACGCTGCATTTGAATTGAGCGACGCAATCGATTGTGCCCCCCGTTCCGGATGAATCACCAAACCAATAATGAGGGTCTATCCGCAGTTTCATGCTATCGGCCAATGACCCATTGGAGATCGCTAATTGTGGGGACTATCAATTAACAACTTGATGGGAACCGCCGAAGGGCGCATATTGATTTTTTTTGTGCTTACGACGTGTCCAAAGTGCAAAAAGAAAGCTAAGAAAGCTTTTGATGCATGAACTTTTTTTTGAAATAGAATCACGACTTTTGGGAAAAATTTAAATTGAAAAACAAAAAATCGTTCACGTGACGAAGAATTGTTCAATTTTGGGCGTTTATTGCTCGGATATTTCTTAGTGGATTTACGAGCTTCTGCACTAATCGATCTGGACATTCTCTAACAATATACTGCGATTAAGAAAATTATACACTTTTAAATAGTTGATTTGTTAAAATGGCGTTAAAATGAGTTTCTACACCCAAAATTAAATTTTAACACGTGTTTTGGCATCTCGATTTATTACATTAAATGAGCTTAAAAATAACAGAAAATGTGTTACTCGCCCATACTGGTATAGCATTTGTGTAATATTTATGCTATAGCAACATAAGAGCAATATGAGCGAGAGAAACAGGTGACACATTGTCAATAAGCATGCATTAAAGCTTCTCGCATACTTTGCCACATACATAGCCCAGACCGAAGACGTTATAGATTCATCGATTATGCTCTCGTTTTACTCTCTTTTGGATACAATCCCAAGCTTGACGTTCAGTCTGAGAGAAAGAGATGTCTGCTCCCATACATGCAAACATGTTAAAGCTTTTGGAAAAAGTACTTTTTTATGTTCATTTTAACCCTTCAGCAAACGAAAAAGCATTTTTTCTGCCGAAGATGAAATGTTTTCTGCGCTAGTTTGGGTGTAGTTTTACATACATTTGAGCATATCACATAAAGCTTCCCTAACATGGACTACAAAATCACGTAAAATATGAAACAAGCTAGTAAGAAGTCAGTAGAGACAGTAGTGACGCAAATAATACTACGAAAAAACAAAATCTGTGTGTACAAGTGTTGAGGCGTGAGAAAACCAAAACAGTAATTTGAACTTCATCATTTCTTTTTCTACAGAAATTTCATCCAATTTTCTTCCAATAAAGGTGCTCTGATTTTGGTCAAACATTGTATATTTATTTCTCATCAAAACAAATTAGATTCGTATTGTTTTTCTTTGTTCTTTTGATATACCTGCTTTCAAAACAAAATTGTAAGAAGTTGTATCTAGGACACGACCGCATATTTTCGACGTAGAACTACGCAATTATATTATGCAATCCACTTGTTTACCACTTCGAATATTATTTTAGAATGCATCGAAATTTTTGTATTAGATTATGTTCTTCGTTACAAATAAATTTGATGAACGTCCTTTTACGTTTGATATGATGCCTAGGACTACCAAAATATGTGAACGGAAGAATTGTCAAACGATCATTGGATTTTACATTTTCCTCTGAAATTATTGCGCATCTCATGTTTACTTAGTTCTCGAACCGCGAAAGTTCATTCACCTCTGGTATCTGAAATGACGATTTTCCCAGGATTCTCAGTTTAAAAGTACGTTTTAGGGAAACATTCCGATCTGCACAACGACAAACGAGTACAAAAGTACTCAACACCAAAAAATACCCTTGACTTGCAAGTATTTGCAAAGCGGATTCCCCCAGGCACATTAATTTTGAAGTCCGTATTAGGGAAACACAGCTCGGTGGGAACAAAAATACCCCCAACTTGCATGTATATTTGCAAAGCAGATTTCCACAGGTACATCGATTTTGGAGTCTGTGTTAGGGAAACCTTAAATCGGGCTTTCAAAACTTGGCAGTTAGGGCGTTTAGACAACGTTTGACATTTTACAGTTATTCAATTGTTCATCTTATGAAAAATAACCTTTTATTAATTGTGATAGACGCGTAGAAATATTTCCTATCAATTGATGCAAAAATCTTTCCGATCTGTTAAGAAATGTTCGAGTTATAAGCATTCGAAATACAGGTAGGGTTAGCACACAAATCGGCAGAACAAATGTATGGGAAAAGGGAAGTTCTTCCAGTTCTCATGAATTTCAACCGTTTAGAGATTACCGAATTGTAATGTATAGAATATCAAACTAATCTTAGAGAATTTCCGATTCGATTGGTATGCAAATAAGGAGAATTCGATCACAGTGAAAATAGTTATTAACGTTAACTTTATTTCATTAAAACGTGACCTGTTTTCTGATTTGGCACCCTTCCTGAAAGACGTAGTTCTACGTCAAAAATATCGAAACTTGGAGATCTGTTTAATCTCGATACATAAAAAATCACGAAAACTGTTTTCACAAATTTTGCTAAAAATATGCATTTGAGGTGTTATTTCTTTTTAACTAGAATGTTCAACTAGTGTTTAACCTTTCGTTTGCTGGAGAGATCAATAATATGTCAATTGATTCATGAGTTACAAATGTTTGAAACAGGGTATACATACTCATTTTATCTCCAGATCAAGGGGATATTTTAGAAAAACACACAGGTCTCATCGAAGCAAAATTGGAATTTCTGCCAAGCATCTGCGTCAGATATTCAGAATTTTGTTATATATTAGGAATATCTAGATTATTTGGTCTTGAAGCTGTACACAGAATCGTGAACCTGTATTTCTTATCTCTACAGTTGGCGAGTAACCTTAGAAGGAAACCAATAAAACTATCAAAGAATACCAAAATCTCTGAAACATTCATAGATTCAACAAAGCGACGTTACTTTCGTAATTGAATTTGACCTCTGAAACTACAATTGGGAGCTTGGAAACTAGGATCGGGACATGAAATGCAAACCTGAAAACCATGAAGCTTGAAAACTGCGGCTTGTTTCTGTAATCTCAATCTGGAATCCTTATATTGCATCATGATTTGTCTCGATTTGTCTCGATGTCCAAATTTCGTGCTCACACTCCAGATTCCTGACATAATATCGATACCCGAATCCAGATTTATGATTTGAAATTTCAATTGCCAGCTTACAGGTCCGAATCTGGAATCTGATTATGAAATTCCAGATTTGGAATCTAATATGCAACCTGGAATTTGAATCTGGGATCTAAATCTGAAATCTGAATTTGGAATCTAAATATGGAATCTGAGTCTGAATATGAATTGTCTCGATTTATCTTGATTCCCAAATTTCGTGCTCAGACTCCAGATTCCTGGCATAGATTCGATACCCGAATCCAGATTTATGATTTGAAATTTCAATTCCAGATCACAGATCCGAATCTGGAATCTGATTATGAAATTCCAGTTTTGGTGTCCAATATGGAATCTGGAATCTGAATCTGGGATCTAAATTTGGAATCTGAATTTGGAATCTGTATCTGAAATCTAGAATCTGAATCTGGAATCTAAATATGGGATCTGAGTCTGAATCTGAATCACGAATCAGAAGCAGGATTTTGAATCTGAAATCTGGAATCTGGAATATGGAATCTAAATCTAGCATAAAAATATGATTCTGAATCTGGAATCTATATCTGGGGTCTGAATCTGGAATCTGAATCTAAAATCTGAATATGGGATCTGAGTCTGAATCTGAAACAGGAATCTGAAAATGGATTTTGATTCTGGAATCTAGAAAATAAATCTTAACCTAGATTCTGAATCTTGAATCTGAATCTGAATCTGGAATCTAAATATAGAATCTGAGTCTGAATATGATTTGTCTCGATTTGTCTCGATTTCCAAATTTCGTGCTCAGACTCCAGATTCCTGGCATATATAGATTCGATACCTGAATCCAGATTTATGATTTGAAATTTCAATTCCAGATCACAGATCCGAACCTGAAATCTGATTATGAAATTCCAGTTTTGGAATCTAATATGGAATCTGAAATCTGAATCAGGGATCTAAATCTGGTCTCTTAATTTGAAATCCAGAATCTGAATCTGGAATATAAATATAGGATTTTAGTGTGGAATCTGAAGCAGGATTTTGAGTCTGGAATTTGGAATCTAAATCTAAATCTAGCATCAGAATATGAATCTGAATCTGGAATCTGAATCTAAAATCTAAATATGGGATCTGAATCAGGAATCTGAAACTGGATTTTAATTCTGGAATATAGAAAATAAATCTAAATCTAGAATCTGAACCTTGAATCTGAATCTGAATCTGGAATCTAAATAGTGAATCTGAGTCTGAATATGATTTGTCTCGATTTGTCACGATTTCCAAATTTCGTGCTGAGACTCCAGATTCCTGGCATATATAGATTCGATACCTGAATCCACATTTATGATTTGAAATTTGAATTCCAGGTCACAGATCCGAATTTGGAATCCGATTATGAAATTGCAGTTTTGGAATCTAGTATGGAATCTGGAATCTGAATCAGAGATTTAAATCTGGAATCCAAATTTGAAATCTAGAATCTGAATCTGGAATATAAATATAGGATATTAGTGTGGAATCTGAAGCAGGATTTTGAGTCTGGAATTTTGAATCTAAATCTAAATCTAGCATTAGAATATGAATCTGAATCTGGAATCTAAATCTATAGTCTAAATCTGGGATCTGAATCTGAAATCTAAATATAGGATCTGAATCTGGAACTTAAATTCCAGATTTAGATTCCAGAATTAGTATATAGATTCCAGATTCCTGGCATGGATTTGAAACATGAATCCAGGTTTCTGATTTGAAATTTCAATTGCCAGATTACAGATCTACATTCCAGACTGGTGATTCCAAATCTGAATCTGAAATATGAAAACTGACATTTGAATTTGGAATCTAATATGAAATCTGGAATCTGAATCTGGAATCAAAATTTCGTGGAAGAGGGTCTACCAGAAAAAAGTTTGTTTCAAAGATTTCTGTATCTGGAGTTTGGGCTCTGGAAACTACTTATGGACTAGACTTCCAGAACAATGACAAGTTGACATCTATTTTCTATTTAGAATTTTTTCATTGATGATCTCAATTCGCGACCTATCTGAATATGAAATTTCAGACTTGGAATCTAATATGGAATCTGGAATCGGGAATCTGAATCTGAAATCTGGAATCTGAATATGGAACCTGAATTTTAAATCTGAATATGGAATCTGAAGCAGGATTATGAATTTAGAATTTTAAATCGGTAGTTTATAATAGTCTGAAATCTGAATCTGAATCTGAATCTGAATCAGGAATCTGGAACTGGATTTTGAATCTGAAATCTGGAATCTGGAATCTAAATCTAAATCTAGCATCAGAATATGAATCTAAATTTGGAATCTAAATCTGTAGTCTGAATCTGGAATCTGAATCTGAAACTGAAATTTTAGAAACAGTGCTTAGATTCCAGATTCCTGGCGTGGATTTGAAATATAAATCCAGATTTCTGATTTGAAATTTCAATTGTCAGATTACAGATCTATATTCCAGACTGGTGATTCCAAATCTGAATCTGGAATCTGAAATCTGACATCTGAATTTGGAATCTGAATCTAGAGTCTAAATTTCATGGAAGAGGGTCTACCAGAAAAAAGCTTGTTGGACACTAATTATGGACTAGACTTGAATGTCTAATCCGAAGCCCGAAACTGAATCATTCATGATTCTGAACTCGAAATCGGGACCTGATTTCAAAATCTAAAATCTGAGACCAAAATCTTATGTCTGAGACCTAAAAATTGTAAAACCCAACATATTAATTTGAAACATGAGCCGGCAAGCTGAAATCTAAATACATATATCTCCTGTTTTAATTCATCTAGAATTTGGAATCTGTGGGAATCGCAATCCTAATGCTGAGTTTGGAATCTGGAATCTGGGACCTATAGACCAACAGAACCGGAATCTTTACCTAGAAGAACATCGATTTACTCATGAATTAATCTATTTACAGAGCAATTCCATGCCAAATCGCCCGGCCGCTAACCCGACCCTCTCCATTTTTTTTCGGAATTTGGTACTTATAATGGAAACTTCCTAAAATTTAGGAAGTTTATTTAGGACAAATAACATTTCCAATACACTGTTGAAAAATCTTACTCAAAATGTAAATTTAATATCAAAAACATGAATATCTCAAAACACCACTCCTTCGATATTCTTTTGTATATTTTTATTGGATAACACTTTTAATTTAACGAAGTTTGACGTATAGTGGTGCCGTGTCGCTCTCACCAAAAGGGAGATATTTTTTTTTAATTTCTGAAATTTAAATACTTTGTGAAATCGTGACTATTTAAAAAAATTACATGAAAAATAGAATCTACAGGTTATTTAACATAAAATACTATTTATAACGTTTTATCCTAGAACCAACCGTTCTCCAGATATCATTAAAATTTGTTGTTTTTTGTTCAATTTGACGTGGAATCGCTCTATAGCAATAGATCTCAAAGTTGACATCTATCCAAAGAATCTATATCTAATATATGTAATCAGTGATTCAATTTCGAATACAATGTTTGAAGCATAATTGGCGCTAGTTTTTGATTCATTTATGATGGACTTAATCTAGTTTTCAATATTTTGTTGGTCTTGATTAAAGACAAAATTTACGGAATGCCTTCTCAATCTTCTTTCACTTCAGTTCTGATTATTTTGCAATCTGTTCTGTATTCAAGATGATCCTTTCATTTCAATTTTTTTTTTCAATTATGATCCCAATTCGCGACCCGTTAACAAAACACTACCATCACGGGGTAAGTCAGTACTTTCACGGCCGCGTGTGTGGTCATTATTTTGCTGATTCATCAATCAAACCTCCCAAGTTCACGACCAAAAAGCCGAACAAAGGGTATCGTCAAACCTCATTTGCCTAATAATGGCAGTAATTAAAAAGCGAGCGTTGAATCGCCGCTTTTTGCCGGTACATAGACACACACACAAACACATACACAACGTAAGAAAGCGTGAAAGTGGTTCCGGAGGCCAAATGCCGAGATGTGATTACCAAAAAGGCAAGCAGCACGCACCGGATTAACGTCCAAAATAGTACAACAACAAAGAGCCTGAGCTGCTGCGCAAGACTCGAAGCAATCGACCTTGATCAGACGGGCAGATTTCTGCACAACAGCGGTGTGTAGGCAAGATTCGTGATTAACACATTTCATGAACACGAAAGTTCGCCTCGTTTCATAAATGAATATAAACAATCGACGACGACGTTTGCATACCACGTGCCCTTCGCTAAATCGACATCGAAGGAATTCTCGCTCGCGAAAAACAAATAAATAAATAAAGTAACAAAATGAACAAGTGGTTCGTCGTGGTCGCTCAGTGACAGAGAGCGCGCCGAACTTCGGAGCAGCAGGTTATTGGTCAACTGAACGAAACAACTTTTCAGTGCGGTTTTGATTTTATTTTCAATGTCAAACTGTTCATCCCAATACTGACTAATTGATTGGCTCGCGAAACGACAATAGGCAACAACCGGTTCGAAAGGATGGCGAGAAAAAAGATGTTAAGATGTTGAGATTTATGACGTTTTCACTCTCGTTTGCGTAAGTGGCTTAGTATCTAGGATTTTAGACAATTAGATTCGTTCATCATCGATGGAGTATTGAAATTTACAAATTGACTTATTTCTAAATGTGTCGAAATCAAAAAATTAAATCTGAAATCCACAGTCAGAAATCTGAAAAAAGTGATTTAGGAAACCTGAAATCCTGAAGTAGTATTTAGTATTTAATTATGGAGCTGGAATCTCGGTCTCGAAATTTGAATATTCATTTTGAATCTGGAATCTCGAACTCTTAATCAAGACACTTTTTAAAATATGAAACTGGTACCGGGGATTTGGAATCCAAATCTAAAATTTAGATAGATAGGAGTAGAACATTTTATGTTATCTTTCAGCTAATTTAATGTAATAAATCGGGATGCCAGAACATGTGCTAAAAATTAACTTAGGGTGTAGTGTCAAGCAATTTATAATCCGGAATCTATATGATGAATCTAAAATTTGAAACGTTCTAAAATTTTAAACGTTCTGAAAGATTCTGCACTGCAATCTGAATTTCGAATACTGAATGTTGAACTGGAATCTGGGATTCGAATTTGAAACTTGTATTCCATAGCTGGAAGCTTCTGGAAGCTATAATTTAAACTCAGAATTTCAAGCTAGAAATTAGATCCCAAAATCTGAAAATCATTTAACTGCATTAGATATACCTTGGAAACTGAATTTCACGTATGTTAATCCAAAATGCAATATGACGAACCGGTCCCAAGAGAGATATTTAATTCACGGGCTAGCTCTTTCAAATTTAAATGGCGATTCCCGAGCACCATTTCTTGGTTGGTTGGTCTTCCTTGACGTGGAAAATAGTTCATATCTTTTTGGCCGTCTTATATGCCTTATACCATTCATATACTCGTGTTTTCGACATAGTTAAGTCACCAAGAAATTTGGTTCACAACACAAAATTTCACACAATATCTTTTACCATATAGAATTAATTATATCAAAAATCGGCTAACAGAAAAAGTTAACTTGTTCTTAATGACGCTGTAAACAAACTAAATGACCGATCGCTCTCAAAATTGGCATTAAAACCACAGTTGTACCATCCTAAAAATATTAAAAAAAAGGTTCAATCATTTATTCTCGACGATAACAGGGGAATCACGAACTAGAAGCGACCTTTCTGGCTGCGAATGTCATCCTAACATTCCTTCCCTTCCTCTGATGGTTTTAAGGAAGTGGCCGGCGTCGCTGTTGTCTCAAATACGGATCACCGAAACCTTCCCAATGAAAATGGTTTGCTACATCCAAACGTAATTCATTGTGCTCTTGGACAATTTTGCTGATTAAGGTCATCCACGAAGATCAACTACGAAGTATACAAGTAACTCACACTCAAGCTATTCCGAAACCAAAGTTTCATCGAACGAAAAGATTGTCGGGTGAGATTTCAGCGTAAATGATGGAATTGAAGTTTTCCAAAAAATACGCTTAAGGGTTGTGTCCGAGGCTCGACCGCTTAAATGACCCAGGATTACGTTACGATATTTGTTACATGTTTTTGAAACAGATATGCCGCAGTATATTCGACCACTCGCAGCAACGGACCTGTCGTGACCGACTTCACCTTGCTTATGGCAAGATTTTTTATATTCTCTTGCATGGGTACGGGAGCATCCGCATATTACTTCGTTTTTCGTTCTTAACGAATACTTAACGAATAAGTCCACAGATTCATTTTTCTTTTTTTTTTTTGTTTTGAAGAGGCCTTAAATTTGAAAGTTCATTCGCCTCTAGGATAACTAAAACTAACTCTCGGCCTTGAGGAAGGTCATTTGAAAAGCATCGAAGATCTCCGCCATCCGGTTGCTCGCCAGGTAACTGATTATTCCTGAATGTCCGCAAATTGTTTTTATCTTCACGATGCCTGATTTGCAAATGCGTGTAAGGGAAGCATCTTGCAGTTCGCGCAAATATTTGGGAAATTGGAAACCCTCTCATTTGAACGCTATTTTAGCAAATTATATATTAAAAAAAATAAAAGTTTCTAGAATTTTTGAAAAATGTCCAAGCCGATTGTTGTCAAAGTCTCGTAAATCCAACAAAAATGACTGAGCAATAAGCGCTCAAAATTGGACAATTTTCGTGACGCGATCGAAATATTTTTTTTTTCATTCTTATCCCCAATATGATCACGAGAGATGTGTTCCTACATCGAAATTTTGGAAACTGACTTCCTGATCGAAATATAATCATTTATGAAGTTGTTGGGCATTGGTTATATTTGGTTATGTTGTCAGCTTACTAAGGGCACCGGGCCTTGAACTGACCATATTTCTGCGTTATTATAGAATATCTACGTTCATGCAGCAATCATTAGGTATGGAGCTCCATTCACGGTCGGAATCCTGGCCTTTAACGCGGTTCCTTAAAGAGGAGGGAGGAGTGTCCATTCATCTTAGAAACGTGTTTTGCCCCCTGAAACCTCCACATGCCAAATTTGGCTCCATTTGCTTGATTAGTTTTCAGTCCTTTCTTAAAGAAGAGGGAGAAGTGTTTATTCACCATAAAAACGTTTCGTGCCCCTCAAAACCATCACATGCCAAATTTGGCTCCATTTGCTTGAATAGTTTTCGAGATATGCAGAAATTTGTGTTTCATTTGTATGGTAGAGAGGGGGGTCTCGAACTATCCTTCCCCGGCCCCAACACCCCCTACATACAAATTTTCACGTCGATCGGTTCAGTACTTTTCGAGTCCATAAGAATCAGAAAGATAGACAGAAATCCATTTTTATGTATGTATATATTAGGGTGGCAGCGAAAATGGTCATGTCGAATTTCAAAAACCGACCATGTACACCATGTTTGTTTATTGGCCCAAAAAAAATATCTGTGCAAAGTTTCAGCTCAATCGGAAATGATTTAGGGGTGCCTCAAAGCGCTCAAAGTTTTGATTTTTTGATCCTCGAAAATCTTCAAGGGGGTAGTAAAGGAAATTTGGAAATTCGATGTTTTTTTCGATGCCAGATGTCTTAGAAGTCCATAAAACGTCGAGATCTGATGTTATCTCGAAAAAAAAATTTTGGCCGAAAATCGACATTTTGGAAATTAGCCTGAGTGGCCAAAAAATCAAAACTTTGAGTGCTTGGAGGCACCCCTAAATCATATCCGATTGAGCTGAAATTTTGCACAGGTTTTTTTTTTTGGGCCAAACAAAATGTACATGGTCGTTTCTCTAAATTCGACAATTATTTTTTTCCATACTTTCAAACCTTCAAAAGGTCGATTGTCGTCCAAAAATTTTTTTTCGAGATGACACCAGATCTCGACGATTTATGCATTTCTAAGTCATTTGGTATCGAAAAAAAATCGATTTTTCAAATTTCCTTCACTCTCTCTTAGAAGATTTTCGAGGATTAAAAAATCAGATCTTTGAGTGCTTTGAGAAACCCCTAAATCATGTCCGATTGAGCTGAAACTTTGCACGGATCATTTTTTTTGGGTCAATCAACCAATTGTACATAGTCGGATTTCGAAATTCGATGATGAATTTTTTTCCATACATCCATTGCCACCCTAGTAAATATATTCAAATTTTTTTTGTCAAAAATTGACTTTTCAGACGTAAAAACGACCGGGTGTCCAAAAGTCATTTTTTGACAAAAAAAAATTCGAGACTACATTAAATCTCAACGTTTTATGCAATTTGACTACATTGGGCATCTTTTTTTTTTTTGAAAACCCTGATGTCACATCTCTCCCTTGGGCGATTTTTCAGTTTCCAAAAAACTCAAATTTTGCCTCACAAACAAATTTTGACATCCAACAACGTATAAATCTATCCCATTTAGCATGATATGTGCAAGTGTTCATTTTGCTACCACCAGGTGATTATTTCAAACGCACAATAAAAAATGTTAGATTTTACAACTTTGTTCCCCTTAATGCAAAATGTACTATTATTATTTCTTATAATGAAAGCTGTTTGATATTTTGAACAACAATTAGTTACACTGTAATATTCTTCGAAGAACAGAGATTCCCTTGGGTGTTTATTCTAACCGCTTTTTCTCTATACAAATGTTCACGTCGATCGATTCAGTAGTTTTTAAGTCTATAACCAACAAACAGATATACAGACGAACAATCGTTTTCATATGTATAGATTTTTTATGTGAAGTCTGCTGAATCACGTGCAGCCCAATGATGGAAAAAACGATTTTAAAATTATGTTTTTATTAACAAAAGGTCCCTAGTTCTTAATACGCACTCATGAGAAAATAATCTCAAAATTTAAAAGTTCAAACATATAATGAAACAAGAAAAAATAAGACTTTTTGACCGATTATGCACGGAATTGTTCTACATGTGAAATTAGAAATTTGTAGCCAACGCATATTTCACCCCAACAAATGAACTCACCATCTGATTAATTTCGATTCCCAAAAAACCTGCAACGCAATGTTTATTTTTAACTTTCCGTGACTAAACATCGTCAGTTTATCCCTGTCTCTTGGTACCCTCGGTTGGATCAATTTAATATATCGATCTCGAGAGGGGCGCCTTCTCAACTCGCCAAAGTATGATTTATCGAAACAGTTATCCCACCAGTTTCGGTGTAACAATAAATCAGCAAACACACATACCCAACGAAGTCGGCAACGAAAGCCGACAATAAACTTCTCGCCTTCTCGCGACCAAGATGAGGACGGCTTAAACCTGTATTTAACACCTCCGCGAGAAATTGCGGGAACTTACAAGTTGGCGCTCGCGAGTAGCGTGTAACCGAATCCGAAGGAGGGGTCAACAAAGCGGTCAATTCGGTGGCCGGGTCCCACGCACTCGCTCCGCGTTGTGGTTCTGAACGCGTTTTTATTAGTTTCCCGTTTGCGTTACATTGAAAGTTACCATCAATCTATGTCCCGCAGTCGTTGGTAAACAAATTAGCTGGAGTCAATATTACTTTTGTTACATCAGCCTCCAGCGCACATAAAGTTTACCATTCAATTACTACGATTTGTTTAACCCAACGTCAGCGAATGTGTACCAGCGTTGACGTAATGACTTGTTTGAGGTTGTTAGCCATAATGTCATGTGCTTAATTGAATGGGAAGCGCTCAGCAAACGAATCGTGGTACCGATCTTCATCAGCGATGTTTTAACGAGATTCTCTGCCTTAGTTTCCCTTCACCATTTGATGTACTCGTTCCTGTTGCGAAACTCGGTCTTTTCGGTCGAATATAAACAGGTTCATTCATCAATTAGCTCCCCGACCCTTTGCTCAAGAAACCAGCCTGGAATGACTTTCAATTAACGCGGCAAATGATCACCAATTGGAGCCGCAATAAACATTTCCTCATTTCCTTCCGTTTATTTCCCTCTAGAGAGTGTTATATCCAGCCCCAACAAAACGACGACGATCACGACACGACAAACCTGCCGAAACCGAAACAAAAATTCAACTAATTTTATCAAATCAGCTGGAACAGTGCAAATCGAATTAAACCAGCTTTTACCCAACCAAAGTAACACAAAAAAAAAAAAAAATTAAGAAATATTGGGTGGCAGCGCGAACGCAACGAAAAAAATAATCACCTTCACCAACCATTTAAGGGGAAGGGACTTACCCCCTTCCGCGAGCGCCCCAAGTGAGACTGCGCTATTGTTTTGAAAGTTTTCCTAGGGAAAATAATGACGAAACAGTCGGCGGCGAAGAAGTAGCAAAGAATGACTAATAGTGCTGTTGTTGGTGTGAAGAAATTAATCGTAACGAAAAGAAAGTGATATTAAAAGTGAAATTGTAAGGCACGAAAAAAATGCGGCCCTAACAATGCGGCCGACTATAATTAATTGAGCAATAAGTGCAGCAAGCGATTGTGGATACGACGATGTAGTTGGGAGAGCGAAAAAAAAACGATCGCTCGTCGAATACCGATAGTCTATCAGTTCTGCGATTCGTCGGAGAAGAAGACGAAAAAATATGCTTCAGCCGGAGCTGTTTGGTGGAAGCGGGGATCATCACCACCGCTATAGGAACCACCACCGGCACTACCATGGCCACAATCATCAGCACCATCACCCGAACACGGGTGGGTCGTCCTCGGGCGATCGGAGATCGTCCCGATCTTCCTCTTCGCGGACGCATCTCCATAGCAACGACGGTGAGAGGCTAAAGTACCAAAATGCGTTTAGTTCGCCCACCGGATCCGGAAGCTCGGACGGGTACTATCGGTACTATCCTCACCAGCACAGTAGCTACTACGATACGGGTGACAAGCTGGACAGTTTGAATGGTAGCGACTCGAAGAGGAACGATAGCAACAACAATAACAACAGTACGAGTAGTATCGTGAGTAATGCCAGCAGTGATAAGGGGAGCAGCAGCAATGGGAGCAAGAAGAAGACCACGGTGGTTTATGTGGGTGACGGTAGGAGTCGGGTGAGGAGGGTGGTGAGAACCCAAACCAGACACATAACGGTGGTCAGCTATTCGGGCAGGAAGAAGGAGACGGAGACGCTCACGAGCCATCATGCGACGGTTCTAAGGTTGGTATTCTATTATTTGCAGCATAATGCATAATTTCATTTTATGAATGTCGATCACATATTATTTAAACCGTTCGGCCTTCATCCCGAAGAACAAATATTAGTTTGATTCTATTGTATACAAATTATTTCATGTAGCGTAAGTTACACCGGCTGAACTTCGTGACCCACCGTGTCCCGATCTCTGTACATCAATAAAGCTCATATTTTCATATTGCCATTCCATGCCATACCTATATAGTACCTCAGATTATCGGGAAAATTGATAGTTTTGTTCCTTATCGCAAAATACTAGACCCGTATTTTTCATTTCCGTGAAAATTCGTGAACTGGCAAAACAAATGATCTTCTATTGAGAAATGAAATTTAACAAATGTTTTTCGTTGCTTTCAATTCGTTGTTTGACCTTTTTCATATACGCGTTATCGTGATAACCATTACCGGATTGTTTATGAAAATAAAGAAATATCGTTACGAAATTTTTCTCGGATAGAACTATTATGAAACATCATCTTTGATGGAACCTAAGTTGATTCCCAACAGAAAATATGAAAAATTATGTGAATCGAATTATTGCATACAGAACTTACGACTTTTAATAAAAGAAGCACCTCTTATGTGCACAGTAATTAGAAAAACCCATACAACTTAGAAAATGTCTTATCTAACTAATCTGACAATAGCAATTCCAGTACCTGAATAACTGTGAAGCTGCCTATGTTTGTTGGGTTCCAGATAACATTCAATGTTGTACTTGATGCCTGTATTGATACCGTTGAACGAAAGAGCGAAAGAACGGTTCAAAACCAACTGGTTTACTTGGGTGAAGATGGGCAATATCTGTACTCCATGGTCTGGTTTCCATATTTGTTCTTACACGTTTTTCGTGACAGACAAGGTGAGTCGATGCATATTAAGTATTATTCTACATTTGTCGATAGCAAGCACTTATCAGAATCAAAGGAAATCAGACGACTTAATGGCGACACTAAGTTTTGACGAGAGCCTGGTTTAAAGGGTTAAACATTGATAGATTTTGTTAAAAAGGTTGTCTAATCATATCGTGCTCAATGCACGTCTCTATCATGTAGGGCCATGATATAGTCAACTACACTTCCCCGAATCCATATGTCCATTCACCTTTTTCTTCCCTGTAATTAAGGTGCTTCTGGATCAGTTCACTACAGAATCCACACAAACTTGACAAAGGAGCACTTACGATCATCTTAACACAGGAAATTTTTTATGGCAAGGATAATATCGCCGAGACTAGCTGGCTTTTTATATTCATGGTTAATAATTCACTGTACGATTATTCCGGATTCTTTCTACCACTACAACTCTTTCAATCCGTTTGAAGTTCAATTGAGTTCATATAACAAACGGTTTTACTATGGCCAACAGTGACAACAGTGAAAAAACCCAATTCAAAAGCAATTCTCCTCAAAATCCTACGTCAAGACTCCGTCTGTGCCTCAAGGTACATATTTTTATATTTTTTCATTCACTCCGAGTACGGAGTCTATCCATGGGCATTAGGGTGCCAATGAAAAAATCGACCCTAAAATTTCAAAAAGTTACCCTATAAAAATGTTCACCGCCTCGAAAGAACACCCTTATGCTAAATTTCAGCTTAATCGGCCTTAAGGGAGAGTGGCGAAAAGCTGCCCAATTTTTTCGAGATGACAGTAGATCTCGACGTTTTATGCAATTTTAAGACATTTGGGATCGAATTTGTTTTTTGAAACCCCAATAAACTCAAACTTTGACAGCTTTGCGCCACTCTCCTTTAAGTCCGATCGAGCTGATATTTTGCATAGGGCATTTTTTCGAGGTGGTGAATATTTTTTATGGGGTAACTTTTTGAAATTCAAGATGACCATTTTCATTGTCACCCTAATGGGTATACACAGAAGGCCACCCTACAAAAAAACGGACCAAAGACACATTTCGTAACTAATCACGTCACTAATTCTTAAATATTTCACTTTTTTTTTAAACGCCCTGCGGCGGAAGGTATACATGACCAACCGCATCTTACAATAAAACGCAACAACGACATAATTTGTGACAAATAATTCGCCAATTATTTCTAATTATAAATCTAATTCTAATTATCAATTATTTTCCATATTTTTTAACCCGGCGGCAATGAGCAATCTAAGAATGCAACATCGACCTCAACAATAAAACGACCGATGAAACTTATCTAGTTATCTTATTATCTAGGAATACATAAAAATTCTACCGTTTGAGATTTGCTATTTACGATTCTTGATCTTTCGAATTATTACAACGATTTGAACGGACGTCCGATTAATTTTTTTATTTTTTATTTTAGCATGCCTTCTCAAGATATACTCAAAGCAAGCATAGTGCAGAGCTTGCATTGTCGCGCAAAAGCAAAGTAGAAAAGAAATATCGAATAAACTAGTGTCAGTAAATCTCATTTCTAAATTAATCAGCCTCGCTTCAGTTCAGCGAGCAGCCAACATCATCACATAGAGGGTTTCTCCGACGCAAGAGCCTCTTAACCTGCTTTAAAACCACTAGATTTGTTTTCATACCGTCAGGTGGAGAATGATTGTGCCTGATATAAAAAGAAATGTTGTTTTTGTGCGTTTTCAAAGACAGATTATGGTGGAGGTGGAACAAATATAACGAATTTAATGCCAACTCAGCTAGCTAGTTAACATTGGTAACTTACAAAATGTTCTGTCCTAAAAACTACTAAACCTACAAAACGATGATCAAAGAATCAAATGTAATAAATTTATTTAAATTTTCATAAAAAAAATAGTAACCAAGTTTCCAAAAATAATTTTAAAAATTAAAGTTCATTTTTCTCAAGAAAATATTTTTTTTTAATTCCGAGAAAAAAAATATATGAATAGCCCATACAACAACCAATAAGTCATCCATACATCGGAAGATGGGCACTTCTGCAGGAAAAGAATTATTCTAATAACATTTTGACGTAGGACTACGTCTTCCATTTCTATACTGGGATGTAAGTTCAAAGTTTCGAAAACGAAAGCGTTACGCCGGAGAACGAGATTTTGAGCGTTAATAGCTCCTAAACAACTGAACGAAATGGTATGATAAAAACTTCATTCGAAAGATAAAATGTCTACGCGTTATATGCTTGCCACTTTTTGATCCAAAAACATGTCTCAATAGCCCTAAAATTGCTTTCAAAACAGGCTATTGAAATCACACCAATATATGCAAGTGCCGCACTCAGTTATGATTGCGCAACGATTGAAGTACGATCGCTGGAATGGATGGACTTTTCCCTAACACAGATTTCAAAACCATGGAGCCAGGGGAAATTGGCATAGCAAATTAGATGCAAGCAGCGGGAACTTTTGTATCCGTTGGCGTTTTTGGAAAATTAGAATGTTTCCCTAACACAGATTTCAAAACCATGGAGCCTGGGGAAATCGCATTGCAAAATAGATGCAAATTACCGGCACTTTTGTACTCGCTTGCATTTTTGCAAACCGGAATGTGTTTGCCCAATACAGATTCCAAGACAAGGAAGTTGGGAAAATCGGCATTGTAGATACATTCAAGCCGGCAATACGTTTGGAAGGAAAGAAAGGAATTCGTAAATAGCATTTTCACACTCCGGAACTCGTTTTGCTATCACGGTCTACAAAAGCTGGTACGAATGCAACGCTTTGGCTCGATTATTCAAGAAGATTGGAAGATATCTCTTCATGTCGCCAGCTCACAGGCAAAATGTTGATAACTATTTGCTGCGATAACTACTAGCATAATGCATGAATTGACCTCAATTGGGATTTGTTTGCAATTGAATTCGCAAATAGTTTCATTCATTCACTAGTTTAATAAATAATTTAATCAATACACACAAAAGATAGCTCTGCGCAGTGACGATATCGTACCCAATGAGGAACATCCGAGGTGGGATTATTGCTAATTGAAGAAGTAAAATTGATTCCTAATCCAACGGTAGTCCAACGTCTACCTTGCGGTTATATCATAGATATTACCTATCCATAGTTTTTTTTCATGTTTCACTAACTTCTAAGACGAGTTGGCATGAAATACGTCGTATATAATCGCTCGTTTGTCGCAGTATGTGTCTAGAAGAAGAACATTCACGATGTATAGAGAAAAAGAGAAAGAGAGAGAGGGAAAAAAGTGTGGAAAGAGATAGAAGAAGAAAGAAAGAAAGAAAGAAAATGAAGAGAGAAAGAGATAGAAAAAAGAAAAAAATGAGTAAGAGACAAAAATAAAGAGAAATAGAAAGAACAGAGAGAGAGAGAGAGACAGAAGAGAGAGAGAGACAGAAGAGAGAGAGAGAAAGAGAGAGAGATAGAAGAGAGTAAGAGGAAAAAAAGAGAGAAAAGAGTGAGAGGAAGCAAAGAGAGAGGAAAATACAAGAAAGAGAGAGAGACAGAGAGAGAAGGAAAGTGAAAGAAATAAAATAAAGAGAGAAAGGATTATAAAAAAGCGAAAAACAGAGTGGGAGGAAGAAAAGAGAAAGGGTGAGATAGGAAAGAGAGAAAAATATGGAAAAAATAAGTGAAGAAGAGAGAGTGAAAAAGAGGGAAAAGGTAGAGAAAAAGAGAAAGAGAGAAAGAGAAGAAAGAGAGTAGTTGATAGAAATAGAGAAAGAGAGAGGAAAGATGGAGTAAGATAAAAGAGATAAAAGAGAGGAAGAAGAAAAGAGAAAGAAAAAATGTAAATAAAGGCAGAAAAAAAGGTAGAGAAACAGAGGAAAAAATAAAAAGAGGTATATAGAGAACAAGAGAAAGAAAAGAAAGAGAAAGACAAAAGTAGAGAGAGAAATATAGAAAAAAAGAAAGAAAGGAGAGAGACAGAGAGAGGAGGGAGAGAGAGAGAAAGAGAGAAAGGAGGGAGAGAGAGAGAAAGAGAGAAAGGAGTGTGAGAGAGAGAAAGAGAGAGAGAGAAAGAGAGAGAGAAGAGAGAGGAGAGAGGAGAGAGAGAGGAGAGAGAGAGAGGAGAGAGAGAGAGAGAGAGAGAGAGAGAGAGAGAGAGAGAGAGAGAGAGAGAGAGGAGGGAGAGAGGAGGGAGAGAGAGAGAGAGGGAGAGAGAGAGAGGGAGAGAGAGAGAGGAGAGAGGGGAGAGAGGAGGGAGAGAGAGAGAGAGGGAGAGAGAGAGAGGAGAGAGGGGAGAGAGAGAAGGGAGAGAGGGGGGAGAAGGAAATATTATAACACATTCAAACAATACTAGATAGTAACATAAACGAAAGCAAACACTGTATTTATACGATATTTCGAAGAAATGTAGAATGAAAAAGATAGCTTCTCATGCCTCCTATTCCTTCTACTATGATACCTTTACTTCGGTGCTCATGCACTTCGCACTGGTTACACAAAAATCCATGAACCGGTCCAACAAAGCTGAGATTACGCACCTTCGCATCATCAAAATAGATTAAATTGCAGCTTATTACGTCATTTCAATGCCGCGAAAACCTACATACAGCCAATTCCGCTCACTGCTTCCACTGTTCTGAAATCAAACAAATCACAGCCGTTGATCGTGTGTAATTGTGACTAGGCGCTTTCGCTAGTTTATGAAAAGTCAGCATCGAGTTCAACTGTTGCTCTGCTTCCATTCGGTTCGGTCGAGTTTAGGGAGGGATCGGGATTTTGATTTTTTTCGTTCGTTCATTTTGTTGACACGCTGCAGGTTTCTATTCATCTTTCTTCTTGGAAATCCGTATTGCGAACTCGCGTTTTGTACTTGGAATGCAGATCTAAATATATGGAAACTATAATTTGATTTATGAATTCAGCAATCGGATTCCATAGTCTGGGTCTAGGATCTTTAAAATTCATTCGCAGTGAAAATAGTTATAAACATAAATAAAGGGTGTGTCACATCAAATTGCATCACGGAAAAAACGCTGTAGAAATTTAATTTTTAGGAATTATATCTTCAGCTTTGGTTTTATAATCAGATAAGAGTGTATAGATTACGTTGGCCATGCTTCACTGTCAATTTTTCGTAAATTTGGAAAAATGTCGTCGAACGAAAAAGAGCGTCGTGAACTAATCTTGTACACTCATTTCGAGAATCCGGAGTTGTCACATCGGGACATCGGTAAGATGCTGGGAATCGTCCAATCCACGGTCAGCAGAGTACTAAAACGATACTTCGAGAACCTAACCATCGACCGCAAGGTGAAGAACGGCAAAAATGGATGCTCCGTCAGTGAAAAAGATCACAAGCGCGTAGTTAAGCAGTTTAGACGTGATCCGAGAAGTTCGGTCTGGGATGTCGCCAATAAGCTGAATTTGTCAAGTTCATTCGTCCAGCGGACCAAGCAGCGGGAGGGCCTGCGTACATACAAGGTTCAGAAGGCTCCTAACCGCGACGAAAGGCAAAACATGGTGGGGAAGACGCGAGCCCGGAAGCTGTACACCGAAATTCTGACGAAGCCGCATTGCCTGGTAATGGACGACGAAACCTACGTCAAAGCGGACTTTCGTCAGCTACCGGGACTGTTGTTCTTCTCCACAGAGGACAAATTCAGCGTTCCGGAGGAGAGTCGCAAGCATAAACTATCCAAGTTTGCCAAAAAGTACATGGTGTGGCAAGCGATCTGCTCTTGCGGAAAGCGGAGCGCCCCCTTCGTGATGACCGGCACGGTAAACGGGCAGGTTTACCTTAAGGAGTGCCTACAGAAGCGCTTACTAACACTATTGAAGCAGCACGAGGGCCCGACCATCTTCTGGCCGGATCTCGCTTCGTGCCACTATTCAAAGGACGTGTTGGAGTGGTACGAAGCCAACGGGGTCACCTTCGTGCCAAAGGAAATGAACCCGCCCAACGCGCCGGAGCTTCGCCCAATACAGAAATATTGGGCGATTATGAAGCAGGCCCTCCGGAAGAACCCAAAAGTTGTCAAATCGGAGGCGGACTTCAAAGAAAATGGATTTCTGTTCAAAAAACACTACAACCTGACGTTGTACAGAACCTTATGGACGGGGTAAAGAGGAAGGTGCGAGCATACGGGCTTGGGCTCGAAGTATGATTAAAAAGAAAATGCCAAAAGTTGTTTAATAGTTTTTATTTTACTGTCTAAAATTTTCAAAAGGATCGGTCTACTGGGCGAATTTCTACAGCGTTTTTTCCGTGATGCAATTTGATGTGACACACCCTTTATTATTTCGTAAAAACGTGAACTGTTTTCCGATTTTCTGGTTGATATACAACTAGGGTGTCTTTGGTCCCGACAACTAAGGAACTACTAAAGACCAATATTATCGAACGATTAACCAGAAAGTAAACTTCTGAAGTGAGGTGTAGAATTTTTCATAAAAATCTTTAAATTAATGAATGGAGCGCACAAGTTAAAGTTTCATTTAATACCCATATTGATGGAGTTTTGCGAAAATATGTAGTCTGCCATTTTGTAGCGGCTGCCATCTTGGATTTCCATTTTTCATATATATAACTGTGTTCTACTAGTCAAGTCCTTCCATTTGATACCCATTTGGATGGGGTTTTGAAGAAAAATATATATATACATCACCATTTTGAGGTAGCGACCATTTTGGATTTGCATATTTCATCAATAACTGTCTCCTACTAGTCAAGTCCTTTCATTTGATATCCATATTGATGGGGTTTCGAGAAAACATATGGTCCGTGTAAATATACATACAAACAGATCAAGCTAAATAAAACCGTGGTTCTTTTTTTAACCGTGGTTCTTTTTTGGACCGAAATTCTTTTATGAACCGAGGTTCTTTTTCCAATCGTGGTTTTTTATGAACCGCCAATCTGTTTAGAACCGTGGTTCATTTAAGAGCCGATATCATGGCTGCGACAGAAAAACTTGTATGCGTCAAATACCAGCGACGGACAGCTGTTCAGCAAAAAGTCTTATTTTTGGAATACTAGCTAATCTTACTTCTGTAAGCAAACTCTTATAGGTTCATTCAGTACTCATCTGTCAATTTTGACCTACGACTTAAAGAAGCACAAAATCACCCAACCACATTCTCCGGCAACGTGTCCTCTTTATTAATATCCTATCGAAACATTAAATCTTGAAATAACGGTGACAATGTGTGGCCATCGTAAGTCAAGTTGTTGATATTAACGTTTCACATCAGGCGCTTTGAATGTAATCATCTAACGAAGCCTTCGCAATCAAGCTCTCCACAGACCATGTTATTCCACTAAATGATGCATATCTGCACCAATCAACATTCGCGCTACTGTTGCCAGTCACAAAATTACAACGATTGGAAACCCTCAGCTCATTCTCCACGTGATACGCGAGGATGTGTATAACCTTGGATAAGAGACTCCTGCTTGAATCTCTGACTCAATGTTTCATGTACCCATATGAATGCACATCAACACGAGCGTGCAGTATGTATATGAACTTGACCTTTTCGCACATCTCAAATCTTGCGCATCTCTCTCTCTCTTCGTCTCCTCCCTCCCTCCACTGTTGAGCGTGGATTTGAGCTACCAATGTCGCGAAAACCAGTGAAAACTGTTAAATACCAACCGGCTGGAACGTGTTTTACCACTCAATTTCACATTCACCCACAAAATTGACTCACATTAGCAAGTCTTGGTTTTTGTTTTTTTTTTTTTTGCTGTAGCATTTGGGCGAGAGTTGAAGACTGTGTGGATGAGAGTTTTTTTTTTGTTTATCACCCCGTTGCTCCCATGAAAAATGCATGTCAGCTATCAATCAAACAAACTACGAAACATCACTGTTGGAATGATTTAACTTTTGCGTTTCAAACATTTTACGCTACGTTTAACCAGCAAGCAACAAGTTTAACGTGTTCGCCACCCTTATGTTGGCGGGTAATTGCCCGAGACGGCTGCCGTTTTGGACTGTGTGTGTGTGCCTCCTAAAGTAATTAATTTCAACTTCAATCACTTTCGTGAACTTTTGACGCGGGAGCTATATTGGCTGTGGTGCGCGAATTCCATCACTGATGCCGATGGCTCGCGAGGAAAATGTTTTGAGACCATGGGAAAAATTCTAGAATCCTGTACTACACACGGATCGTGGATCGTGCTCATACTAGCCTCCACATTTATTTCATTGATCCGCTTCGGCACCTCGCCACCGTTTCGTTTATCTGAACGAACAAGACACCGACCGTGCACATTAACACCCGTTCGGAATGACCTTTAGAGCCTGTTTTATTCGCAATCTTTAAGAAACAGCAGCAGAATGTTTTTGCTTCCCGTTGATCTGTGATCCCCAACACGGATCAAATGTTCTATTTTATATTCACTTGTTAAAAGTGGTCATTATTATTCTTCCATTTAAACTTACTTCTTAAATATTTGCTTACTTCTAATTTAGAACTTTGTTAATTTATGTTTTTCACGTTGCTCTCCACATTGTTTCAACACTATATGTTTTTAAATCTCAGATAGATTTTTACCTAAAAGCTAACATAATCTTTTATTCAACAACATAAAACTATCTTGCTACTAACAACTATACAAGGCGCAGTGGTGGCTGGCCAGTAGCATAGTTCAGTTTGGTTTGCAATGCGGATCGTGAGAATTGTGCTGTTGTGAGGGGTTCTATTTTTAGCGCTGGGACTGGAACTACCAAATCGCGGCGGCAGCGTGTTGTTTTATTCAATGGGATTTGCGAAAGACAACTTTTATGCAATTCACAGCCGATGTAAAAAAAAAAGTCGTACGGTGGGTTTGTTTTGCCCAGCAATCGTTGTAAGACTTTATTAGCTTTTCTTCTTTCGTCTCTCGTAGTAGTTGTTTGATTGAGAATGGTGGGAAATTCAGTGAGATTTCATAACACGATGGTGTGCGACTGATGCGAGTATTTGGGTGAATCTAAACATATGCGGTCACCGTAAAATAAATTATACTAAAAATTATACTATAAATACTATAAATTATAATTAATAAATTATACATCTGATATTTTCGTAACTTGAAACAACATTAACAACATTGTTTTTACTTTTAATCTCTTTCCAGGTGAGACTGTTGTACGAATTGAGTTTTACCAATATCAGGAAGCTCAGAACTTCATACGGAAACCGTTGCTCTGCTATTTTCCAAGTAATTGCTATGATGACAAATTATGGATCCGGTATGAAAAAATCTAAACATTTTCGATTATATTTTTTATATTCATTTCAATCTACCTTTGGAAATGCATGAAAACGACAACAATGTGTGCGTGTGAAGTGAAAATAAAAGAACTCTCCACCAGACGACTTGAAAAATCGACGCAAAACGACGTAAAACATCCGAAAACAAACCGTATATATTTTCATTTTCGTATTCTGAAACTGTCAGTCCCAGTCAGTCAGCGCTTTCCTACCAAAAAGCTCAAGCGCATATATATATATATATATATATATATATATATATATATATATATATATATATATATATATATATATATATATATATATATATATATATATATATATATATATATATATATATATATATATATATATATATATATATATATATACATATATATATATATATATACAGCCATCCCATGCCAAACCGATATAGTGGTTCTCAGATTTTCGTCAAAAGTGGTAGTTTTGTTCTTTATCGCAAATTATGAGACCCATATTTTTTTTTTTGTTAGGGTGACCATTTCCATTTTAGGGTGGTCCAAAAAACATTTTTTTCGCATTTTGTCAAAAATGACTTTTTCTAAAAATTCATATCTTTTGAACTAGAAGACCGATTCTGATGATTGACATATCAGATTAAAGCCAATCACCTTTTTTCTTTTTTCTGCAGAAAATTTGAACACTGCTTTCGTTATTATTGATTGTATTCGTTTTTTTATTGTTTTCATAGTCTTGGGACCAAAGGCGCTATAGTTTTTATATAGATTTTTTTCTGGAATGCTGAGGATTTTTCACACAACATATCTCGATACCAGGGAAGCGTTTTTTTTTTCGTTTTTGAGTTATGATTTTTCAAAGTTAGCCGATGGTCCAAAAAGTCTTTTTTTTCATTTTTTCCCTTTCTATCTGGCCGGAAAACGGATAGTGAACTACTATCCGGCTGGTCACCGGATGTTAAAAAAAAACAAGATAAATCAATTTTTTTTAAATTAAATTGCTATTCACTTATAATATTGATTGATTAACATTATGGCATTGATTATAATTTGAATATTATGACTTTTATTATAATTTTAATTTTTACGACTTTTATTTTATCATAATTATAATAATGCGAAATATTTTCTCATAACAGTCGATTTCGTTTGCAATGGGATTTTTTTTCGTGAACACCATGCTGACTATCATTTTCGTTTGCCACTTAGCTGAAATCGTCCCGAAAAGGTCTTCGCTTCGTTTTATTTGATTTGTGGTGAAGTAATTGTACCCTCCCTCATATTATCATCCCTGAACACAGCTCCAAATTTTGTTATCCTGAATAAAATAAATTGATTGACACTCTTGCTTATTGGAATTCGTAGTATTTACTTTTATTCGACTAGTATTGAAATTATTTCGATATCAAACAATCAATCAACCAATCAGCTAACATTTAATCGTTTTAATAGAAAATACTTATCAGAAAAAAAAATCTGCTTAATATTCCTTGCACAAAACTTGATACTTCATCAAGGAATATTCATTTTCTGGCTGCCGAATATCCGGCCGTCCTGCCTCGAATCTTGCCGGATATCCGGTATCCCGGTATCTGATATCCGGCCAAACTACTATCCGTTTCATCACTAATCTACATACTGCCATTATATGCCAAACCGATATAGTGGTTTTCAGATCTTTGTGAAAACTGGTAGTTTTGTTCTTTAAAAAAAAATTAGACCCGTATTTTTTTTCCATTTTAGGGAGGTCCGAAAAATCTATTTTATCGCCTTTTATCCAGAAAAGATTTTATATCGAAGTTTACCTGTAACATGTTTCTCCGTTTCATGGAATAAATGTTTTATATAGAAAATATGATAGAATAAAGACAGCCCTAAATCGGACAATTTTTTCCCCTCACAAAGGTGGGAGGAGTGTTGAACCACTTTGTAAATGTTTCTTGCCCCTCCACATGCCAAATTTGGTTCAGTTTGCTTGATTAGTTCTTGTATTATGCAGAAATGTATGCTTCATTTGTATGGCAGGGGGTGGAGAGTCTAACCACCATAGAAACATGTATTGCACCCTTAAATCTCCACATGGCAAATTTGGTTTCATTTGCTTTATTAATTCTCGAGCAATGCAAAAATTTGTGTTTCATTTGACACTCCCCTTAGAGAGCGGGGTGCAAAGTCTAACCATCATAGAAACATTTATTGCACCCTAAAACCTCAATATTCCTAATTTGGTTCCATTTGCTTGATTAATTCTCGCGTAATTTAGAAATTTGTGTTTTATTTGTATGGCAGCCCCCTCTTAGAGAGGGGGGAGGAGTATCTAACCACTGTAAAAACATTTATTGCACCCTAAAACTTCCACATGCCAAATTTGGTTTCATTTGCTTGATTAATTCTCAAGTGAAGCAGAAATTTGTGTCTCATTTGTATGGAAGCCCCCCCCCTCAGAGAGGGGGGGGGGGCTTCCATACAAATCATGTTGATCATGTTGATCAGTTCAGTAGTTTCCGAGTCCATAAGAATCAGACAGACAGACAGACAGACAGAAATCCATTTATATATATATATATATATATATATATATATATATATATATATATATATATATATATAGATTGTTCGTTTTCTAGAACGACACTCTAACACTGAACTTATTGAATATCCAAGTAGTTTTTCATTATCTCTTAGGTAAATGATATCTCCAATGCTCCCAAATATATCATTACAAAAATAGTAATCCACAAATTATACTCTTATACATTTCCAAATTAATAATCCACAAATTATACCACGCAGAATGGCAGCAGAAAATTCGAACCGAATCGATTTGGCGGATCGAAAAAAAAATCACCTTCAGTTTTTAACCGAAGAACTTTGCTCTCACCGCATTGAAATACCTTTCCCCATTTTCTTGATTGTGGATACGCTCGTATTGAAGAAATAAAATAGTATGATGTCCAAGACACGACCGCATTAATAACATAGCACCATGATATTATTTTTATTCAGGGCATCTTGGAAAGAAAACCAAATTTCATTTAAATTTTTAGTTGCTCAAAATTAAAAAAAAAAGATGCGCAAAAATGTAAAAAATCAATCATGTAGGCATTTTTTTCAAACATGTAAACATTTTTTAAAAATGAAATTTAAAAGCGTCTTTAGCTTCCCCATAAAAAAATACATTTTTTTTTGTGTAAAATAAGCAAAATCAAACGATCCTGATCTATTCTGATTTTTATATGTTACTAGCTGACCCGGCAAACTTCGTCCCGCCCAAAATTTATTTTTCGTTATCACATCCACATTTTCTTACTGAGCGCACGTCCATGGGTCCAATCGCAGAACTGTTCATTGATTGATATTCTAAAATTAATTTTTACTATGAAATTTCAGTACTTCTACCAAAACTCGACATTATTATATCAGATTATTTTCAGACACAGGGCGCAGGAGTGACGAACTACCATATAAACGTTTATCGATCCCTAAAACCTCTATAAACTATGTTTGATTCCATTTGTTTATTAAGTTCTCGAGTTTTTCAGCATTCCCCCCCCCCCCTCTTTGGAAAGGGAAAGGAGTTTCAATCCACCATAAAAACATTTATTGCTCCCTAAAACCTTCATATGCCAAATTTCGTTTCATTTGCTTGATTTGTTCTCGAGTAATGTAGAAATTTGTGTTTCTATTGTACGGTAGCCTCCCCTTAGAGTGAGGGGAGGGGTCTCGAACTATCATAAGAACCTTCCCCGACGCCAAGAACCCCTACATACCCATTTTCATGTCGATCGGTTCAGTAGTTTCCGAGTCCATAAAAATCACACAGACAGACAGAAGTCCATTTTTAAACAGTTTTATTTAGCTTGACCTGTAATATGTTTGTATGTTTGTATGTTTGTATGTTTGTAACATGTTTGTCTGTAGCGCGGACCCACATCAATAGAAATTTGACCCCCTTTCTGTTGACCGATTGATCTGAAATTTGGAACACACCTTTATCTTTGTAGTCTTTATAAAACTGCGTATTTCATGATCTCGAAAATCTAATATGGCGGCCGCTACAAAATGGCGAATCACAATATTTTCTCAAAACCTCATCGATATGGGTTTTCCATAGCCCCATCCAGTCTTCCGAAAAACACTTACACATGTCCACGCGATGTGAAAATTCCATGTTTTTGTTTGCATTCGAACATGATTTTCGCTAGTGTTGAATGTCTATCCCAAACACGAACAATGATACACAAACCTAAACATGTGAAAACAAACACGATGTTTATAATTCAAGAACATCATGTACAAACATATCACCTGATGTCGCAGTATTCATTGCTTTCGTTTCTTTTCATACACGGAAAGAAATTATTCATTCCAAAACATTTCTTCGTAGAATACTTTTTCACAGAAACGAACTTGAAATTTAGCTCGCATTTCAAAAATTGCACGAACTGAGAGGCTATGAGTTCATGCACATTTTGCAAGTCTGATTAAATAATCCTTGGTTTCGTGCAAAGAAAAAATATTTCTATGAGATTTTTTTTGCGTGCATGTTGGCAATTAAATTCTGGGGAGCCGACTGCACAGCGGGCGACGTCGTACAAATGCTGACCAAAAAAATAAATACCCAAAAATTAGTTTTAGATGCAACCTTCAGCGGCACTCAGCAGAACCAGCAGATAAATTTCAGCGGCTAAAACTCACCATTAATTTCTCGATGTTATCACAAACTGAATGAAGGAAAAAACTCAAAGCTACACATACACTGCACTACATATGCTATGTGTGCATGCGATTGCATCATCCTTTCTTCTCCTCTTTTTCTCGTTTTATAGCGTTTTATTACCCATTGTCATGATAGGAAAGTATTTTTTCCATGTCAACATACCAACACACCACGCGTTGAGTGGTGGTGGTGTGGTGTCCAATTCGCTTCTTCTACTCTACGCACAGCCGGTGCTTGGGGTGAAAATGCAAGAGAAACTGTACACCATGTTCGAACATCATGTGAAACATTGGGATTAAACATCGTATGTCCAAACATATTACGAATACAAACATGTCACATTTTCAAACATAGGTACGAAAAAATCATGTTTGTACTCAAACACAAAAGTGTGAACAGTAGCGTGGACATGTTTATCCTGGACGCAGTGTTTTTTGTGAAACATGGAAGACTGGCCCCATCAATATGGGTATCAAATGAAAGAGCTTGACTAGTAGAATACTGTTATCTATGAAAAAGCAAATCCAAGATGGCTTCCACTACAAAATGGCGAACTACATATTTTCTCAAAACCCTATTAGTATGGGTATCAAATAAAAAAGGGCTTGACTAGTAGAACACGGATATCTATGAAAAATACAAATCCAATATGGCTGCCACTACCAAACGGCGGACTACATATTATGTCAAAACCCCATTAATGTGGGTATCAAATAAAAGGGATTGACTAGTAGAGCACAGTTATTTATGAAAAATGCAAATCCAAGATGACTGCCACTACCAAATGGTGGACTACATATTATGTCAAAACCCCATTAATAAGGGTACCAAATGAAAGAGCTTGAATAGTAGATCATGAAAAATTCAGATCTAAGATGGCCGCAATCACTATATTGCAAATTACTTTATTAAACGGTTTTATTCAGCTTGAACTGTTTGTATGTCTGTAGGGTTGTCCCGCATTAACAGAAATTTGAGCAATAGGAACTGACCGAATTTATAAAACACCTTTATCTCTGCTGTCATTTTAAAACTGCTTATCCCATGATCTTGATAAATCCAAATTGTTAAAAAAAAAAGCTGATTCCATATTATCTAAAAAAAAGTTGATTGAGATATGTGTATCAAACGAACGAACTTGACTTGGAGAACACACTATGTATTTTTTGCAATCCACTCAATATAGGTATGAAATTAAATGATTTGACTAATAGAATACAATACAATAGTTTTATTGCAGAGAAATATTCTAATGAAACAGATAATGTACTGAAAACTAGAAAATAAAATGAGTAAAAAAAACTTTTTAAATTTAACGGTTTCATTGTGTTTAAACATAATAATGTACTAAAAGATAGAAAATAATTAGGCAAGTAGCAGTTAACAGTTAACACACCCCTTGTTCCTTAGTTAAGGGCATCGATAAGACTAAAATAAAATCGTGGGGCACGTTGGATTTCCATTATTCACAATTAGCGACTTCATCATATGATTGATACTGGAATGGAAATCGTAAATGACACCTCTAATCCTGTCGCCCGGTGAAATTGTTATGCAATGGCGAAGTTTTTGCGAACGTTCCTCTTTCTGTCTGTTCTTATAATCCACATACGATTCTACAGGAAATGTTATAATTAAACTATAATTACAAATTTATCCTAGGAGCCGGAGCCGCTCTCGAGATACAAACTAAGGTTCCGATATCGTATAGGAATTTCACGAATATTATTTTCTAAGATATAAAATTGGTTATATATCAAGAACGGTTAGTCTTACACCCAAACTGACGTTGGCAAAAAACATGTCATCTTTGGCATAAATGATGCCATTTCCTGGTCATGAGAGTCAAATGCACAAATAATGAGCTATTTTGAAGCTTAAAAATGGTTTGTATGTATGCGAGCAGACATCTCTTTCTGTTTTCTTTTCTCTTTTCATTTGGGATTGTGCAAAGAAAAAGTCCATACGACATCAATGGGGATCGAACCAAGGCCGGCTGGAATGCGAAGTTACTTTACACGACCACGCTATCCATATAGCTGCCAGCGCTATTATAAAAGAGCGTGATAATATTACACCTCATCATAAAATGAAGTTGGAAGGTGTTTTCTAAGCGGATAAAGAAGAACATGAACGAGAATATATCTTTCTTTGTCTGGGCTACGTATCTGGCAAACTATACGAAAAGCTTTCATTTAAATGTGTTTCCTGTTTCGCTCCCTCATATTGGCTCTAGCATATATATTATACAAATGATATACATGTATTGGGGAGTAGAACATTTTATGTTATCTTTCAGCTCATTTAATGTAATAAATCGGGATGCCAGAAAATGTGCTAAAAATTAACTTTGGGTGTAGGATAAAACGTGACATACAGTCTTTTATGTACAATCTGCATGCGATTGTACATGAAAAACTGTATGTCACGTTTTATCCTAAGACTAACCGTTCTTGATATATAACCAATTTTATATCTTGAAAATAATATATATTGAAAATAATATTCTCCTTTTTAATCTGAAAATTCATTACTTCTAAAATAAAACATATGTACATTTTGGTGAGTCTGGGATAGGAACTTCGTTAAATTGATGAGATTTTTTAATTTTTTTTTTTTTGAGTTATGAAAAATTTCAATATTCAAGTTTTATGAAAGATTTTATAAAGATGTATTTAAAGTTTTATATTTCCGGAAGAGTTAATCGATTTCCCATCCTTTTTTCTGTACATATTGAAATCAGACATCTGAATTTCGAATCATGATTCATGATTTTGTGATTTTTTTTTCTTGAATAAGGTCAATGGTTCTGACAAAAAATCAATCGTAATTGAAACTCGTCAACTGATGAGATTTCAGCTAACTGTCACCATATGTACAAAATTGGCATCGATTGATTAGGCGTGGAATTACTCTCTTTCATTCTTCTGTTACACGCTCAGTTTTTAGATTTTCGTGTTAACAGGAAGGTATAGGATCTTCCTATTAAACTTGATATTACGTTAAATTAACCAAGCATAAAATGTATTCATTTGAAACCAAAAAAGGGCAAAGATTTTCGCTGTAGCATTCTGCTTCAGCTGATGATTCATTTGATGATCATTGCGTTATCACAATCATTCTGAACAATTCTAAACCGCAAACAGCTCACCAAGAACCTGTTTTGCTCGATCCACAGGCAGTGAATCCGGATCACAATCGTGGAGCGGGCGACACAAACCGGGCGAGAAGGCGAGAAAACTAATACCGACCCGCCGCACAAGTCTCCCGACCAGTGCCACCAAAAGCGAAAATGAAAGCCTTCAATTAATTAATGGTTACTTTCGTGTGTACCCCGCGCGCCACACTGCATCAAGTGGTTCCCCACCTGTCTTCGTTCCGTCGTGTCAGATTAGTTTCCGCTGAGTTGTACGCAATCATGCTGCCCCGTAAAGACACACCATAAGTGTGTACCCAGATATACTTACTTAAATATGGCAACACACATGTCTGGTCTCTGTTGCATTCGACAGGCTCGCGGCCGGATTATTTGTCAATACTCCGACGGTTGGAACGGTGCGCACGCGGTAAATCTGAGAGGACGCGATGAAGCTGATTGATTAGCTCTGCAGAATATTCACGACGACGGAAGCGAATAATTTCGGTTTGTGTTTTCATTTGGCGGCACGAATTTCGTTGAAGGATTTTATGCGCCGAGGTTCGTTAGCTGTTTCGTCGGAGTTTCGACCGTGCAATCGGCCAATGACAAATCGTATTTAGTCAGGGCTAAATAGCTGATGGTGTATTTGTGTGCTCACGTGTACCTCCTTGCCGTGGGGATTTCGCTAACGCTTTGACGTGATTTAAGCTAAATTAATTTCTCACGCTGATGTTGCACAAAATGATGTGCGGCCGTGGCAGGAAAGTACTCCGGCGCCGGCAAAAGTGGATAAATAAGGTTCATTTGCTGTTTGAAGGAAAAATACAGACTGTTTTTATGGGTTGTACGTGTTGTGAGGCCTCCCATGCGCACGAATCACGTGCTATTCCTCTTGAATAAACAATTTTGCTGCGAACGTTTTCCGCTTGCCTCAGATACCAGGGATCGGTATCAATTGCCGTTGAAATTTTTGACATTTCAAGCACTTATTTTCCCTTCCCTCGAATGCTCATTCCTCTGCCCCCCCCCCCCCCAAAACTCAATCAAATTAGAGCTAATTAACGTTAATGGCTAATTTCAATAAGCCGCAGACGCGCTTGTGATGGCGGCGCAGTCGGGTTTTCCCAATGCGCGATTCAAACTGTTAGTAGTTTATCCGATAATCACGCTTAACACGGGCAGCTGCAATCGTGACCGTTGAAGATGCTGCTGCTGCCGACCGTCCGCGACCGACCGGATCAGATTTTATAGTTCTCTAGTCGCCGCCGCCGCCGCAGTTGCCGCAGCAGCCTCCGGGATGCTGGAAGTTATCTAACCGCTTCTCTAGCCTCTAGTCTCCATTCCCCGCGCACAGAGAGATAGAATAATGAGCACAGTGCTTGTTTTATTTGAAGATTGCAGAGCAAGTGCGCGCTCAAATTATTCCGCCGCAAAGCCGTGCCGAGCGCCAAGGTTGAAACTATGTCATGACTCAGCAGCCTCCGCCGGGTCCGGTGTGCAATGAGTGTTGTTTTTGAGCCCCGCGTGCCTCGACTCGCAGTCGAGATGATGATGAAACAGGAGGAAGCAACAGGGCTGAACCGAGGGGTTGACGTATGTGATGGTTAATTTTCGGGATGTGTTTAAGGGGGTACTCTAGTGTAGAGACACGAATTTTGGACGTTTTTTCGAGCTCCGTGAAAATATTTTGAATTTCCGTTATGTCATTATTTGTTCATTTATCTTTTAACAAAAAAACAAAAATTGAATGGAATAAAAATAAGTAAAATATAGAACAGTTACAAGCTGATGAAGTGAGGGAATTCAAAAAAAAGTTATGCCATGGCGTACACGATTCCAGCCCTTCTGGTTATCTGGAACAAAAAAATCGAACAGATACTGAATCAGTAAAGGCTGTTTGAAAAATAAAATGCGGTTGAGAAAAACGCGAGATTTTTTTTAAAAATCTTAACTTTTGAACAACTGGACCGATTTAGATGCCCGATTTATCAAATTGAAGCTATTATTTAGTCTCCTTTAAAAAAATATCAAATTTGCGAAAATTTTGGATTTTCTTTTTTGTAATTATTGATTGTGTTAGTTTTTCATAGTTTTCTCGGTTAAAGATAGGAGACACCATATTTTTATATTTTTTCTTGAAAGCTGATGTATTTTTAACATAACATATCCAAAAATCAAAGATGACGAACTTCATGCCAACTCGTCTTAGGAGTTGGCAGCATCATCTCAGATAGTAGTGAAACGTTGTGGGCGTAAAGACATGGGTCATTTAAGCAACTTTGCATACTTGAAATATTCGGAAAATAATTTGACAACTTTTCGAACAAGTAAATTTTTTACAAAAATTTATGACCTAAAAACTATGATACCTACAAAATTCTTGTCAAAGGATGAAATGTAGGAAATCGATTTTCACAAAAAAATACAAAAAAAAATTTCGCTGACAAAAAAGTTATTTTAAAAATTTAAATTCATTTTTCTCAAAAAAGTTTTTTTTAATTCCCAAAAATATATATATATGAATAGCCCTTACAATTTCCAACAAGTCGTCCATACATCAGAAGATGGGCACTTTTACAGGGAAAAAGTTTTTCCAACAACAACTGTGAAAAAAATACAACTAATCCTAATTTTGTTTAAAGTCAAGATAGCGATATAGTATATTCGACAAAGTTTTAGATCTTGTTAAAATATAAACTTTTGTGTAAGACATCAACTTTCTATCTGTTATAGTTTTTGAAATATAAGTCATTTTTGTATGAGGAGTTTTGCTCGTAACATTTTTGTGTGTAAATTCTCACGTTTGACATCTTCTTGCCATGTTTCTAAATAGAGAAAAGTTAGCAGAGCATTTAAAATGCGATAATTTATACATTAAAAATTGTTACATTAATATAGCATTTTTTCAAATTAATAGCATTCCATTAATAGCATTTTTTTTTTAAAGAAAAACATGAAAAAGTTGTTGCTCGAAAAACTTTTTCCATGTAGATGTGCCCATCGTGCGATGTATGTAGGTATCATAGTTTTTGAGTTATAAATTTTTGTATAAAAAAAATAAGAAAAAAAAGTTGGCTTTTTCCAAAAAGTAGTCTAATTATTTTACGAATATTCAAAGTACGCAAAGTTGCTTAAATGACCCATCTCTTTACACCCACAACGATTCACTGCTATCTGAGATGGTGCTGCCAACCAATCGATTTGGCATGAATTTCGTCAGATGTATCTTTTTTCGTTTTTAAGTTATGATTTTTCAAATTAAACTTGTTTTCAGTCTTCGTACAATATTAGATTAGATCTATGCGACTAGAATTTCGAAAGCATAATAGTTTTTCAAAAAAGAGCAGCTCACTGGCTTTGATTTTATATGTCGATCATATGAAGCGGTCAAGTAGTTCAAAAGTTATGAATTTTTGAGAAAGTCATTTTTGGAAGAAAAAACAAAAAAGATACTTTGAAAAATCATTACTTAAAAATGAAAAAAAATCAATTTATTGTTAAAAGATAGATGAACACATAATGAGCTAATGGATGGTAGAAATATTCTTTGTTTTATTTATACGAAGCTCGAAAAAACGCCCGAAATTCGTGTCGCTACACTAGAATACCCCCTTAAAACAACAATAAACAAATACAATCAATAATCACGTAAACAAAATCCAAAATTTTGGCAAGTGCAATATTTTTTCCAAAAAAATACTGAGTAATTTGCTTTAATTTGATATATCGATCGCCTGAATCGGTTCATTAGTTCAAAAATTATGAATTTTCGAAAAAAGTCATTTTTGGGAAAAAGGCGAAAAATTGATTCTTCGGACCACCCTAAAATGGAAATGGACACCCTAATGAAAAAATAAAAAAATACGGGTCTAACATTCTGCGGTAAAGAACAAATCTACCACTTTTCACTAAAATCTAAGAAACACCATATCGGTTTGACATGGAATGGCTGTATATAAATAGAAATGGAAGATCAAATGTGTTGGTAAGTGCAAAACCCGAGAAAGGAATGGTCCGATTTGAGCCGTCTTTAATTTGTTGTATTCGTCTCTTCTCGTATATCGATATAGTAGAGAGAAAATTTTCGAAAAACTCTAAAGGATGGTCGTAAAATTGAATTCCCATATGTTCTACAATTACATCATGATAAGCGTTGTTAGTCCATTCGATGTTTGCGCTAATGAAATTGATCTTTGTTCGAAAATGGAAATGGATTTTCAAGCGAAATTACGCACTCCTATATCATCTATCTATATAAATAAAAATCGATTGCCAAATGTGTTGGTAAGCGCAAAACCCGAGGAAGGAATCTTCCGATTTGTACCGTCTTTTTTTTTTGTTGCATAGCGCGGACTCGATTATATACAGTCTCCGATTTCTTTTCACTGTATATAATGGAATCCTGTATATAATCGAGTCAAAAAAAAAAATTTTTTTTTGTTTTTCATGCACATATTTTTCATTTATTGAAAATAAAAAAAGAATTTAAGTTGTTTTCTGACCCTTCAAAGTCAGAAAACAACTTTCACACATGAAACATTTTTTCTCCCAGCATCTCTCAGGAGGTGATAGATAATCATATTTGATGGAAAAAATCCTTCTACGTAATGTTCGAATTTCAACAATGACAGAGTTGTAGTACTTTTTTCTCGTTTCGGACACTGTTGCCTCAAACTGGCTCTACACAAAAAAGTTCGCTGTGTAAACCAATTCTGTTGCTTTCATTTGAAAGATGAGAAAATTTAGTACAGGATACAGTAGTGGAATATTTAAATTATTGTATTTAAATAACATTTTGGAAGTGAAGAATTTAAAAGTTAGTAATTTTTAAGGCGTAATTATTAATTTTATCCCAAAAAATCATATTAAACTTGATTCTTCTATCAATAAAATTAAAGCTCTCAAACCACTCTACAATTTGTTCTTTGACGCCCAACTTCTATCATTTCTATCTTTATTTTTGAACTATAGAAAAATATTTTTTTCAAACTGTAACTACTCGAGTATGTATATAATCGAGTCTGTATATAATCGAGTCCGACCTGTATTTGTCCGTACCCGTAGCCGTAGATCAATATTATGGTGAGAAAAAAATGTTGAATTTCTTAAAAACTTTGAGGAAAAGTTCTGAAAAAATTAATTCCCATATGTTTTACAACGCCATCTTTGTTAGTCCAATTGGATTTCAGGTTTTTCGGAATTATGATTCGTGTTCCGTTGTTGTGAAGTGAAAATGGCAATGGATTCTGAGAAGGAATAACGCGCTATGAAAATAAAAATTATAAACTAAGATTTTCTTTCCTGTATCAAACATGTATTTCATGTAACGGAGAAACATGTTATTTGCAAATGAATCTGGTACCTTGAGCGAAAATTGTGTCTGAGAATAAGTTGGTATCATAATGACGAGTTTCGCTAGAAGTAGTAGGAAAATTATAGTAAAAGGAAATCGTAAAGGGCCAATAAGAAGATAAATTAATGGATAGTTCTGCGATTGAACCCGCGAACGATCGATTAGTAAGGAAACGTGAATATTGGAAAGAATTCATATCAACAAATTAATTTTGGGCGGGACGAAGTTCGCCGGGTCAGGTAGTATCAAATAAAAACACACGCAAATAAAAGAAGAAGAAAAACAAACATGATAAGAAAAAACCGAACTGTTTAATATCTAAAAATATTATTAATATTATAAAACAAGATATGCAAAATATATTCCGCTCTTCATTGGTTTGTCTTTCCCTATTTTCTCCAGAATACCTATTCTTTAAAAATACGTTATTAAGTACAGGGAAACTTCGATATAACGTACCCTCGATATAACGTACATTTTACCTCGATATAACGTACACATTTCCAAAGTGTAAAGGAAAATTTTTTTCAATATTTTTTTTCTGATAGAACAATGAATCATCTGTATTGTGATGCTAAAACAAGTTTTGCACCTTCAATCAATCCCGAAATACAGCTAGTTTTGTGATTCCGGATTCCAAATGAATCAAGCTTTAATCAATAGCAAGAAGGGAAACATCGTGAGAAAGGCTGGCTTCGTCTTCTGATTGAAGTTATTCATTAACTTTACTAAAACAGCAACACAATAATGTATTATAGACTACGTTTGTGAGTACTTGGTTATGCTTCGATATAACGTACAATTTTGAAAGTGAAATGTACGTTATATCGAAGTTTACCTGTAGTCAAAATACGAAATGATTCAAATATAAAATTGTCGAAATTAAAAAAAATAAATGAAATGAAAAATATAAAAAAGAAATAACAAAATAAACAAAATTATCAGAACGATAAAAAAATATCAAAATGAATAAATGGAAACATACCAAATGGTCAAAACGAGAATTGGTCAAAATGGTTAAAATAAAAACTGGTCAAAAGAACAACGGGTCAAAATACATAATGGTTGGAACGAAAAATAATTAAAATGAAAAACGGCTACAGTAAGAATAATCTACATAAAAAAATGGTTAAAAATTCAGCATTGGAAGTGATCAAAATTAAAACGAAACAAGCGATCAAAAATGTCATGGCTAAAATGGAAACTGATCAAAATGAGAAATGGTCAAAATGGAAAGAAATTGTTAAAATAAAAAAGCAATCTAAAAAAATCAAAACGGAAAATGATCATAGAGAGAAAAATGTCAAAAAAGAAAACGGTAAAAATGAAAAAAAAATAGTTAAAACAAGAATTGGTCGAAATAAAAAATGATCAACATATCGAAAATTTCAAAAAGGTCTAAATAAAAAATTATCGGAAGGAAAGTAATCAAAGTGAAAAATGGTTTCAATGAAAAATGGTCAATTCTCCATTCTGACAAGTTTAAATTATGACCATTTTTCATTTGGACTGTTTGTATCGTTTCCATTTTTTCATTTGACAATTTTTCTTATTTTCACCATTTGTTTCGTTTTCCCATTTTTACTTTTCGATCATTTCTTAATTCTGATAGTTTATTTTTATTTTGATCATTTGAAAAATTTTAAGAAAACTTTTTTCGTTAAAAATCAAAAATGGTTAACATGGAAATGATCAGTTTTTTTTTCAAATTTAACGATTTGAGTAAAAACCTAAAAACAAAAAGAAAAATATTAAAATTGAAAAATGAAATGAAAAAAATGAAAAAATGGATAACGAAACAAATGGTCAACATGGAAAAATTGTCAAAATGAGAATACTTGTCAATTATTCTCATGTCAATTATTCTCATTTTTTTTTTTGAAAAAATGGGAATGACAAACAGTCAAAATGAAAAATGATCAAAATATAACAGTTAAAGCCAAACAGTGCGGAATCATGAAAATTCTGTCCCAGATCATGTAACAGAAAACGACCAAAACAAATGAATTACGACTTGAATCTCTCCTTCATGCACTGTATCCTTAAGATCTGGAGCTCACTGACGTTCCAGAAATGGAAACATTGGACAGTAAACAAGATCCAGAAATTTTAGCTTATTTACTCATTAATCTAGACGAAATGAAACCTACTTAAGAACCGCAGAGGTTGAAAAGGTGTAGGCATATGCATAAAAAAGTAGAAAAAAAAATTAATAAAAATTACCGTGTACAAACTCATTTCCATAAATAATCTCAAATTGACGGTAGTTCAGATGAAATGATTAAACGCACAATTTAACACATCACAGAGAATGATGAAGCTAATTTGAGTGTGATCAAGCAAACACATCACAGCCATCAGTTTGAATGTTTCAGTATAGTTTCAGCGTTTTTATCTTCCGCGGTTTATTTAAACGTGCAACCCGTCTCCTAAAGACCAGCACTATCGTCCGACAGGTCCTAATTATCATTCAGATGAAAACGACCGCGACTAAAGGTCTAGCTAGTCATTGATAGTAATCAGGCGATCGGCTGGATCGGCTTGTGAATACAATGCGAAACACTAACACTACACAATTAAGGAGAAAAAAAGCAAGATCGAACCCCGCGGGGCAAGGACAAAGGTTAAACGAATAGGTTTTGGCCTTGGCTTCCTCCCATCGATCCTCACCCCGGCGAGTAAGAGATGAAATATCGACGTAACAGAGTGGCATTGGTTATTATTAGGCGCACGCGAAGGTACAACAGATTAAACCGGCAATAATTATACTGCTGCCTGTCGGCGTGGTGTGTTTTTAAAAGCTTGTGCGCTGTGTAAAGTGGTTCTCTTTTATCTCGGCACTACATATCTATACATAGTAGCAAAACAATGTCCTCAATAGCTTACGGTGTTTTACTGTCATTAGAAATGGTTTGATGGGTCTCGTTATGCGTCACTTGTAGCAGGGCAACCTTGAGGTAAACTGAAGTAACTAGATGAAAAGCTCTCTAGATGTGGCTTCTGGCATATTCATATTTTGTATATTCGGATTGCCCTAAAAAAGGTTAGAGTGAAGGTAATTTGAATAACATTGTGGTTCTTTTGAAGTTCTGAATTGGATCTTTCATCGGGGATGAAGGAGAGAGAAAGTACAGTTTGATGTGTCAGTTCAAAGGTGGTATTCCCAATGAAATTATTCACCAGAAAGAATTACAACATAACTTCGATTATCTGCGAACGGAGTTCCATGGTAAATCTCTAGACCTTCCTGGAATTCGTCAGTGAGTGGTATTATTTCGTGGATAATCGATTCTGTCTGAGATTTTCTGAGACGAAAAAAAACCGCGCGCTAAATTTTGTTTTTATATGATTTGGAAATTTATACTCTCAAACTTTTAATAATAACATTGAACGTCATCAGATGAAAGATAAAATGTCCGAAAATGTTTCTTCGTCTGTATGTAAAGTAAAATATGTAACCAGTTACTTGAAATCACTATATTTATTTTCAGATCACAAAATTTGATTACGACTGATTTTTAATAAGGGCATATCCAGAATCACTTACCTTTTTTGAAAAAAATCATTACTTGAAACCCAGATGTCAGATTAAAATATAATGTGCAGAGAAGTTATTGTAAAATCAATCAAGTTTATCATGCATTTTGGGAAAGCACTGATAAAAACCTCTAAACAAACTTTTTTACTTAAATGGTAGCTATTTCCATTAATTGAATTGTTTTACAACTTACACCAAATCTACACCAAATGAATCATTCTTAGTAGCATAGGAGTTTGCATCTATCGATTGGAAATATTTCTAAGCATGTATTACAATAAAGAAAACGATATATTTTAAAACATACAATTGCGTTATTATGTCAAGCATTATCTAAACCTACTTAATCCCACGTTTTGATCGGTCCAATTTGTGTTCCAACCGAAAGGCGCGACTAAAAATTTTTTTTTGTTTTATGCACTCTCAGAATATGCACAAAGCAAGCACTGTGTACCGACTTACAGAAGCAAAGCAAACGATAAGTATTAGAAATTGCATTTGTGTAAAACATTCATTCTTCAGCCAGCGAGCTGAGATTTTCTCCACGGGGAATCGCTTTGGAGGAGGGTTATGAATGAAAATGTCAAACCTCATTGCGATGATATTTTCGTGCATTTTTGTTTTAAACCCGTCGCGGAGACTTAATTTTAATAATTTTTCATGTTAAAAAAATTATGTAATGCGCGATGAAATTTCCTGAGATTTCTTGAGATTAATTCTTAAAGATAGTTCGCCTCGATTTTTCATACCGTTAGGTGAAGATTGTTTGTGCATGATTGAATCACACGAAAACATTTTTTGATATTATGCATTGTCAATGGTGGTGGCGGGACAAATATAGAATCGCCTGTGGATTGCACCCAGAAGACTCTGTGTCTAAAAAAAGAGATTCACTACGTGCTTTGACCATAACAACACAGTTTTCGGTATATGTCCAGTTTGTGTATTGCTCTCGCGAGAACAAGAATGAATCATGATTCAACCATTTTCTGCTGTTTTCATAGAACAACGCGAACTGTTGGGTCTAAAAAAGGAACACCAAAACTTTCACAAAAGAGTTATTTCAAAAAGTTCGATGTAGGGAGACAGCTTGTGTGAATTGAGGAGTGTTTTTGGGTTTATTGATGACTTTTTTTCCTGGGTTAAAGATGTAACGAAATATAACGCATATGAAGAAAGCATTTTCTAGCTGTGATAGCTGTGTTCTTCGGTAAAAAATGAGGGTGAAATTTTGTTCCGCTACGGTTGCTATCGCCTCCGCTGCAACCACACAACCGAGTTGGTTCGGATTTTATATTACTGTTCTGTGTAAGGTGCTGTATAGTATGATTTGTGGATATTTCTTTGTTTTTGGGAACGTTAGAGATGTAATTTTCTAAAAAAATTTCAAATGTGGATGTTTATTGAACTCAGTGTTTCAGTGTCACTTTAGACAGCGAGCAATCAATGGTACATGTTAGTCCTCAGAATTAATATTACAATTTGCTCAAAGTTGGTTATATTGCTTTGCGACCCTCAAATGCAAACATTTATTTATCAGCCCTTAACAATGCTACCGATCATTTGTACTAAAAATTCATTCTCAATCTTTATATACAGCCATTCCATGCCAAACCAATATAGTGGTTGTTAGATTTTCGTGAAAAGTGGAAGATTAGTTCTTTATCGCAAACAATTAGACCCGTATTTCTTTATTTTTTAGTAGTGGCCATACAAATGAAACATAAATTTCTGCATTACTCGAGAATTAATCAAGCAAATAAAACCAAATTAGGCATATGGAGGTTTAAGGGGCACGGTTCCTATTGTGAATCGACACTTCTCCTCCCTCTCTAAGGGGGGCTGACATACAAATGAAACACAAATTTATGCATAACTCGAAAACTAATCAAACAAATGGAGCCGAATTTGGCATTTGAAGGTTCTAGGGGGCACGAAACGTTTCTATGGTAGATAGACACTCCTCCCCTCTCTCTGAAGGGGAGGGGGCTAGGGTAATTTTAAAGGGCAGATTAGAAAATCAATCAATGAACAGGTCTCCGATTGGACCCATGAACGTGCGCTCAGTAAAAAAACGTGAATGTGATAACGAAAAATAAATTTTGGGCGGGACGAAGTTTGCCGGTTCAGTTAGTATTAAAATAAAAAAAGAGTTCTTGACTTATATATAAAGATATAAAATTTAACATTTCCTGAAAACGCTCCTAAGGGAGAGGAATATCTAACCACCAAAGAACCATTTATTGCACCCTAAAACCTCCACCTCCTCCAAAACCTGCCAAATTTGGTTTCATATGCTTGATTAATTCTCGAGTAATACAGAAATTTGTGTTTCCTTGCTAATGACTTTTTCTTATTTTGATCATTTTCCATTTTTACTATTTTTAAATTTGATCATTTTCAATTCCGACATTTTTTTTTATTTTGACCATGTTGACACAATAGAAGATGTTTTTCCTTGTAAAATATGCCTTTGCGGGTTTGCGGTGTGTGGTTTGGTTCCACAAACATATCACGTTACGAATTTTGAAATTTTCAGTCTCTAGAAAATAAACAGAGATAAAAAGCCAAGAGGTGTGAATTATTTGAATTCTTTTTTCTTAGTTTCACTCTAGACAGCGATCAGCCAACGCCATATGCTCATAAGGCTCTTAGACTTAATCTTAAAATTATGAAATCTTATCATAAAAACTTTAAATTAAAAGGCTTCTCTGAAGTTATAACAAAATCACGCATCAGGGCCATCAAAAAATTCTACTATAAAGTTTACTATAAAATTTCGTTCTTCCCTATCTTATGATCAAAAATAAGACTTTAATTTTAGACGATTTGAATACAATCTTGGACAGCTCCTTGACTAGTAGCTTGACTAGTAGAATATGTACAGTTATTTATGAAAAATGTAAATCCAAGATGGTGGCCGCTACAAAATGGCGGATTACATATTTTCTCAGAACCCCATCAATATGAGTATCAAATGAAAGGGCTTGACAAGTAGAATACAGTTATTCATGAAAAATGGAAATTCAAAATGGTCGCCACCACAAAATGGCGCCATATATATTTTTTCGAGACCTCATCTATATGGGTATCAAATTAGAGGGATTGAATAATGGTGCACAGTTATTTATGAAAGAAATGTAAATCAAGATGGCGACCGCTACAAAACGGCGGATTACATATTTTCTCAGAACCCTAGTAAAACACAGTTATTTATGAAAAAAGCAAATCTAAGATAACTGCAGTCCCCAACTAACCAATTCCTTTTTTTAACGGTTTAGTTCAGTTTTACCTGTTTGTATGTATGTGAGAATGTCTGCAGGGTTGTCCCACATTAATAGAAATTTTACCCCGTTCCTATTGACTGATTGATCTGGAATTTGGAATACACCTTTATTTCTGCTGTCATTATAAAACTGCGTCATTTTGATCGCTGCTAAAAAATGAGAGTATGGCTTGACTTGAAGAACACACTATATAAGTAAAAAAAAAATTTATGTTGAACGATTTCATTATTATCATACATAATAATAATACATAATAATAATACAGATAGGTGGTTAGCGTCCCACAATGTCATGCCGGGGGTTCGATTCCCGTTCTGGCCGGAAGATTTTTCGTTAAAGTAATTTCTTCCGACTTGCACTGTGGTCACGCGTATTCTAGAGCTTGCCACTCCAGAATACATCCAAGGCGTGTTATGCGGCATAAAAATCTCAACTAAGTACTTCTAATAAAAATGACGCTACTAATACCTACGTTGAGAAGGCCAAAGTTCCATTGGGAACGTTAGTGCCATCCAAGAAGAATAATATAGATAATGTACTAAAAGCTAGAAAAACCAATCAGGGAAGTAGCAGTTAGTAGCAGTTAATAGCTATCACATCCTTTCCTTCATTAATCTAGTGCATTGATTAGACTAAAATAAAATCATGGGGCGCCTCGGAAATCCATTATGTATAGTTAGTGGTTTCATCATATGCCCCACGATTTTATTTTATTCTTATCAATGACCTGGAACTAAAAGGTCTGATTAAAGCAAAAAAGCGTGGATATTGGCGGAAATTCGTCAATGGTTTGTCAAGGGAGACCGCTATGAGTACTCTTTGGAATACGGCTAGGAGAATGCGTGGCTGGAACCATACCAATGAAAGTGAGGAATACTCTGACGCTCCAATGCGATTATGAGAATTTTTCGATGGTAGAATTCTCAATTGCCCTCCTCTCATGTAACAATTCAGCTCCGGGGTCGGACAAGATTAAATTCAACTTGTTGAAGAATCTTCCCGACTTGGCGAAACAGCGTTTGCTGAACTTGTTCAACAAGTTTCTGGAGCTGAATATTGTCCCGCATGACTGGAGACAAGTGAGAGTGATAGCCATACGAAAATCCAACAAGCCGACTTGCGATCACAACTCGTATAGGCCGATTGCAATGTTATCCTGTATTCGCAAATTGTTAGAGAAAATGATTCTACTTCGTTTGGACAAGTGGGTCGAAACGAACAATTTGCTGTCTAATACGCAGTTTGGCTTCCGCCGAGGTAAAGGGACGAATGATTGTCTCGCGCTGCTATCTTCTGAAATCCAAATCGCATTTGCTCGCAAAGAACAAATGGCTTCCGTTTTCCTCGATATCAAAGGGGCATTTGATTCAGTTTCCATGGAAATTCTCTCAGAGAAGCTTCATAATCGTGGACTTTCACCAATTCTGAATAATTTCCTGTACAATTTACTGTCAGAAAAGCATATGAATTTCTCTCATGGCAACTCAAAATGTTCTCGTTACAGTTTTACGGGCCTACCGCAAGGCTCCTGCCTAAGCCCCCTCTTGTACAGTTTTTGCGTCAATGATATGGATGATTGTCTAACTAGAGACTGCACGCTGAGACAACTTTCAGACGATGGAGTTATTTCCATCACGGTTACTAATCCCGTCGCTCTGCAAAAGTCGTTGCAAGATACCATGAACAATCTGTTCACGTGGGCCCTCAAGCTGGGTATCGAATTCTCTACGGAGAAAACTGAAATGGTCGTTTTTTCTAGGAAGCACGAACCCGCCCAATTCCAGCTTCACCTATCCGGCAAAACGATCAAGCACTCGATGTTTTTCAAATACCTTGGAGTATATTTTGACTCTAAATGTACCTGGGGAATACACATATATTGAAACAGAAATGCCAGCAAAGAATCAATTTTCTCCAAACATTAACCGGAACATGGTGGGGCGCAAATCCAGGAGACCTCATTCAGTTGTACAAAACAACGATATTATCAGTGTTAGAATATGGCAGTTTTTGCTTCCGATCAGCTGCCAGGATTCATATTCTCAAGCTGGAGAGAATACAATATCGTTGCTTGCGTATAGCCATGGGTGCATTCGACACATACGATGAGTCTCGAAGTTTTGGCAGGAGTACCCCCGCTTACTCTTCGGTTCACAGAATTATCCTACAAATTTCTCATCCGTTGCAAGATCATGAATCCATTGGTGATTGATAACTTCGAAAATCTACTCCAACTGACTCCTCAGTCAAGTTTTATGTCTTTATACCATGAGTACCTTACCCACGACGTGCACCCTTCACCAGGCATCTCCAACCAAGTTTGCTTCCCATACTTTTGCAATTCCTCTGTCATTTTTGATCTGTCCATGCGACAAAAAATCCATGGAATACCAGATCACCTACGCTCCAATGTTATTCCGTCGATATTTTCGGAAAAATATGGGAAAGTTGGATCTGATAAAATGTTCTTTACTGACGGTTCATACATAAACATACATAAAAATTCCAGTGCCTCTTTCAAACTCAAAGATCCTTGTTCCGTGTATGTCGCAGAAATAGGTGCGATATACTATGCTCTAGGGATCATTGAAACACTGCCCATCGACCATTATTTTATTTTTTCAGACAGTCTCAGCTCAATAGAGGCAATCCGCTCAATGAAAGTTGATAAACGCTCATCTTATTTCCTAACAAGAATAAGACATCTATTGAGTGTTTTGGTCGAAAAATTATTCAAGATTACCTTAGCATGGGTTCCCTCTTATTGCTCGATTCCGGGGAATGAGAAAGCGGACTCGCTAGCTAAGGTGGGCGCTTCAGAAGGCACACTTTTTGGAAGGCAAATTGCCTATAATGATTTTTTTCACATTCCTCGTCAGGACACACTCGTTAGTTGGCAGCGCATGTGGAGTGAAGATGAGTTCGGTTCGTTGGTTACACACGATTATCCCTAAGGTTTCGACGAGTGCTTGGTTTAAGGGATTGAATGTAGGTCGTGATTTCATTCGCGTGATATCTCGGCTCATGTCCAATCACTACAACCTAAACGCCCATCTCTATCGCATTGGGTTCGCAGCAAACAATCTTTGTGATTGTGGCGATGGCTACCACGACATCGAGCATGTTGTCTGGTCGTGTATCCGGTTCCATGCTGCTCGCTCTCAGCTCTCTAGAGCACTGAGAGCACAAGACAGAAAATCGGATATCCCCGTCCGGGATATCTTAGGTAGCCGTGATCCTGATCTTCTGCTTCATCTACACCTGTTCCTCAGGAACGCCGATGTCAACGTTTAATGATGTTTCTTTCGTTGTGTCCCCGTTTTATATCCCTCCTATCCGATCGATAAACTTTTACTTAGTCGCGGCAATACATACACACACTCTTTACAGATACACGGGCCAAAGGTTGTGCAGTCCACTGATGATTCAACAAGAGCCAAAGGTTGTACCGCAGGAAGGGATGTGATAACTACTAACTGTTACTTCCCTGATTATTTTCTAGCTTGTAGTACATTATCTGTATTATTATGTATAATCACAATGAAATCATTTCAAGTCAAAAAGTTCTTTTTTACCTTTTTTATTCGGTTCAATTCTCAATAGGTTCAAAACAAATTAAATTGTTGTACATAATTGCTAATCTAATCTGGGATTGTTAATTGAAACCCTCGATAGATAGATCATTTAGTTTAAATCTTCGTAAGGGTGTGGATTGATCCATGATCATTTTAAAATACATGACTGTTTAAATTTCAAATTTCAATTTAAAGAGAATCAAACAGGCAGGGGGTGAGTCAGGGAATGGAAAAAATAAACATCGCTAGTCTCCAGCCTAGCCAACCGATTTTACATCAGGTGACCAAGATGCATGCAATTCACACCAAGAGATTTTAGAAGACAATGAAAGTCACGTTTTGCATCCCCGATAATGATGAATGCATTCGTGTATTTTTTTCCAGCTTCAGTCTTAAAGCCGCCTCATCTCCGTTGTATGTTTCTCATTATCTTGGATCTGGGAGAGTGAGAAAAAAGCTGAAATGTTTGCTACTGTTGTTGTGCCACAAACGACCGCGATGATGATGACGGTCAATATCTGTGTATTCCTATTTGCATATGAAACAATCGGACAGACGAACGGAGAAACAACTCACAAGCTTAGGGCAGCTACCACTGGCTGAGCGGAGCATCATCTTGTTGAATCAGGTGGACTCGCTCTGTGGAGCACAGCGCCAAAGTACATGATTATTGAAGTAATACTACACTATCGTGTGTTGTCTCTCAATCCCCCTCATAGCTGCACACATCACCCACTTCTCGGGGCTTCGAGACCCACGAATATGCATCTTACCGACGCTAATTCCACTCACCAGTCACGAAATGAGGCCTCGTGATGTGGCGGTCCTCCAAAAGAAGAACTATGACTGCTGCAAGACAGATTCCATTCATTAGCGAATGAAGGGAAATGGCTCGCGCCGTAATGTCAATTACTACATTCCCTTTTTTTTTTGCAAATGACCATTGTTGAAAAACACTAATGAATCATCCTCTCGTCATCGCGCTGTAAAGCAGTAGAACTGATTCTGTTTCTTTTCTCTCTTATTTTCTGTCATTACAGGTAAGCAAAATTTTACGTCACTCAGCGAGAGGAGTTTTGCAACGACCGGATTATGTCAGCTTCTGGATCGTTTCCATGGCGTCACTTGTATCATTGCAACCTTATGTGAATGTGAAATCTATCTCCATCTTTCATCTCTTTGTGGGGTCGGTCGCATCTCGAAACAACCGGACGATTATCCAACTCAACAAGTGTGCGATCATTTCACGCACTTCCAGTTCGTTGAACGACCGGAACCGATGGAAAACATCCGATCCCCTCTTCGCGCAGTCCATCTCAATCCATCATCCATCTTGGCGTTCATTTTTCGGCACAAACAAGCAAAAAAACGAGAGTGAAATATAATTACAATCAACAACAACAACAAAGCAGCAGACACAAAGAGATTGCGATCGATTCCGCAAAGCAAAACGCTTTTGGAAAATTTTTTGGGAAGCACAACTCATTTCTTCATTTATTGGCTACTTAAACCGATAAATGAAATTTCCCTTTCGTTTAACACTACCCGAAGGGTATCCCCACGAAACGAAGAAGGGGATTAATGAGTTTTTCGTGTGCGCGCGCACTCTATTTCGGCCAAATTTTCCCTTCAACGAAATTATACCTTTACCCCGAGTCTTTGCCCTCGATGTGCGCACGCACAGTGAAAGTGAACTTCATGAGGCGCTCGATCGAACGCCGAACGGCGAACGACTCTCGAAGCGTGTCTGTCTGCTGAATTAGCGGTGATGCGACAAAATTATGGCCTCGTAGAAACAGCCCTATTTTCCATCATAAAACGAAATGTCGTGACGGAAAGCGAGTTACAGCTGAACGATTTGAGTTTACCGGAAATTGACAAACAATATATGGAGCGCTTTTTCGTGTGATAATTTCTAATTGCTTTCAGGGTTATTTTGACGGTTTGTGTCGTGTCATAGGTTAAAAGTTGGACGGTTCCTATCAACATAAATATTTGATTACTCTAGAAATCATGTTCATGTACATTTTACTTTTATACTTTTGTACATGTCTTCAAATAGCTATATAATTATTTGATTTTTGTTTCTTTTGTAAAACAATTCGTCTTCACACGCAGAATAATCAACAGTTTTCTGTTCTGGGCCAGAATTTTTATGACTCTACACTGTTCGGCTTAATTTTCATTTTCAAATTTTCTATTTAATTTTTTTCTTTTTCTTTCTTTTAACGGTCTCCTGTTTTTCCTACTTCTTTTTTCTTTTTCCTTTTTAATTTATTTTCTAAAACAATTCGCCTTCTCTCTCAGAACAAGCATCAGTTTTCTGTAACCTGATCTGGGACAGAATTCTCATGACTTCACACTGTTTGGCTCAATTTTCATTTTTAAATTACCTATTTATAATATATTTTTTAAATGTTTTCCTTCTTCCATTTTCTTTTTTTCCCTCCTCCTTTTTTCGTTTTTCTACTATCTTTTACTTTTTTTTCTTTCTCCTTTTTCCTTTTCCCTTTTTTCTTTTTTCTTTTCCTCTTTACTTCTTTCCTTGTTCTCTTCCATTTTCCCATTCCATTTTTTTTTCATTTTGTTTTAATATTTAATTTTCGTTTTCATCATTTTTCGATTATACAGGTCGGACTCGATTATCCGGAGTATTGATTTTTTTTTCACTCCGGATAATCGAATCCTCCGGATAATCGAGCCAAAACAATTTTTTCTCTTTATTTGTTTTTTTGCATGTATTTTTCGTTTTTTTGAGAATAAAAGAGGAATTTGATTTTTGTTTCATCCTCTTAAAGTCAGAAAACACCTTTCTCACATGATAAAAATTAATTTACCCAGATTCTCTCAGGAGGTGATAGACGATCATATTTGATAGAAATAAACCTCCTACGCATATGTTCGAATTTCAACAATGACAGAGTTACAGAACGCTTTTTTTTTTGTTTCGGACTCTGTTGCTTCAAACTGGCTCTACATTAAAAAGTACGCTACGGAAGACGATTCTGATGCTTTTATTTGAAAGATGAGAAAATTTAGTACAGGATATAGTAGTGGAACAACTAAATTAGTGAACTTTAATAACATTTTGGAAGTGAAACACTTAAAAATTAATAATTTTTAATGTGTTATTATTAATTTTATCCTAAAAATTTATATTCAACTAGATTGTTTCTATCAATTAAAATGAATTTCTTTAGCCGTTCCACAATTTGCGCTTGACGCACAACTTCTATCCTTCTTAATTTGGCTGCAATATCGATATAAACAATTCCTGGTGAAAATTCAAGCAAAATCTTTAAAAATCACTGTTTTTACCCCTACTGTACATGTAATAGCCACTTAAACTCCACCTTAACGTTGAAAGGTTACATTTCTTCATGAAATAAGCCATATTTGAAAAATAAAAAAAAAGTTTCTGCAAACTGAATACAGGGAAACTTCGATATAACGTACCCTCGTTATAACGTACTCTCGATATAACGTACATTTTACCTCGATATAACGTACACATTTCCAAAGTGTAAAGGGAATTTTTTTAGAACAATGAATTATCTATATTGTGATACTAAAACAAGTTTTGTACCTTCAATCAATCCCGAAATACAGCTAGTTTTGTGATTCCGGATTCCAAATGAATCAAGCTTTAATCAATAGTACGAAGGGAAACATCGTGAGAAAGGCTGGCTTCGTCTTCTGATGAAGTTATTCATTATCTTTACTAAAACAGCAACACAATAATGTATCATAGACTACGTTTTTGAGTACTTTATTATGCTTCGATATAACGTACAATTCGTTACAACGTACAATTTTGAAAGTGAAATGTACGTTATATCGAAGTTTACCTGTATAATCGAGTCCAAAATTGTATATAATCGAATCACATATAATCGAGTCGGTATATAATCGAGTCCGACCTGTACTGTATTCTATTAGTCAAATCATTTCATTTGATACAAATATTGAGGGGATTGCAAAAAATACATAGTCGACCACTTTATGGCGGCGACCTTTCCGAATTTATGTTGTTCATAGTGTAGTGTATTCTCCAAATCAAGCCATTAAGCCATTTTTTCGCGGCGGTCAAATTGAATTTTTCAAGATCATGGAATACGTAGTTTTATAATGACAGTAGAATTAAATGTATGTTCCAAAATTCAGATCAATTCAACAAGAACAGGGTCAATTTTCTATTGATGTGGGACAACCCAACAAACATTCAAACATACATAGAAGCAGGTCAAGCTGAATGAAATCATTCAAAAAGTAATTAGTTGTTTGGAAACTGCGGCCATCTTGAAATTGGATTTTTCATAATCTGCTATGTTCTACTAGTCGAGAACATTCTTTTGATACATTTTTGGGCATTTTTCATAAATAACTGTGTTCTACTAGGCAAGCCTTTTCATTAGATACCCATATTGATGGGGTTCTGAGGAAATAGGTAATCCGTCATTTTATAGTGGTCGCCATCTTAGATTTGCATTTTTCATAAATAACTGTATTCTACTAGTCAAGCCCTTTGGTTTGATACCCATATTGATGGGATTGTGAAAAAAATTTATATGGCGCCATTTTGTGGTGGTGGCCGAATTTTTCATAAATAACTGTATTCTACTAGTCAAGCCTTTTCATTAGATACCCTTATTGATGGGGTTCTGAGAAAATATGTAATCCGCCATTTTGTAGTGGCCGCCATCTTAGATTTGCATTTTTCATAAATAACTGTATTCTATTAGTCAAGCCCTTTCATTTGATATCCATATTGATGGGGTTGTGGAAAAATATATATGGCGCCATCTTGCGGTGGCGACCATTTTGGATTTGAATTTATCATAAATAACTGTGTTCTACTAGTCAAGCCCTTTGGTTTGATACCCATATTGATGAGGTTCTGAGAAAATATGTAATCCGCCATTTTGTAGTGGCCGCCATCTTGGATTTGCATTTTTCATAAATAACTGCATTCTACTAATTAAGCCCTTTCTTTTGATACCCATATTAGCTATTCAATATAGAATTATTATACAAATTATTCAAAATATCCAAAAATCAAAAATAAAATACTCCGGGTAATCGAGTCTAAAATTCCGAATAATCGAATCCCGGATAATCGAGTCTCCGGATAATCGAGTCCGACCTGTACCATATACCTGATTTAAACATAAACAATTTCGACCAATTTTAATTTGAATTTTTAATGATCGTTTTCACGCCGACCACTTTTTCATTCTGACCAATTTCCATTCTGACAATTTTTTTATTTTGATCGTTTTCATTTTAACCATTTTTTTGTTTTGACAATTTTTCATTTTCATAATTTTTTGTTTTGTCTATTTTTCATTTTGAACATTTTTTTTATTTTGTTCACATTTCATATCCATTTTTAATTTATTTTCCATTATTTTACTTAAGGGGCTTGGAATGAAAGGGATGTAAGTGATTTGATCGATTTCTCTACATCGACTCTCTCTTTGGGTCATAACTTAGCTGCAAATACATTCCCAGCTGTATTTACCAATGTGGAAAATAGGTCGTAACCTCATCTATCGAATTCTATAGCAAACTTAAATTGGAAAGTTTTTGCAGTTGAGTTATTAACTAAATAAAAAGTTGACGAAGAGAAATCGATCAAGTCACTTACACCCCTTGCATTCTGAGCCCCTCATTTTTTTTTTCATTTTGCCCATTTTAATTTCTTATTCGAGGCATTTTTGATGTGTCCTTTTTTTCGACCATTTTATATTTTGACCCATTTTCCATTGAATTTTGATTTGTTTTGTTTTATTTTGACATTTTTCATTTCGTCTGTCCTTTTTTTTTTTGTTTTGAACGTTTTTCATTTTGACCATTTTCCATTTTTGTCATTTTTTCCTATTTGACTGTGAAAATTTTTTAACAATTTTTATTTGAATCATTTGAATTTTTTTTCATTTTCACCACTTTTTCTTTTCGACCAGTTTTCATTCTGACAATTTGTCATTTTGACAATTTTTTATTTTGAGCACAATTCATTTTCGTTTTGACTATTCATTTTTAATCTTTTTTCTATTATTTAATTTTTTTTTCATTTTGACCATTATTCATATTGATTATTCCACTTTTTCATTTTGTCCATTTTTCATTTAGACCTTTTTTGTTATTTGAGGCATTTTTGAGTTGTTTTTTTTATTCGATCATTTTTAATTTTGACCCATTTTCTTTTTGAATTTTGACTTTTCGTTTCATTTGGACTTTTTTAATTTCGACTATTTTTTTCTGTTTTGACCGTTTTTCATTTCGTGCCTTTAATTACCGTTTTCATTTTGACAATTTTTATGTTTTTCCATTTTTCCTATTTGACCATGAAAAAAAATGACCAATTTTTATTTGAATCAACTCTCAGCTTTACAATTTTTCATTTTCACCTTTTCTTAATTTTCATTTTGATGACTTTTCATTTTCGACCAGTTTCTATTCTGACTATTTTTTGAAAACTTTTATATCGTCAATAATGATAATTTTAAAATTTGACAATTTTCCTTTTTGAAAATTTTTAATTTTGATCATGTTTTCATTTTGATCACATTTCGACTACTCATTTTTGATTTGGATTATTTTTGTTCATTTCGTCCATTATTCATATCGATTGTTCCTTGCTTGAATAGTGAAGTATATCACCACAACTTTCGCGACAATTTAAATTCAATTACACGAATTATACATGAACACGAATGTTTTAAACCAGCGATTATATTTGACAAATTTATTCATTACAAATGCTTTCTACACTATATTTATTCAACGAAACTAATTCACATTCAATGTTACTTAGACTACATTTAATTTTTACATGATCATAGAAACAGAACAATTATTATTTTTTACTTTGAATCTATCAAGAAAGACTGGACTACAGACATTGAAATACATAATTGGACGACTAGAACAAATGAACCAATTATACGGTATCTTCTTCGCAGCATATAATTTAATTAGTAGTGAGGAATTGGCCATCGCTCTCTATGCCATAATCTGCTAACTCAAAGACTAGTACACGTTGCATGCAGGCAACTCTCTAACGATCACTTCTATGCTGCTATATTGGAATCTCTAGCTTGTTTGTAAACATTGATATTTCCCTTTTTTTTATTTTTTTTTCCTTTTTTTTCTTGTTCGAACTTGGTTTTTTGGAACATTTTGCATTTTTATTTCGATCATTTTCAGTTTTGATTTTTTTCTATTTCGTCCATTGATAATTTTGAACCGTTTTTATTTTGATCGTTTTTCGTCTGACGATTTTTTTATATTAATTATTCCACTTCTTCATTTTGCCCATTTCTAATTTTATTCCATTTGAGGGGCTCAGAAGGAAAGAGGTGTAAGTGACTTGAACGATTTTCTCTTCATCAACTTTTTCTTTCGTGTAAAGCAACTGCAACTGAGTTAGCAAAAAACATCCCGTTTGAAGTTTGCTGAAGTTTTACAAATAATTGAGGTTCTGATCTTTCGTCGCCATTGTCAAAAAAAGCTGGGAATGTTATTGTTTATTTTGATCTTTATTCATTTTGATTGGCTTTTTTGTCCAAATTTAAATACCCCTAGTGTTTATTATGACCTTTGGTGAAAATCGACATGATTTTCCATTTTGAATATTTTTTCGTTTAACCTTCTTTACCATTTTGCATTTTCACAGTTTTTATTTTTCCTTTTGGTGAAAAATGAACACCATGTTTCATTTTGACCATTTTTTACTTCAACCAGACTTTCATTTCGACCTGTTTTCATTCTAATCATTTTTCATTCATGATTTCCATCATTTAATTTTTTTCATCATTTTTTGTATTGGCCTTTTTTTACTTTCATGTGGTATATTTAATAATTTTTTAAAATTGACCTTTTTTTCATTTTCGCCATTTTTTTTTTGGATCTTTTCTCATTTTGATTTTTGTTATGTCAATTTTTCATTTCACTACAATTTTATCTTGACTTTTGGTGAAAATGGACACACTTTTTTTTTCAATAGTTTATTTTTCTTTTTGGCTAAAATTAACATCATTTTTCAATTTGATTATTTTTACTTCAACCATTTCCCTTCAGATAATTTTTCATGGATTGGATTTTCAACCATTTTTCGTTTTGATCGTCTTTAACATTTTTCATAATCCATTTTGATCATTTGTTCTTATATTAGCCATTTCAATTTAAACCATTTTTCATTCATCATTTTTATCATAATTATTTTCTTAATTTGACCATTCTTCATTTTGATTATTTAAATTTTTTTATTTTTTAATAAATTTTATGACCATTGTCTCCTTTTGACATTTTTTTTCATTTCATTTTTTTTTGTTTTTTTTACTTTGAGCAATTTTCATTTTAACAATTTTTCATTTTGATCACTTGTAACAATTATTTTTTTTAGCAGACTTATCTCACTTCTTAACTAGGCGAACCTAGCCAGAATTTTCACCTGCCCCCGGGCTTCTGAATGCCAAAGGGGGACTAGGCTCTGCGGAATGCACGTATCTGCATGCTCGTGCTGTTTTAGTCCTGACCGAGGAATTGTCGGACAATCGCGCAGGTGCTAAGGATGACCGACTTTTGGATGCCGGCCAATTCCTTCTCGATGTTCAACACCTTTAGCGCTTCCAGAAGTGTCTTCGGGATAATTCCAGTTCCAGAGAGAACGACTGGAACAATTCTTGGGACCTCCCTTAGCCCCCACAGTTCCTTGAGCTCCACGGCCAATGGTCGGTACTTGCAGATTTTGCGACCGTGGGTCTCCTCCAGATTCTGGTTCAGTGGAATAGCGACATCGATGATGGTGACTTTGCGGTCGCTCTTGTCGTAAACCATTATATCTGGGCGGTTGTGGTGGATCGAGAGGTCGGTCAGAACAGTGCGATCCCAGTACAGCTTGAAACGGTCATTTTCCAGGACAGGTGCAGGCAGGTACCGGTAGTTTGGTACGTTGTCTTCCAGTAGAGCACATTGGAGCGCCAGTTGTCGATGAACAATACGGGCCACGTTGTTGTGGCGCTCGGTGTAGGCTGCGTTGGCCAAAACGGGACAGCCTCCCATAATGTGTTCTATGTTTTCACCTGGTTGATGGCACATCCGGCAAATGTCATCAACGTCTTGATGCCAGACGTACCGCCTGCAGTTTCTCGTCGGCATTATCCTGTCCTGGATGGCTATCATGTCGGCTTCTACTACTGAAGAGAGTTCACCACGCGTTAGCCACAGATTAGATGCGGCCTTGTCGACGTGTGGCCGGTCCAGTTGATGGGGGTGGGCACCATGCACTGCCTTCTGCTTCCAAGCTGCAATCTTCTCCTCCACTGTCTGCAGATTGCAGTTTAGTTGGTACTCCGCTTGCGCCAAGTGCAGAGCGCTGTATCCTCTGTCAGCGGCGCAGACAGCCCGGTATAGCGCGTTTTGGTTGGCGCGTTCTGCGAAGTACTCGCGCAGTTGTCGTACCTGGGCAACACACAGTGCAGAAATGTCGACGATTCCAAGTCCCCCTTCTTTGCGTGGTAGTGAAACTCTCTCCAGTGCCGATTGAGGATGGTGCATTCCGGCCTCTTTGAATGCTTTCCTCATCCTCCTCTTAAGGTCCTCTAGGTCAGTTTTGCTCCATTTGACTACACCAAAACTGAAGGTCAGCAGGGGAACCGCGAATGTGTTGATCGCGCGTACCTTGTTCCCCGCGTTGAGGAAAGTCCTCAGGACACAGTTCACTCGTCTCAAGAACTTGTCTCGCAGCTCCGTCTTGATGTCGGAGTGGCGAATCCCGGTGAGCTGTCGGAATCCAAGATATTTATAGGATTCGCCACGAACCATATCTCTTATGAACTCGCCGTCATAGACCTCGTAACCTCCGGATTCGGTAAGCTGCCCTTTCAGCATATGGACACAGCGACACTTGTCGAGGCCGAACTCCATACAGATGTCCCTGCTTATGTCTTCGACAACCCGGATAGCTACACCTAGACGCTGACGTGAATCAGCGTAGACCTTGAGATCGTCCATGTAAAAGGTATGGGTCACTTCTTCGTGGGCGCCGTCGCCATACCTTATTTTATAGCCATGACCGTTTCTATTGAGCGTCCTACTGAGGGGGTTCAATGCCAGACAAAACCAAAGCGGGCTGAAAGAGTCGCCTTGGAATATCCCCCTCTTTATCTGCAGCGTTCTAGACTGCAACACATTTTCCCCATCACTAAGGTGCAGAGACGTGCTCCACTGCCTCATCGCATGCTGCAGGAACCTAACGACGACGGGATCAATTTTGTAGAGCTCCAATACCCGGACGAGAAACGAGTGAGGTATGGAGTCATAAGCCTTCCTGTAATCGATATAGGCCATGCTTAGGTTCCGCTGGTTATAAACCGCCTGGCCGACTATGGCTGCGTCGATGATGGCCTGGTCTTTGCAGCCATGCGTATTTTTTCTGCATCCTTTCTGCTCTTCTGCGATGATATGGTGTTGTTCGCAGTGGGCAGAAACTTTGGCGGTTATGATGCTGCTTAATATCTTGTACAGACTCGATAGGCACGTTATCGGCCTGTACTTTGATGGGTTCAATGTGTTGCTGTCTTTCGGGAGGAGGAATGTGACGCCACGGGTGGCGAATTCAGGGAGGTTGTGTGGGTCACGTAGCACCTTATTGAAGCACTCAGCTATCTTTTGATGTGCGACGGTCAGCTTCTTGTGCCAGAAGTTCTGAACACCATCGGGGCCCGGTGCTGCCCAGTTCCTCAGGTACCGCGAGGCTTCGCGGACATCGTTCTCTTCGACGATGATAGCTGGCATCTCTCCAATTTCACCACAACTCTCCTCCTCCCGTCTTAACCACATTTGCCCGTCGCGATGTTGTACTGGGGTCTCCCAAATACCAGCCCAGAAGTTCGTCACATCGCTAATATCTGGCAAACCTTCGCGGTAGTCGGGCTTCTCGTCGCTAATGTGGTCGTAGAACGCTTTTTCGTTATCTCTGAACATCCGATTTTGTTCCTGGCGCTTTGCAGAGTCAGAGTAACGTTTCAGCCGTTTAGTTAGGACGCTCAATTGCTGTACCAGTGTGTCGAGTTTTTCCGTCAGCTGGTGAGCTCCCAGCTGGCGAAGTTCAGTAGGCCGCACGATCACAGCAACTTTGCGACATAATTTCGCCGATCTGCTGCCTCTTTTGTACGCCATCAGTCTTCCAATTGCGGCGCGCTTGTTTAGGATCCGTTGCTCCAATCTCCTTCGCCATGGAGGCTCACGCCTTTCACGGAGATGTTGGAGCAGTCCGCCTCTTGGCCTAATACGGTATCCTAAACTTTTGGCGGTCGCCACAGCAGCACAGTAAACTTTCAGTTGCAGCTCCTCCATGTTCTCAGCATCAACCAAGTGCAGCGGAAGAACGTGCTCGTTCATGAGCTTTACTGCACTTGTCAGCCTGCGGGAATGCTGCAACTTCGGGATCCTGGGGCGCGACAATGGGTCTGTGTCGCGGAACTGTGAGATCGCCTCGTCGTAGTGGAAGACCAGATCGCGTAGTAGTTGTTGATCTGGCTGTGGGTCTTCCGGCTCAGGGGGTTGTTGTACTGTGGCCTCCACTGGTGCTGATTCGCGTGCCCCACTCGCGAATGAATTGCTCAGCCGTACTGAACTTCGTCTCGACACATCGCTTGCTCTGTTGTTCCTGGAGCTTATTTCTCTCTGCACCTGCTGCTTGATCTCGTCGATTTGCGTTTGGGAGAGCATGTTGTTGCGTACTATCGCTCTACGCCTCGCGTTCATCGCGTTCTGATCAAGCCTCCCGACGAACTCTGGATACGCTTCCTCGAACATTGTTAGTATTCGAGGGCGACCGCTCATGTCCGTCTCCAAAGCAGTGCAGATGTAATAGGCGCGGATCACGAATTCATTCATTTCGTGTGTCCACATGATCCGGCGTCTAGTGGTACCCACAAGTGTGGACGACTGTCGTCTGGCAGTCGCAACACGTCTCGTAGGCGCAGCGTTTCTTGGGTGATGTCGATGGCTGCTGTTTCCGTGTGGCGGTAGCTCTTCGGGTTGAACCCGGCTGGTGGCCCGCTCTTGCACATCGCCCTCCAGCCGCTGGCCGCTCGCTCTTACGCCCGTTCCAGGACCAGCTCCAGTTCGGGGACCCTCCTCGGGTGATCGCATTCTAATTACTCTTCGTGAACGTAGCTCCATTTTCTGGGTGTATCTCCTTTGCCCGGGAGACAGCGGGTTGGCAAGGCCTCCATGACCCGGGAGGCCTTCGCCGGGAGAGATATAGCGCTCTGACTCGCTCGCACCCCCTCACTTAGCCACTTTCGACACCCGTTCTCGGAGCCAAGACCAGGTGTGTGTTTCCAGTTCACGCCCGATCTAAAAATGTCGTCATATGATCTTCGTGGAGGCGTGAGATAGGAACATTTGAGACCAACAGGCAGGCTCCTACCCTATGTTGATCCCCATTTGAGAATTTATTTTTAACCTTTTTTTTCTGCTTTGACCATTTTTTATTGTGACCATTTTCCATTCTGACCATTTTTTTTATTTTAATAGTTTTTAGTTTTGATTATTTGACCATTTTTGAGTTTAATTATTTCTCGTTTTGATCATTTGTTTCGTAACCTATCAGATTGAGTCCTCAGATTGAACACACGGTCGTTCGCCTCATAAGCGAACTCACTACCATTACGGCTACGGATACTCCCTGAAAATGGTTTCTACTATTACTTATTATATTACACAGGCTACATTCTTTTAAGATCTGAAAAAGTTTTTGATTGATTGCTAATGCCTTGAGAAAGGCAGTTTCTCATGCTTAGGTTTCTTTTCGCCACTTTGGTGTTTGATCCCGATGTCTGTGTTTGGGGAGGACTTAACTCAACTTAATACACTCAATTTATACCATTTCACTATTGAATGGCTATGTTTTGCATGTCAAAAATTTCGTCCTTCTTTTAAGAGCCAAGCTATGAAAATTTTAAATATTTCACCAAAAAGTGACTAATTTTAAAAAACTCCCATACGTCAAAATTCCGAAATTACAGTGAAATCGAAATTGAACGAATGGATTAGTCCCAACCCGATATCGTTTTGTAGAGATGTATTCTTTTCTATTCTTCGTTTTTGAGAGGCTTCAAACTTTGCAGTTCATTCGCCTCTAAGTTGTAGAGATGATAATTGTATACGGAGATGAGACATGTAACGAAAATTGAGAAGATTTCGCACGCGTATTACGTAAAATCGGTATTGTGGTATATGTGATTACAATACACCATTACACGGAAATTATATCCAGTATTTTTTTTTTGCGTGAAATACATAGAGATATAAAGACAAAATACATATAGAGACTGTGGTTTATTTAACACTTTAACAACTTTGCAACACATTTAGAAGTCCAGATGGAAATTAGAATATAATAATCAACACAGATATCTGAATCAAGGCACCAATTTAGCTGAAAGGAATTATTTTGTCGAAGATTAATAAATCGAAAGATTTATATTTTCCATTAACAAAGATAAGAAGAGGGAGAAATCATTTTTCGGAGAGAATGGACCGTAATATTTAATGTCTCTGTTATCAAAGAAAAAAGAAGAATTCACCAATCTATATGGTTAATATTTTAGTTCACAAATACGCGTCATGAACCCAGTTGTAAATCAATGTTGCATACGTTCGAGTAGTTGTTCACTTAGTATTCTCCCCCTTCATCATCAATCTGATTGTGTTTCTCACGGTTTGATTGGCTCTCTATCAGCCTCGCCATATCATGTCGCATCAGTGGAGCTACACACAAAAGATTACTCTAATCAGCCGCAACTATTTATCTACACAATCTCCCCACCAATAAACATCGCGTTGCCTCTGATTAGCCTCAGACATTTTCTCAGCCTCCTTACCGCTCCACTCGTCAGACATATTATTGCTTCAATAAACTCTCAAAAGCTTGACGCATCTCACACGCGCTGCTATCCTCTTCTCTTCCTGCGCACACATTTTCCTCTAGCCCCCCCCCCCCCCCACAGTGCTCACTCCGATCTCATTCGTTTACATGCTCATTAAAGCACAAACTACAAAGGAGTTTTGATACCAAGCAACAGCTATATTGAGAAGATGCACTCGCCGCAGCGCTTCCCGCGCCACCGCATGCCTACATTGTCTAATCCAGCCGTTTTGTTTGATGTGCAAGCGAGAGAGTATTTTGCAACGAGTTTGTTTGTTTTTACTCTGCCGTCGTTTGTGTGGCTGAAGCTGCCGCCACCGCTGCGTGGTGTGCGGTGTAATGGAAACCTTTGGTCAGCGGTTTTGAAGTCAGAGCGGAGTCACTACCTCCACCAGCAACAGTGGAGGAAAGCTTTTCTGTGCTTTACACCGCACATGAACTTATCTGTTCTGGCTGTGGTCGACGGTGTAAACCCCGGAAAGTTTTGATGTACATGTAGTGGCTATTTCCAGATAGAGATGGCGCTCCGATTACTGGGTAGACAAAGTGATCCGTCGCGGCTGAGCAGAGATGCCATATTGAACCGTTTGAGTGCGGAGCAAATTTTGTTAGCATATGCCAAAAATGCGGATAAGTTTGGGCATATTTGGGTATTAATATGAAAAAACACATAAAAAGTGAGGTTTATAACATTTACTAACATAAACTCCCTAATCTATACATAAATTATTTCTTTAAAATAATGAAAAATAATATTTAAACAATTTCATTCCAAATTATGGTTCGCTGCACAAAGCGCGTGAAGTCCTCTTTAAAAAATGTCCCCGAAAGACGAAATCCTACGTCAAAAATAATAACATAGAACTTGAAGAGCACTATCGCGCTCCCCGCACTTTTCGCATACAGTGATAGACATTCGTTTAGCCGCACTTGAACAAAAAACTTGAAACACTTACAAAACAACTAGGAATCTTCTTTTTTTCGGGATACTTATTTGCTGTAGTGATGGTATATTTAAGTCACTTTTATTGAAAGGACGTTCGTCACAATCACACACACATAAGGCGGCAACGCTGGATATAAACATTCAAACGTCGTTTTTTCCCGAGACATACGTTTAGCCGCAGGGCATAAAAATCGAGTTTTCGCATAATCACCAAGCCTTTATCTGTGTTTTTTGAAAAAAATACTTGGGAATGTTCAATTTACAAGATAAATATTAGATGTGCAACGTAAGAAGTTGGTCAGATTAGTGATTTACGTAGAAATTAACGGAATGGCGAAAGGTATTCTATTGACGGAAGAGGGGTGGAAAATAATAAAGATATTCAGTGAACAAAAGTTTTCTGATCGCTCGATCGTAACAAAAATTGGTCTATCTGAGAAAGTGGTACGGAATTTCTTTAAATAGTGCCAGAAATATGGGGTGTAACGACCAACAAATGAGAACACCAAAGTTACTTTGCGTCTTGAAGGTCGAATAAGACACGAAGCAACCAGGAAACGATGTCCTGCTCATACATTAAGGCAGAATCGGTTGTTACAGTAAAGGTAGGTTTAGAGTTCCCGTGAACGTGAATGCGGACAAACACTTTTTTGTTAATAATTCATCATATATAAAACGCGAGGAAAAAATCTTGAAACGATGGGAAGAAACATTTTCTAGTTAAAAAACATGTTTAAACGCAATTCATATTGATAAAAGAGGATTGATTCAATATTTCGAAACGATTCTGAATTTCCACCGTGGAATCGAGATGTTGGTGAACTCACCATAGTTCTCCGACTTCGGTGAACGTGAACGTAGAAACAGTGGTGAATATAGACGTCAAAATGTTTCCTCGTTCATGTTCACGTTCGAATGTCCCAAGGCATTCTGAAAATTATTTCACCGTGAACTGTAAAAGGATATGTTTAGCAATTCTCAAGTTTTCAATGAAAATTTTGATATGGATGCTATTTCATTTAATCAGATCTCTGCACGGGTTGAAAAACGTTCGTCGGGTTGATTCGTGAACAACTGTATATTTTATCCGAATTACTTTATTGAAGCTCAATGTTTATATACTTCACGTTCACTGCCGAACTTTTAATATGAACGTGAACGTGAACGAAAACGTTCTATTCACCACGATTTTTTGAGTTGTTTGTTCGCAATATAGTTCACCGTGAAATGATCATACTATTCCACCACCTGTTCAAGTTCACGTTCACGGGAACTCTAAACCAGGCTTAACGAAGAGGCATATTGCGCGCATCTTGAATGAGTCACCAAACATCATGTGGAAGAAACCTCAAGGGAAGCCGAAACTGACCGCCACCCATAAGCAGAACCATCTTATTTTCGTCCGGCAATACATGGAATGGAAACTAGAATGGAAAAATGTTGTATTTTCCGACGAAAAAAGTTCAATTTGGATGGTCCGGACTGTTACAGTTGCTATTGGTACAATTTAAGTCAACGGCATGCCGTGAGATCGAAGCGAAACTTTGGGGGCGGAAGATTGACAGTGTGGGGAGCCGTTTCCTATCACAGCAAGCTTCCACATTTGTTCCATTTTCACCCGAATGAACTCCGAAAAGTATCTTCAATTACTGGAGGACGTTTTGATTGGCTATATTGAGGATAACGCTACCGAGGATGTCGTTTTTTCAGCAGGATTATGCATAAATCCATGTTTCCAAGCAATCGAAGGCATGGTTTGCCGAAAAGGACATTCCGCTTCTTGAATGACCTGCTGGCAGTCCATTGCAATCCCATAGAGAACCTATGGAGAATCTTGGCCGAGATGGTCTATGCAAACGGATGACAATTTGAAAACAATTCCAGTCTCAAGGCAGTAATTCAGGAATGTTGGGCTATAATCAATATGGCAACATTTTAAAAGCTGTCTGACTCGATGCCAAATCGGGTTTTCAAAGTGATCCGAAATGGAGGTGGACATACTAAATAATAGCTACCGATTGGACTCGAAATTTGCCGCACAAATTTTCATTTATTGAAATTTTAGGATGCGGCTAAGTGAATGTTCACTATGATTCCACATATTTGAATTACTTAGAAAACAAAAAGTGAATTTATAATTTTTTTAGAATGAATTCTATGAAAATAAACAATAATCGTCTTTTATGAGCAAAACTGTACAAAAAATTGACTTATTTTTAAAAATATTGAGGAAAAATAGGGTGCGGCTGAACGAATGTCTACCACTGTACAACAAGAGGAGCGCTATCGCACTCCCCCGTATTCAAACGGTTAAGGAAATATCTACTCCTGTTTGACTTTAGGTACAAATCGTTGTTCGAAAAACTCCTTGCCTGTACTGCCCATGTTTGCATAGGAGATGTAATCATCAACACCATTAGTGTTGGGAAAACGCATTTTTGTTGTTTGTGACCTACAAGCATAACCATGCAAATATGCAATGAAATTATCTGTCCAGTTGAAGGATATTATCGACAAAAAGAGAACCTAGGAGATTTTACGGATTAAAACATAACGAACATAAAGTTTAATGCTCTACAATTTTCAAAGCATTTAATTTATTCGTTCAATATTATTCTCAGAAATGTTAGCTACTCTCTGGCAATACTTTGACGTATGATATCTGTAAGAAAAACATCAAGTATCGTGCCAAAAAATGCAGTTATTTGGCTGCCTATACGTACATGGTCCATTCTGACTGAACCAAATGAAGCATTTTTTAAGAGTTGGTTCACTGTGACCGAACAATTTCGAAATATTTCTCAATCAATTAACAGTTGTGAGTCAAAGTGTGCCATTCTGCTATCGGAATTAGAGCGAGAAGGATTATGAGTTTGAAACTGCATAAACATTTGTTTTCGTTCAGCTTAAAAGTCTCTGCCATCTACTGTTGGCATGAATATGATTGCACGGCAAACATGTTAAGCATAAACTTCCAATTTTCAATCATCTTAGGCAGTATTCATCAATAGAATCGTTAAGTTTGAATTCATTGTCATCGCTACAGCCTAAATCGCACTCTGAAATAGTACATTTGGCGATCGTTCACACTGAAGACCAGCATTTTTCACTGATCCGTTCAGTCGGAGTGGACCAAGTTTATTTTTTAATATACTCCGAATGTGCACACTTCACACTAACGGGTTCAAACACATTTCGACAAGGTACCTGTTAGCTTCAAGAAAGTGTTTTGTTGGTTTGAATTCAGCGGTTGGATATTGTTTAAATTCAATACACAAATGATTGCCACATGGTCCACTCTGGCTGCACATGATATAGAGCCATCTCGCCATGGTAAATGGTACATGGTCCGCTCTGACTGCATACTATGAGGGATTTTCGTTGATCAATCATATCAATTTCAATCCGTTATTCATGCTGTATGCGTGATTTTCCAAATCTGATAAATGTGGTATGTAGTTTACATAATGCTTAACCAAATGTAATCAATAACTCGAAATATTCAATTTTGCGACTTGGTCCCCTCTGACTTAATACCGACCATTTGTACGTATAGCTATACGTAATCATCAGGTTGCTTTGTATGTAGTGTTAGAATTTACCTTTCCGATAATAGTCAAAACGTCTCCGACGATAGTTTCAGTTGCTGTCGGATAAAATCAAATAGGTTTGGAAGAAATTACAAAATTCCAAATTCCATCACATGAAGAAATTGAAGATAGATGTTCGCAAAATAAATGAAAAGGTTGAATTTGCAATAAAATCTCTATTCAACAGCTGTATCTAAATCGTAAATCTTCGGCTGGATACCATTTAAACTGAAGAAGTACTGTTTAATATTGATAACGCATGATAAAACGGGTTGTTCATTTATGTAACTGATTATTATAAAAACAAGTAAATTAAACTGACTGGTTATTGAAAGTCTATTTTTTTACTTACACCAACGTTATGAGCTGTTGAGTGCGTTGCTAAGAACTAGTATTATATATATTTTATTACTGATTTGACTGTTTTGACGTAGGACTACGTCTTTCATTTCTATACTGAGATGTTAGTTCAAAGTTTCGAAAACGAAAGCGTTACGCCGGAGAGGGAGATTTTGAGCGTTAATGGCTCCTTAACAACTGAACTAAATGGTATGATAAACACTTCATTCGAAAGATAAAATGTCTACGCGTTATATACTTGTTACTTTTTGATCCAAAAACTTGTTTCAAAACAGGCTATTGAAATCATACCAATCGGTATATAAGCGAGTGCCGCTCGGAAATTCACTCAGTTACAATTGCGCAACGATTGAGGTACGATCGCTGGAATGGATGGATGTTTGCCTAACGCAGACTTCAAAACCATGGAGCTTGTGGAAATCAGTATAGCAATTAGATGCATGCTGCGTGTACTTTTGTGCTCGCTTTGGCTCAATTATTCAAGACTGCATTGGAAGATATCCCTTCATGTCGCCAGCTCACTGAACTTCTACGCATACCGTTTGATGATTAGGCAAAATGTTGATAACTATTTGCTGCGATAACTACTACCATAATTCATTGAGTTAAATTGAGATTTTTTTTGCAATTGAATTCGTAAATGGTTTCATTCATTTACTATTTTAATCAATAATTTAATCAATACACAAAAGATAGCACTGCGCAACGGCAATATCGTACCCAATGAGGAACATCCGAGGTGGAATTATTGCTAATTGAAGAAATACAATTGATTACTAAACCAACGGCAGTCCTACGTCAACCTTGCGATTATATCATAGGTATAACCCATCCATAGTTTTATTATCAACTTGAAAGTTCAAACGCAGAAATTTAAGTACTTACAACATAAAAAACGAAATTGCTTCTCTACATTCATCGCAGCCTATATATGACTATATAAACAGCGTTTCTAAGGTTTCTTATATTCATCTATTAAAAAATGGTAAGTGATAAGATGGGGGTAGTGGGGGTAATGGTCACGTGGGGTAAAGTAGTCACCTGCTTGTTTGGTAGAATAACTATTGACTATTGACACCGTATTGATAGTCATATTATGCTTGAAGAATTTCAAGCATAATATGACTATCGTTTGAGTCACCCTGTACTTCAGTGGAGCTGTCGCATGTCAAAATATAAATAAAAACAAAAGTCACTCTCTCTATTTTCGACAAATCAATTGGCGATCTAACATACAAATCTACACCTAGGCGGCGCTACGGTGAAAGTGATGATGGTTTTAAATTTTGCCATGTGAGCATATGGAAGGTTTGTAGTTCTTTCCATAAATTACAATGTTATAATCATAAAAGATTGTTTGATTGCGATGAGTTTTTAAGAAATTTAATTCTGTGCATTTTTATATATAACATTTTTATTTCTTATTTCTGTCAGTAGTGAAAATTGTATAAATATTGACAATGGTTGAATCAAAGACGGAAATTCGAGAGCACCATCAAAAACAAGTAGAAAAATGCATGGTTCTTGCATGTGAGAACTACCTTGGAAAGTCCGGTAGTAAAACATACGTGATTTGTTTTTCAATTTTAGGTTACCTTATAATCATTTTCTTAGTTCAAAAGCAGAATCCAGATGTCTCACCGATCGTTTACGTTTTGCGTTAGATCGCCAATGGTTTGGACGACTGTTTACATATTCTAGGAGAGGTGAACAGATATTTTGTTCAATTTCAGCGATTATTTCGCATATTTCGCATTCCGTTGTTTGGGGGGCAAAGTGGTCAGTGGAGGATTGCTATTGACAATATTCTGTTTTCAAAAGCTGATATACCTTATCACCTTTTGCCACCCCAACCAAAACCAAGTCTCATTATGAAAAATGTAATGTGTTTCCTATTACGTTTTTGTACGTATGAGAAAATTTCAATTGCAACTCTAAGTGAATAAGCCTAGCTCATTTCATACATGTACCTACTATTTCAATAATGCTTTCAACAAATAAACAAGAAAACATGCATAAATCTATCCCTTTTAGCATGATATGTACGAGTGACGACTTTGCCCCACACAAGAGACAACTTTACCTCCTCACTTAAAAAATGTTCGGTTTTTCAACGTTTTTTTCTAATTATGAAAAATGTACTATTTTAAATTTTCATAATAATAACCGCTTACTATTTTGATCTACAATAAGTTGAGCTACAATATGCTTCGAAGAACGGGAATTTTAGTGGTATGTGGACACAGGAAATGGGCATGTTCCTTAGGGTGACCATATTCCCCCCCAGTTTCCCTACTATCATGAAAGGCATGTTTGGACTCTTCAAAGAATGTGATTCAAATATAAATTTAGCTTATAGCACATAATACTGCCAATTGTAGATTTTCGAACGATGTATGGAAGCTGTATGGAACCACGTCTTTCGTAGTTCCATACAGCTTTCGATTTTTCAACAACGTTTTTTTAAAACTGCTCAAATGTTTTCGAACAAAAAATGTTTGTTCACATGTTGAGCATACGTATTACATTGTGTAAAATGTGGAACAGCGAAAAGGTCAATTTTGTTCATTTTGTCGTTTACGTCTCCTATATAAACATGGGCAGTGTAGCGGGGTCCCCTCTTCTGATGTATCGATGACTTGTTGGTTATTGTATGGACTTTTCATACAATTTATTTCAGAATTTTTTAAAAACTGAAAAAAAAAATAAAATGAATTTAATTTTTAAAATATCTTAAATTACCCATATTCTAGATTTTTTAATTTTTTTTTTATTTTATTTTAATTCAACAAATCAACAGGTATACATAACCCTAATGACGCTTACGTACTAATTATAATTATAAACTTATTAGCTAATAGGAGTGTTTGCTATTGAAGTTATGAATTGCTTCTTAAGTTATGTACGAGATACACAGAAATCGAAACAAATACTGTGCCTATTGAATATTCGACACATACTCGACAATGGCTCATGATAACCGTAGTTCGTGCGTGACAACGGTATTTGAAGAAAGTTTTGAGACCTCAGATTTCTTTGTTGAATGTTGAAATTCACAAGCTGTAAAAGTTGGCGATCTAACGCAAAACGTAAACGATCGGTGAGACATTTGGATTTTGTTTTTGAACTAAGAAAATGATGATAAGGTAACCTAAAACTCAGAAACAAATCACGTATATTTTACTCCCGGTATTTCGAAGGTTATTCTCACATGTAGAAAACATGCATTTTTCAACTTGTTTTTGATTTTGCTCTGGAATTTTCTTTTTTGATTCAAACCATTGTCAACATTTGTGCTCCCGTGGCCGAGTGGTTAGCGTCATAACTAACATGCCGGGTGTTCGGGTTCGATTCCCGTTCTGGTCGGGGGAATTTTTCGTCAAAGAAATTTCCTCCGACTTGCACTGTGATCACGCGTATTCTAGAGCTTGCCACTCAGAATGCATTCAAGGCGTGTTATTTGGCATAGAAATCTCAACTAAGTACTAATAAAAATGACGCAAGTAATACTACGTTGAGACGGCGAAGTTCCTCTAGGAACGTTAGTGCCATTGAAGAAGAAGAAGATTGTCAACATTTATACAATTTTCACAACATATTGTATATAAAATTGCGCAGAATAAAATTTCTTACGAACTAATCTCAATCAAATAATTTTTTATGACTATAACATTGTGATTTATGGAAATAACTATAAGCCTTCCATAAACTCACATTGCAAAATTTAAAACCATCATCTCTTTCACCGTAGCACCGCCTAGGTGTAGATTTGTACGTTAGATCGCCACTTGACGAAACAAACATTTCAGCCATTGAATGTCGTCAGTAAGAAAGAAAGTTGGAGCTTTGTATATTTACGATGGGTTCAACACGCGATTTGACCAAAGTCATAGATAATCTTCGAAAACTTCAAGTTTGATAATGCATACCGGTTATTGATACTATGGATAATTGCGATGAAATTGATATCATATCAAATTGGCTGATATCATTGATTATGTAGGGGCCGATACGAGAAGGATTTGCAGTATTTTAAGCGCAAAACATCCTATTCATCGTTTACTTAGTTGAAAAAAAAATAAAGTTACAATACTTATAACAAACCATTCCTCGTAATACACATAGCACATTGTAAAATGAAGATTTTCTAACCTTTTCAGCGTGAAAAGAATACATGAAACCGGGAAATTTGAAGATAAATTCTGATTTTTCGTCAATTGACAAATTTACGTTGGATTTACAACCAGATGGCGCAGCGAGTAAAATGAGGATGTTTTGTTTTTTTGGTATGAAACTCGTTCAAATTTTTTAGAAAAATCTGAATTTGATAAAGCCAAATAAAGGAAATTTAAACTCTCTCTAGAGGCCTTGAGAGAGACCATTTGAAAAGGTGATTTATGATAAAGAGCGAAGTAAAAATGCGATGCTTAAGAGGATGAAGGGAAAACCAAGTTAACTTCAAAATATATATTGGGTTGGGGAAAAAGAAATGTCGTATTTCTGATCGAAATTTGACGCTTTATTTAACATACTTAAAATTATCCGATTTAAGCCAAATATGCGCCATTTTGTTAGCAAACTTGTTGCCATTTAGAAGGCAACTTCATTATCCCCCCTTATAAAACCCCCCCTCCTTATTTGCAAAAAACTCAGACAGCCAGTTTTCGCAAACCTCTTTTGAGGCCAATTTAGTATCACCAAGAGCGTTTTGCATGGACCGGAAGAGATGATAATCACTTGGAGTCAGGTCCGGACTATACGGTGGGTGCAATAAGGCATCCCATCCGAGCTCCCGTAGCTTCTGGCGGGTCATCAGAGATGTGTGAGGCCGAGCGTTGTCCTGGTGGAAAACAACACCATTCCTATTGATCATTTCTGGCCGCTTCTGGTCAATCGCTTGCTCCAAACGGTAGACCTGCTCACAGTAGAGAACCGAGTTGAGGGTCTGGTCATAGTTGAGCAGCTCATAGTGGATGATTCCCTTCCAATCCCACCAAACACACAGCAAAACCTTCCTGGCCGTCAATCCGGGCTTGGCGACGGTTTGGGCCGGCTCACCGCGCTTCGACCACGATTTTTTTCGCTTTAAGTTGTCGTACGTGATCCACTTTTTATCACCAGTCACCATCTTCTTCAAAAAAAGGGTCGAGTTCGTTCCGTTTCAGCAGTGCATCGCTGGCGTTGATCTGCGAATGGTTCCAAACGGTTTTATGGTCTATACCCAGTTCCTGGCCAATCGAGCGAGTTCTCACATGCCGGTCTACTTGGATGATTTCAACGATTTTATCGGTTTCCACGACGATTGGCCTACCAGTACGGGGTGTTTCTTCGACAGCCACTACACCAGAACGAAATCGATCAAACCAACGCTGTGCTGTGCGAATCGTTACAGTATCGGGTCCATGAACTACACGATTTTTTTCGGCCGCCTTCGTTGCAGTTTTACTTCGCAGGTAGTAAAAACGTAAAATATGGCGAATTTCTGGCTTGGTGGACTCCATCTTTGACGCGCTTCAACTTGAGGCTGAAAAGGACAATCACAACACTGTCAAAACGACACTTGAAACACAGATTGTCGTCTTCAAATAGCCGTATAGTATGGCCCATTGCGATAAGTACAACACAAGATATGTTTAAGTGTTACCATATATTGACAATATACGACATTTCTTTTTCCTCAACCCAATATTTTACCGATTTTGTATTTTATTTCCTAATGGAGAAATCGGAAATTTTGTGCGAACCAATTCCAAATGGAACAGAATTTACTGTTAGGGACATCAGTTGTTTCCAACTCAATTTGTGTATTCATACACAAGAAAATGAACTGTTATTATCAACACGAAGAACTATAACATGCTCCAAAACCTATTCCATTCAGTCTCACAGGTAAACAACAAAATCAAAATCAACGCATCGAAGAAACAACATCGAAGCGAGGCAATGAAACCGTGTTGCTCATGGCCAGTGAAAACATCTGGCCCTTTTTCGTGCGCGTCCGATTCGAAAACAACCATCAATGCTCGAGTTATGCTCCAACAAGGACCAAAGCGAACCATCGATCGAAGGATGATGTCAAATCTGAACCAGTCGTGAACACGTGTTGATAAACAACGAAACTCCGCGGCGCAATCCAATTTATGGGTTCCTTTCTTTCTCTCTCCCTCCGTACAATCACGGGATGAAAATTAAAATTATGTAAGACTGGCGGCGTCGGCCACTCCGTCTCACTCTTTCTCTCAGACTTTTGAAAACTGTGGACCCAACCCAGCACCAGACCGCGCCGGCCGGCCGGAGGCTATCCGTCCGTGGTCGTGGCAGGTGCTACTTTAATCCCTCTCATAATTGTGAGCCGTTGCTTCTGCGCCGACCCGCATCATCTCACCGATGCTGGTTGCGAGTTGCGAGTTGCGTATAATTTTTCGACTCGTTCCAAGACAAATGGCCCCAGCATAATCTGTGGATCGGAAACTGAAGTCACGATTAGCGCAAGATGTTCTTCGGACAATGCTACGGGGCCCCCCTTCGTGACGAAAATGTGACACACGCGACTGAATAAATGGACAGATTTGAGGAGGGGAAGGATAAGACGGCCAAAGGCAAGACATGGACGGCCACAGATAAGCTGCAGCTTTTCGATGCCAAATGTTTGGATATCGGACATTTGGCAGAGGCTATCGATCAATTAAGTGGTGGTTAGAGCTTCTACATTTGCCGACGCAGGCAGCTGCTTCGCCAATTTCGGTTCCTAGAATTTTAGGGCCTCAACTTGCATAATTTTATCTTTTTGCAAACGGTCTCCCTCTCGCTAATTTTTATGCCACCTAATAAACCATTAAATGGTTTCCAAATGATGTGCAAAGTAACACCGTGTGGCTATATGAATTAGGGAATACAAAAATGTGTTTGCCCATCCTCACAGTCTCTAAATTCGATTATGCAAATAGCTTGGACGACGTCGCGTCATGTAGACATGGGGCAATCGGTCGAGAATGTGGTTCCTTCGTTTCCACCCGACTGCAACCTGTGTCTCGTGATTCACCGATGTTTTTCTCACACCACGCTGCGCTTCACTTTGCAATTTCCAGACCACGGAAGAATGCTTCCGCGCGTAAATGGAGCCGAATAATCGATTTTATGTGGCGGCGGCGAAAACTGTGGAAGTGAAAATCGGAAAATTATGATGTCGAGATACGATTTTCAAATCAAGGAACGAACAGGTGCAATTGGGTTTGGATTTTCATTGGGTAGATTGCAGGCGAAGATACGAGAGGGTTGCATTTTATAATTTAGTGTTTTAACGACCGAATGTCTAACGTTGAAATATTCAGTTCTAGAGTGTAGAGTGTTACAGCATTGGACAAAAATGAAACAACCAGACTGAGGGATATGTAAACGTGCTTCAAAATAACGAGTTCAACTGCGTTCATAGTTTTCGGGTCTGAACGATGTATAATAATTCCCACTCAGCAAATTCGGGAAATAAATTGTTGGGAAGTATTGTATATGTTACATGAACTGTAATAATAAATAAATGTGAAATGACAAAGCAAACGGGAGTTAAAAAGCACTAGCAGGCAGGCAGGCTGTGTATAATTTGAAGAAATTGAATGAAAATATTAATTTGATGTTAGTTAAATATTTAGACCGCGTAGCCCTGACCCTTACCTTATCATGTTTCCATAAAACGACTAATATTTCCAAAACTTTTTTCTCATTCTATTTGTTTATTTATTTAGGCTCATTAGCATTGCAGCTATAACAGAGCCGAATTTAATCGAGTACATGATACTTGTTTATGGTATCTATAAATCGTACATTACACAGTAGCCATTTAGGCGTAAGAGTATTCCTTCTGTTCTTTCATTGTTCAGTAGACCAGCGGAGACAGTTGATATGATTATTGTTGTGTTATTAATAGCACATGAAATTTAGAAGATCGAATTTTTTTTTATGCGAAATGACTTAAAAATGCATAAAACGTCGAAATTTGGTGTTATCTCGAAAAAAAAATTTTGGCCGAAAATCGATCTTCTGAGACTTAGCCGGAGTGGCAATAAAGTATGAAAAAAATCATCGAATTGAAAGAACCTGCCATGTACATTTTGTTTATTGGCCAAAAAAATGACCTGTGCAAAATTTCAGCTCAATCGGACATGATTTAGGGGTGCCTCAAAGCACTCAAATTTCAGATTTTTTGTCACTCAAGCTCAAGTCCCAAAAAGTCGATTATCGGCCGCCAACACAGATGACGCCAGATCTCGACGTTTTATGCGTTATTTTTTACTCATTTGGCATCGAAAACATTTTTTCGAATTTTCAAATTTCATGTACTCCTCCTCCCTTGGAGGATTTCCGAGGGTCAAAAAATCAATACTTTGAGCGGTTTGAGGCACCCTTAAATCATGTCCGATTGAGCTGAAACTTTGCATTGAGCTTTGAAACTTTTGTCGGGCCAATAAACAAAATAGACATGGTCGGTTGATGAAATTTGACATGACCATTTTCGCTGCTACCCTAGTGTACATAACTAGAATCTGAATCCAAGTGGGAAAACTATATTGTCGCACCGGTGATGCGACGACGATGATGCTACATATATATGAGATTAGAATCAGAAATGAGTACAGAGCGGACTCGATTATATACAGTTTTTGATTTCTTTTCACTGTATATAATCGAGTCAAAAATTTTTTTTTCTTTATTTGTTTTTTTTTGCATGTATTTTTCGGTTTTTGAAAATAAAAGAGGAATTTGATTTTTGATTCATCCGCTTAAAGTCAGTAAACACCTTTCTCACATGGAAAAAAAATTATCCAAATTCTCTCAGGAGGTGATAGACGATCATATTTGATGAAAAAAATTCTACGCATATGTTCGGATTTCAACAATGGCAGAGTTATAGAACTTTTTTTTTTTTGTTTCGGACTCTGTTGTCTCAAACTGGCTCTACATTGCAAAGTACGATACAGAAGACGATTCTGTTCCATTCATTTGAAAGATAAGAAAATTTAGTACAGGAAACAGTAGTGGAACATCTAAGTCAGAGGATTTTAATAATATTGTGGAAGTGAAAAACTTAAAAGTTAATAATTTTTAATGTGTTATTATTAATTTCATCCTAAAAATTTATATTGAACTAGATTGTTTCTATCAATCAAATTGAATCTTTCTAACCGCTCTACAATTTGTTCTTTAACACTCAACTTCTATCTTTCTTAATTTGGCTGCAATATCGATATAAAGGGTGTGTCACATCAAATTGCATCACGGAAAAAACGCTGTAGAAATTTAATTTTTAGGAATTATATCTTCAGCTTTCGCTTATAATCAGATAAGAGTGTATAGATCAAGTTGGCCATGCTTCACTGTAAATTTTTCGTATATTTGGAAAAATGTCGTCGAACGAAAAAGAGCGTCGTGAATTAATCCTGTGCACTCATTTCGAGAATCCGGAGTTGTCACATCGGGACATCGGTAAGATGCTGGGAATCGTCCAATCCACGGTCAGCAGAGTACTAAAACGATACTTCGAGAACCTAAACATCAACCGGAAGGCGAAGAACGGCAAAAATAGATGCTCCGTCAGTGAAAAAGATCACAAGCGCGTAGTTAAGCAGTTTAGACGTGATCCGAGAAGTTCGGTCCGGGATTTCGCCAATAAGCTGAATTTGTCAAGTTCATTCGTCCAGCGGACCAAGCAGCGGGAGGGCCTGCGTACATACAAGGTTCAGAAGGCTCCTAACCGCGACGAAAGGCAAAACATGGTGGGGAAGACGCGAACCCGGAAGCTGTACACCGAAATGCTGACGAAGCCGCATTGCCTGGTAATGGACGACGAAACCTACGTCAAAGCGGACTTTCGTCAGCTGCCGGGCCTGTTGTTCTTCTCCGCAGAGGACAAATTCAGCGTTCCGGAGGAGATTCGCAAGCAGAAACTATCCAAGTTTGCCAGAAAGTACATGGTGTGGCAAGCGATCTGCTCTTGCGGAAAGCGGAGCGCCCCCTTCGTGATGACCTGCACGGTAAACGGGCAGGTTTACCTTAAGGAGTGCCTACAGAAGCGCTTACTACCACTATTGAAGCAGCACGAGGGCCCGACCATCTTCTGGCCGGATCTCGCTTCGTGCCACTATTCAAAGGACGTGTTGGAGTGGTACGAAGCCAACGGGGTCACCTTCGTGCCAAAGGAAATGAACCCGCCCAACGCGCCGGAGCTTCGCCCAATATTTCTGAAGCAGGCCCTCCGGAAGAACCCAAAAGTTGTCAAATCGGAGGCGGACTTCGAGAGAAAATGGATTTCTGTTCAAAAAAAAACTACAACCTGACGTTGTACAGAACCTTATGGACGGGGGTAAAGAGGAAGGTGCGGGCATACGGACTTGGGCTCGAAGTATGAATAAAAAGAAAATTCCAAAAGTTGTTTAATAGTTTTTATTTTACTGTCTAAAATTTTCAAAAGGATCGGTCTACTGGGCGAATTTCTACAGCGTTTTTTCCGTGATGCAATTTGATGTGACACACCCTTTAAACAATTCCTGGTGAAAATTCAAGCAAAATCTTCAAAAATCAAGATTTTTACCCTACTGTACATGTAATAGCCACTTAAACTTTACCTTAACGTTGAAAGGTTACATTTCTTCATGAAATAAGCCATATTTGAAATATAAAAAAAATATAATCGAGTCTAAAATTGTATATAATCGAATCACATATAATCCAGTCTGTATGTAATCGAGTCTGTATATAATCGAGTCCGACCTGTATTCTAATTGGAGCACCGAATCCAGAACAGTAGATCTGAAAATTTTAATTTAGAATTAGAATTCACATCGTGAACCTATCATCGGGTTGAATTCAAAACGGGAATCTAAATTACGAATATAAACTTGAATCTGAATTTGAAATCTGAATCTAAATAAATATTCTTAATCTGCAATTTGAATAAAAGAATTTTGCTCTCAAATCACAATTTGAAACCTCAAATAAGAATTTATGAGCCGATTTATTTCCAAAATCAAAATCTAGAATTGAAATTAAGAATTCGAAAGTGGAATCCGCATTTAAAATTTTGAGATTCTGAGTTTTTGATAAGGATTTTCAATTATAGAAATCCTCAATCCAAGTCGGGATTCTAGTGTCTACGATAGGAAACATGAAATTACAATCAGAAACTCTAAAGTACTCTGATCCGGAAAGTTCATCCAAAGCTCGAGATTTTAAAGTTTGCAATTTAAGATTGGGATCCGTGTCTGGTATCTGTATGGTGTTGTTGCACCTAAATCTAGAATCTGAACTATGAATATGAACCTGAATGTGAGTCTTAATTTGAATTCTCAATCTCAAATTCTCTTGGGTCTGAATTCAGACACGGAATCTAAATCTAGAATTTATTCCATTATTTTTTTCCATAATTCCGTTTCTGGAATCGAGAATAGAAATCGGGAATCTAAATGTGGCGTTTTCAAACTTGTGTTTCTGAGTTTTCATTTTCTCAAATTTTATTATTCGAATTCTGAAAATAAATGTAAAATTCATCCTCATAATTGAAAATCTCAAATCTATTGTCTGGACCTGAAATCCAAATCAAAGCCTAGAGTCTGTGATATTCTATACGAGATTGCAATCAGGAATGGGTATTCAAAAAAGAGGATTCATTTTCCGTTATCAAAGAAAAAAAGTCAAAATATAAATGAAATATGATTAAAACCAAAAGGGAAAAAATGTAAAAAAGTCAAAATAAAGAATGGTCAAAATGAAAAATATTCAAAATATAAAATGACAAAAATGAAAAACATTGTTAAAATGGGAATGAATCAAACGGTAAAATGAAAAATGGTCAAAATAGAAATAAGTTAAAAATGAAAAATGGTTAAACCAAGAAATGTTCAAAATAAAACATGATCATAAAAAATGTACAAAATGAAAAACGGTCAAATGATAAATGGTCATTGTGAAGAATGTTCAAAATGATCAAAGTGAGAGAAAAGGTTTAAATATACAAATAGTCCAAATTGAAAAAGGTTAACATTTAAAATGATCAAAATTCGGAATGATGAAATTGAAAAATGGTCAAAATAACAAAAACGAGTGATTCGAAAAAAAATCAATCTCGGTTATCGAAAAAAAGGTCAAAATAAAAAAAAATCAAAATTAAAAAAGTCAAAATAAAAATGATCAGAATGAAAAATGGTTGAAAAATGAATGATGATCAAGATGAAAAATTAAAAAAATTATCAATGAACAATAGTCAAAATAAAAAAATGGTTGAAATTGAAAATGGACAAAAGAAAAACGGGTTAAAATAACAAATGGTTAACATTTTAAAAGTGTCAAAATGGTCGAACCGGAAATGATCGAAATAAAAAATGATCAAAATGATTAAAATCTAAAAAAGACTGTTAATCATGAAAAATGGTAAACATGGAAAGTAATCATTTCATTTCGATTTTTTAAATCGGTTAAAATGAAAAAAATTGTCAAAATAAAAAAAATGTGAAAACGAAAGAAATGTGAAAGTGAAAAAATGGCCAAAATGAGAAAAAATGTCAAGTGAACAAAACGGAAACGAGAACTGGTCAATGCGAGAAATAATAAAATGCAAAATGATAGAAAAATAAAAATATAATAAAATATAGTTTAATGAAAGAAATAATTAAAATGAAAAATCGTCAACATGAAAATAGGTCAAAATGGAAGATGGTTAAAATGAAAAAAAAGTCAAAATAAAACAAATATTAAAGTTTAAAAAATAAAACGAAACGAATGACCAAAATGAGAAAATGTTAAAATATGAAGAATAATCAAAATCAAAAAAAAGGTCAATATTAGAAAATGATCAAAAACCAAAGAAATGGTCAAAATAGAAAACGCAGAAGGAAAAAATAAGAATTGAAAAACGAAAAATCTAAATCTAGTAATAGAGTCTCAATCTGGAATCGGGATTAGAAATTTGGCTTTTGGATCTGAATTTGGAATCTATAAAATAGTTCCGATTCATAAATCCAAAATGGATCAAAATGGAAAATGAAAAATAAAAAAGTATAGAACTGAGAAACCTAAAAATGGAAATCTAAATCTAAGTACTCAATCTGGAATCGAGATAACGAGAAAGACGAGAAATTTTCAAAATAAATAATGGTCAAAACAAACATTGGTTAAAATATAAAATGGACAAAAGAAAAAAAGGGTTAACATAAAAAATGGTTGTCGTTTTCAAAGTGTCACAATAATCGAAATGAAAAATGGTCGAAATAAAAAATTATCAAAAAAAATAGTTTCTTCAATAAAAAATTGTTAAAAATAAAAAAAAACTGTTCAAAAAGAAAAATGGTCTATATGGAAAGTAATCATTTTATTTCGATTTCTAAAATGAAAACAAAAATGTCAAAACAAAACAAAATCGTCAAAATGAGAAAATGTAAAAACCGTGAAACGGTCAAAATGAGTAAAGTTATCAAGCGAAAAAAACCGAAACGAAACAAACAGTCAAAATGAAAAATGAGAACTATTCAAAATAGTAAAAATGCAAAATGATAAAAATATGAAATTACAAAAAAATTATTAAAATGAAAAATAGTCAATATGAAAATAGGTCAAAACGGAAAATGGTTAAAATAAAAAAAATCAAAATGAAAAAAAAAATTATTTTGAATTTTCTATATTCACCATTTTGATATTTTTTTTTAGTTTTGATATTTTTTAAATTTTTTGTATTTTTCATTTCAAGGAAAAATCTAAATCTTAATATAGATTCTCAATCTGGAATCGGGATCAGAAATTTGGCTCTTGGAACTGAAGATTGCCCATTTCGCAATTTTGAGATTCTGAGTTTTGAACGCGAAGTCTACATTCTAAAATTGAATGTGGAATCCTCGTTTTTGTGTTCTAAATCGTGATTATGGAATTTGGAATCCATCGACTGAATCTGGATGCTCAAACCAAGTATGGAATCTAAAATATATGGTATGATACATGGGATTCCAATCAGGGATGAGTATTTGGAATCTAAATCCAAACTCAGGATACAATACATTTACTAAAAAATTATCAATCCGATTTCTGGAATTTGTAATCTAGAGGCTGTAATTTTAATACAAGAATCAGTGCTGGCATGCCGGAATTTAAGCATGGAGTGTTTTTTAAGCATGGAGTGTTTTTTTATTTAAAATCTTAATCCGGCACTTTAAAATGGAATCAGAATACATAATCTGTATCTTGACCCTTAAATCGAACTTCGGAGCTTAAATTTCTGTCAGGAATGTACAATTTGGAATTGGATTAGGACATCCTAATTTGTTATCCAGAATTTCGTAATATAAGTTTTGAATACAAGCAAATAATTCCGAAAATACATATCTAGATTGTGGAATTTGGATTTTCTATGTTGTATATAAATGTATCATGTTCTTTGTAAATCAAACCATGATCTGAGCTTGGAATATTTAAGTCGGGTATTGATAGTTAAAATAACTATAATTAAAATTAGGAACTAAAACGTAATTTAGTAATTTGAGCTCGTATCTGAAATCAAATCGATTCAAGAACAATTTGAATCCGCTTCTGAAGTTTAAAACTTGTACATCTGAGGCATGTTTAGAGGTCGGAATCCATCATCAAAATTTGGATTCTTTATTATATAAGTTTGGAGTCAGAATCCATTAGCATTAGCATTAGCATTAGCATTAGCATTGAGCAAGTTGCACAATATCGTAGGTGGTACGAATTCAGAACTGTTATGTTAAAAACTAGCCTCCATCCGTTGCTGATGATTAGTAATATCTCTTAGATGAAGACATGTTTTCTCCAACAGTTAAGAATTGTCCTGGCCACGTTCTTGCAACTGCTAAGGAAAAGGGAAGGAATGTTAGTTCAACATTTACTTAAGAGAGATGCAGAGAACTCTACGACCTCTCATAAATGTCACGGGAATTCAGGGATGTGTTAGTAGGGAAGGTAAGCCATAGGATACACTCAGCCGGTGTTACTGGCAAAGCTTGTTATTACTGATAATCTAGCGGTATTTAATAATTATTTTACTTTAATATTACTATTACTATTACTATTACTATTACTATTACTATTACTATTACTATTACTATTACTATTACTATTACTATTACTATTACTATTACTATTACTATTACTATTACTATTACTATTACTATTACTATTACTATTACTATTACTATTACTATTACTATTACTATTACTATTACTATTACTATTACTATTACTATTACTATCACTATCACTATTACTTGATGCAAGTGGTATCTGTTGGAAGAATTGGTTAATAAAATTATATAAAACTAAATTGTAGAATGATAAATGGATTCCGGCCTTCCGATCGTCATTTGTAGCTGTATGGAAAGAATTATTTTGAGAGATTGTGATTGATGTGAATTATTGATTAAGGAGAGCATCAGTTTCAACTTCAACTATTAGTTTCCTCTACAACTCTTCGCCATAACAACTATATGTTCGGTCTGATGTGCTAGAGACAGGTTCACAAAATGTACATAAATTGTATTTGAGCCCTACTGACAGTTCATATGTTGACACTATCGCACCTCAACCAGTATGATAGGCATGAACGACGACGACGACAAGACATGATATAAATGAAGCAAGCCAATCGTTGTCACATTAGTAGTTATATAAGTTTGGAGTCAGAATCCACAACCTAAAATAATTGGATCAAAGTAGAGCTGGGATTTTAGCATTTTAAATATAGATATGAAAAACTAATTCGCAATTTAACCAGCAATCCGTATCCGTAATCTGGAGCAGCAGCAATATGAAATTGAAATCAGGGATTTGGAATATGAAATGTGGAATCTTAAATCTAGACTTTTTTTTAAATCCAGAATATTATTTCTTTTTCTTGAATGGAACTAAAGCTCTTAGAAAAAGAATCACCTGGTCAACGCATTTTTATTTAATTTTTGTATTTGTTTCGGTAGAGGTTAATCACGCCTAACTTGCTCGTATTTTGAGAGACAAGTTCAACGCTAAATGTGTGCTAGGGCTAGTCAGAATAAATTTATTCGGCGTAAAAAGATCCCACTGAACAGGAATTAAACTTTGGCATCCACTAGGATGTGTAACGTTGTCTACTTGGTAAGCGAGAATATGAAACCAGGAATCTGAATCTGGATAATGAATTTTTTTTTGAACAGAATTTCGATAGAACAAGTGTATGGTATTGGTTGCAAGATTTCATTTTATTATTCAATAAAATAATCATTTGTTCAAAAAAGTTAGTGTTAAAAAAAATAGCAGTACTTCTGTCAACACTAGGAAAACATGATTAAAATGATGAAAGATTTCGAAGTTGTTCTGTAACATGATTATCCACCTTAGTACTTTGTAGCGTAGTCCTTGTTCTTAGTAACAGCAGCACACCGTTTCGGCATAGAGTCCACAAGTGCTTGGCAGCGAGAATCAGATATTGCAGCCCACGAATCATGAATTACAGACCATAATTCTTCCACATTTTTTGGTCTGGCTTCAGAAACAGCGTATTTGACATCTCCCCACAGATTTTCAATAGGGTTTAGGTCTGGAGACTGCGCTGGCCACTCCATAACCTCAACATTCTTCTCCTTAAACCACGCCTTAGCACGTTTGCTCGTGTGTTTAGGATCGTTGTCCTGCTACATCACCCATTTTAGTGGCATTTCCTCCTCAGCATAATGTAACATAACCTCACTGAGTATCTTGAAGTAGCCATGTTGATCCATGATGCCTGGTATGCGATAAACTGGCCCGACACCGTTGTACGAAAAACTTCCCCATATCATAATTTTTGCTCCGCCGTGCTTTACTGTCTTAACCGTGTACTGCGGTTGATATTCCGTATTGCGTGGACGTCTCACATACTGACGACGACCTTTTGACCCAAACAAAACTATTTTGGACTCATCCGTCCACAAAACATTACGCCATTTTTCTTTCGGCCAATCGATATGTATTTTAGCAAATTTGAGGCGATTCGAAACATGACGTTTTGTCAACAATGGTACTTTCCAAGGACTACGTGCGTATAGTTTGGCTTCCGTCAATCGTCGTCTGACTGTAACAGTGCTCACAGTTAGGTCTAGTTCATCTTTGATCTCATTAGAAGACAAAGTTGGATCAGTCCGTGACATATTGATGGTTCTTCGATCAATTCTTTCAGAAGTGCAACGTTTCCGGCCACGAGTTTCCAACTTGTCTTTCCATTTCAAAGCATTGCTTATCGTTTTGGCCGAGTACCCCACTGTTTGCTGTACTTGTCTGTAAGTTTTGCCTTGATTTATCAACGTTTTGATAAAATTGCGCTACTCCTCAGAGCAATGTTTTCCGCGACCCATTTTCTGCAATACAAACAAAACAAACATATTTTCTTGCACATATCTTAGTTTTATATATACTTACCGACTAACAAAATAGCAAAACTTGTATAAAACTCCGAATGGAAACAAACTTTGTTTGAAATCGTTTTTCGCTACTATTATTTTGAACAACGCGAAACGGACTCAGCCGGAAGTGTCAAATGAAATATACACTGGACGAAATTGTATTGCTATAAACAATATGGGTTTTGAACGGGTGATGACACCTTTATATATTCATATGATTAGTTGATAACATCAACCATCCATACATGAATAGTAATAATAATATAGAAATAGCATTAGGCGCTGCTATTATTTTGAACACAACTGTATGTCTCTACTTTAGAAATAAATATAGTCACTAATCATTGTTCTCCTTTTTCTTTTCAGGTATGTTGACGGAATTTTCGGGAGTGTGTCTACCGGAGCATCGTGGTAATATACACATCAATCAAAAGCTCATCTGAAAATAATTCAACAAGTCTGCTATCCGGTTCCACATTCAGTGCACAAACTGGCATAAATCGTTCTTCGTCCGGTGGCTAAAAGTCTCATCGCCCAAACCGAACAAGGAAAGATTCAAACCTGCTGCAAAAACAAAATGCTCACTTCGGATGCAAAACATAAATATGAATGTTAGTTCCATTACACACATCCACCCCGTAACGCGTTGAACATCCTCGGTGCAACACTCCAAGCTCAGGCGGTATGAGCGCTGGTGGAATGATTTTCTTTCTCAATTTTTTTTCCAAAACAAAAAAATATCCAAACTTTCAAAGAAAGGAAATAATCTTTGCAGGGGACTATCATCGATGGCCGGCGAAACAAAAACCGACTCGCACCAAAACAACAACAACGAAAGAAGAAACTACTTTTTGGGAGCACCTGGCGTTTGTTCCTTTTCACTTAGCCTTGTATTCCCTTTTGACCCTCTTCTCGTTCGTCTCGTTTTAGTCCGCGATCGAGCCTGATTTTAAGCTACTTTAAAAAAGTACAAAACCGAGAGAAAGAAAACTCTGCACTTTGTTCGAGAAGAGAGAGAGAAAGAAACCTTTCGGAGGAGTTGTAGGTTGTGTTGTAGGTTGCTGTTCGGCTCTCGTTTTTTGTTTCTACCATCAAACCATCAAATGCGTATCTTCTACCTCCGTGTGACCCCGAGAAGTTTGCAGCTGTCGTTGTTGTCTTCAATGACGGGAACCAGTAGGAGAAAAAAAACCTTTTTTGGCTATTTTTTTCTCCCTGACACTCTTTCGAAAATTGTTAAGACCCGTTTTGGGCTTTTTTTACATTATTATTTTGTTTGGTTTGCAGCTTTGCAAGCTATTCATCGAAACCCGTTGATGGGTTTCCAAAATTAAGATCATCCGTGACAGCGTCCACTGAAGTCGGTGATTAAGGGGAGGGGACAGGAAAAGGTTCATTGCAGGGTGTTTCCTGCCCACGCACGACTCGCGGCGTGCGTATTGTGAGTCATAGATTTGGAAGACATACTGCTTGATGCGTTTCCTCCATACGATAAGAGTCTTGTCATCGCAATTAGTTTGACAGAACTTCGAACCAAAACTATTAGACACGCTTTCGGCGGCGGTTACACATGCAGATAATATCGACAAAACATGTTGCATGCAGTCTTGTTGTTCCCCGGCGGAAACAGAAAGAAAGCATATCACTATTGCCACCACCCACCCACGAAGCCAAACGGCAATTAGGGCGCAGCGATTTTCAGTGTCGGGGACGAATGTCACCGACGACATCTATCCGGACGATGATCGACGGGGACAGACAGCAAAAATGTGTGACATTCGTTTGTGCATCGGTGACATAGATACTTCTTTCCTCCCAACGCCCCGAAACGGACTCGAGGTCATCCAACTGTTACAATCTCACTGTCAATGGCATCTCATGTCCTGTGTCGGTCATTTGTATGTTTGTTTATTTGTTTGCATATTCTCCCTGTTGGTGGGTGCCTTTTTGATGTTTCTGCCGACAATTTATCATCGGAGCAATCGATCCGCTCGAAGCGCTCATCCCCTGCAAGTGTAGTCCACTGTCTGAAAGCGGTCAAACACGATGACAAATATTTGCCTATCAGCACACACACACACACAGATTGAACACGGCCGGAAAATGATATATCGATTGTACAGTGCAAGATCCGTCGATTCAATGAAATCACAGCCAACGAAATTTGGTGCCTCACGTGTTCCGGCGAATACGCGATAAACCAGTTACCTCTAATCAGATAGTAACGAGAATGAGAATTGGTAAACGTGGCCAGTAGTAGCAGCTCAGGAAATCCTTATTTGCCGTGATTGAATCTGAAACCGGGAAGAAAAACGAAAGCAACAACCGGAAGCACGAATTTCTCCGCCGCAGGGATACAGTGAAAAATTGCTTCATCCTTCCGCGGTCGGTTCATCCAAACGGAGGAAAAGAGTAACTACGGAAGGCGAGACCCTCAAGCAACAACAGCACATACGTAAAACTGCGTGGGCAGAGTTTCCTTTTCGTTTCCGTGTTATTTCCAATTGATACAATGTTCGAAAGCGAGGCAACGACACAACGTATTATAAAATCTAGGTTCTACAGGAGCATTATAGGAATCAATGAAAGCTGGTTGATAAGGCTAATTAGATTTGCTATTAAATTAGTTGGCAAAAAATTGTGTTAGTCCACAAAATTTTTGAAAAAATATGAAAATAAATTATTTTTTCATTTCTTTCCTATATTCAACCATTCCATGCCAAACCGATATAGTGGTTCTCAGATTTTCGGCCAAATCATTATTTTTATTTTTTCATTGGAGTACCCATTTCCATTTTAGGATGGTCCAAAAAATCATTTTTTTCCACTTTTTCTCAATTTTTTTTTCAATCAGCTAGTCTTTTAATAAAAAATACCCGCAAAATAAATGGATTCTATTTTCGTAATTATTGTTTGTAGTCGTTTTTTGTTGTTTTCGTGGCTTTAGAGTAGAGGGTGCTATATTTTTTATATTTTTTTCTTGAAAGCTGAGAATTTTTTACATAACATATCTCGATATCAATGATGCTATTTTTTGTTTTTGAGATATGATTTTTCCGGAAATCCGAAAAATTATTTTCCTCTTTCATCCAAGAACGACTTTTTGCAAAAAAAAAATCATAACATTTGAACTACTGAACCGATTCAGATGGTCGCCATATTACATTGAAGCCAATGAGCTAACCTTCTTTGAAAAAATATCAAACTTGCGGGAAGATTGGATTCGCATAGGTCTAGTCTAGTCACATAGGAATATTGAACGAATACTTAAAACATGTTACATTTACAAAATAATAACTCCAAAACGAAAAATAACGGCTCTATGATTCCCGTCTATATTATGTAAAGCTTTCAGCTTTCCAGAAAAAATGTTAAAATATATAGCGTCCTCTATCTTTAACCGAGAAAACTACAAAAAAGGAAAAATCCAAAATCCGAATGATATTTTTTCAAAGAAAACTCATTGGCTTCAATTTGATATATCGATCATCTAATTCGGTTCAGTGGTTCAAAAGTTATGAATTTTTGAAAAAAGTCGTTTTTGGGAAAATTGATTTTTCGACCACCCTAAAATAGAAATGGGCACCCTAATAAAAAAAAAAAAAAAAATGGGCTAATGTTTTGCGATAGAGAACAAAATTACCAATTTTGATGAAAATCTGACAACATATACATCGGTTTGGCATTGAATGGTTGTATTATTGTCCAAATTTGTTCGTAATATATTGATTACTTGAGAGTTTAAACTTTTAAAAAATGCACATCCCATCATTCTATGTAAAAAAAAATTTAATTTATTTGTAATGAAAATAGGCAATTACTGTCCGGGCAACCCAATTTTTACTGCCTCTGCCTCGTTACATCGTCAATGATCGTGATTTACTATCATGGCGAACGATTGAACGGACGTGGAAAAGTTGTTTGCTTTGGAGTGCATTATCAGAATATGCACAAAATGAGCTCAGTACAGAGCTTGCACTCTCGCGAAGAAGCAAAGCAAACGTTAAGTGAAATATCAACATAAGCTCTAGCCAACAAACAGCGAAAAGCATTTATTAAGGCTGATCTCGAGATTTCAGTGAACGGTAAGCCGCAACGGAGCCGTTGGATGTCGGATAGAAAAAGACGCTTTTCGACTCGCCAGTTATGAAGAAAGGATTGGATTATCGTATCGTGTTGCTTCGACGGGAAGGCTGTATGTAGCGTGCATAAGGTCACGGTAATGTGAGGATAACTACTTATTTCTTTCTATATTATAGTAACTTTCAACCAGAGATCGAAATGCTCGCCGATTTGAGATGAAAAACATCCGTTTTCACCCACAGGGAAAAATAGTTGAGAATATAGGTGGCGAGAGAATGTTATACGCTCACTTCGATTCTCGCAAGAAACGCAAAGCCGATTTTTATTTTTCGGTGAGTTATGATTGCCGAAAAATGGTTTCGTTTTCAGTGACTCCTTGATGCCATTGCATGAAAATATGCGGCAATATTGGGTTTCATCGTGAAGTGAACATGAGATGGATTAATATTTGTACAATTCAGACGCTGTCCAAATGCAAATCGTTTGGACACTGTCCTAACAGATTAACGTTGGTAAAGTTAGCTATGATTTTTCGCTCCATATTTTCAGTACCAAATGAGAGACGAAAAACCATTCTCGTTGAACTTCCGAGAACGAGATTTTCCACATATCTTTCTCTCTGAAAAAGAATTTTCGGTGAAAACGAAGAGACGAAAATATCAACAATACACGGTTCATCAAAAACAAGATTGATTGATTGAATATTTATCGTGCATCCGAGCGAGGATTTCGATCTCTGCTTTCAACAATTTTGGCACACTAATGGTACTTGGGAACGAATATGTGATCAACAGTGATCGATCGAATGTGTCACTTGCGGATCGGATTGTAACGATAGAGTTCACGATGAATACTGCATTGCTGCATTACTATGAAGAAACTTATTGCTTGTATATTTTTCTCATGAGGCCAAGAATTAATCATCAATCAACCATCTTCAACTGTTCTGCAAAACCATCTATCGATCTTTTTAAGATCCCTAAAACATTCTACTGAAAATAAATAAAAATCTATTTAAAATTTTTCGACTACTAGTGCAAAAAATAAACTTTTTCCCTCTTTTTTTTCCAAAAATGACTTTGATTAACATATCAAATTAAAGCCAATGGAGCTAGTCTTTCTTGAAAAAATATTACAGTTGCAAAAATTTTGGATTTTGTATTTGATTGTATTTTTTTCTTGCTATTTACATGTCTTTGGATTAGAGGGTGCTATATATTTTTATATTTTTTCTGGAAAGCTGAGGTTTTTTTACATAATATAGACGGAAATGAGAGAGCTGATATTTTTCGTTTTGGAGCTATTATTTTGCAAATTTAACATGTTTTATGGCTTGGTTCAATATTCCTATGTGACTAGACTACACCTATGCGACTAGAATCCAATTTTCCCGCAAATGTGATATTTTTTCAAAGAAGGTTAGTTTATTGGATTCAATTTAATATGGCTACTATCCCAATCGGTTCAGTAGTTCAAATGTTATGAATTTTTGCAAAAAATTGTTTTTGGATAAAGGGGGGAAAATAATTTTTCGATTAAATTTGAAAATCATAAACGAAAAAAATAGCATCTTCGATGTCGAGATATGTTATGTAAAAAATTCTCAGCTTTCAAGAAAAAATATTTAAAAAAATATAGCACCCTCTTTTGGACTAGAGGGCGCCATGAATACAATGAAATACGACTACAATCAATGATTACGAAAATAAAATCTATTTATTTTGCAAGTTCAGTTTTTTCTAATAAAAGCATCATGAGTTAGTATTAATCATTGGCTTCAATTGGATATGTCGATCATCTAAATCGGTTCAGTGGTTCAAAAGTTATAAAGTCATGCGTGCGGAAAAGTGGAAAAATTTGATTTTTTGGACCACCCTAAAATGGGCGTCCTAATAAAAAAATTAAAAAATACGGGTCTAATGTGTTGCGATGAAGAACAAAATTACCACTTTTGACGAAAATCTGAGGACCACTATATCGACTTGGCATGGAATGGCTGGTTTAAAAAAATACTTAACTTGCGAAAAAAATGAACCCTTTCTTCGTAATTATTATTTGTATTTGTTTTTATAGCTTAATCGTTTAAAGATAGTTTTAATTCGATATATCAATCATCTGAATCGGTCCAGTAGTTCAAAAGTTATGAATTTTTGTGATGGGAAAAATGGGAAAAACTGATTTTTTGGACCATCGGTTGACTTTAGAAAATCATAACTCAAGAACAAAAAATGAAGCCTCTCTGATGTTTGGATATGTTATGTAAAAAAAAAGCTTTTAAGAAAAAATATGCCAATGAATGTATGGGGAAAAATAGACCCTAAAATTTCAAAAAGTTAACCTTTACAAAATGTTCACCAACTCGAAAAAACGCCCTATGCCAAATTTCAGCTTAAGGGAGAATAGCGCAAAGCGGACAAAATTAGAGTTTTTTGAAAAATTTGATGCCGAATGTCTTAAAATTGCATGAAAAGTTGAGATCTAGTGTCATCTCGAATTTTGGGACCTAGTTTTTATTCGGAATACGAAACGAAATGTATGGTTTTGGGTGCCAATAAATATAGTTTCTTTCGATTTTTCATTCGGAACTTCCTACGAAATGTTGATTTGCACGATAATATATCCTATGCAAAATATTACCCACTACATCAGTTTGGTATGGAATGGTTGTATAGTTATATCTAAACGAAAATTCTACATTTTGTTAGATCCGTTGACACGGAAGTGCTCCCCCAGCTGTATCGTCAAATACGAACAAGAAACGTAACGGCGAGGCACAAATTTCCGTCCAAAAGTATAAAGAGGTTATGTATTAAGATGTATTCAAAAATGAAATTTAGCGAGAAAACGTAAAAAATGCAAAATTAAAAAGATTTCCAAAATGGCGATTATCAAAATTGAATTTTTGTAGGGAAGACGTCACATAATATCGAAAATCCGCATAAATTTATTTATCACGACAGATTATATCGTAATTCAGTACAACAAGCATCGGTGTTATGATATCAAATATCGTAAAATGGAACTAATCGATATCATATATGCATATAGGGCAGATACAGTTCGTGAGTCGCATAAACATATAATTTAAATCAATGCATAACTGCGAATAATTGTATTACATGCTGTGGAAAATCATTCAACATTAAATCATATTAGGTCAAAAATGAAGACATATTACATCATTTTGTAAATGAGACACATCAGGATCCGCGATGACGTACACCCAAAATTAATTGTTAGCACATATTTTGGCATCCAGATTTGTTACATTAAATGAACTTCAAAATTACAGAAAATGTCCCGCTCTCATATACTGGTATAGCATTTGTATAATATATTGAGGTAGCAATATAAGATCAATATGGCGAACGAAACAAGAGGCAATAGGCACGCATTAAATTTTTTTCGCATACTTTGCCACATACACGGTCCAGACCGAAAAGGAAATAGATTCACGTTTACGCTCTCCTTTTTGCTCTTTGAAAACACTTTCCAACTTCATTTCATAATAAGGTGTAATATTATCACGCATTTATGCAACAGCACCAGTAGTTTTGTGGATAGCGTGATCACGTAAAACAGCCTTGCATTCCAGTCGGCCTTGGTTCGATTCCCGTTGACATCTTTATGACTTTTTTTTTGGGTACAATCCCAAGCTGACGTTCAGTCTGAGAGAAAGAGTAGTTTGCTTCCATACATACAAACATTTTGAAGCTTTTGAAAATGGTTCTTTTATTTGTTCATTTCACCCTTTAGCACACGACAAAGATTTTTTTTCTGGCGAAGATAAAATATTTTCTGCCAACGCTAGTTTGGGTGTCTGTACAGTGTCCACGTCTAGTGGAGATATCCATTTAAGGAGACAAATTAATCTCTACCAAATCAGCAGGCTCGAAGGCAGTTTTAGATGGTTAAAACATGATTGGAAATTTTACTTCATGTTATTAAATTATTTACAACATGTAGTACTGAACCTTATTTAACCATTTATATTTAAATTTTATGATATTTCCACTAATACACAATCGGCAAGCAGGAATGACTCATCCAATTGCATCTTTTTTTTTACAAAAATATTAACCTTTCTTTCAAAAAAATCGTAGCTCGAAATCGAGATATCTGATTGGAATATTATGTTTAACAAAGTTGATTCAAAATCAATGAATTATTTAGGAAAAATAACATTTCAAATACACTATTAAAAAATCTTATTAAATTGAACTTTTATATCTGAAAACACCTTCCCTTCGATATTGTTTCTATATTTTCATTAGAAATCTCTTTTAATTTAACGAAGTTTGGCATATTTTGGCATTTAAGAAAAGTCTGAGATGAGTCTACGCCTTTTCCTGTCTGTGAAACACAAACCAGGTGTCGGTTTTACCCTGACTGAAGGTGTCGGTTTCACCCCGAATGGACTCGAAATTTCAAAACAAAGATTTAGAGCATTGATAAGCAACTAAACCACCTATCATCTCAAAGAATACGTAATGATCTGAGATGAATTAGGCTGTACTAAGAGAAAAAAAAATAGAAGCAGCTCAATCAATACTGCCTCTGTTTCAATCTGAAAATCGTCAATATTAGCAAGTACTTTGCAACAGAAATGTTATATTGCAACCATTCCATGCCGAACCGACAGTGGTTCTCGGTCTTTCGAGTTCCTTTTCGATTTTGTGTTCCTTCCCGCAAAATATTACACCCCTTTTTTCACTAGGTTGCCTATTTCCATTTTAAGGTCGTTCGTAAAATCAATATTTCCCCTTTTTTCAAAAACTCACGACTTTTGAACTACTGGAATAATTCAGATGATCGATATATCAAATTGAAGCCATTGAGCTATCCTTTTTTGTTGGAAATTTTGAGAAAAGTCATGTTTGGGAAAAGGTGGAAAAAAATATTTTTTCGGACAACCCTAAAATAGTAATAGACACCCTATTAGAGTGGCTACGGCTATAAGTGATAAGGAACAAAACTACCACTTTTCACGGAATTCTGAGAACCACTATATCGGTTCGACATGGAATGGCTGATTTAAAATATGTCAAATTTGGTATCAACTGAGTACCAAAACCATCACAAAATTAATCCTATTTCTTAGCATAGATGAGATCACATTGACGCAATTCAACGCTTCAAAAACAGGTCGAATTTGTACGATTCAGTAGCGATTAGGAATATGATCGTAACGGAAACGACGGAATCAAAATTGCGCGTAAGTGATTATTATAGTATCAAGAACATAAACTCTATTCACATAAGTCGACGCCTGCTTTGCACTTTCGTTTTTCTCTTTTTTTTGCTGTCTATCTTTGAGGAGCGCGTCATTCGATTCGATTCTTTGTTTTTAAGAGGTTTTAAACTTTACAGTTCATTCGCCTATAAAAAATACATCAAGCAATCACAAAACCGTCTGAAAGTCGTGCTTATAACGAAATAAAGAAATACTAAAGTTTATGAATTTGTAGACATTTTTTGGTAGATTGTATTGTACTTTTTTGCAGAAAGCAGAATTTAGTGAAATTATGATAATGTTCTATGTTAATTTTTAATTTGTCCCAATGGGTGTGAGTTTGTTGAAAAACAATATCTTGAGAAATTCTATCAAAAATAAAACGAATCCTTTTTTTTATTTTTCCTAAATATATTTTCACACATTGATAATCACATTTTTCGGTGTTAAACTGATTAGAAATATTTTGTTCAAAAGTTGCAATCTGATTTCTAGATGCAATTTGCAGTTACAAAAGTTAAGAACAAAATCGTAAAAGAGTGCTAGCTCATGCAATTCAACGTGGGATCCGTCTGTGGTTATGTTCATTAGCTCTTATTTACTACCACGTATACTATAATGATTTAGGTTTTTTTCTATTTCTCACATTCAAGTAATGTAATTACACCTCTCACTCATTACGCCAACTCACTCTCACTTCCAGAAGTGGTATAACAACAATCCTCGTCTCGATTCCTTATTCTTATCGTCATCCTTAATTTAGATTTTTTCATCCCTACTGTATGTGTTCTTCATTTGCCTCAAGTGGTAAAAGAGAGATCCCTCACTGAAGAGCCAACAATTGAAAATTAATTAACGGTAACTACTCCAGAATTATATCATTCACTTCGCCTAGAGAAAATTTTTCGAAGATGCACAAAATTCTCTGATTCACCAAATACCCTCGATCTTTCATCTTTGCCGAAACGTTACTTGAAACGCAACCATAATCATATACATACAAGTTGGGTACAAACTGCATATTTGCAGCAACCATAAGCCACCTTACTTACCCATGGAATTCAGTGAATGTATGGTGCCGTTTTATGCAACGCCATAAATTGTTGCTCCTTTTCGTGTACCTCACTTTCCAATTTCTCTTTCTTTCTTCTACAAAACTGATGCACCTTCATCAGGGTGAGTGTTGGGTTTTATGTTTTGTGTTGTGTTTTGTTCCACAAAATTGTTTTTGGGATTTTCGGGTAATTCGGAAAGGAAATAATAGTTGAGAAAACCGAGAAATGCTAATACTCCTTTTCGTCGAAAGGATCCAGGAATTCAGCCCGTGACTGTGATCAATTGCTTCGATCTGACGGAACGGACAAGTTGACACTGATTGAAAAAGTTTTCCATGAGACACAGGTGAAAATTTATCTTCTCTCCACTCCCATCGTACCGATTTCGGTATTCCGACAAATGTACACAAGATGTGAAATGTCAACATTAACGTTCCGTCTCTTCCGTTTGAAACCGTGAGTCGGCGCAACATTTTACATCAAATATTTACTGAAGACACGCGACTTCAATCATTTCTCCAGTCGATGTCTAGTTTCAAGGAACTTCGTTCGGTATAGCGCTAAACATCAATTTGAAGTTTATTCCCTGATTTGAGAGACAAATATATTAATATGCCGCCGAATGTGAGACACACAGACACACGATTCTGGAGGGAAAAACAGCTGTCGTCCGTCATTCGATGACTCTTACCGTCTAGAAAGAGTCACACTGAGGTCGATAGAAAAAATCTAGCGGTATGTTTTAAATTCAACGCATTCATTTCATTACTCGATTATAAACCCAACGTATCCTTCGTTCGAACCTGTCACCAGCAGCAGCGGAAGCGATTTCACGATATCGCGTCGCGTCTTCTTCAATCCGAAATTACTGACACTTTTGGTGGCGGAAAAGTTACTCGGTAAAGCAACAGCAAAACCAACAAGGGACCCATAAATACCGCCGCGTCTTCGCCTCGGTAGAACCATTAACCGGTCGGCGATAAACTCTCTTTCTTCGCCCCTGTCTCTCACTCCATTTCCCGAAAACGGATCACGCCCGGAGTCATATGAGAAAGGGTTCATAACATGAGTGGAATAAAAATTAGATCTTTGACTCCGTTTGTGAATTGGTTATACTAACATATTTTTATGTACTGGTTAAGAGTGGCGCCCGTGCTTGTGCACGTGCCCGATTGGGCGGCGGATGGCGCTTGAACAATGATACCGTTTCCTGAGCGGGATTGGGTGGTTATGATTTGAATTTTAGTATCAATAACAAGGTTGAACAATGATTTGTTGAATTTACTCAATTTGAATAGGTACACGGCGTACGGGGTCGAGGGTTCCTGGGTTCCTGTGGAACTTGTTGTAGGCACGATTTCCGCCAATACATCCTGGAATTTCATGATTATCATTGTTGTCTGAAACTATCAGTCAGCTAAAGTAGACGAAATCGTTGACCACCTGGAACTCATCACCGTAAATGACAACGTTAACTGCTTGACGATAAATACGTTGTGAAGAATTGAGTCTGGGCCCAAGCAGTTGCTGTTTCCTATTTAAGATGGATATACAAATTTGATAATATGCCGGCCTAGAGTTGTCCGATTTTTCAAATTATTCGCTCATCAACCAATATTTTTCTGCTTTCGATTATTCGCTTCAACATAATCGATTAGTCGACTAATTGTCAGTTTCTCCATTAAAGAGATTTTTTTTTTTGCTTTTTAGAGTTTTCCAACACTTTTATCCGATGTATTCAATGTTGCATTTAAAAATCGTACAGTACTGAAAAAATATTCCCTTTTACGTAGCCAAAAAACCATCACGAGATGTTGTGAACCAATGTATGAATTATTTCAAAATCCGCCCTGTTCACCAAACTTAGTTCCCTCTAACTTCCGACATATCAGAGAGTTCATGAAGTGGGACACGGTTTCACATTGAAAAAAGAGTTCATAGCAACAGCACGGCACTTCAAATCTTCTAGTTCATTCCTCTAAAAAAAACTATTTTTTAAGAAAAAAAGAGATACATTGAGAAAGTGTTGAATTGAATTATAGAGACTTTGAAATTTTGCAGTTCATTCGTCCCTATCCTTGAAAAATGTGCTATCAAAAATATATCCGTGATAGAGAATACAAAACCTGGCCTATTTCATGATCTGATTTAAAAAATATCACATCAACACATTCTTCTTCTTCTCGGATGGCACTAACCCAGTGGAACTTTGGCCTTCTCAACGTAGGTATTAATAGCGTCATTTTTATTAGTAGTACTTAGTTGAGATTTCTATGCCGGATATAACGCCTTGAATGTATTCTGGAAGGGCAAGTTCTAGAATACAAGCCAGAAGAAATTTCTTTGACGGAAAATCCTCCGGCCAGAACGGGAATCGAACCCGAACCCCACCATTAACACAATACAGCACTTCAAACCGAAGCTCTTTCAACAAAAGAATAAAAGGTGCGAATTCTGAAAAATCAGCTTTTTTATTCAACAACTATTCTCTAGTATATTAGGCTGTCAAAAAAGTCCTGCGGTATTTTTTTTGAATTTTCATTTGTTCATAAAAATAGTTACAATCATCTGTTTTAAGTCAAATATGCGCCGTTTTGTTCGATGACTTGTTCCCAACGAGATGCCAACTTCATAATACCCCTGTTATAGAAGCTCGCTTCCTTATTGGCAAAAAAACTCAGATAGCCAATTTTCACAGGCCTCTTTTGTGGCTAACTTCTGACTACCTAGCTCGTTCGCCATGGACAAAAACAGGTGGTAGTCACTTGGTGCAAGGTCCGGACTATACGGCGGATGCAAAAGAACCTCCCATCCGAGCTCCCGGAGCTTCTGGCGCGTCACCAAAGAAGTGTGTGGCCTGGCGTTGTCCTGATGGAAGACAATGCGGCCTCTGTTTATCAAAGATGGCCTCTTCTTCATGAGTGCTACCTTCAAGTGGTCCAGTTGTTAGCAGTACAGGTCCGAATTGAGCGTTTGGCCATAGGGAAGCAGCTCATAATAGATTATTCCTTGACAATCCCACCAAACACACAGCAGAACCTTCCTGGCCGTTAATGAGGGCTTGGCCACCGTCTGAGCCGCTTCCGCGGGCTTCGACCACGACCGTTTGCGCTTCACGTTGTCGTAAGTGACCCACTTTTCATCGCCAGTCACCATCCGCTTCAGAAACGGGTCGATTTTGTTGTGATTCAGCAGCGATTCACATGCGTCGATACGGTCAAAGATGTTTTTTTGCGTCAACGTGTGTGGCACCCATACATCGAGCTTCTTTTTGAATCCAAGCTTCTTCAAATGGTTAATAACGGTTTGATGACTTATCCTCAGCTCTTGGCCGATGCTACGGCTGCTACTATGCCGGTCTTTCTCGGCTAATTCAGCGATTTTGTCGCAATTTTCGACGACAGGCCTTCCGGAGCGTGGCCCATCTTCGACGACCTCTACACCAGAACGAAAACGTTGAAACCATCGTTGTGCGGTGGAAATGGAAACTGTATCGGGTCCATAAACTACACAAATTTTATTGGCAGCTTGGGATGCATTTTTGCCTTTGTCATAGTAGTACTGTAAAATATGTCGGATTTTCTCTTTATTTTGCTCCATATTTGCGTCACTATAACTCACGAACGACTTAACCAAACAAAACTCTGTCAAGGACTATATTATAGCGCACAAAAATACCTTTCCAACAAGCTATAGTATAACTCGATACAATGAATACAACTAGAACTACGCGCTTACAACGACACCTCGCGGAAATACCGCAGGACTTTTTTGACAGCCTAATATAATTTTCCATACTGCATATGCACATGACGGACTCGATTATATACTCTCTGATTTCTTTTCACTGTATATAATCGAGTGAATTTTCTTTTATTTGTTTTTAATAAATATATTTTTAATTTTTTTTAATATGAAAGAAGAGTTTAATTTTTGATTCATCCTCTTCAAGTCATCAGATACCTTTCTCATATTATTTTTTATATGAGAAAGAGCCTCTTACTGGCTCTAATTCAAAAATAATGCTACGTAGGACAATCCTGTTGCTTCCATTTGAAAGATTAGAGAATTTTATACAGAATACAGCTGTAAAACTTCCAAATTAGTGGATTTAAGTAACATTTTAAAAGTGAAAAACTTAAATATTAGTGGGGTTTAAGGTGTTATTCTTAATTTTATAAAAAAAAAACATACTAAATTTGAATGTTTCTATCAACCCAATTACAGCTCTCTAACTGCTCTACAATTCGTTATTTAAATTAAATTTCACTTCAACGTTAAAATATTTCATTTTCGCTTGAAATAAGTCCATTTGAAATATAAAAAGAATTCAACTGCTTACAATCGAGTCTAAAATTGTAAAAAACCACAGGAGGGTTGTGTCTGAGACACGACCGCATAGTTGACGTAGGATTCCGTTAGGCTATCTGTTGATTTTGGATATGTTTGAAGAATTAAAACTCTTTGATAATGATTTGATGGCCCCGAAAAGGGCCGTTTTGTTTGGTTGTTGGGTATTGTTTGTTCACTCCATCAGTGTTGATGATGACAGAAGGATGGTAATTAGTCGTTAGATGGTGCGCATCAGATAGAAGATGCCGAAGTGGAATGAGATATGATGGAAACCGCCCTCTTTGACCCTAGACGAGATGCCTCCTTTGTTATGTATGGATGAAACAAAAAAAAAAAACTCATCAATGGTATATAACATAATTATTGATACCGAAAACATTTTATTCTCATCAGTGAAAACATGTTACTTTAATATAGAGAAAACATATGGAAATGGAAAAATGGAAAATGTAGTTTTCTTTTATAATTTTTACTTTCTGAGTGTTTATTTAACCCAATGAGAATTTTAATTGAACTAACTACACCTAATACTATATGTAAAGTATATGGGAATTCACTTTTTCGAATATTTCTTCATTTTTCCAACTTTTCTAGCCGTATGAACTTTCCTTGGGTGAAAATGAACAAAATAAAACAGACAGCTTAAACCGAACGACCCGTTCTCGAGCGGGAACACACCTTGGTTTTTATTTATGAAATTTGAAATAAACCGTTTCAAATATCAAGTCATTTTTAACATAACTGCTACCATATACAATTTTACACTTACACTTGTGAATACACGATCAGTCATTGATATGAAATTTCACGAAGCAACCAACATTAAAGTTCCAAATTGAAATTGAATTAATCATATCACTCACCTTACTTGCAATATGAAAACGGCCCCGACTTGCATATATTTGCAATGCCGATTTCCCCCGAGCACCTTGGTTTTAATGTCTCTGTTAGGGAACACATTTCGGCGGGAACAAAAGCTCTCCCTACTACTCATGTATTTGCAATGTCGATTTTCTCCCAGGCAGCTTGGTTTTGATGTCTCTGTTAGGGAACCAACGCATTTGTCATCATTTTCGACCAGTCAGAAGTGGGTATTTCCGTTAGGATAGGGGTTTTTTTTATCCCTTTTGTTTATTTTAGGCTCATTAGCATTTTAGCTGTAACAGAGCCGAATTTTAATCGTGTACATGTCACATATTTATCATATCTATAATTAGCACTTTACACAGTTGCCATTTTTCGGCGTAAGAGTATTCCCTTCTATACCATTGCAAATGGTACACATTTACACAGTAGCCATTTAGGCGTAAGAGTTTTCTATCTGTTCTTCCATTATCCAGTTAAGACTGGACAGCGGAGACAGTCGTTGATCCATTGTTGAGTTATTTATAGAACAGCAGCCCGATGTTTCTTGCAGATTGATCTCCATCGCTGATGATTGTTGCGTGGACGTAGTTATTCTGTAACAACACAAAGATGGTCAATGGGGGCCCTGAGTTTTGAACTCACGAAAAAATTGGTATGGAGTGCCGAAATCGATTGACGCAGAAATTTCATCAATCCACCAAGAAATGAATGAGCAGTAAGCGTTTGAAATTGGACAATTTTCACGATGCGCTCGATTTTCGATTTTTAATTTGTAGCCCAATATGTCAAAAATCGAATCATATATAATCGCTTCAATATCTAAGCGAGTATGTATATAATCGAGTCCGACTGCAATAGGTGCGTAGAAATATCTTCAATTGATGAATGAGAAAAAAAAATCTGCGATCCGTCTAGTAATGGTCGAGTTATAAGCGTTCCAAATAATAAGCAATAAATACACAGTTCATTATGTTGCTTCCATCAATATTTTTATATTTTTACACAGATTTAATGTAACCAAATTACATACTTGCAAAGCAGCGTAGCAATAAAATTATCAAACTAACGCTCAGTCTCGGCACGAACATGTACTGTTGATTGCTCGCTATCTGGAGTGACACTGAAACAAATTCACACCTTTAGCTTTCAACCGAAGATGACAGCTCTCATCGTTTGAAGCCTCTATTAGTATTAAAAGTAGAAATTAAAGTTGTTCATTCATACAAGCCGGGTATTCAGTACCCGCATTTAATTTAATTTTTTTGTACTCTAGAATTTGTTTTTCTAAAACGAACGACGAAAGCGGGTACGAACACAACGCTTTGGCTCGGTTATTCAGGACTGCATTGGAAGATATGCCTTCATATCTTCTGCTCGCTGAATTTCTATGCATACCGTTTGATGATTAGACAAAAAGCTGATAGCCATTCGCCGCGATAACGTTGATTGATTCAACAATATGCGTTAGACGTGCATGTCAAAATCGAAACTGAGCGCTTGAAGTTCATCAAACCAGGCAAATTCGCGGTTCGAGAAGTACAAACATACATTATGGGAGATGCAGAGGGAAATGTAAAATACAATGATCGTTTGACAATTCCTTCGTTCACACATTTTGGTAGTCCTAAGCATCATACCAAAGGACGGTCGTCAAATTTAATTGTAATGAAGAACATAATCTATTCTTCTTGGATGGCACTCACGTTCCCAGTGGATCATTTGCCTTCTCAACGTGGGTATTACATGTATCATATTTATTAGTAATACCTAGTTGAGATTTCTATACCGGATAACACGCATCGAATGTATCCTGGAGTGGCAAGCTCTAGAATATGTGTCATCACAGTGCAAGTCGGAATAAATTTCTCTGGTGAAAAATCTCCCGGCCTGAACGGGAATCGAACCCGAACCCCTGACATGATAATGTGGGACGCTAACCACTCGGTCACATAGTACATAATCTATTACTATATCTATTATTATGCATGAATTGATCTTACATGGCAACTGTTCAAATTATTTACTTACAAAACGAAAATGTTGAATTCAATTGAATTAGAAAATTGTTTGATTCAATCAATAATTTAATCAATACTAACAAAGTATTACTAAGCCAACGGTAGTCCCACGTCAACCTTACGGTTATATGAAAGATAGAACCCATCCATTTTTTATTCAACCAACACTATTATTTCATATTTTAACCACCCCAATCTACCTGTGGCAACGCATTAGGGCAACATCAATGTGTGCACGTGATGCAAAAATGCAAAAACACTTGCCACCAGACGGCATGAAAATAGATGCGGTATCTCCACCTCACTCAATTGCATCAATGTGTGTGTTGGATCGATAACACGAGAAACATGTCTCTGGACGCTTGAACTTGCAAATCCATAGCGGAAACTTTTTTGGGACAACAGTTCTGAAAAGAACCGATAAATTAAGGATTTTTTCCAACGCATGACAAATAGAAGTTCATTCGAAGCTTCGTGTAATATTTAGATGCAGTGCATAAAATGGCGAAATAAACCGTATCATACCAAAACCAAATTAAATTATTCGATCAGATCAAAACGACGTGTCGAACATTACTGTGAAACAATATTTGAGGATCATTATTTCTGAGCAATTCCATACCAAATCCATCGGCTCACACTAACCTGACTCTTTCCGATTTCCGAAATTTTTATTGTCATAAAACCAATTTAAATCACGACTGATTTTTTAAAAGGGCGTTTTCAAAATCAATGATTTTTCTTTCCAAAAAACGTAACTCAAAATCCAGACGTCTGATTAAATTATAATGTGTGACAATGTTCCTAGAAAATCAATGAACTATCTAAGAAAAACATTTTAAATGCACTGTTGAAAAAAATACTCAAAAGTTAAATTAAACATTAAAAAAGTTATCTCCAACCCCTCCATCGATTTTTCATGTTTATTGGAAAATAACAAAAAATATTAAAATGTTAGTTTTAGTTACGTTTTTTTGAAATAAAGATCAATGATTTTGATTGAATTTCAATTGGTCATATGATAATGAATATTGTGCTTTTGGGTAGTTTCCATGGTAAGTACCAAGTTTCAAAAAAATCGAAAAGGATCGGGTCAAAATTTGCTGTTCTGTGGTCTATTTGCCGAGGAATTTCTCTTGTTGGACCTAAAGAAATACGACGTATTTGGGCAAAACTTGTAAAATCTCGTACTTAAAATCGATGATAGAAGATCGTTGAAAAACTGCTCGATAATGTGATTAATTGAGTTGCATGGGGACACGGTTTCTAGTCATAGATCACTGCATCGAACCATACCTCAATCCTCTGTTCTTTTTCTTCTAACGCTAATTCGGATTGACGGATTGATTTTTGCCTTTTTTCAGCTCCCAAACGTTAACATTTGAATAGGGACATGTGGAAATTGCAACGAATGGGAGCTGATATAAAACACCCAAAACTGTCAAACTGACGTCTCCGTGCACTGGTTTATGCAGTGATCTATGGATTAGAATTCTGGAATAATTTTTGATTATGTTCCACAATATTATTCCAATACTAAAATGAGCACATTCACCACCAAAACAACAATTATCAAGTATTACATTGTATTGAAAGTATCAAACTTTGGTATTCAAAAGTTCTTCTTCTTCTTTATTGACTCTAACGTTCCTAGTGGAACTTCGCCGTCTCAACGTAGTATTGCTTACGTCATTTTTATTAGTACTTAGTTGAGAATTCTATGCCAAATAACACGCCTTGAAAGTATTCTAAGTGGCAAGCTCTAGAATACGCGTGGCCACAGTGCAAGTCGGAAGAAATCTCTTTGAAAAGTTATTCCCTCCAATTTTTCGGTCTTATTCTTTGATATTTTACTTCTTATATCAGGCTTGTCCAAATCAAATTTTGGTAACTTTGCCTGCGAATGACGGATCTCTATGGTAGCATGTCCGTAGAAGAACCTGAAACTATTGAGAGCCAGGGCTGAGGGTCCAAAGCCCCTAAGAAGAATGGTTGTAATAGCTGTTATCCATGGTTATAATGGAAAGAAGGAAATGGATAAATTCCTAATCACATCACTCACCACAGTGAATCCTGATTCTTACCACCCTCCACTAACAACTAATCCTTCCTTGAATCATCGAAACTTTTACAATGAGAATGGTTTGATACTTCCGATCGCTGGTTCAGGTCAATCACGGAGAGCAACTACAAAGTGTACAGTCTACCCAAGCTCAAGCTTAAGCTCAGGCTTGTCCAAATCAAATTTTGGTATCAAGATCATAATGAAGCATCAATCAGTAACTAAACTATTGAATTTGGAAGTGTTTAAGAAAAGATGATCGATCCAAGGTAAATACATTATGGATCGACTGGAAGGATACTGTTCAAACTGGAACATTGGCAACGCTGGGTGCGAGACTGATGTTGACTATTACTTCTTCTTTTATATTATAGAATCTCTAAACAATCATGTTTGTAGCCTTGAAAACGGATTAAAACCACGTTCGATCGCTTAGTAAGCGTAAAAGAAATATTCCACAACGAAAGTTGACTAGAGTTTCTTTTTAGTATTTCCCTTCAATAGAATGAATTGCACGGGGGATAGCTACGATTGTTTTCGCAGTGGTATAGATGTATTTAAATTTTATTTCGCTGCCAATCTGGAAGAGAGATTTGAAGAGCACAAATTGGACTAATCGAAACGTGGGATTTAGCGCGTTTAGTGAATGCTTGTCATTGTGCAATTATTCGATTATCGATTTATTATCTTAAAAAAAATATTTTCTTCATTATTTGCCGATCCAAAATGTTGTGGATGCTTATGAAAAGGCCAATCAATTGATGCAAACATCTATCAAGAAATGGTCGAGTTATAACCGTTTGAAATCTTCCATTATTTAATTCTTTCAAAAGGGACGATTACTGTCAGTTCGATGGGTGAATCTCAGTGAGCTAAAGCACAATAAGAGAATGAGAAAACTTCGACTAAGTGATTTTTAAGTCATTCAAAATCCTTAGCTTCAGATGCTGTGAAAGTGTTGTTCGTGAGATTTTCGTCTATCGAATTTTTCATTTTTTTGTGCACAATCTCTAAACCAATCTTCGCGGGATGTTACTAATTGTTGCCGCACCCACTGTGCCGTTACTACCGGTTACCAAGTGAGTCCCGATTACGCCCTTCACAAATGAAAGTGTAATGTTTACCAGGAGAAACGTCAGATGAAAATTAAGTATGAAGAGAATGAAAACAAACAATAGATTGATAGAGTGAATTGAAGTGATAGAAAATTGAAATTAAAAGGAAAGCCATAGTTTGAAGAAAGTAGAAAGTTTATGAAAGTTATTGAATCAAAGAGTTGAAGCAGATAACGAGAAAATAAGTAGAAATCGGAGGAATTGAGGAAAGAGACAGAAGAAAACCAAATGTAAGAATTATTAATATATGAAGAATTGTTCATTAATCTAAAAATTAATAAATTCTAGCTTAAAGCTGTGTTACTATATACGTAGCTAAAAAGAGGTTTCACTCTCATCGTTCTCCTGAAATTCATCCGGCAACAATCTTTAAGATTTGTCTTTCGAGTAGAGAGAGATTTACGGTTGGATACGTTGCGTGGTTGGAGTACCGTATAGATGGAAAGCCACTGCCTGATGTGTGACCGGCCAGATAATGCCGACAATCTGGTGCAGTGCGACAAATGCGACGGATATGTGCACTTTTCCTGTGCTGATGTGGGTGAATCGATTGCCGATGCAGATCGGAGTTTTACCTGCAAGAAATGCGTCGAAAGCGAAGAGGCTGTCACTATGTCGTCACAACACACCAGCAAACGCTCCCACGCATCGTCGAGAAGTAGCATCAGTGCAAGGCGGACGAGCTTGCGGTTACAGCAGATAGAAACGGATCGTCAAAACCGCATGAAGGAGTTAGATGATGCGGAGAAGTACCAGAGAATGCGTCGTCAAGTGGAAGCTGATTTTGATAAGCAGCGTTTCCAGGTGCTCGATGCGCAACTGGAAGAGGTCGAACAGCGCAGCACGAGGAGCAGAGTAAGCTCCAGAGTCATCCGCGAGAACACCAGTAAGTGGGTTGGAGCAGCAAGTCAGACTGAGGGTCAAGTAGTCACCACGTCAACAACCGCTGTTACCACCGCCACATGCACCGCTACCGTATCGCAGAGCCAGCCTGGAAGTTCACCTCAACCTGTTGACATGGGAACTCATCGTATCGAGGGTTCAGCATTGCAGCGAACGGGACTCGCCGCCGAATCTAATGACACACAAATGCCGTCGCAAGTGTCATCAAGCAACGTTACAAGACCGCAGGAAGGAGGTGTTCCTGTTACCACCAGATCCCAGTTGGATGTTTCGATTCCGGCGGCTGTCACAGCAATAGTTAGCGTAACTGATGGCAATCGAGTCGAATTAATAAATCCAACGCATGTCAATCCTGTTGTTAACCAGGTGGTAGGAAAACTAAGGTAAATGAAATAGTCAACACTAGCACTCCGAAACAATCGCATGTAGTAACGAACGAAAATGTAAATCAAACCAGCCAGTTAGTAGTTACGAGTAGCAAAAATGATTACATTGAGTCAGCATGTTTGTACACTACTAGTCGAAGTCAATTTCCACAAACTGTTCACTCAAATACAAAGCCTGCAGAAGGTGCTCATGTTACCGCGTCCCTTGGGTCAGTGCTTAAGCCACCGTCGGGGCACGGGCAAGGTATCGATCTCCATCCGTCATTGTTTCCTCCACCATCGGGGCGCATACAGTTCGATGTATCGAATTCGTTGAAACCTCCACCACCGTCAGGGCAAAAGCAAAATGTCGTATTAAATCCACTATCGGCGATGCAACAGATGAGCCTTGATCCACTTACCCAATGGGATCGGCCAGTGCTTCAGCAACCTGGATATGAAAGTTACCAGGGAATGTTGTCCAGATCAGCCAAAGTGGGTTGTACAATACCGAACGTACAATCGTCGTCAGTGGAACAAATGCAGCAACAATGTTCTGGGTTGAGTTCTTCGGTGCTTTTGCCATCTTTGGGGAATCAGCATTTGCAGTTGCCAACGTCGTCGTTACCTTTAGCACAGCCGGGGCATCAGCAATTTCAAGTACCAACGTATTCGATGTTTCTGCCTCCGCCGGAGCATCAGCAGTATCGAATATCGAATTCGATGGTGTCAGAGCCACCGTTGGGACCTGCACGTTCGTTTGCACCAGGAAACCAGAATCTTCGGTCAGTACCAATGCAGCCGAATGCTCATGATTTTTCCCGTCCACGTCCTGCAGGACCTACCGCCGAACAACTGGCCGCTCGTCAAGTCATCCCAAGAGAGTTACCCGTGTTCTCTGGGAATCCCCAGGATTGGCCACTTTTCTTTAGTTCCTTTCGTAATTCCACTGAAGCCTGCGGATACAATGACGCCGAAAACCTGGCACGACTACAACGATGCCTTCGAGGACACGCTTTGGACAGTGTTCGCAGTCGATTGCTGATTCCTGAGTCAGTTCCTCACGTTATGGCCACGCTTCAACGACTCTATGGAAGACCAGAAATTATAATTATGTCACTCCTGAAAAGAATGCGCGAAATTTCCTCCCCCAGAGGAGATGATCTCAAAACGTTGATCAAGTTCGGCATGGGAGTGGAGAATCTAGTTGATCATATGATTTTGGCGGACCAACAACAGCACATTAGTAATCCTATGCTATTGCAAGAGTTGGTAGATAGGCTTCCGTCGAATCTGAAGTTGCAGTGGGCATCATACAAACGAAACTACTATGTTGTTAATTTAGCGACTTTCAACGATTTTATGAAGGAACTTGTCATGATGGCAAGTGAAGTAACACTTCAAGTAGATCCGGGAATGCAGATTCCGGGAAAATACGAGAAATGTAAGCGGGAGAAGACCGCAAAGGAGAAGCTTTTCGTGCACCAACAAGCACCAATGGTGCCTAGACCGTCCGGGAGCAACACTGCTCTGAGAGAAGTAGCTAGTCCTGAGAGCAAGCCCTGTTTACACTGTGACAAATCAGACCATCGTATCGCGGAATGTCCAGAGTTTAAGAAGCTGAGTTTGGATGATCGATGGAAGGCAATGCGACAAAAGGGATTATGTCGACTGTGTTTGATACCTCACCGATTCTGGCCGTGTCGCTCCAAGCGAGAGTGCGGAATAGGAGACTGTCGCATGCGTCATCACCCTTTGCTGCACACGAAGAAATCAGAAACGATTACGCCTTCACCATCAACACCAACAAATAGAAATATTGCACATCAACATCACCACTCCTTCACATCATCTGCGTTGTTGCGGTATCTTCCTGTCACACTGTACGGAAACGGGAAGAGCGTGTACGTATACGCGTTCCTCGACGATGGGTCCTCGTCAACCATGTTGGAAGTGGAAGTGGCGAATCTGCTAGGAGTAAAAGGGCCTAGTGAGCCCCTGTGTTTGTGCTGGACGGGAGATGTTAAGAGAATCGAGAAGGGATCGCAACGTGTAGAGATAACCATTTCAAGACTGAGCGAGAAAACAAGTTTTCCATTGAGAGCGAGGACTGTCGAGCAGCTCAAACTGCCCAGTCAAACCGTAGCTTACGACGAGCTTTGCGAGGGATATCCACATCTCAGAAAATTACCAATGCGGGGATACACAAATATCACTCCTCAGCTGATTATCGGGGTAGACAACGCTAAGTTGCTCAGTGCGCTCAAGAGTCGAGAAAGTGGTACTGGAGAGTTAGTCGCTGTCAAAACTCGGCTGGGATGGTGCATTCACGGACGATGTACTACCGCTAGGAGTCCTGTGGAGTACGTAAATGCTCACGTGGAGCAATGTGCAGAAGAGGCTGAAATCAACAGCTTATTGAGGCAGTTTCTAGCGGTGGATGAATCGAGTATTCAACACAGTCCTGAATCGGAAGAAGACAAGCGTACCATGGAGATTCTCCAGAACACCACTCGCAGGGTGGACAGCAGATTGGAAACAGGACTGTTATGGCGCTATGACGAACCGTGCTTTTCGAATAGCTAAACAATGGCAGTGCGCAGAATGGAAGCGCTCGAAAGAAAGTTGGCTAAAGACCCAGAGCTTGACGAGAAAGTAAGATTGCAGATTGCAGAGTATCTTGAAAAGGGGTATGCTTATCGGATAACTCCAGCAGAAATGGAGTCTACCGACCCTAGACGTGTCTGGTATCTACCACTTGGGGTAGTAAGAAATCCGAAAAAACCAGGCAAGATTCGCCTGATTTGGGATGCGGCAGCCCGAGTGAACGGCACATCCTTTAACGATATGGTCCTTAAAGGACCCGATATGATGACCGCTTTAACCCCCGTACTTCTGCGTTTCCGGCAGAAGCGTGTCGCATTTAGTGCCGATATAAAGGAGATGTTCCACCAATTCCTGATTCGGCCAAGGGACAGACAAGCGCAACGGTTCGTATTCCGCGAACATCCAGGACAGCCACCACAGATCTACGTAATGAGAGTCGCCACGTTCGGCGCAGCGTGCTCACCATGCATAGCTCAGTACCTGAAAAACAAAAATGCGAAGGAGTACGCGAACAAATTCCCAGACGCAGCCCGAGCAATAATCGAAAATCACTACGTTGATGATTATCTCGATAGTGTAGATTCCGTAGAAGAGGCGGTAAACCTGATCAACGAGGTGAAGTACGTGCACTCCATGGCTGGAATGGAGATTCGGAACTTCTCGTCAAATTTCACCGAAGTGCTTACGCGAATAGGGGAAACCAGTAAAGTTCAGCAGAAGTCCCTTACTCCGACTTAGTGTGGAGAGAATACTTGGAATGGTTTGGAGGTCATCAGAAGACGTTTTTAGTTTCGAGCTCAGTGTGAAGGAGGAGATTCGAAACATCGTAGAGAGTCAGAATGCACCCACAAAACGTCAAGTTTTACGGACGATCATGTCTCTATATGATCCATTAGGACTCGTGGCGCACTTTTCAGTTCACGGGAAGATTCTCATGCAACGAATATGGAGAACTAGTACAGGTTGGGACGAGACGATCAGTGGGGATCTAGTAGAAGAGTGACGCCGGTGGATCAACACGTTGATGAAGATAGGGGAAGTCAGTGTCCCTAGATGTTTCTTTTCTGGCATCGTTACCCCGAAGAACCTGCAGATCCACGTTTTTGTCGACGCAAGCGAAAACGCATACGCCTGCGTCGTTTATATTCGAAGTCTGTACAACGGAACACCTCGATGCTCGCTGATAGCCGCGAAGACCAAGGTGGCACCATTAAAACCAATTTCAATTCCGCGGTTAGAGCTGCAGGCAGCTTTGATCGGTTCTCGACTTCTTGATAACATCTGCAAGTCTCTGACGATAACAGTGGCCGCCAGATATCTTTGGTCAGACTCGACAACTGTGCTCGCGTGGTTGAAGTCCGAAACTCGACGATACCACCAGTTCGTCGGCTTCCGGGTAGGAGAGATCCTCAGTACGACTACCGTGAGCGAATGGCGGAAAGTACAGTCGAAGATTAACATCGCCGATCAAGCGACGAAGTGGAGAGATGGACCCAGTTTCAATCCTAACGACTGGTGGTATACAGGCCCAGCATTCCTGATGAATCCAGATGATAATTGGCAAAAGGATGATTCGGAAGAGTTTTCGACGGAAGAAGATTTGCGAGCTGCTTTCCTGCACCATCGAGTTTTGTCGACACCAATTCTTCAGTACTTAAGATTCTCAAAATGGAAGAGATTTCTGCGGTCGACTGGATACGTCGTCAGGGCAGGGTTCCTGGGGCTACATGCGATAGGCCCACTCTCACAAGAGGAACTACAGCAAGCCGAGACGCTGATATGGCAGCAGGTACAACAGGAAGAATACACGGATGAACTCGCAATACTTCGCTACAATAAAGATAATCCGGATATGGAGTCAAAATCGGTTGACAGAACCAGTGCATTGTACAAGTTGAGCCCGATGCTTGATGGTGATGGAGTTCTACGCATGAATAGTCGGATTGGAGCAGCGCCAATAGTAACCAACGAAGTAAGATTTCCGGTTTTGCTCCCGAAAAGTCATCGAGCAACGGAGTTGCTTGTAGCTGATTACCACGCATGTTTTCTACACAGTAACCATGAAACGGTAGTGAACGAGTTAAAGCAGCGGTTCTATATTCCCCAGCTTCGCGTGGTCGTTAGGGAGATTGCCAAGCAGTGCCAATATTGTAGGGTACATAAGGCGGTACCTCATCCACCAATCATGGCACCACTTCCAGAGATTCGGTTGACTGCTTTCGTTCGTCCATTCACGCATACTGGTGTGGACTACTTCGGTCCTGTATTTGTCAAACAAGGTCGCAGCCTGGTTAAGCACTGGATAGCGCTTTTTACTTGCCTGTCCATCAGAGCAGTGCACCTCGAGGTTGTTCATGGTTTGTCTACCCAGTCGTGCGTGATGGCTATCAGAAGGTTCGTGGCACGAAGGGGATCACCATCAACGTTCTGCTCAGACAATGGGACCAATTTTATTGGAGCAAGCAATATACTGCAGGAAAAGCTCAAGTTCACCAATGAACACTGCGCTGCTACCTTCACTAACACGAATACGAGATGGTTGTTCAACCCGCCGTTGACGCCCCACATGGGAGGATCATGGGAGCGCATGGTCAGATCAGTGAAGGTGGCGATGACGGCAATTGCAGAGCATCCACATCACCCCAGTGATGAGGTTTTGGAGACAGTTGCGCTGGAGGCTGAGTCGGTGGTTAATTCTAGGCCACTAACCTACATCGCATTGGATCATGCTGAGCAGGAGGCTCTTACGCCGAACCACTTCATGCTCTACGGTACGCAAGGAGTCAACCAACCCTGCCGAGAGCTGGTGGATTACACTACGCTGCGGGACAGTTGGAAGCTTGCCCAGTATCTTGTGGATACCTTCTGGAGACGCTAGGTACATGAATATTTACCCATGCTAACCCGGCGCACCAAGTGGTTCCAGCTAGTAAGACCTTTAAAAGCCGGAGACTTGGTGGTCGTGGTAGACGAAGGTAGGCGCAATGGATGGCTTCGAGGACGAATTCTTGATGTGGTGTCAGGAAAGGATGGACAAGTGCGGAGAGCAGTGGTGCAAACATCCAAAGGAACGATCAGTCGTCCAGCAACGAAGCTGGCATTGCTAGAGGTTCGAGCTAGCCGAGAGATAGGAGAGGCTTGTTTGAGCGAACCGGAACTACACGGGCGGGGGGATGTTGCCGCACCCACTGTGCCGTTACTACCGGTTACCAAGTGAGTCCCGATTACGCCCTTCACAAATGAAAGTGTAATGTTTACCAGGAGAAACGTCAGATGAAAATTAAGTATGAAGAGAATGAAAACAAACAATAGATTGATAGAGTGAATTGAAGTGATAGAAAATTGAAATTAAAAGGAAAGCCATAGTTTGAAGAAAGTAGAAAGTTTATGAAAGTTATTGAATCAAAGAGTTGAAGCAGATAACGAGAAAATAAGTAGAAATCGGAGGAATTGAGGAAAGAGACAGAAGAAAACCAAATGTAAGAATTATTAATATATGAAGAATTGTTCATTAATCTAAAAATTAATAAATTCTAGCTTAAAGCTGTGTTACTATATACGTAGCTAAAAAGAGGTTTCACTCTCATCGTTCTCCTGAAATTCGTCCGGCAACACTAATTAATTTACTGAACAGATATCTTACAGCAATTCTATACAGCCCAATGAAGACACAGCGTTCCGCTCGCTTGCCTGACGCCATAAATCTTCATGGAATCGATTTGTTTCACGACCCAAGTAAACTGTTAACGAACAAGCTGGTGCACATTCAACCATCACGACCTCGAGAAAATGAACTAATCACGTATTTATGCAAAAATTGGGACCCTCGGCAGGAGTTTTGGCACCAACCGAGAGCTAGCTGTCGCTAGAAACTCAGCAGGATTAGAGTCGACAAGAGGAATGAGAGTCAATCCGTACATAGATAGCACCCGGCAGCGCTGGTATAAAATGGAATACCACACCAAATATTTTGACCTGTGGCGGTGGTGATGAACACACTTTACTGTACACCGACGAAGGCTGTAATTAGTGCTTCTCCCGAGCTCTCCATCCTGCTGAGGAGGAGACAAGCACAAAGAAGAGTGCGTGTAGGTGCTCTCTGCGTCGACTCCTTCGTTCGATGGTGTTGTCGACACTTGTTGGATCGCTGCTTTGCTTCTTCAGGATGCCGTGTTCTATTTTTGGACCGACGCCGGAAATAGCTCCTCGTCTTATAGTGTACATTATCTCGCCTTCTGGTAACGTGATAAGACTGAGTTTTTTTTATTTCGAACGGGATGGATGAAGAGTGAAGTGGATGCGTTGATTGATCTATTGAGGAATGCTTTTAAGGATAGCATGTGACAAATATGTGGTAATCCGGCGACACTTCACTATCTACTTTTCTCCTGAAACGTCGAAATCCAATAATTGGTTCCACTGAAATAAGTAGCAATCGATTGAAAAGTCCTTTCGGAAATCATTCCACAACCATTCCCAGCACGAAAGCTATAACTTTTTATGGACCCGCTTATCTTCATTCGCACGGACCTAACCTAATTCCCTCTGAACCCAACGCGGCGCGACGGTCCCGAAAAAGTCAATAGCAATAAACTGCGTGGCAATATTTTAGAACACTTTATTGCGGTTCCCGACTATTGTCTTCTTCGTTTATCCTTGCGCTAGTTTCGGAGAATCTCGTAATCATCCACTGTTCCGCCCCCAAAAATCTGGGATATTAGATTTATTCCAATGGTCGTCGTTCATGATTGCGCACCGATTATTTTCCGCCTTCTTGGGATGTGTTCTTTTTATGGGGTCCATCCAGTTATTCTGCTTCGCAGGACACGGATAGGAATATTGACATTTTATGACGTTTCTTCGGTGTTGCAGTCAGTTGCTGCTAACAAAAAAAAGCGCGTAAAAATCACCAACTGAACCATGGGCATCTTTTTCCCACTCGCTCTGCATATGGTGCAATGTTTTCGGAGATTTATTTTTTTGGTTCATTCGTCCTATCTTCCGACGATTCGTAAGAGGCTGCTTCTCTGCGGAAGATTCACTTTCCGGGTCACTTACGGCAGCAACACGAGTAGTAAATGAGTTCACTTCCTTCTCGATTGTCTTGAGCGTTTTTTTTTCGTCGTAATGCTGGTTGTTGGACATGGTGTCATGCAGTCAGTACTTTTTTTGTCCAGCAGCAGGATAAAGCGGATCGAACTACGGTGCCATACCCTGGATGACTGGAGACCGGGATGAAAGTTGATATGAGATTTGGTAGATTTTTTGCCGCGTTATAATAATGTAACCAATATTGTGAGAACCAAGATCAAATTCGGCGCTGATTAAAACTGACGATGAAAACAAATGCATTTAAATTATGTGATATCGCGTTAGTATTCATAAGAAAATAAATGCTTTACCACTTTTAATTATCGCTATCATTACGCTCCCGGTACATATTGCAATAGTGATTATGTTTTTGAAATAATAATAAGTTTTCTTTCAAACTTCACGGGTTCACTGATTAGGCTTTCGTGTGTCATTGGGCAGCACTGTTAGTGACTTTCATGTCAAGTTTCTGTTTAGGTTCTTAGTTTTCAGTTCATTAGTTTTAAGGACAGTTATTAATGCTCGTCGATGGGGGTAAAAAGAGGTCAAAACAGGTAGTTTCAGAACTTATTGTTGAATCACTATCGTAAATTAGAGTAAAGGATGTGTCACATCAAATTGCATCACGGAAAAAACGCTGTAGAAATTCGCCCAGTAGACCGATCCTTTTGAAAATTTTAGACAGTAAAATAAAAACTATTAAACAACTTTTGGCATTTTCTTTTTATTCATACTCCGAGCCCAAGCCCGTATGCTCGCATCTTCCTCTTTACCCCGTCCATAAGGTTCTGACGTTGTAAGGTTGTAGTTTTTTTTAACAGAAATCCATTTTCTCTTGAAGTTCGCCTCCGATTTGACAACTTTTGGGTTCTTCCGGAGGGCCTGCTTCATAATCGCCCAATATTTCTCTATTGGGCGAAGCTCCGGCGCGTTGGGCGGGTTCATTTCCTTTGGCACGAAGGTGACCCCGTTGGCTTCGTACCACTCCAACACGTCTTTTGAATAGTGACACGAAGCGAGATCCGGCCAGAAGATGGTCGGGCCCTCGTGCTGCTTCAATAGTGGTAGTAAGCGCTTCTGTAGGCACTCCTTAAGGTAAACCTGCCCGTTTACCGTGCCGGTCATCACGAAGGGGGCGCTCCGCTTTCCGCAAGAGCAGATCGCTTGCCACACCATGTACTTTTTGGCAAACTTGGATAGTTTCTGCTTGCGAATCTCCTCCGGAACGCTGAATTTGTCCTCTGCGGAGGAGAACAACAGGCCCGGCAGCTGACGAAAGTCCGCTTTGACGTAGGTTTCGTCGTCCATTACCAGGCAATGCGGCTTCGTCAGCATTTCGGTGTACAGCTTCCGGGCTCGCGTCTTCCCTACCATGTTTTGCCTTTCGTCGCGGTTAGGAGCCTTCTGAACCTTGTATGTACGCAGGCCCTCCCGCTGCTTGGTCCGCTGGACGATTGAACTTGACAAATTCAGCTTATTGGCGACATCCCGGACCGAACTTCTCGGATGACGTCTAAACTGCTTAACTACGCGCTTGTGATCTTTTTCACTGACGGAGCATCCATTTTTGCCGTTCTTCACCTTCCGGTCGATGGTTAGGTTCTCGAAGTATCGTTTTAGTACTCTGCTGACCGTGGATTGGACGATTCCCAGCATCTTACCGATGTCCCGATGTGACAACTCCGGATTCTCGAAATGAGTGCACAGGATTAATTCACGACGCTCTTTTTCGTTCGACGACATTTTTCCAAATTTACGAAAAATTGACAGTGAAACATGGCCAACGTGATCTATACACTCTTATGTGATTATAAGCGAAAGCTGAGGATATAATTCCTAAAAATTAAATTTCTACAGCGTTTTTTCCGTGATGCAATTTGATGTGACACACCCTTTAAAACACAATTCTGATTACGTAGAAATGTTCTCTAATGATGAACACTCGTAAGTGTTCAAGGAATTGTTGAATAGTATTAATTTTTCACTAAACTACGATTAAATGAAAGTTGGCCCAATCTCACCCCTTAGAGGGGGTGACAATGGGTCAAAGTAGTGAATATTACTTTCTGATAATGGAGGCGATCTGGCGTAGTGGTAACATCCATGCCTCTCACGCTGAAGGTCACGAGTTCAATTCTCACTCCCGACATTCTTCCAAAAATGGAAGTAAAAGTGACGAACCAGCCAAATGAGTTGAAAATCACTATAATACAGATATATATAAAAAAAAAAAAAACTTTCTGATAAGAATTGTGTTTAGAAATCAACTCCTCCATAATTTCAAGATAATTTAACAACATGTAAGTGTCTTGAATGATTATTTCAGTTACGAAAATACAGTAAAATCTGTTTTTGTGCGGTTTTTTTTGTGCGATTTTTTTTTTGTGCGGTGTATGAAAAGAAGCATATTTGACGAAGTTATCGCCCATTTAGATTTTTTCGATGGTTTATATGCATTTCAGTGCGAATAAAGCATATTTACGTCTCAATTATCCACTTCTGAAATCATTCCCCTCCTCTCATCAAATGCTCTAAGTTTTTCTAAGTTTTTGCATGACATGATTTCTAACAGCAACACGTTTCGACATGCAACTAAAAGCACACAACAGCCACGCGCAACCGAAAAGGCAAAGTGTCCCATCGAAAAGCAGGGAAACAAAAGAAAATTGAACGGTGAATGGCGTGGATTTGAGTTATTTTATTGGGGGAAACTTTTTTTATGCGGTCCCTATCTACCGCACAAAAAAGTTTTTTTCAAAATTCGTACCGAACACGATTTTTTAAAGCTGCTGGTGAAGTTTTGCGCGATTTTTTTTATGGGATTTTTTTGTGCGGTCCCTATCCCCGCACAAAAAAATGTTTGCCTGTAGTGTCAATCCACCTAGAAGTGCGATGGAAATGTTTATATACGAGTCAAACCGATATAGTGGTTCTCTGATTTTCGTGAGAAGTGGTAGTTTTGTTCTTTATCGCAAAACATTAGACCCGTTTTTTTCATTAGGGTGATCATTTCCATTTTAGGGTTGCAAAAAAAATATTTTTTTCCCGTTTTTTCAAAAATTATTTTTTTTCAATTCATAACTTTTGAACTACTGTACCGTTTCGGATGATCTACATATCAAATTAAATGGGTGAATACTTCCGTTTTAGGGTGGTCCGAAAGATAATTTTTTTCTCATTTTTTTACAAAAATTCCTTTTTTTAAAAACTCATAACTTTTGAGCTACCAATTCAGATGATCGACATATCAAATTAAAGCCAATCAGCTAGATCAGTCAGCTATTATTAAATATTATACTTGCAGAAATTTCGGATCTTGCTCTTGTAATTGTATTTTTTCAAAGTTTACATTGTCTCGGGACCAAGGGCGCTATATTTTTTATATTTTTTCTTAGAAGCTAAGATTCTTTTAGATAACATATCCAGAATTCAGAGATGCGCTATCTGGTGTTGTTGAGTTACGATATTTCAAAATTAACCGATGGTCTGAAAAATCATTTTTCCCTTTTTTTTTTTTCCAAAAATGACCTTTTTTTTAATTTATAACTTTTAAACTTCCAAACCGATTCAGATGATCGATATACCAATTTGAAGTCACATGAAATACCATATATGCATAAAAATTGGATGCTGTTCGCATAGATGTTGTCCAGTTGCATAGGGATATTGAACGAAAACTGAAAACATGTTAACTTTACAAAATTACTCGAAAACGAAAAAAACACTTCTCTGACATTCGGATATGTTATGTAAAAAAACCTCAGCTTTCAAGAAAAACTATAAAAAATATGGTGACCTTAGTTCCGAAACCATGTAAGCTACGAAAAACAATTATAATCAATAATTACGAAAACAAAAGTGTAATGTAAAGTAACTAATAAAACTCATTGGCTATAATTTGATAAATCGATCATCTAAATCGATTCAGTAGTTCAAAAGCTATTAATTATTGAAAAAGGTCATTTTTGGAAATAAAGGGGAAAACTTCATTTTTCGGACCACCATAAAATGGAAGTGGCCACCCTGATGAAAAAATAAAAAATACGAGTTTAATATTATACGATAGGAATAAAACTACTAATTTTCATGAAAATCTGGCAATCACTATATCGGTTTGGCATGGAATCCAATTTTGTGCTTGTCCCATTCTCACCCCTACTCAGTAAATGAGAGATTATTTCAAAAATATTGAAATTCGAATGGAAAAAAAGGTGTTCAAAAACAGTAATGACTCATCTGGCAAGACTTCAAAGAATAATTCTATCCAGTATTTACAATTTTAGTATTTCTGTATAATGCTGGGCATGAGATTTTTTCTGAGGTGTTTTTTGATGGCTATTTACACATCAAACTTTGATGAATTATTATTGAATAATAACTATTTGTACTACAGTTAAATATTATGCATTGGATGTTTTGGACATATGTCTGCTATTAAACGGTTCACAGCTTTGAAAAATATTCGCAATATTTGTCAAGATATTACTAATAGTAACTTTCTCCACAATTTCACCCCCATAACCCATTTTCACCCACATCGACGGTATATCAACTTTTGGTAATCGATTCAATGGATAAAATATTTCATTTCATTTCGATGGTTAATGTCGCGTTTGCGTGTCGCACTCACATAATCGCGTCTCATCGAATATAATTGTTTTTCGATGGCTGCTTTTTCAGAGGGGCCATACACACGTGTTATTCATGGTGTCGCGGGCCGCAAAAAAACATGAAAAATGGAGGGAGGATGATGCCCAAGACACGACTGCATTTTCAATGGCGAGAAACAAACATATTCAATGTAACCCTTTGTACAAACTTCTGATAGCACTTACAAGGACCGATGAATTTTTCGAATTACTCTCAGAATTATTATGTACTGTTGATTGCTCGCTGTCTAGAGCGGCACTTACTTTTCAGTACCTCTTAGTAAAAAACAATCCAACGGTTCAGAAAACACTCAGCAACAGAACATCCGTATCGAATCGAATGTATTGTAAGGCGGCGTAGACAGCAACCACTGCGGAACAAATTTTTCACCTTCAGTTTTCTACCAAAAAACCAATCTCTAACCGCTGAAAAATTCACATTCTGATCAAAATACGCTACACTTGGTCAGGTCACCGGTAAGTAATTTAGGATTTATCCGTTATGATACTAGTGACCAGTTGACAACGGAAGTGAGTCATTCCAAAAGGCCTTTCTCAAGGCCAATGTGTAGTTTATTTTTCCAAATTGGTCTTTTTAAGGCTAGTGGGACTGAGAAATTCTATAATTCAAAACATCATCATCATTACATCAATAAATCAGGACACGCTCTCGAATTCATTCCGATTTAACATTCCAGCATTGCAGTCTCGAGGGTTAAAAATCCAAATCAAATCTTTTCTTCATCTTCTTGATCAATTGTAAATTTAGCACCCCAAAAAATCTGTACCCATCTGTTCTTCAAGAAAAAAAATCTGTACTCTGTACCATACACGTGTGATGAAAAAAACACAATATGTTTTTTTCATCACACGCACACATTGTTATTGTTGGCTAAAGTAGCCCATACACGATCATTAATATTGACATTACTTCATCAGATTTTTTTCTTCATAATACTCGTGTAAAGTTTTAATGACGAGCAAAATATATAACGCTTGAATATGTGTCAACAATATCGTCATATCGTTTTACGAATGAGTATAAAAAAGATTCGCCCTTTCCAACAGACAGTTGTGAAAGATTCTTAATAAGCTAATATCCTCCACAACATCACATTCACAAAATTCAATTAATTTAGAGTAAACCTAAAACTTTCATATGCCAAATTTGGTTTCATTTGCTTGATTAATTCTCGAGTAATGCGAAATTTGTGTTTCATTTGTATCGCAGTCCCCCCTTAGAGAGGGGGGTGGAGTCTTGCCACCATAGAAACATTTATTGCACCCTATAACCTGCACATGCCAAATTTGGCTCCATTTGCTTTCCGTTTAGCTCTCTTCAGTTTTTTTTCTCATAAGTTCTCTACTGTTCTGCAATACTTTCATCAATAATAATTTGTTTTGTTCTAGCTTGATTTGAACTCCTTAACTTTTGAAACTCATTTTTCAGCAAGCACCAATTCCATATCAGAATTTACTTGTTTCATCTATTGGGTTGTCCGAAGAGTAAAAATGAAGTTCAAAAAGTTTTAAATTAAATAATTTTTAAAATCAAAATCAGATTTCAGAATTCCGAAAATGAAAAAAACGGAAAATCAAGAAATAAAAAAAAATCTACAAAACTTTTAAACTAATGGCTACTTTTTAATTTTGTCTTATTTTGAATTTTGACGTAGGATTACGTCTTTCGGGAACATATTGTGGTACAAATTGTAAATCGAAAATCAAGCACATCGTGAAAAATTGTCCAATTTCAAACGCTCAGTCATTTCATGATGGATTGATGATGTTTTTGCGTCAATAGATTTCGGCACTCCATAACCATTTTTTTATTGAATGAAATAATATATGTCATGAAACTAACTTTCGAACAACTGAAAAATCTCAACTCCTATCCTAACCGAAATATCCTCTTCTAGTTGGTCGAAATTGACGACACATGCGGCGGTTCCCTAACAGAGACATCAAAACCAAGCTGCTACATTTAAGAATTCGGCTCCTTTAAACTTAAATAACTGAGCCTGTAAAAATTAACGAATTAATAATAATAAAAAAAACCAAGCTGCCTGGGGGAAATCGGCATTGCAAATACATGAAACTTCGGGGAGACTTTTGTTCCTACCGAAATGTGTTCCCTAACAGAGATATCAAAACCAAGGTGCCCGAGGGAAATCAGCATTGCAATATATGAAAGTCCCCAAGTGATACGATTAATTCTAGCAAATAAAATTTAAATTTGAAACTTTAATGTTGGTTGCTTCGTGAAATTTCATATAAATGACCGATCGTGTATTGTAAAAAATTTAGCACAAGTGTAATTGTAAAATTGTATATGTTAGCAGTTGTATTAAAAATGACTGGATTTATGAAACGATTTATTTCTATTGTCATAAATAAGAACCAATGTGTGTTCATTTTTACCTAGGGAAAGTTCATGCGGCAAGAAAAAATTGGAAAAGTGAAGAAATATTCGAAAAATTGACTTCCCATATGTTCTACATATAGTATTAGGTGTTGTTAGTCCAATTAAAATTCGCATTGGGTTGAATAAACACTCAGAAAGTGAAAATTATGAAACAAAATTACCTTTTCCATTTCAAATATGTTTTCTCTATATTAAAGTAACATGTTTTTATTGATGAGAAAAATTGATAATTGTGTTCGGTATTGGTAATTATCCTATATTACATTGGTGACCTTTCGTTCTTTATTTCATCCATATATAACACAGGAGACATCTCGTCTAGGGTCACAGAGGGCGGTTTTCATCATATCTCTTTCCACTTCGGCATCCTCTATCTTAATACGCACCACCCAACGACTGTTTATCATACATCTGTCATCATCACTCGGTAAACAGTGGTGGAGTGAACAAATAATACCCAACAACCAAACAAAATTGCCCTTTTCAGGGTCACCAAATCATTATCAATGATTTTTACGATGTAATTCTTCAAACATATCCAAAAAATAAACCATAAAATAAACTCCCAACAGCGCCTAATGACGCCGCCTAAAATTACCGAGAAAAACGAATCTTCACAACCAAATATCTAAGCACCGGTTTGGAATTGGGTGGTCTCGGCAAGGCAAGTCAAGTGATCAGCGTTAATCGGATGCTTCTGACTGTTTTGCCTGCCTTCTATGTGCGGTCGTACGCCTCGGCCACAAGCTATCAACTGATGTTCATCATCTCTCTCACCCTAGTGTTCAGGTTGCACACTAGACAACAATCAGCAAAAGATAATTATGATTACTGAGGCTGGGAATGGGAAACCTTCGATCTGTTATGATTTTTGTTATTTGGTCTCGCTAGATTATGGATTTAACGACCAAAGTGACAAACGCGACCGTCCTTTTTCATGTTCCTCTAGATTCTTCCACGATAAGCAAAGAGTTGTACCTTTACTGGATTGATGACTTAATTGATTCCCGTTAAGGGTGAATTATAAACACCATTAATATCGCTTGTTTTCTCTATTCTCCGTTTCAGGTATGACCAGGCTCTCCTGTTATAAACATAGTGAAATCGGTAATGTATAACATATTAGAACGAGAACAAAATTTGAAGCGCACACACTTCTTGGCTGTTCGCAATGATTTCTCTCGCACTCAACATCACTAATGGATTGCACAATATGAACAGCAACTGCTCAGAAGCCTGGACCCTTTCATTAGCCCAGAAAAGTGGAAAAGGTTAACGACATTCTTTCACGCCTTCTCCTCCTCATCCGTCTCATCGGTTGGACTTCCGTGTTGGCGCTAAAAATTGCAACGCATAATCAAACCTGATGAAATGGTGGGTTGGTCCCAAGGTACGGTGGGTGGGACCATGGGGGAGAGGACTGCCTAATGGAAACGATCACCATGGGGTCGATAAAGCTGGGTTTCTCTAGTTAGCAAACCGAGCTGTGTTGATTCATTGTATGTTCCGGTGGGTGAGATCTGTGACGATTTGAACCAGATTTGTTCGGTAATCATCAAAATATCACACGTGGGGCCACCATAAACATCTTCCAAAAACGGTCCCAAATTGACAGACGAGAGAATCATTCGCTCCGAACTCGTTTTCTCTCCGTGAAGTTGGGGAAAGTGCTGAGCGTCTTCCTTTCTCCACTCCCACACAGCACTTTTGAAGACGGTAAAAATTACTCTGCCGGCATTTTGCGTTATTAAATGACAACGGTGATAAGGGGGAAGCTGGAAGAAACTTCCTACCGCCGGGGGGAGCTCCTGCCAGCCAAAGTTGTACGATGAAAAAAGGACGCCACCCGCTCGTAAAACAACGGGAGGAGCGCAGACGAACATAAAACTGTTTACTTTACGATCCCATTTATAAGGTTGAATATTCTTGAAGTTGTTCGAGGGGAGCCCTGTTGGTGTCTGTTGAATGCAAATTCCACATGTTTCGGGACGTTTTCTCTTTAAAAAAATAATATTGACTATATTCACGATTCTTTTAAAGAATAATTTTTATTTTTGAAGCGTCAAAATTGTCACTAGTCACCTTGAAACCGACTCGACTGACCTTTTTTCGCAGCAATCGCTTGCGAAAATCAATTTTTTTTTTTTTTTTTTTTTTTGAAAGGGAACACTTGCCTTCGTCACATGTGTGTTTGTCTTTCTGCTCAAATGGCGGTGGCAGATTTGCTGTCTCTGAGCTAATAAAAGCGGCTGCGAATAGTAGCTGGTTGATGATGATATTTATTAGCTTTTCCACTTGGCCCCTTTGACAAACAAATTAAACTTGCACCGCACTAAATCTCCGAATGGGTTCGAGAATTGAGTAGGGCACAGTTGGCCGTCAGCAGATTTATACTTTGCCCCAAATAATGTTTGGCTGATGCCAGCAGCGCGTTTCTGCGCACTGGATTCTTCATTCAAAATTCAAATGTGAAAGTCATTGGTCCAGTCAACTGAATATTTAACTCTTTGTGGTCGTTTGTCTGCTCCCAGCCACCATACCTTTTTTACCGTTCTGGTCGGTTATCTGCTCTCAGCCAGAACCCAGAACTATATTAATCTTATACTTTACGCAACAATTTATCAGTTCATACTTTTTATAAACGAATTTTAATGTCTACTGAACTTGTTGAACTTGTGCTTCTATGAATGATAAATAACGGTACTCAGCATAAATAAAAAGTTGTTACCCGTGCTTGAGAAAAGGCTTAACGCAACATTTCATGCATTGCGGCCAGTCTTCAGAAAACAAACGCAACGCTGCGCTTGAGTTTAATTTTCATCAGTGCGAGCTCGAAGAAAACTCTTATTCTCTCTTGGTGCGAAGAGCAAATGTACCCGGCGCAGAACTCAGATACTAAACATTTCTTCTCACTCGTGTGATACGCGTCTCATTCTATACACACACACATACACATCAAATTCTACCACCCTTTTTGTCTTCGTTCGTTCTAAGCAAAGCATAAAAACAACAGCGCGCCCCCATTTCAACCGTATAAAGGGTGTGTCACATCAAATTGCATCACGGAAAAAACGCTGTAGAAATTCGCCCAGTAGACCGATCCTTTTGAAAATTTTAGACAGTAAAATAAAAACTATTAAACAACTTTTGGCATTTTCCATTTTTCATACTTCGAGCCCAAGCCCGTATGCTCGTACCTTCCTCTTTACCCCGTCCATAAGGTTCTGTACAACGTCAGGTTGAAGTTTTTTTTGAACAGAAATTCATTCTCTCTTGAAGTCCGCCTCCGATTTGACAACTTTTGGGTTCTTCCGGAGGGCCTGCTTCATAATCGCCCAATATTTCTCTATTGGGCGAAGCTCCGGCGCATTGGGCGGGTTCATTTCCTTTGGCACGAAGGTGACCCCGTTGGCTTCGTACCACTCCAACACGTCCTTTGAATAGTGGCACGAAGCGAGATCCGGCCAGAAGATGGTCGGGCCCTCGTGCTGCTTCAATAGTGGTAGTAAGCGCTTCTGTAGGCACTCCTTAAGGTAAACCTGCCCGTTTACCGTGCCGGTCATCACGAAGCGGGCGCTCCGCTTTCCGCAAGAGCAGATCGCTTGCCACACCATGTACTTGTTGGCAAACTTGGATAGTTTCTGTATGCGAATCTCCTCCGGAACGCTGAATTTGTCCTCTGCGGAGAAGAACAACAGGCCCGGCAGCTGACGAAAGTCCGCTTTGACGTAGGTTTCGTCGTCCATTACCAGGCAATGCGGCTTCGTCAGCATTTCGGTGTACAGCTTCGTACAGCCTCGCGTCTTCTCCACCATGTTTTGCCTTTCGTCGCGGTTAGGAGCCTTCTGAACCTTGTATGTACGCAGGCCCTCCCGCTGCTTGGTCCGCTGGACGAATGAACTTGACAAATTCAGCTTATTGGCGACATCCCGAACCGAACTTCTCGGATCACGTCTAAACTGCTTAACTACGCGCTTGTGATCTTTTTCACTGACGGAGCATCCATTTTTGCCGTTCTTCACCTTCGGTCGATGGTTAGGTTCTCGAAGTATCGTTTTAGTACTCTGCTGACCGTGGATTGGACGATTCCCAGCATCTTACCGATGTCCCGATGTGACAACTCCGGATTCTCGAAATGAGTGTACAGGATTAATTCACGACGCTCTTTTTCGTTCGACGACATTTTTCCAAATTTACGAAAAATTGACAGTGAAGCATGGCCAACGTGATCTATACACTCTTATCTGATTTTAAAGCGAAAGCTGAAGATATAATTCCTAAAAATTAAATTTCTACAGAGTTTTTTTTCGTGATGCAATTTGATGTGACACACCCTTTATGCTTGTGTGAAGAAAAATACCTCAACAGAGAGAGCAATCCAGATTCGAGCGCGCAGTATAGAAATACGGCGCAAGCACGGCGCAAATTTCAGCGTAAAACTCAGCTTAAAACAGGGCGTAAGAACGGCGCTGACAACCAAACATTTCATCTGTGTTTCGGAGCGTGCTCATTCGCCAGAGCGCATGTGTACACAAGGAGTGGGAGCTCAACTGGGTACAAAAATCTTGTTGCGCATCAGCACCGAGTTGCATTCTGAAGACTGATTGCTGCAATGTGTAGATGTGAAGAGCATTGTTCTATATGTTAAAACAGAACGAATGAAGGCGGAAGAAACCAAACTAATTATTTTTAATGATATATGCGAAAACCAGGGCTGCATTTTATAGACTGTTTCGAAAGATATCACACGAAGAAATATTCTTCATATGCATGTAAATAATTGAAACACATGTTTAGTGAATACTTATCTGAAGTTTACAAAAAAAAATAATCATGGTCATCTTTCATAATCTCACAAGTTATGAATAAACTGCATACAATCTCTCAAAGTTATACATCACTGCTTTTCCAAGTAAAAATAATTACGAACAGTACGATACCCATGTTCAAATTTAATACGACCGCAAAGGGTTAAACAATAAAGTATTCGAGTTCAAACCAATCGTTAATGCTATCTAAAAATAACTAAAATCGCTCTATTCCACAATTAACCGGGATTACTACCCTAAGATGGACGTAGACGATTAATATATGTAGTGTGAACCTCGTACACATGCCAACAAAGTTCAAATTCAGTGGGAGCCGAAATACAATGTATGACATACTTTTGCATCCGTCAAAAATGTATAAAGAACAATAGTCTGATATAAGGTGTTCTTCAGATGTGAAACCTCAAGACAACAGTCGATGAAGGACGTGATTTCATGAATGTTACCAAGAAATCTTCAATTGATTTAGCAATTCATCGCATTTTACCTGACTTTTCAACTTTTCAACATGAAAAACTCACATCAACCGAATCTATATATATATATACAGCCATTACATGCCAAACCGATTAAGTGGTTCTCAGATCTTCGTCAAAAGTGGAAAATTTGTTCTTTATCGCAAAACATGAGACCCGTTTTTTCTATTTTTTTATTGAGGTGCCCATTTCCGCTTTAGGGTGATCAAGAAAATCAATTTTTCCACTTTTTTAACAAAAATGACTTTTTTCAAAAATTCATAACATTTGAACCACTGAACCGATTTAGATGATCGATATATCGAATCGAAGCCAATGAGCTAACATTAAAAAATCATATCTAAAAAACGAAAAAATAGCATCTCTGATATCAAGATATGTTTTGTAAAAAATCCTCAGCTTTTAAGAAAAAGTATAAAAAATAGCGCCCTCTTGTCCAAAGCAATTTTTTTTTCTTTATTAGAGAGATTTTCAGCCGAGTGCTGTTTCATCTTCGATATGTCGATCATCTAAATCGGTTCAGTGGTTCAAAATTTATGAATTTAAAAAAACATTTTTGGGAAAAAGTGGAAAAAATAAATATTTCGGACCACCCTAAAATGGAAATGGGCATCCTAACGAAAAAACTAAAAAATACGGGTCTAATATTTTGCGAAAAGAAACAAAACTATCAGTTTTCATGGAAATCTGAGAACCGCTATATCGGTTTGACATGGAATGGCCATCTAATAAATCTCGTGTCACGATGTTCGTGGTCCGAAACAGCTCGACTGATTTTTATGGAATTATACCCATAAAAATTGGCAGGTATGAGAACAGATCGTAAATTATATATGATACCGATTAGGGTGATCCTATGCAAAAAAAACATTTTTTATTTGCATTTTTTTCTTAAAAATACATATAACCTCAAATTTTCATTATTTTTAATAGCGATATTAGTTTTTTTTTGTATAAACAATACCAAAAAATTTATCATCAAGAACATCATTACTCATTTTGAATTAATATTTTTGAACATGTGGAGGAGGTGAAACAAACAAGAGATTGCGCTCGATGGATTTTTAAGTATGTCGTATGGTTTAACGCAGTCAGGACAGGTCCACGATATCTTGAGCTGTGTCAATCCGTGGTCATCATATACGCAAAGGTAGGGAACAAACGACTGCGATTGTTACGACACAATCAACAGAAGCGGTTTCAGGAAGAATACATTAACTTTCGAGACGATATCATGAGCAACGCCGACACAGCCTTTGCTGCTGCTAGGCCAAAAAGTATGCGTTGTGATCGAACAAAAAAAAAGTCATTAATGAGCTCCATTACAGCATTATACATAGTCCTTATGTTGCTAGATGTATTTAGTTGAAAGATTAAATTTCAAGCGTATTTTTGCGTCAATGAGAAAATTTAACGCATATTCCATCTCTGTGAAGTAAAAATAGTAATAAATTTTCGATTGAAATAAACACGTTTTCAAACCCACAATTATAAATTTAAATAGGCTCTGCCGAATCAAATTTGTGTTCTGTGTAACAGGATAACACGTGTAACAGAGTAACGTTCAAGAGAGTAAACTTGAACCAAAATTGTCTCTGATAATGATTTTATATTATGAATAAAGTTTTGGTGGAAATGTAAGAAGATTAAAAGAAAAATAGTTAAGTTTGAGTCAGAGATATGTCTTCTAATGACATAGTTTGTCTATGTCTAGGTATTCAAACGACATCGAGTAATAGTTTCATTCAAATTCTCACAATTTAAAATTGCTTTCAGGTCTTTCAATCTGATAGAGAGTAAATTGAAGAACAAAATACGGATGAATAATTTGAACGTTCATTTTTCGCCATGGCGAGATTGCCACATTTCATGGCACGATTGAATGTCAGTCGAACGGATTTCAGTATGCCGAAAGTCAGAAAGTCAATTTCTCTCGAATAGTGAGATCCAATCGAGTTTCAAATCAATCGGATTCCGAAATATGTGTGACTGTTCGATATTGTTACAACAAACATGGATCATCGTAGCCCATGCGGTGCTCTGAAACTTCTATCATCTTGCATGGCAGTTGGAAAATGTACAAAGCGTTTTTCTAAAGATATCATCAACGACACGATCGCATTTGTAGGCGGATGTCCAATATATCAACGAAGAAATTCTGATAATGGCAATCAATTATTCACAAATAGCTACAACACCAACACCACTTTCGCATCTTTTGAGCGGTGGAGGCGATCTGGCGTAGTGGTAACATCCTTGCCTCTCACGCTAAAGGTCACGAGTTCAATTCTCACTCCCGACATTCTTCCAAAAATGGAAGTAAAAAGTGACGAACCAGCCAAATGAGTTGAAAATCACTATAATACAGATAAAAAAAAAAAAAAAAAAAATCTTTTGAGCGAAACATTCAATGCCCATATTAATGTTGAGTTCTAAAGTTCGGTGAAGAGCAATGAATACATTTGCAAGTCCGTGAATTATGGAAGCAATATGTCTGTGTTTTAATTCAAATTTATCGGTGGGAATACTGACAACGACAAACTAATGCGCTACCAAATTGGTCTGTACATATACTTCAATAAAGTTCTTTGATTGCCCAATTTATGAACGTGAACCAATAGTTATAAATATAGCCGTTCATCTGAAAGACGGCAAGCGCATTTTTTTTATTTAACAATCAACATATTTATTGGAAATAATTTAAATGGAACAACGTTTGCCGGGTCCGCTAGTATTGAATAAAAAATGCACCGATTTTTCAACATACTTTACTTTGTGCCAAAAATGGTATGATATAAATAGAAAAACAAAGCCAAAAAACCTCCAGCTTTTACGAAAAAAAACACGAGAAATGCTTTTCATCTGACTTTTCTTTTACTTTATTTCCTTCCTTCTACATATTTGCGTTCCGCTTCTTTTTGCCTCTCACTATTTGAATTTTTTTCGTAAAATTATGTTGTTTCTGCCGTTTCTGTCATATCCTTCGTTTTTGTTATATTATGTCAGTTATTTAATTTTCAGATTTTCTTCCATATTTTAAATATTTTAAACCATTTGTGTTTTTTTTTGTCAGGTTTTTGAATATCGACTGAAAATTGTATTTAAAGTACTGCAAACAGACACTTAAAACCACCTTACCTAGAATTAAAGTAAAAAATTGTATTTCAAATGAGCTGGCACAATTTAGGTTTTTTTTCAGATCTTTGCGTGACCTAATTTTTGGATGATATTAGTTTTTGTCTTGTTGAAATCATTTTACACGAATATTTGTGCCCCCGATTCCATTGCAATTTGTGAAATTTTCAATATATTCAAATGCCATAACGGGGCCAACCTTTTTGTAGTTCTTTATGTTTGCTTTTCCAATTCGATTGCACAGAAAATAAACGGGAAACCGAAAAACAAAAACTAAAAAATGCGGTTTAAAAAAAGCAACGACTGCAAAAATATGATTCCATCTCAAATTATATTTATTTTAATATAAAATTTATTTCGTGTACCTCATAATCTACATTTGATTAGAGTCTAGTATTTGTTTCCAAGAATTATAATTTTCTAAACTTCACATTTTTTCATGATTTAAAGTATAATATACACTTTTATTTGATTCCTGTCAAATTTAGGTTCTTAGAAGAATTAAATTCTCTCACTGATAGATTTTTTAAACCTCCCCACACTTCGTCAAATTTGTTGGCCTTTTTTAATGCATACTTCATGTTAAACCAAAGAAACGTTTCAATTGTGTTTTCTATTTTGATTGTTATCCATATTTTACCTCTATCGGTTTGTTTTGTCTGATCTATTCATTATTTCGTTCTTTTGTTTCTTTTCCATAATTTTTTAATATTGACGTGGGACTACGTCTAACCGGAGTATATGGGGGTGAAATGAAAACCTAAGCACAAAACATGCAGGAAAAAAATGAAAGGTTCCGAATGCTTATAACTCGGACATTTCTTGACAGATCGGAAAGATGTTTGCATCAATTGATAGGAAATATTTCTACACGTCTATCACAATTAATAAAATGTTATTTTTCATGAGATAAACAATTGAATAACTGTAAAATGTCAAGCGTTATCTAAACGCCCTAACTGCCAAGTCTTGATTGGTCCGATTTACGATTTCCCTTACACAGACTTCAAAATCAATGTACCTGTGGGAATCCTTTTTACAAATATCCATGTAAGTAGGGGGTATTTTTGTTCTCACCGAGCTGTGTTTCCCTAACACGGACTACAAAATCAATGTACCTGGAAAATAGAAATAGAATATGTTGGTAGGTAGCGACGATGTCCATTCAATATCTTAATTTCCGCCGAATGAAAAGTGGAGGAAGGAAGTGGGAAGGTCCCACGTCTCTCCGGTTATGTCCACGACATTACCCACCTGTCCTTTGCATTTTTCCTAGCTTTTTTTTGTTTGGTATTCAATTCTTGTTAACTACTTATTTACAACAGCTCTTCCCTACTTCGTTCGCCTATTTTATACTTCAGTATGCATTTGAAAATGTTTTGACGTGGGACTACGTCTAACCGGAATATATGGGGGGGGGGGAGTGAAATGAAAACCTAAACACAGAACATGAAGGAAAAAATGAGAGATTTCGAATGCTTATAATTCGAACATTTCTTAAGGTAGAAGCCCAGTGTAAAGGCCGAAATTTCGAAGTGTTTTCATAAATTTTTTTAACAAGACAATAAAAGGCGATCGTTTTAAAATATTTACATATTTTTATTAGTGTTTTAAAATATAGATTTTTTTAATTTTATTATACATAAATTTGTATTTAATATTTGACGTCAGAGTGGAGTCGAAAAGAAGAAAATAAAAAATCTGAAATAAAAAATTCATAAAGATTATTATTCTGCAAACTTTATTTTAATTTTTATAATATACATGAAACAAAAAAAAATAAAACAAAATGGCGGACTCGTGAAAAAAATTCTCAAAAATTTTTTTTTTAATAAAATAGTTTATTATTAAAAAAAATTTTTTTTTTAAAGGTTACGTATTTAGATATGTGTGTCTAGAACAACGGGTAAAATTTTTAGCCAACTCGGTTGAATAGTTTGTCAGTGCTTCCCCGAAATTTCGAAAACAAGGTTTTGTGAAAAACGCTTTTAAAGTTTTGCCACACGCTCTCATGCACACTACGGCGCGCTCTCTTATATTAGCTATAACTTGAAAAATATTTAAAATTTTGGTCTGGATTTTTTTGAGTATATTTTTAAGATATTTTTCTTCCGAAAAATGTAAAAAAATCGATTTTTTGAACCCGTTACACCGGGCTACTACCTTAATAGATCGGAAACATGTTTGCATCAATTGATAGGACACATTTCTACGCATCTATCACTATTTTTTTTTTTTTTTTTTTTTTTTGTAAAAACTTAGTGTATTTCAGTTATTTGTTAAGTCTATTTACACGAAAATAAATTAAAATTCAACTTGTAGATGGAACTCTAGTTCCCCTATGTCCACTACGTTATCACAAATCATAATGAAGGTAACATAATTGATTAAATGTTTGAGGATTCTTGTTTTTTGTTCTCTGCCTATACCGCTCAGAATGGGATACAATAGATCATCGATTGAAAATATTCTTTGGCTGTTTACTACTGTCGCTAATACTCTCTGTAAAGTTTGCCAAGCTGCCGTCACTCGTTGACACTCACTCAATTTGTGTACAATTGTTTCTCTCGCCGCGTTACAGTGCAGGCATTGCTCGTTGTCCGCTCGACCAATCGTGCACCACAGCACTCGATGCTCAATTTTTTGATTTACCAGCAGGTACCAACTACTACGCTGGGATGAAGTCAATTCTCTGCTTCCAATGTTGAGCCACACACGCTTCCAATTAATTGTAGGATGACGCAGCTCTACTCTCGGCTTCGCTGTCTGATCGATGAAAAACCGATGGATTTGACCGGAGGAAGGATTTCGTTTGATTCCGGGAGGCAAACGTGGTAATGTTTGCAGGATTGTTTTCAGGCAAGGAAGGTCAGCTGGAGGAGGGCGGGTATATGTTTGGTTGAGGAAGGAAGTATAATAGGGAGTGGAATCGATCTCTTGAAGTTGGCGATTGATCAACAGTGCTTTGGATTTCAGCACCGGTAGCTGTAGATTTAATCCTCCTTGATCCCGTGGTCTCGCGAGTTGCTGCATAGGAACGCGAGCCGGCTGTCTGCTCCACAGGAGCATGCCCATAGTAGCTGTTATTTTTGCTATGTGTATATTGTAAGGTGGCAGAATTGATGACAAATACCACATCTTCGCCGTTATAAAGGTGTTGAGAAGAATCACTTTCTGTTGCAGTGTGAGGGTGCGCATAGAGTGTAACCGCACATGATGCGCGATGGTGCCCACCAACTTATTCCAGTTAAGGGAGATCATAAGCCGTACCGATTTAGCAAAAATCACACCCAGGATTTTGATGTTGTTTTCTGTTTTTAACCAATCTACTTGAATCGGATTTCCATTGATGAAACCGATATCAATGGACGTAGTTTTATGTAGGTTGAGTACCGCTCCCGAAACTCTCCCAAAACAACGAAATATATTTCGCATTTCCTCTATTTTGCTACGAGATGTGACGATAACGCTAATATCGTCCGCATATGCCACAATCAAATCGGTGCCGCATACACGTTCGAGCGATGTCAACAAAGGGTGTAAATATAGAACAAACAAATGCATGGACATGGGGTCTCCTTGCCTCACCGATCGTTGGATGGGAAACGATGTACTCAGATGTCCATTTATTAATAGGCGGGAAGAGGATAGAGTCATAATTCGGCAGAGCAATTCCACGAATGTGCTGTTAATACCGAGAGAACGCATGTTATCAAAAAGAAATGAGTGTCTTACTCGATCGAAGGCATGATCCAAATCGAACGACACCAACTTGCCGACCTGTTTGCTCGTGGTCAGCTGTGCGATTCTATCCTTCAGAGCCAGATTGGCTTGAAATATGTTGTTGTGTGCGTTCGAGCATTTTTGAGATTTGCTCAGAATTTGATGTGTTATCATTACATTCTCCAGACGTGTCTTCAGAATACGGGAGAGGAGTTTGTAGTCGAAATTCAAAAGCGAAATCGGTCTATACGAGCCAACAGTGTCGCCAGTTCCTCGTTTCTTCACCAGAACGATAACACCGTCCACAAATTCTGACGGAAAATTCGATGATAGTGCTTCGTTCAAAACAAGGTTCATTTCGCGGTGGATAACATCAAAAGCACGGAGGTAAAATTCTTTCGGAATACCATCCGGTCCAGGTGATTTTTTGGAGGCACTCAATTTAATTGCGGTCCATATGTCGGCTGTTGTGATCGCATTCATAACAGCTTCATTCGTCGCATCGTTTTCGGGAACGATTTGGGCGCACTGGAAGTTGTGTTGCTCCGTTCCTTCAATTTCCTCCGAATACAGATTGGAGAAATATTGAAGCACGTGGTTTTGTATATTTGCCGAATCATGGATTATCTCACCCCGATCTCCAACAAGTCGTGTAATTGTTGTCCGCTTTCTTCTCCTCTCTCCGAGGTGGAACACCGAAAGAGGTTCTCCTGCTACAATTTGCTCGTGGATGCGTACAAAAGCTTGTGTGAAGCGACGTTGCAAAGCGAGCATTTCCCCCTTGAGGCGGTTGATGGTTGCTAACATTCTCGGGTTCTGATAGTAGCTATCATATGCTCGTCGTAGCTGCTGATACAGTGTTTGTTGCGCGTTATGAAATTCATCGTAAACTTGTTTCGATTTCCATCGAAAGAAGCTGGTTATTTTTGGCTTGCCATAGTGTAACCACCATTCCATCCAGCTACGGTAGTTGCGTTTTTGACGTGTCCAGAATTGCCATCGTATCTGAAGTTCTCCTATGTTTTCGTCGGTCAGAAGATGAGGACGGAGCGACCAAAATCCCCGTCCTTGGGGTTGACCGAGATTTGGTAGACATATGCGTGATGTCACAGCCATGTGATCGGAAAATGAACATACGTGTGTGTTTATATTTCGTAGTTGTTCGCATAGTCCTCCGCTTACGTAAATTCGATCTAATCGAGAGGAAGAATTTGCCGTGACGAAGGTATGACCACTGTCTCTTATGCGAAGTTTGAGCCACACATCATGTAGTTGCAGCTGTTGTACTGTGGCCTGGAGAGAAGGGCTTATGTTGTAGCCTGTTGCATCACACTGTCGCAGTACGCAATTGAAATCGCCAGCTAAAATCATATGTTCCGTACGATGTCGAAGGTAATAGGCAATCGTGTTATTGAAAAATCGCTCCCTCTGAGTGCGGAGAGCTGTGCCGGATGGAGCGTAAACACAACAAAGCGTAGTATCTTGAACACGCAGAGCGACCAGGCGACCATCCAAACTTCTCTCTACGTGCGAGAATTTGATGTGATCTTTTAATGCGATAGCAGTGCCTCTCCTCAAGTGATCGACATTTGCTATGACGTTGTAACCAGGAAGGATAAGCTGCTCGTTTTCTAGTTCTTGAATGAACACGATGTCCAACTCCATCGTTCGGATAAATGTTCGAAGCGCGTTGATTTTGTTAGTGTTCGTGATTGTGTTCACGTTTATAGTCGCAATGTTATAACTGGTGAACATGTTTACTATTTTCAGGGGTCATTGTCCTGCGGGTCGTCGTTTTCGTCACAGCGCATTTTTTTGCTACTGCGTGTAGAACGTCGGCTACAACTTGATGAGTCCGTCTCGTTACCGTTTGTTTTCCTTTGTAGAAATGATCTTCTCTGAACTTTGGTCCATGATTCGTTTTCTTCTTGTTGTATGCTTGCTGCTAAAGCGAAGTCATCGGACTCGCCACGATGAGATAGATCAGCAGGAGGAGGCATTGTTTTGCTTGTAGATGTTTCTATGGTTTCTGGTGATGATTTTTCGGTTCCCGCTGAGGGTACCATGGTCTTCGCAGCTTGTAATCGCGCGGCTAAAGGTTTTGTACGCGACTTCGAGTTGTTTTTCGTAACATCTGCGTACGAGAAATTGTTTGTGGCCAGTTTTTGAACCAGCAGCTTTTTATTTTTCACACATGAAACACCATTGTGGATAAATTCGCCACAGTGTCGGCAAGTTTGCTGCTGGCCGTAATACGACACCAGTGTCGTTTCACCGTCAATCGTAACGTAGGATGCTATGTTTTTCTTTATTGTCATCCGTACGATGCGGACACCGGTCGGTAGCCCAGGAAAGAAATGTTTCTCGTCCCAAAGTTCCTCTCGAATTGACAGAACCTCCCCGTATGTATTGAGGAATTTTTCGATTTTGAGATTCGTTACATCTTCGGAGAGATTGAAGATCTTTACCTCCACTGCTCCATCCTCCATCATTAGTCGTAGTGCGTACGATTTTCCGTCCACTACTATCTCGTGCGTGTTGTCGTTGTCTTCGACGATTTTAAGTGCCAACTCGAGAGAAGCGGTTTTCACAAAGGCGACTCCGAGATTGCGACTGTATTGGATACGCTTTATCTCGTCTCGCGTCATGCCTAAAGTAACACCGACGAAACGGTGTACCTCTTCCGACGATGGTTTTACCGGCACATTCGCATAGTCAATACGAAATGTGTTTTCGCGGCGTTTTATCGCGGACATCGCGATAGCCTACGAAACTCGAATAAGAACTTTGGAAAAATATAGCCGGCGAAGGACTTCCGTAGTCGATAGCAAAACACGAATGCTTCTGATCAGCTCGGAAGTTGAGCGCTAACTGACTATTAATAAAATGTTATTTTTCCTGAGATAAGCAATTGAATAACTGTAAAGTGTCAAGCCAGATTTACGGAATTTACGCAATTTTGATAGACCAGATTTTCCCGGCACAGCCATCAAAACCAAGGCGCCTGGAGAAATTGGAATTGCAAATACATACAAAGTTGGGGAAACTTTTGTTCCCACCGAAATGTGTTCCCTAAGACAGCCATCAAAACCAAGGTGCCTTACATTACATGGCGTTTGTTCAAATTCTTTACTTACACAGCAAATATGTTGAATTCAATTGAATTCGAAAATTGTTTCATGCAATCAAAAATTTGATCAATATAAACTAGAGATGGACAAATCAGATCATCATGGTGAGCGGCTCAGAGCCGTTCAGCTCATACAAGTGAGCTGCTCATTTGGAACAGCTCAGTTGAATTTTGCAGTTGTCCACACAATTGCATATGAAACGTAATCACCATGGGACATTGCATAGTGTGCATTTTTTTAATAGACGGAAAGCAAAAAATAAACGAATTTAATTCGTAATTGTACAAAAAATAAAACTGAAACATAGAAGATGCTTAGGATATGCTGAACTTAAACAACAGAAAAACCAGCAGTAGCTAAATAGAATGCCTCCAGGAATATTGGCCGAGACAACGTTTTTTGAAAAAAAACCATCGAGATTTTTTTTTGCATCCGAGGATATCAAAATAAATCCACTAATAGGTGCAACGAGAAATAATTATTCGCGATCACAAAGGTAACAAAAGGACCAGTATCAATCATCAACATTTATGCCGGGTGGTTTTCTGAATTGTTTTGATTCAGCACGCGGAAATAAATGTATGTGTTTCCACAGTAATGTTTAAATAACAATGTAATATATTAAATTTATTTACAAGCATATAATAATGTGTATTATTTTGTTTGGCCATATAAGAAAAATTTAATGAAGTAACGAACGATTGAATATCTTCAAAACAAAAACCTTTTTTCCTATCTGACATCTCTGCTAAAGCTAAAGTACGAAGAGGGATACACGAAAACAAACTGACGTCATGCCATGAAGCGCGGGAGACGAAAAATCCTTTCGCGTCTCGCAATTTACACTCTCTGCAGCTTTTGCGCTCCACAGCTATGCAGCTCAACAGCTCAACAGCTCAACAGCTCTTCGGCTCAACAGCTCAACAGCTCTTCAGCTCAGCAGCTCATCAGCTCAACAGCTCAATAGCTCATCAGCTCAACAGCTCAACAGCTCATCAGCTCAACAGCTCATCAGCTCAGCAGCTCATCAGCTCAATAGCTCAACAGCTCATCAGCTCCAGCTCCGTAATGAGCTGATGAGCTGCGTTTTTTTGATTGCGAGCCGATCCGAATCCGCTCACAATGTTTCGTTTGACCATTCGGAATAGCTTGATCAGCAATATTCGTTTCTAATCTATTCCGTTCAGTTTGCTACAATTTCAAGAGACACGCGGGAGCGATGCTTAGTTAGAATAAACCAAAGCAACGAAGGCGGAATTGTAGTTTTCGGAGGCTTATAAATGCAGAAGAAGATGAAAACAACATACCAGTCACTGTATCTAAATTGAATGAAAATCCCTTCACCATTTTACGCGAAAGAGATATTCAAAATTATTTGACATTTTCTTTTAACTTCAACCGACATTGCTACTTAACAACCATTCTTTCGCTGGAATCTAACTTTTTGTCAACTCCAATACCTTCGCTGTCGGCTCCCCTCTGGCATCTATTCCAGACAATTTTACAAAATACCACTCATTTATTATAAAGGGCCCATTTTTCGTCCAGTCGTCTTACCTGCTTTAATTTTTCTCGCATTCTATTTCGAGTCTACTTCTTCTCCATCATCAGCGCGCTCCCCCTTGTTGAAATAGAGATGTACTCTCCATTGAAAAATCCTTACTGCCGAGTGAAGGAAATCATATAACAACAACATTGGCCTTTTTTTCATTTCAACTTTTCAAACGAGCGAGTTATTTCCGTCGCTGGAAAGGCGGAATTTTCCCGTTAAATTAGCCATCTAACATTTCTCTACAGGTTGCGAGTTTTGAAACAAGCTATTTTTGATGGTTTTATTTGCATAACCTCAAATGTTAGCTCTGATTTATTACGCCAGATACGTGATGATGATGATGATGATGATGATGCTAAAGGGCACTATTTTTGGCCCACTGGAAAAAGTTTTTCAGTGGCGCTGTGAGCGGTCGAAAAACAGACATTCGAGTTTTTCCACCCAACTGATTCGTTCTCCTCGCATTAAACGCAGCTTTTCGTTGTCACTTTAAGCCCGTCGCATCCAGAACTAATCTGAATATTCAATAAGAGTCCCCCTTCCCCGTATTATCAATTCTGGAATCTGCAGCAATTTGGCCAAGCAGACCAACTCTCGGATGCTGTGTTGGGCACTCTCCAAGTGGCATTCGTGTATGTGTGTGTGTGTGTGTGAATATCGTAATCAATATTTATGCGCAGAGACTTCACTTGACTATTTATTATACACTTACACACATACACGTGCCAAAACAAACCCAGTGGCAAAATGTTTTCAACTGCTACCGGCTTTGGAGAATTCCATCGCACTCAGTGCTCGGATGCTGTGCTGCGTGCTACAGAACTCCACCCCAGGCAGCCAAACAACAGCATCCTTCATCATCCTCCTCAGGGGGATGTTCGTCCGTCTCTCCACACAATTCGCGCGCTGCATACACAGCCAAAATATGTACCCTATGTTACGTACGCTTTTATGCTCGGTTTATGTTCAGCCTTGCGAAATCTCATTCTTGCTCTCTCGGAAAACCCGACGCATCTTCCATAGTTCTCTGGAAGCTGACGAGCAAAAGATGGAGAGCTATTGATGGCGTTTGCAGCACTCGGTGTGTTCACAGATTTGGGTGCTACCACCGATTTTCCATCTCCTCTCTAGGTGAAAACAACATCAACCGTTCTCCTAAATTAAGCTAGACTAGGGCTTATTAAACCCAAGCTTGTGTTGGTTGGATTCAGTCGCTTAGAGGAGTACTCCGCTTCGAACTTAGGGATAATATCAATCATTGCTGCTACTGCTGCCATTATACGACTGTGGTACGATCTGTCTGTTTTTAGGGTTCGTTTCTTTCTACACTCTTCCGCAATATTTTACTATCGTTTGCACACTTGCTCTTTCTTCCTTTGCATCTCTGTCTGCTGCTGGGTTCTTCTCTCTCTTTACCGTGTAACCTTTTGCGTGTCTCGCATCGATTTTTGGATGATTTTATCTGCGTGCGTAGTGAAAAAGTATTGTAATTATCGAGGATAAAAATATGTTCTAAGTATTCAAGGTGAAGATGGAAGGAAGCCATTGTATTAGTATGCGTAGAACCACGTGTATTTATGGGGTAATAGTGTTTGTGAGACAAGAGCAAAGCACACGTAAATAGATCAATTCACTTATCAGACTGTGTGACGCTTCACTAACACGAGTCTTAGAATACATTTGAAAAAAAATCCAATTCAATACTGAAGTAAAATGTACGAACGATGTGTTCCGATAAACAATTGCAAATATAAATATATATAGAAGGTGTATTCGCTTGTGAAGTAAAACTCTGATTATACGCGGGTGTAACATGAGCAAATTTATAACACATGCGAATTGGGGCTCTTTTGGTATTGACAAGTTTTTCCGCACAGTAACTCGATGTTGATAATTTCTTCATATTTTCCTTCGTTGATCATATTGTTTTCACATACTCACGTTTTAGAGCCTTAACCCTTCTCTTTTTTTTTATCTGTATTATAGTGATTTTCAACTCAATTTGGCTGGCTCGTCACTTTTACTTCCATTTTTGGAAGAATGTCGGGAGTGAGAATTGAACTCGTGACTTTTAGCGTGAGAGACATGGATGTTACCACTACGCCAGATCGCCTCCACAAACCCTTCTCTTCGTTGGCCGAGGCATTTTGATTGAATGTAATACTTTTCCGTTTACTTTTTTTTGAAAGCATAAGCAGTCGTGGCAGTGTTCCGCGCTCTGCAATACAGTTTTCTTAACCAATGTTAAAATTGCTAAAACTTACATTATAGATCCATTAAACGTAAAAAGAATAATTGTATTGCTATCAACACAATTTTATTTTATTGATTTTCATGACATGAACGTTATGACTCAGGAATAACAAACAAAACCATTGCGGAAAATTGAAAAATGAAAATGTAACTTTCAGAGCACTAGCTAGAGTTTTCCGACGTTTTCACTATACAGTGCGACGGCAAATGAAAATTAATTATCTTGTGAGTAATCAATTAGAGTTTGGTTGATATTACTTGATGGGAAGTGTGCGAAAACGATCATTTTCTTCACACTGTTTCGCAAAATTATTGATTTTCGGGCGAGGGGTGAGGGAGGGAGATGAAAGAAAAGAGCGCCATAGTGGCAGCCATTTGTGGCTTCCTTCCACCTTCACCTTAAAGCTTCGAAATACCTTAGAACATTCTCAACAGATTTTTTTTCGTGACACAGTGTTGAAAAGAATGCTTCTCCTTTAACGCAACTTTAGAATAGATTCAATGTTTGGCTTTTTCGTTAGAAGTGAAATGCTGCTTAGTCAAGTGATGAGTCGACAAATTATACACAAGCGGTACACCCAAAGTTGATTTTTAGCTCATGTTTTGTCATCCCGAATTATCACATAACATGAGCGTAAACATGACAGAAATGCCATGACTCACAAAAACTGGTAAGCATTTCTATAATATATATGGTATGGCAATATACGAGCGAGCAAAACAAAAGACACGTAAGCACGCATTACTTCACCACATATGTACAAGGCGCAGACCGAGATGGATATAGTTCTCCTTCATGCTGGAAAATGTTTTCTAAGAGTAAAATTAGAAAACACATTCCAACTTCAATTTGTAATGAAATGTAATATTATCACGCTTCTGCGTAACAGCATCATTAGTTATGTGGATAGCGTGATCGTGTAAAACAGTATATCATTCCAGCCGGCCTTGGTTCGATCCCCGTTGACGTCATTTGAACTTTTTTTGTGTATAATCCAAAAAAAAGACAAAAAAAGAAAAAAGAAAGAGATGTCTGCTTCCATACATACAAACATTTTAAAGCGTTGGGAGACATATGACATTTTTTGCCCATTTGATGCTTCAAGGCAGGAAATGACATGTTTTCTGTCGAAAATGAAATGCTTTCTGACAACGCTAGTTTGGGTGTAGTCGCAAAGACCATTGTCTGATGGATACAGTGGATATGGATATAGCGTTTTCATAGTCTCCTTAAAAATCTTCACAACATGCGACCTGGCGTAATCGTGCATAAAGAACACTTTGTCACATTTTTTAACAAATTGGCGTCAACGCTCGGCCCAATCGCATCAAAAGTTTTTGGTATCGTTCCCCAGTGATGATTTTATTAGGCTGGAATAGCTTAAAATAGAGCTCATCCCAATAGGTTAGTATTTATTATGGATGTTCGGTATACACTTTGTCCTTCGGGTTGCCTTGTAAGATTTTCTTGTCGTCTTTAGTGACAATTCGATATTAGTAGTTATTTGTATAGTCATTTGCACATGGAAAAACAGCGTAAAGGCACATCCACATTATGCCGAATGGTGCCGATCGACCTGTATCACGAAGCCGAAGTCCCATTGGGTGCACGAAGCCGTCACGAACACACAAAGCACAATGCCGTCAATGCGAATTTACTTCGTTTTGTTTTGATTCGACTTTCTTTGATCCGAACCGACTTGTTGCGGGTTGGGTTCGGCATCATTCGAATCGGTTTTCGGCACGTCGGCAAACCCGGGCGACACGTCCACACTTATTTGGCTTTACTGAGCGGCCAAAGCCGCTTGGCATAATGTGGACACTTCTTAAAACCATGCAGTTCATGCAGAGCCCAATTTCCTTGTCCTTAGACTATACCCATACCAACCATATACGCTGCGGAGGTTATGTTCTGTATTTGGTGGGACCAGTTCGATGTTATTTATTATTAGCTGTTGAAATCGAATGAAACCATCACTGGGGGACGGTATCGAATTCACGAGCAGAGGCACGAAAAAGTGATTTTACAAGCATGGAAAAGATTAGCTTCACGGTGCCAAACTCGTTGAATTTTACTTACTCAAATAATAAGTCCTACCCCATATGATCGTGGTTCTGACAAAACGAACCAAGCGACACTAATTGACTGTGTCAGATCAAATCTATTATTTTATCGCTTACGTCTTACAAACAGGATGTCAAACATAATACTCCCTTTCTTGCTTTTGTTTTTTTTTCATATTTTTAAAGGTTCTGAATCGAAAATTGCATGCTGTAAGCACATATCTCCGTCAATTTCTGATTCAGTACCTTTAGAAACATGAAAAAACAAAATTATGTTTCTGCTAGACACGCAAAACTTCGTTTTCCTTGCAGCCAGAGCGAACCAATTCCATGCTAGCTATTAACATAATATCATATCACATTAGTATTTTATAACAACTCTTGACTAATTTCATGAATGGTATATATATTGACTCACTTTTGCTGTTTATGACAAAATAATATCTTTATAAAGATAATAAATTGATTTAAGAAGGTATTACACTTGGTTCGCTGTGGTTGAACGGAATTTTGAAAAATGCAGATCAGCGCTTCTACACTTCATTGCAGCCCGTAGGTTATCTTACTTACCAGATCCCGACGAAATTTGATTCAAGGAGCTGTCCGAAGCACAAAAATCTGTTGAAGATTAGGATCTGCCTTCTTGGAGAAAACGATCACTATCGTCCGATGCCATATTGTGGGTTTATGGTTCGCTTTGGTTGAATACAATTTCGTTTTTTTACAGTCTACTATACAGAATTTTTGTTTTTGAACTGTTGTCAATTATCCGAATGACATGGTCATTTTACAGTCGATAGATTATTATTTTCTGCATCTAATGGTGTAAGTCTAAGAATAAGACAACTATTGAGTGTTTTGGTCGAAAAATTATTCAAGATTACCTTAGCATGGGTTCCCTCTCATTGTTCGATTCCGGGGAATGAGAAAGCGGACTCGCTAGCTAAGGTGGGCGCTCTAGAAGGCACACTTTTTGAAAGGCAAATTGCTTATAATGAATTTTTCCACATTCCTCGTCAGCACACGCTCGTAAGTTGGCAGCGCATGTGGAGTGGAGATGAGTTCGGTCGTTGGTTACACACGATTATCCCTAAGGTCTCGACGAGTGCATGGTTCAAGGGATTGAATGTAGGTCGTGATTTCATTCGCGTGATATCTCGGCTTATGTCCAATCACTACAACCTAAACGCGCATCTCTATCGCATTGGGCTCGCAGCAAACAATCTTTGTGATTGTGGCGATGGCTACCACGACATCGAGCATGTTGTCTGGTCGTGTATCCGGTTCCATACTGCTCGCTCTCAGCTCTCTAGAGCACTGAGAGCACAAGGCAGAAAATCGGAGATCCCCGTCCGGGATATCTTAGGTAGCCGTGATCCTGATCTTCTGCTTCATCTATACCTGTTCCTCAGAAACGCCGATGTCAACGTTTAATGATGTTTCCTTCGTTGTGTCCCCGTTTTATATCCCTCCTATCCGATCGATAAACTTTTACTTAGTCTCGACAATACATACACACACTCTTTACAGATACACGGGCCAAAGGTTGTGCAGTCCACTGATCATTCAACAAGAGCCAAAGGTTGTACCGCTCATGACAACTCTACATGAACTGATGATTGCGCCGGCTAGTGACCATTCTATCCTGGATTCCTCGAGTCGAGAAAGACGCACCACGCTAGATATGAGGTACAGACTAGGGGGGCGTTGCTGATTAATGGTCAGCTGCATCCCAATAGGAAGTATCCCGTGTCGGGCCCACGTACAGAGCATTGGAGACAGCAACATCCGAATTACGAAAACACTTGTAATACTAACCTCGAGCCAACCGCGAGTAATCGGTTACATATTACTAACATAGATAATAAGAAAAATTGTCAAAGTATTGAACTCCCGGCCCTGTGAGGCTAACGCCATATGAGCCTTGATAAAAATATATATTTTGGAAAAAAAAAAATAATGGTGTAAGTAACTGAATTTTGGGAAAAATGGCGCTTTGTTTGTTTTGGCTGAATCCCGACCATATAATCCTCAGATATTGCGCCGTCCGATAATTACTCGATTTGTTCGATGGCACATGGTCTAGTTATTCAGCAGTTCCACACATATGAAAACATATAAATGTATTCGAAGATTCAGTCGGGCAATATTCCGAATGATTCATTCTGAACCACTTTTCGCTATAGATTATCATTTCAAAATAATGATTCAAGGTTGAGGCATCAGCTTTATTTAAGACACAAAAGTAATTTCATCAATTAATCATCTTTAAATTGGTAAAACGATAACAGTAGGAAGTTGAAAATGAAAAGTGTGTTGTCTGACATACTACTTCTTAAAAATAAAATTAGAGGGTGGGTTATATATTTGATATAACCGCAAAGTAGACGCAGGACTGCTATTGGCTTAGTCATAACTTGTTTGAAGTTACATCTGCATCAATTATGGTGTGAAGCTTTAAATTCAGAAACTGAACTGATGGATACATGAATAATACATAATTTTTGTGTCCTCATTGCCAGGACGTATCTCTACTTCTAGACACCATTCCAACACCATCATTATCCAACTCAAACAACGCATAAAATCAACAATGCTTACGTGCGATTCAATCGTACACAAACACTCCAAAATTAAAATTGACGCGGTATGTCCTATTTATCTTTTTTCTAAAGCTTTGCTTCTGTGCATCAGTGCAAGCTCTACACTATGCTTGCTTCGTGCATATCCTGCAACGCATTCAGAAGTGAAAAAAATGCACCTCAGTTCAACACGATAACAAAATAGTAACTGATGTTGGCCAGGACGAGCAAAATATTTATAGTACTTTCACTGCCAGCCGACGACATACATCAAACGCTGACTAATCATGACTGAGATGTTAGCCTTACTCACGGTTTGTGGTTTTAATAGTGTGACCCCAAAGCAGTTTTTGAGCTATTGAAAAAAAAATATTTTGGGTCAATATGTGAGTATGATCGAACGTCATCCGTATCACATCTTTTGAATGAAGGTTCTGACTGACAAATACTTGCTATATTTATATTCTCAGACATAACGGGTTCTCGGTACGGACCGGTTGCACAGACCGAGTGGAGATATTTGCTTAAAAAGTGTGACAATAATTGATTTTCAGGAGAAATAAACACCTTCAAAATAAAAATTATGAATGAAAAATAACTTCTCCATATCAAATTTTATGTACATGAAAACCACTTTTTTTTTTGGAAGTGAGGAAACTTATGTACGAAAATTGAGTCCGAAGATTACATTTCATTTAACATTTCCCTTGGATCTGTTAATCTGATAGAGAATAATTGGCCTCCCTAAGTGAATATCGTTTCCAGAGGTCGTCACTGTAGTTAGGATTGGGCGATCTTTATAAAAAGCACTTTTGAGCTTTTGAAACAAAATTTTGGATCAATAAGTAACAAGCATCCTTAAAACCGAGCCGAAAAAACATCCATGGAGATGTACATGAAATCGAGTTTTTGAAAAAAAAAAAACGGTACATACGTATGAGCGTCTCCGGAGCCAAAATTCAATAGATAGCAATTTTATTGTTCGCATGGGCACTCAGTTATCTTGTGTATTATTGTTTCATTGTCGTTTGCACTGTTTTGTTATTTTTAGTGCTACGAAAATGTATTGGGAATATGCGATATTTACGTATGAACGCCACCGGAGTTATGACTTTATTTTTTTGGTAATGAAATTCATTCTAGAGTCAATATAATGGTGCGAAGCCTCCATCTAACGAGGATAAGGAACTGTGTTCCACCGATTGCCCGGTTAGTTTGAAACAGGAGACGATCCTTTTAGTTTGCCTGGTGCATAAAGTTTGCCCGGCTCGCTCCGGTGGCGTTCATACATAAATACCGCAAATCCCAAATACGCATTTTCGTAACACTAATAAATAACAAACACAGTGCAAACAACAAGGCAACAACAATACAAAGGATAACTGAGAGCCCGTGCGAACAATAAAATTGCTATCTATTGAATTTCTGCACCGGTGACGCTAATACGTAAGTACCAAAAAATATGATGTCAAATGTTGCATATGAAACGTTGAGACTGTTATCTCAAAAAAAATTGTCAGAAGTCTTCTTTCTGGGACTTAATGGTAAAAAAGCAAAAAAAAGCAACTGTTTGATTTTCACCATCAATTCTGATTTACATTGTCTAAAATGTAACAAACAAAATCGCTAAAAATATTTTTATTCCTGTTAAATTCAAAAAGAAATCCAAGATAGTACAACAATCAGTGATTCAATCACTTCCAGAACGGATTCCTTGTTCTTCGTTCAAATCAGCTAATTTTCTAGATACATTAAAAATCAAAATCCTTATGATCAAAACTGTAAAAAAAATCGAGGGGTTGTATCTGAGACACGACCGCTTAGGACGTAGAACTACGCGATCTTTTTTTTTAAATTTGTTGGTTTATCATTTCGGATATTATTAGCGAATACGTCAAAATTTCATAAATAACTCTTTAGTAAAAAGTTCCGAGGAGCCTGAAAAGGTTTAATGACTTGCGTGGTTTTGTAGAATCATTTCGAGAAACACCAATCCTTTTTGCCTTTGCGAGAACAATACACTAATTGGTCATATATCGCAATTTGTTTCTTTATGTCAATGCACGCATTGCACTGAGTATTTAACAAGAGGCATCTTCCGTGCATCGCCATTCAACAAGCATCAAACACGCGTCTAACAGATGCACACAGTTGCAGCGATAAAAATGAAACATCGAAACACACTTCATGTGAAGTTTTCGATAGCGTTAACAGCTCGAGGGGAAACATAAAACACAAAACGAGCAGAATAAGCGACCTTTGTTGTTTCGGGCATGGAAAGATTCTGAGAATTTTCCTCAGAGTAGACGCAATATATATACGCTTGCGATAGCTAATTTACTATGCAAGAGTGTTATTGATAGCTCTGTTCGGGAAAGCACACAAATGAACAGAACAAAAGTATGGGGAAATGGGAATACTTGCAATTTTCATCATTTTAAACCACATACAGACAAAGGATTGTAATGTATAGCATATAAAACAAATCCTAGAAAATTTCCGATTCGATTGGTATGCAAATCCTTTAAATCCGTTCGCAGCAAAAATAGTTATTAACGTTAACTTTATTTAATAAAAACGTGACCTGTTTCCTGATTTGGCACCTTTAATGTAAGACGTAGTCCTACGTCAAAAAAACCTCCACAAGTTGAAATATCTCTGGCCTAGACCAAGCACCTTTCATTCAACCCTGGCAGTTCACATTCACAAAAACAGGAAGTGGGTTATATCTATGGTATAACCGCAAGGGTGACGTAGGACTATCGTTGATTTAGAGATCATTTGTTTGAAGTTGAATCTAAATCCATTCTGAATGAATGAATAAATGAATATTTGGGAGACTTCGAAAACGAGAGCGTTACGTTGGAGGCACAAGGTTTTATGCATCCAATATAGGATACGAAAAACCTTGTTCTGAAGAATAATTTTCAGAAGCTAACCTGCTAACTGTACTTGATTGAAAAATCACAAACCCAAATGTATTATATGGATATTTTATGGATAGAAAACATTAAAATAAACTCTTTCACATGAATGTAATTTGAAATTCCCACAGGAACTGGCAGATTATTTTCAGTAACGATTAGATATTTCCACATTTTCCTTGATACTGGAAGCCCACCAGTGGTTAATACTAACTCGATAACCACCTGTTAATGGTACTTGATTGAAAAATATTTGGTCACAGTGTTACATGAATAGAAAACATTCAAATAAACTCTTTCACATGAATATATTTTGAAAATTCCCAAAGGAACTGGCAGATTATTTTCAGTAACGATTAGATATTTCCACATTTTCCTCGATACTGGAAGCCCATCAGTGGTTAATACTAACTCGATAACCACCTGTTAATGGTACTTGATTGAAAAATATTTGGTCACAGTGTTACATGAATAGAAAACATTCAAATAAACTCTTTCACATGAATGTATTTTTAAATTCCCAGAGGAAATGGCTGATTATTTCCCAGCAATGATTAGATCTTTCCGGAACTTTCTCGATGCTGAATGGCATCCAAACGGAAAGAATTCTGCGCGTGTATGTGTCGATCCTTCGCCGTCCACCTCCTCCAGCACGTTAGGCGACGATGTTGTCTTGTCGATGTCCTCACGAAAAATGAATGTGTCTCACCACCAGAATATCACTTAAGTATGCTTTTTGTATGTGATTGAATCGAGAGAAGGTGTGGTTTACGATGGCAATTTGGAATTCAAACTAGAGGGGAATGAACTCTCTGAGCTCGGAACTTTCGGCGACTGAGCAATAATCGATTGCGGGCACATACAATATTGGATACGGAAATATCCTACTGATGGGGAAAAATAATCTTCAGAAGCTATCCTGTTAATTGCGATTGATTGAAAAATCACAAAACCAAATGTATTTGGTCACAGTGTTACATGGATAGAAAACATTCAAATAAACTCTTTCACATGAATGTATTTTTAAATTCCCAGAGGTATTGGCAGATTATTTTCAGTAACGATTAGATATTTCCACATTTTCCTCGATACTGGAAGCCCACCAGTGGTCTATGCTAACTCGATAACCATCTGTTAATAGTACTTGATTGAAACATATTTGATCACAGTGTTACATGGATAGAAAACATTCAAATAAACTCTTTCACATGAATGTATTTTTAAATTCCCAGAGGAACTGGCAGATTATTTTCCAGATCTTTCTCGATGCTGAATGGCATTCAAACGGAAAGAATTCCGCGCGTGTATGTGTGTGTGTGTAGCGGCTGCTTCGAGATCTTCCCGGGGAACCGTTTGTGGCATCACTCTCCTCCTGATGGATTCATGTCTAGCCTAAGGTGCACAAACAGGCTCTTGGTGACACCGTTCATCAGCGCTTTCATGATAAAAGAAGAGCTTCACCACAACAGCGACAACATGCTCCAATCGCTGTTCAATTAGAACTGAGTGGATTTCCGAGCGGCGCTCGCTTATATACCGATTGGTGATTTCAATAGCCTGTTTTGAAAGCAATTTTAAGACTATTGAAACAAGTTTTTGGATCAAAAAGTAACAAGTATAGAACGCGTAGACATTTTATCTTTCGAATGAAGTGTTTATCATACCATTTCGTTCAGTTGTTTAGGAGCTATTAACGCTCAAAATCTCGGTCTCCGGCGTAACGCTTTCGTTTTCGAAACTTTGATTTTACACCCCGGTATAGAAATGAAAGACGTAGTCCTACGTCAAAACACACTATTCCCGGGATACATCCACTGGGTATGTTCGCATATGAATAATTGAGAGCACCCTGCACCGTGAATCGATCTCGTCCCATTTCGCGGTACCTTTCCCAGTTTTTGCCATCGCTAATGCTTTCCCTCCTCACTGCCGCAACCACCCATCCTTTGTCCGAGAAGCGCGTCGGCCTGGTGTACGGCAAAACGACACACCGGGGGAAGCGTAAGCGTCCTCTCCCCCTCTAGGTACACAAACGCGTCGCGTAGTCGTGGACCTTAACGTTGATTAACGTACGCAAACCGAAACGCATGGCCGTCGCCACCATCGTCATTATCGTTTGTAGTAGGAGAGCGCTCGAGCCCGAAAAACGAGGAAGAGAGCATCGGGGAGAGAGAGAGCATATGAAAAGCGAATGCAAACTTGGAAGTTCCAGACGCAGGGAAGAACAAAAGCATGCTCGGAATTTTCGACTCGATTCAGTCAGCCGAAGGATGTCGCCGAACGTAGATCTGGGAAAAGCATTCCCTTGAAAAGACAGACCGACAAACCGACCGAGAGAGACCTCATCGCCCTCCGCAAAAAAGGATACACGCGCCGCGTTACGTTACACAAACACCGAATCGGTTTCAGTGCGAAGAGAAGGAAGAGTTGGTGGGTGGTGTGAGATGAGCGAAAAAAAGTAAATAGACGGGAGAGTGAGTGGTCCGTAACTGTGATTTTTTATATACCTTACCGTCTATTGCAAACAAAAGAAGGACTACTGTATTTAGGAGGATTTTTGCTCCACTTTAAAGCTTTATCAAGTGAAAAAAGTCTTCCTCTGGGGGCAACCAATAGGGGAAAACAGAACGGGTGTGTGTGTGTTTGGGCTTAAAGAGCTTATAGATTTTTCGTCCCTCCCAACAAATTACTCCGTCGCAAAGTGAATCCGTCAGTGACTGTGTTATTTGCATTATACACTCCACCAGAAGCCAGAACATGGTGTATCCGTCATAAACTTAATGACGTAAAAGTCTGTGATGAATAGTGAGAAAGACCCCATCGTGCCGAAAGCTAAGGAGTCGTTCATGCGAAGATAATAGTAGCTTAGTCTCTATCTCTCGCAAGCAGGAGAAAGAGCACACAAAGCAATAGTTGGAAAACTCGTTGAACTGGAAGTTCTGTTGTGGTTATCCTCGCCGGAAGCTAGCGAAACCGTCAAAGTGATCCGGAAACGCCAGAGCAGGACGAAAATGCTTCTGTTTCAGATCCTAAAGTATTGATTTTCGTAAACCGTTATCAATGTGTGCCCAACTGAATTGTAGAATTGTTTCGTAGGCATCAAGTGTGTGCGTGTGTGTACGTTTGTTGTGTTATTGGTTATTGTTTTTGTTTATGCTATCATCCGACATTTTAGTTTGAACATTGCTTGCTCACGGCAGGACGAGAGAAAAAAACACCCCTTTCCCTATTGCAAGTTTTTCTCGGCGGAACATGCAGTTGCGAGTATGCGTGTAAATGGACGCCGCCAGTATTGAACTCGACGCGGACGATAACCGCACAAATAGTGGTGCGCTAGGGGACAACTTTTTCCCCTTACTACCCTGCTAGGAAAAACGACGCTGTGACCGCCGCGTGATACGATATTGATTCGATATTCGATGTCAGAAAAATTGTGATATTTTCTATAGCAACCCAGAAAGTGAGAATATATTCCTCTGAAACAAAGTTTTAGTTGGACCTTTTTTTAAAAAAAAAGTATTGCTGTTGTTATTAGATTGTGCCCCCGAGAAAGTGTGTAATAGAAATAGTTTAGCCGTAGTTGTTTGCTTATTGACAATCGGCCGCCAACAACAAAATGATTATTTGTGTCTCCGGATTTATTATCGGTGGAAGGTAGAGTCTTACTTTTGTTTTTGTTTATTTATATTATATGCGTTTTGAGTATTTCAGTTTGAATTTTATGATTGAGTTATATGTTTTCTTTCAGTTATTTAATAATAATAGTCTCGGTCTACTCAGCTGCTGCAATTAGTCCGTCAGTTTATTTTGGTTTCGTTTGTGTGGTACAGAATTCGCTCATGTTTCTTTTGCTATGATTTGATTGACACACCGAGATAGAAGGGAAAGGATTCTAAGTATATTACTGAAATAATGGAAGGTTTTGTAGAAATTCTCTACTTTAATGAGTTCAAGAATTTCACATGTCTGCAGATAAATTCTAACATAGCAGTATCAGCTAACGTATATTTGAGTGCTCACTGAATTTCCACTATTGAACCAGAAACATTTAGTTTATAAAACTTTGAATGCCATTTGATATGCCTCATTGAACAAAAAATCCTCGTTTTTTATGTCTTCAAATTTGTCTTTTAGACAAATGAGTTCAAAACGATTGACGACGAACCTAACCAAATGAAAGTGATGAGAAAAATAATGTTATTTTACACCCGGTGTATACAGGTCGGACTCGATTATATACAGTTTGAAAAAAAAATATTTTTTTTACATTTCAAATATCACTTTTAAGAAAAAATGTAAACTTTGAACGTTGAGATGGAATTTAGGTGGCTATTATATGTTCAGTGGGTTAAAAAACGTGATTTTTGAAGATTTTGCTTGAAGTTTCACCAGGAATTGTTTATATCAATGTTGCAGCAAAATTAAGAGAGATAGAAGTTGGGTGTCAAAGAACAGATTGTAGAGTGGTTTGATAATTAATTTGATTGATAGAAACAATCAAGTTCAATATGAGTTTTTGAGATAAAATTAATAATCACACATTAAAAATTACTTACTTTGAAATTTTCACATCCAAAACAGTTATTTAAATCCACTAACTTAGTTGTTCCACTACTATATCCTGCACTAAATGTTCTCATTTTTCAAATGAAAGCAACAGAATTGGCTTACGCAATGTACTTTTTAGTGTCTAGCCAGTTAGAGACAAATAAGTCCGAAACAAACTAAAAGTTCTATAACTCTGTCATTGTTGAAATTAGAACATATGCGTAGAAGGATTTTTTTCATCAAATATCATCTTCTGAGAGATTCTGGAAAAAAATATTTTTTTCATATGAGAAAGATGTTTTGTGACTTTAAGAGGATGAATCAAAAATTAAATTTTTATTTTTTTTTTCAATAAACGAAAACCATATGCATAAAAAACGAACAAAAAAAAATCTTTTTTTGACTCGATTATATACAGGATTCGATTATATACAGTGAAAAGAAATCGAAGACTGTATCGAGTCCGCGCTGTATTCCCATTTTTTCATTGTATATAACCGAGTCAAAAAAAAATCTGTTTTTTATACGTTTCGTTTTTTTGAATATAGGAAAAAAACCACTTAAATACTACTCATAAAATACCTTTCTCATATAAAAAATCCTAATTCTTTCAGGAGGAGGTAGAGAATCGTATTTCAGGAAAAAAAATCCTTCTACGCATATGTTCGATTCAACAATAGTGGATTTGAGTAACATTTTAAAAATGAAAAACCTAAGAGTTAGTGGTTTTTAAGATGTTATTCTTTATTTTATCAAAAAAAAAATTAAACTTAATTGTTTATATCAACTAAATTAAAGCTCCTTAACCGCTCTACAATTCGTTCCCTGACATCCAACTCCTGTCTTTTTTTTTTTAATTTCGCTGCAATATCATTTTAAGCAATTCCTGGTGAATCTTCAACTAGAATCTACCAAAATCAAGATTTTTACTTCACTGTACTCATAATAGCCAATTAATGTTTACTTTAAATAATATAGTTATTAAATTTATTTGAAATAAATTTGAATTAAAATAAAATGTTTATAATTGAATCCTATATAATAGAGTGTGTATATAATCGAGTACGACCTGTAGTTGCTTGTACCAACGCTGATCTCATAATTCAACAAGTGTGGAAACACTATACCAAACTTATATAGGATATTCTTTCATTACCTTTTATGACCTTTTTTCAAATAAAATTACGCTCAACAAAAAAAAATAGAGAAGCAAAGTACAACATTGAAATTTGAAAGTAAATTTAAAGTTTGAAACGTGATAAATGTAGTAGCGTGAACATAAATCGTACATTACTTTAAACCTACATGTGTCTAGTTTTTATAATGTCGTACATATAATATACCGAATAGGAAGAGATGGTTTTTCTGTTTTTTTAAAGTTTCTCTATGCCTACAATTGAATTACTAATCCATTATAATAAACCTTATGAATTAGCTTTCATTCGATTCCTTTTCTAGTACAATATTTCATTACAGATATATTTTTAATTGAATCAAGAATGAGTAAAAAAAAATCAAGAACCAAGACTTCTCTTCTATTCTTTGATTTTAAATATTTCATGAAAAAATGTCTCAAAACAACAGGCACTTTTCAAAAATTTTCAAAAGTTCTGTGCGAGAATAAGGTCTCGTACTCGAACTCGAGAAAAAAAAATTTAAACTTTTCGCATTTTTCGCGAATAATTTTTAGTTTTTTTTCAACATTGAATGTTGTTGTTGGAAATAAGTTTAAATTACTACGAAAAAAAAAAATCGAAGAAAATTGTTATCACAACAAATCGATAAGTAGAATTTTTCTAAATCCGAGTTCAAATTCGTAAAATTTTATTATTCTTCAAATAAACCAATTTGAAACCAAGGACCTGGCCGGGTAAGGGAGTAAAAAGTGCCCCCAAACCAAATCACTAGCTGTATGGCAAATATTGCATAGGATATTAAATAAGAAATTTTGACGGTTTATTTGATCTCCTATGTGGTTTAACATAGGATCTATGGTGAAAAACGTACCTTTTCGTTCATTTCACGCCATCCTTAAAAGCTTCGAGAAAAAAATTTGAAAAAAAATACTGAATGTGCATCTTGCTACGGTGTATCAAGAAAAAATATCAAAAAAAATTTCATCAAAAATTTTAGTACTAAAAAAAATTACTAAAAAACCAAATTTAAAAAAATGTTAGTAGTTTTGGTTTTAGAGATTCAGTACTACTCTAATTCATATTTAAATGTGTTTCTACGGCTTTTCTAGATATTTGTGATTTTTTTTCGGAATTTGTTCAGTGTTGCGCGGTACAAAAAAAAAATATTTTTTTTTCACATTTCTAAAGAGTCTGGCTGGGTAAGGGAGTAAAAAGTCCCCCAAACCAAATCACCAGCTGTATGGAAAATATTGTATAGGGTACTAAATAAAACATTTTGGCAGTAGTACCATATATTTTAGTCCTTATATGGTTCACCATAGGATCTATGGTGAAAAATGCACCTTTTCGTATTTTCGCGCCATTCTCAATAGCTTTGAGACAAAAATATGAAGAAAAAAAAATACTAAAAGTACATCTTACTTAGGTGTATCGATCAATATTTTCAAACATTTTTTTAATCATTTTTTTACTTTTATTTTAAATTAAATTTTATTTTTTTTTTATTTTGAGATTCAGTACTACTCTAGTTTGTATTTAAATTTCTTTCTACGTCTATTTTAGGTATATGTGATTTTTTTCCGAATTTTTAGAATGTTTTTCGCGGTACATAAAAAATTATATATATTTTCAGGCATTTCGAAATTTTGAAAAAAAATATTACTCTGAGACCCAATTTTACTATAATTTTTATTTAAATGCGTTCTATGTGTTGTTGTTTTTTCCACATGTAGCGTAATATTTTCTTGAATTTTCAAGAGGATTGCGCGAAAAAAATTTGTTTCTTTGGCCTTTGGGCATTTTTAATTTATTTTGAATTTAGAGACTCATTACTGTTGTAATATTTTTTAAATTTTGTATTTCATATGTCTAAATTTTGTCGTGTCGCTGTACATTTTTTTTCTCGTATCTTAAAATATATGAGATTATCTTTACATTGGATTTAGATGGTTTACCAAATTCATAGCAGTCAGCAGTACGATAGAACTCTGTGAGAAAAAAAAAGTCCTTGTGGAAAGATCATTCGGATTAATGAGAAGAACACTTAAAAAAATTGTTTTTATTTTTTAATTTTAATCTTACAGTTGGAAACCACGAATACAATAAAATAATCGATTGAAAAATCTTGAACGAGACCTGAGGTTCTGAAAATAATTTGATATGACAATGACGAGTTTTGGTAGAAGTACTAGGACATTTATAGTAAAAGGAAATTGTAAAGGGTCAATTAGAAAATCAGTTGGACTCATGAACGTTCGCTTAGAAAACGTGAATGTTTGAAGGTATTGATAACAAAAAAAACATTTTGGGTGGAACGAAGTTTGCCGGGTCAGCTAGTATTTAATAAAAATTGGACCAAATTCATTCGCGGTATAATCTATTTTCATGGAATCACTGTATAATTGTTGGGATGACTGTACCTAGAGTTAGTTTCATCCAGCGTAACGTTTTACCCTCCAATTCATTATTATTACCTTCGGTGACAACAACGGCAGCCACAAACTACCCTACCGTATTATTATCGGTCCAAATCACTACTAGCTTTGCTCGAAACTGCACGATTCTCACCCTTGCAACTGTGCAACTGACTTCATTACCATAGTTTGATAGTACTCGATATAGAAATGAGAAAAATCAATTTCCTGCGATTTTTCGCTCGAATTAGTTTTTTTGTCAATGTGTCAAATTCAGATCCTCGGATCGGAGGGTGGCGCAAAAATAGAATCTGTCTCTTTTTGACCGGCGGTGTTCATAATCTTCTCATTCAGTAAAATGAAAAACAGAATCGGACGCGCCTTCGTTTTCACTGATAGTGAGAAAAATGTGCTGTCATCTATCAACGCACTATCCCTAGGAATCGAAAGGAAAGCTTCCGCTTTATCATCCTCCCCATACAAGGAGGAGATACAGGAGTATAAAGTCATTTTTGCCATCCAACCGGCGCATGAAGTTACCACCAGCGAGACACAATGTCGGAAGCTGAATTTTTAAATTTTTTTTGGCAAGATTCATCAGAACTCTGTCAAAAACTTAGCAAAGTCATTCTGGATTTGAGTTTGAAGCTGTCAAGGGAATGCGTTGGCGTCAACTAGGGGACTACAGACAGGGCGCGTGGCGAGACACGAGGATTGACGAGTCCTTCTGGGAAAAAGCTTCCATGCTTGACCATCTGCTTGGCTCCGGTCTGTTTTTTTTCCTGTTTCATCCGTGTGCAACTGCAGAACTCGAAGAAGATCGCCAGGGAAAAAAACAACGCTTTTGTTTACACACCATCCCAAAGTGATCATTTTCGGGGCGTCATTTTGTATACAACGGCCACATGTGTCGTGATTCGAAATGTGGACCACATGTTTCCTAAATCGCGTCGTCGCGTTTCCAAAAATAAACCCCGAGACACCGACGCACTAGTAGGAAAGTTCAAAAGTAGCTGAACTCTGGCTGCTGCTGCCTTTTACGCTTTTATGCGTCGCCCTTCCAGAGCAAGTGCCTCTATTGCTGCAACATGTTATTCCACACTCCACAGCACACGCGCAGGGCACGCACGCACTCTCCCGGTCTCTTAATAAACTCCGTAATCTTCTGCCGGGAGGAGGAACAACGGACCAGGGAACTAACTGCGCGCTTTGTTTATGGTTCGGCTTGATCAACCAAGCTTGAAGCTAATAAATAGAAATTTTAATTAAGGAAAAATATGCGATCAAACAAACACACAGTCAGTCCGGTCGGTGCAGATTCCCAGACCGCGTGGAATGGTATCATGGCTCGAGGAACCGTGTGGTGCCACGTGTTGTTGCGATAGCCGATAGTCCGTCCGTGGTGTAACCGGTCCTCTCTGTGCGCTCCTTTATCGCTAATTACCAGTTTTGAACTATAATGGAAGAAGGAAAGTGTAACACCACAATCACCACAGCTGGTAGAACCCGTCGATCATGGGTTTGCAAGCGCTCCGCCGGTACCGTATGGGGGTGTATGTTCCAATTTCAACAGTGAGTAACTGTTCCGACTGTGTCTTATCGGCCGAGTTTTATCGTGCTCTGACTCTCCGCGTGTCTGGTTTTGCTTCTTCGTTCGAATTGAAGCTATCGCTGTTCACCATATCCGCGTCCGATGTGGGTAATTGATGTTGATCGTATTTTTTTTTTTTGAGAAATGGAACAAACGCTATCCGTTTGATTTTGGGTTAAATCGAACCGTGACAACGTCAAAAAGGACTGTCCCATGGCTCCTTGAATTCACAGAATGGTTAGATTTTGGCTCTGTGTCAAATAATAAAAAACGAACCAAATTGTGTCATCGCTAAAATTTATTCCAATTTTATCATTAAGTAATTTGAATTTTCAATTTCATTAGATCGTATTTTGTTTTATGGAAATATCACAACTAACCGGTCTTCGAAAGAATCTTTATATCAGAAACCAATACCATTTTTTTCCGAATTTCGTTGTGTAAAATTCCTGCGGTACTACAATTAGCTTGAGTGAATGTACCGATATGGGTGGATATCAATTTTCATTATACTTTTGGGCTCATTTGAAGTGATGTTTCAGGATATCCAAAAAATTGGTAAAATTAGTTTTGGGTGCATGGGGGCTTTTTCCTCTTCCGAGTCGGTATTGATTTTACAGTCAGGTCAGTAAATCGCACTGCGTCTAAAAGTCCTGAACTTTTCAATTTTCAAAATGGTTGTTTCAGTTTATCTGATTTTGCTAATCGGAATTATTCAAATGAGTTTAATATTTTTTACTACAACCATGAATAAAAACAGTTGTTGGCTCATAAACTACACATGTATAGGAAAACATGGATTACGAACAGTTTGAAATTTCTCTAAATATCAGGATGAGAGATAAACATCACAAAGGAAGAATGTAAGAGATTGTACAATGGAAAGAGAGGATGTTAAATGGGAGCAAAAAACGAGAGAATAAAAAAGAGAAGAAATGAGGGATATAAAATAAGGAATAAGAGCACGAGAAAATGAGAAACAGCGTGAGTAAATGAGAGAGAATAAGATAAAGTGAACGAGAGTGAGAGACAAAAAACAAAGAAAGACATTTTTTAAGACATAGATATATTTCTATAATGTTTTAACATCTGAGGTAAAAGAATAAGCGTTACGCATGAAAATTAGAAAATATGTGACCTATTTTTTTTGCTTTCTCGCGCTTTTCTGACATTGTTTTGTTGTTTTGTTGTTTTCTCGTTTATCTTTCTCTTTATTTTTCTCCATTACTCGTTTATCTTTATCTTTCATTTCTGTTTTCTGTTTATTCCAGTTTTCCTTTATTCTCATCCAGCATACTTTCATCTTTTTTGTTTTTCTTTGTCTTGCTCTTGCTCTTTGTCTTTGTCTTGCTTTTTCAGTGTCTTCTTTTTTCGTTTTCTCAGTCTTTATTTTTACTTCGTTTGGCAGAGATTGCTAATGCGAGAGTGAGTGAATAATGGGAAAGGGAGTGCAAGAGTGTGAGATTAAACAAGATAGAGTGATAAATCACATAAGCACGAGATAGAGTGATAAATCACATAAGTAAATGATTGTGCGAAAGAAAAAAAGGATTATTATTTTTAAGAGAGAGTTATATGGAGTGATCACGCCAAGTTATTGTTCTAAAGACAAAATACATCTTCACTATATCTCGAAAATAAAAAATGTCTTTCTTTCTTTTTTGTCTCTCACCCTCGTCCACTCTATCTCATTCTCTGGCTTATCTTGTGTTTCACTATGTTTCTCATGTTCTCATGCTCTTATTCCACTTTTCCTTTTTCTATATTTTTTCATTCCTCTCCTTTTTCTTTCTCTTTCTTCTAGCTTTTCCTTGTTTTTTTTATTTTTCTCTTCTGAAAAAGCAAACAACGGGAGAAATACGGAGAAACGCAGAAAAACTTACCCATGTTTTTTTTTTCTGTATCCTCTGTGGAAGAAAGAAGAAACAATAGTTGTTGCTTACAAAAGTTGAAGGATCTGTTGCCTTTCGTTCCGTTTGTTTCGCTGATTTCTTCTCTGTATTTTCTCTTTTCCTATTGCTTTTCTTCTTGTTTCCTTGTATAGTCCAGTCTTGTCAGCGAAACCATGAGAAAACAGAACAAGATGAAGAGTATGACGAACAGCAACCCAGTGAAATTCTTAAAAATCCCATTCGCTCTGTCTTCTCACTTGTGTTTTTCTTTAGATTTTCTCTGTCTTACTGATGCTTATCTATGTGTTTTGCTGCTTTTCTTGTTTTTTTTTTTCTTTCAAAAAACAACAAAAGAAAAAGGCGTGACATTTTCCTTTTCGTTTCTTTTATCTTGTCTCTACCTCCTTATTTGATTTTTTTGTACATTTTAGCAGAATCTGTATTTTTCCTACATTTTTGTCAAATACTATAATCAAAAAAGTGCGGCGTATTTCTTTTTCTTTTACCATTTTTATGTATTTTTCCTTTTGCTTTCCTTTTGTCCATTGTAGAAGATTTCATATTTTTTCTTCTTAACCCTCCTGCACTCGCGCGTGAAATCGTTACTCGTATATTCACAGACTGTGCGTGTCTGTGTAATATTGCAATTGTGAATTTTTAGGCGTTATTGGCATTTATTTAAAGAAAAGGATTTAATTGAAGGAAACTCCATGAAATATTTTTTGTTTAACTTCATTCAGTTTTAATATTCATTTAATTCAGCCACCTCATTGATGATTGTCCGTCTATCAGACGGTATGCGCGAGTATATGAGGGTTAAAATTACGTCGTCAAATAACGATGATAGAAAAAAAACCAGAAGTTTGTTTTTTCGTCGCACCATCTTTCTGTATCTTCTCCCTTGCTTTTCTTTTGTACATTATAGAAGAATCCGTAATTTTCTTCCTGACGACGATGATAGAAAAAAACGAGCTTGCTTTCCTTTTGTCCATTGTTGAAGGATTCTTGTTTTTCCTTCTTTTTTTGGTCAAATAACAATGATAGAAAATGAAGAGAAGTTTTTCTTTTCTGGTTCTCCATTTTTTCTATACGTTTTTACTATTTCGCCTCTATTTTGTATCTATTTTTTGTCTATCTTTTCTGTATCTCCTCTCTTGCTTTCCTTTCGTCCATTGTTGAAGAATTCGCATTTTTCCTAGTTTGTTTCAACTAAGAAGCGAAGAGCTTTTCTTTCTTCCACCATTTCTCTACCTTTTCTGCATATTCTCTCTTGCTTTCCTTTTGTAGAAGCAATCGCATTTACCTACCTTTCTGTCAAATAACAAAGATAGAAAAAAATCTAAAAGTTGTTTTTTCGCTTTCTTCATGTTTTCCTTATTTTTTCTCTACGATTTTACTATCTTCTATGAATGGTCTCTTCGTTCTCTTAAATTAAAACCTAAAACTCTTGATATTAAAACCTAAAACGCAATCTTTCGTCAACTATGGTGCCGTGTCTCGAACACAAAATCTGCCACTTTTTGTTTCCCATCTTCTGACGTTTTGACGTAGAACTACGTCTTTCATGAAGGGTGCCAAATCAGAAAACAGGTCACGTTTTTATGAAATAAAGTTAACGTTAATAACTATTGTTGCCGCGAACGGATTTTGGCGATTTACATACTAAACGAATCGGAAATTCCCTAAGATTCGTTTAATATATTAGAATCCCCTGGTTTGTAAATGGTTAAAATTCATGAAAACTTTAAGCGTTTCCATTTTCCCATACATTTGTTCTGTCCATTTTTGTGCTTTCCCGAACAGAGCTGTCAAGAACGAGCAACTTATCGACGACCAACGAAGGGGAAATCGTAGGATTTAAAGTCTCAGTGAACAAAGGAAAAGTAGAAGAATTAAGGGGCATACTTGCCTAGAGTATAAACAGTGGATCTCGCTGAGGCAAACTTTCATTCGGCATCGGACTGTAGAGTAATCCAGTTCACTTTGCTTTCGCTGCGCTTCGATCTAAGATTGGACCCCACCAGTGGTAATCCAACTTGGATATCGTCGTTTGGTTTTTCTGTTCGTATTTCGCGTTATTCGTATCGTGTGTTTTTCTTTCCGCATCATAAATTGGACGCTTCGCGTAGTGTGTGATGAACAAGAAGAAGTGGAAGGCAGGCTCGAGCCTTGCAAAAAACGAACGCATTGCCAGGGGCAATAAAATTTCGAGGCAAGCGTCATCTATTGATGCACACGATGTTGGTGCAGTGAAAAGCGCTCGCACTAAACCTAGCCTTCGCGAGTGTGACACCGCATCGAACAACAGCGAAGTAGGCGATTTCGGCGCGTCGGTCGAAAATGTAAACGCCGTTACCCAGGCAGCAACCACCCCGCTGGTGGTGAATGCAGTCGTTCTTGACAAACTCATCAAACTCAAACAAATTCGCATCGATGGGTGTTACAGCAGTGTACAAGCTGTGTGGCATAATTCAGTCTTTTTCCAAGCAGTTAACATTGTTAGTTTTCCGTCATCATAAGGACTTCGTTGGTGTCTGAGAATGCATCAACGCATTAAACTGACGTTATGGCGAAGCAGGCGTTAAGGTTGTGCGCCAAAAAATTATTTGGGGAATACTAAGCATCTTGAATGTCTTACTGGGATGTTATAAATCATTTGGGTTCGCGTGCCAGTCGCAAAACTGCCTTCAACTAGGATTGCATTTGAGCTAATATTGATCATAATGAAGCAATGCTACTGTTGTCGAGGTTGTTGATATTAACAAAAATAGTTTATTTCGCTTGTTTAGTCACCAAGAAAGTAAATGTCGTTCTGGAATTTTGTATGTGATTAGGTTTCGCTTGCCAGTAGCAAAACTTCCTCCACTGAGGGTTACAGCTGCGCTTCTCTCAAGTATGAGAAAGTAATGCAACTTTTTTCGAGGCCAGTAATATTAACAGAAGCGTTTCTTTTGAGAATAGCGCAAAATGATGAGAAGTGGTTATATTCCTAGTAGTTTCAAGCCAATGTAATGTATGGCTCTGTATGCATGCTATGGCGAACGCTTGTTTTCCATTGTTGTTGTTTCCATGCGGTGCCAACGATATATTTATGTAGTTATGAGATGTGGAATAATGGTACTGGTGCAACATGTATTTAATCGACTGTAGCCGAGTCTATGTCAATTGCGAAAAAGGCCACCGGAATAGCATTCGAGGTAAATTTTCAATGCATTGACATGAAATAAATTGCGATCAGCTAGTGTATTGTTTTGCGAGGGCAAGAATGAATCATCAATCAATTATCGTCAACTGATTCTACAATGAAAAAACCATTCCAGAGATTATTCTACTAAGCAGTTGTTTCTAAAATTTCACAGCATTATAGAATAATCTCCGAAGCTATAAACAAGCGACTTATATAAAATAACAGCGTAGTTCTACGTCAACAATGCGGTCGTATCTTGGACACAACCTCCTATATTTTTATTTATTTTCTGTTTTTTTTTGTCTTTGAACATTTTATATAGCTAGGTTTCTTACAGTCAAAATAATCGCTGTGTTTCTCTTTCATATAAATCAGACATGTATCTCTTTGTCTATTCTTTTCATTCCGTATTTTTCTTTTTGATTTCTTTTGATCTTCATCACTTTTCCCTTGTTTGTTTCTTTTTTGCCTATATGAAAAAAAAAGAGAAAACCTAACCGAAATCGGAGAGTAAAAGGGACAAGCAAAGAAAAGACATGACAGAACAAAATGAACAGAAAATATTGAGCGTTTCTGAACTTTCTTTTAGTCGTCTATTGAAAAATAGAAACTCTTACATAGGCAGGTTGGCTTTCGTTTTTCTTGTTTCTATGAAATTTAATCTGTTTTCCCTATCTTGTTGTTTTTTCCCTTTTTTTTTCTGGTTCTTCTCTTGATCTGTGTTTTCTTGCCTTTCTTTGCCAGTGAAAAATATGAAAATAGCAAAAGGGCTTAAATTATATACTGCAAATCATTCTAAAGATAAAATGTTCGATGCGTTTCATTCCTTCTTTTCTGTCTTGCGCTTTCTTTTTCAAGCTTCTTCACTGAACACAATGAAAAGGTATAAGTTTGCGAAACACATTGCACATAGATTTAGGAATTTAGATTTTTGTTTATTTTAAAATTTCAAAAATCGTAGTAATGGCCACAAAAAATACGTTTTTGTACGTTGACATGTCCCGAACCATTATATAATGTTTTACAGCAAACATACAAAATGCTTATAGAACCATCCCGCCCCTCTCGCAATCCTTTTTTTACATTTTTCTTCTAAAAAAACTAACTCAAAATTATTATACATTTTTTTTCGAAAATAGGTATGAGAAATAAAAAAAATATATATATATAAATAGAACCCTTATTTCTCTACCTGTAATTGTGGTGATTTGAGTTCAAATGTGGTGAAAAAACTTTTCGGCCTACACATTTATCACGATTTTAGAATACAATGTGCGCTCGACTGTGTTTGCGCAGTCCATGCTTTGTGTTCAACTATCCGAACAGATGTTCTATTTCCCGCGAAATCAACTGTTGAGCTGTTCCCTGAGAAGATCCGTAGAATGAAGCAAGAAAGAAAAATCCAGGCACTGCATCCTGAGTAGAAGAACCTGATTTATAATTGCATTCATGTATCAGTTTTCATTTTTCAATGCCCTTTCGGTCTCTCCTTTTTCTTTCATACAATTGCTTCGTACATTTGTTGTGCTCTTCTCCATCGCCGGTGAAAGAGGATAAATCCTGCCACACAAAACATCTGCTCCTTTTTTCATGGCCAACAAGTTTTAATCATCCTTTTTTTTCTTTGCTTTTCTTTGTTTCTCTTTCTGTAGCTTTCCACAGAAGATTGATCGTCCGGCCCAGATTTACTCGACACATCATCACCATCCCGGGAGTGGCAGCAGCAGCGGTGGTATCCTGGTCAGTGCTGCCAGCAGCAGTAATGCCAGCGGTAGCCTGTGTGGATCCGCCGGAGGTAGCGGCGGCGCAGTGGTCACTGCCGCCGGCGGTTACGTGTATCTGCCACCAGCGACCGTGAGCTCCACCCAAACGCAGCACCAGCACTATGTGTCGCCCCAACATCTTGCCTATCACCATCACCACCAGAACAACAGCTACCACCACCAGCTGGGAGCGGTGGCGGCGGGTCACCAGACGATTGCCACGCCGACCTTGCACAAGAAGGGATCGATCCGCAGCAACGGCGAGGTGCTCAAGAGGACCCGTGTCCAGAATGCGTAAGTGTTGTCACATCGATTGCCCTTATTTTCCTTGCCGTTCTGGTGGCATAACCACCATGCGCGGATCACTAATCCAATTGGAAAACAAACCAGCCCGCTGCAAGCATGGCAAGCCTCCAGAAATTGGCGAGCGCAAAAGTGCCCACTGCCATTTCGTCGCATAACCGCTAATTAATGCCGGGGTGAAGTTGCCACCGCACTCTAATAGGATCACTCACTCTGCAAGTGCAATTTGTGTCAATTTGCTTGTTTGCTGGCATCGGAGAAATATGATCCTCCACCGCTTGTTTGTGGGATTATAATTCATTTTTCTCCTAAAGCATCCATTTATTGGTGGTGGCCGGAGTTCACCCAGGGGCCAGTAACCCTACGCCTGTTCGCGCAGCAGAAGTGAAACAATAAAATACCCAAATTGATTGCCCATAAATTCTCCTCTGTGCTTCCCTTTGCTGCCGCCTAGCGACACCTACTTGTGAAACGAGCGGCGCGCGCCTTTGTGTGCGGCAGCAGAACGTTTTAGATTTACGCCCCCTCGTAAAGCTTTTTTTTTTCTATTCGAACCACTTCAAACTTCGCCGATTTTTTTTTTGGCGAATCAATAAATAGTGTTTGTTGCCAGCCTAACCAGCTAGCCGCGTGTGTCGTCAACGCGCGAACGCGCAAACTGTTATTTGTCGTCCGGACCCGACGTCTGCGCAAACAGGGATGTAAACAAGCAAGTGTGTTTCGCCCGCGCCCCGCAAGCAGATTAAATGCGCGCCACACATGTTCACGGTCCGATCGGAGACATTGGGCTCCCAGTAGATGATTCCAAAGGCGGGGGGCAAAACAGAGTCACTTTACCATCGTTGTTCAAAAACGCGTCTGGGACGCCTTCCAGATGCTGATAACAACTGTGTGTGCAAATGTGTTATTCCGATAGCTCGCGCGAACAAAACTCAGTCCAAATCGGCACAAGTCTTCGAGCTAAATTGTGCGACGATTGTTCGGGAAGAATCACTGCCGCCATGTGTCAGCCTTTTTGGTGAGAAGAGGAGTCGGTGTTTGCTGATCCAATTGTCGAAGGGAGTATTTTGAAGAAAAAAAAAAACGAGTGACAAAGATCAAACGAAGGCGTGCGCAGTGACACATTGCACTCTTGCTGTGCGCTCCGATTAATTGGAGGTAATTAAATAAGACGAACCGTGAAGGTTGTGTGTTGTTGTTGGATATATTGATTGCCGAATGTCGCGAAGGACGTAAATAACAGATGGTTTTTGCCAAGAAATGAAGTGTTCCAGTAAATGTCGTGTAGGAGGAGTGACATTCGCGAAGGCCAATTGACCAGTTATGTGATGATGTGTGTCGTTGATAGATTAGACTGTAAACAAGCAATTTGTTGATGTTCTTCGTTCCGTTTTGATACCGTTTTGTCTCATATTCCGAACAGTTTCAAATTCCGAACACTTCATTTTCAAATGTAAATTTACTACACTTTAATGTTATAAATAATTGAATAATGAAAGCCCTGACATTATTTGAGGTATAAGCTACATTTTAACATCATTAACAGGCATTGATATAGCCTATAATTTGAAATATTAAACATTCGCAAAAAAGGGACAGTCAAATCCAAAGATAAAATCCTTGCGTTAGCAAATTGGGTAAAAAACAAGCATCGTTAATTTTCCAGTTTTTGTGGTTCTTTCCATTTTTTTCATGTTAAGTGCTAAAAAGGGTGAGAATATACAATAACTGGATGAAAAAAAATGATATTTCATGCAGAAATATTCATGAAAATTAGTATTGAAGTAGTGTTCGGAATTTGAATCAAGTTTCTTTGCATGATTCAAATTCCGAACACTTAATTTTAAATGCAAATTTACTGAACTTTAATGTTATAAATAGTTAAATAATGAGAGCCTCGACATTCTTTGGGTTATAGGCTACATTTTCACATCATTTACAGGTAACGATACAGCCTATAATTTATAATATTAAGCATTTGCAAGAAAGTGACAGTCAAAACCAATGATAAAATGTTTGCGTTAGCAAATTCCCCAAAACACAAGCATCGTTAATTTTTCAATTTTTTTAGTTTTTTCAACTATTTTGTTTGCTGTTTTCATGTTAAGTGCTAGAAAAGGTAAGGGACCATAATAAATGAATGAAAAAAATGAAATTTTATGCAGAAATATTTTTTAAAATTAGTATTGGAGTAGAGTTCGGAATTGATTCAAATCCCGAACACATTATTTTTAAATGAGAATTTACTGAACTTTAGTTTTATGAATAATTGCATAATGAAAACCCTAACATTCTTTGATTTATAGGTTTCATTTTAAAATTCATTTACAGGTATCAATACAGGTCGGACTGGATTATATATAGTCGACCATTTTTTTCAACAATTATTTTCAAATCCTATACATAATCGAATCTCAAGAAAACAATTTTTTCATTAATGTATGAATGTCAAACATTAATAGGAAAATAGCTTTTTTGTGATTCGATTATGTATTGGATTCGAAAATTAAAGTTGAAAGTGAAATTGCGATTATATATAATCGAGTCCGACCTGTACTGCCTATAATTTATAATACTAAACATTTACAAAAAAAAAATGACTATCGAAAACCAGTGATAAAATGTTTGCATTAGCAAATTCCGCAGAAAACAAGCATCGCGAATTTTTCAATTTTTGTAGTTAAAACTATTTTAACTGTTTATATGTTCGTTCGGTAAGAATCTCGGTACGAATTTACTATAAATTGTTAAAAAAAATTATGCAGAAACCTTTATTAACATTAGCGTTAAAGTAGTGTTCGTAATTTGAATCAAGTTCCGACGCATGAATCGAATCCCGAAAGAAATTGTTTGAACACAATTACAGCGATAATTCACAAATTGGTGTACAAGGACAATCCAATTCTGGAGCAACAATATAAAAACACAATTTTTTAACAAATGTTTGCAAGTTTTTCCTTGCAGAACGCAGGTCGCAGGTGCAAACCAACGAGAGTAACATTGATTTTCTTAGCCAGGTTTTCAACTAAAACCACAATAATAAAACCGGGGTCCTGAAGTAACAGGTCGAACTTGATTACACAGCCATTCCGTGCTAACTCGATATAGTGGTTCTCCGAAAAAATATTGAACTTGCAAAAAAAATGGTGTCCTATTCGCATAGAACTCGTCTAGTCGCATAGGAATATCGAACGAAGACTAAACCATGTTAACCTTGAAAAATAATAACTTAAAAACGATAAAAAAACACACCTCTGATTTTTGGATATGTTTTTTAAAAACGCAAACGCAAACGCCACAAAAGACTAGCTTATTCGCTTTAATTTGATATATCGATCATCTGAATCGGTCCAGTAATTCAAAAGTTATGAATTTTTTAAACAAATGCCTTTTTGCTGTTCGGAATTTGAGACAAAAGTGTTCGGAATACGACTCAGTGACATAAATGGTGTTCGGAATTTGAGACAAATGTGATTAATGTAATATTTAGTTTTTCACCATGAAAATATATTTGTAAATCAATTGTTTTTAAGTCAAATAAATAAGAAGGCTCTATTGTATCCAAAAATCAAATTAATTTCGCGAAAAAGTACCAATTTGAGTAATGAGACACTGTTTAATGGCCATCAAAGCTCAAGTGTTCAGAATTTGAGACAAAACGGTACCATCGCTATCAATTTATGTTCGTATCCGCGCAAAAAAATAATTGTTTCACGGTCATTGCCGATGATGTTATCCATTGTCTTTTGGAGCTCTTTAATTTTTAATAAAGGCTCAAGCATGCATATTGCCTTTTGCAGTTTTCGCTGAAATTCATTAATAAATAAGACGATGATGCTGCATAAGCCATAAAGTTTATCTTCGAGATAAGAAAGGAATACTAATATTTCATTCTCAGAAATTGAAGAAATTTGAACACGATGAAGGCCGATCGCATCTTTTTATTTTAAATTAACTCTCTAGCCGCTTCAGATTGAATGGCCCTGGAAATACACTCACGTGGTTTTGTACAAGCAACAGAAAATTGTCGATTTATGGTTCATGATTCATTCTTGACAAACCATAAAAATACTATTTTTTCGTACATTTGGCAGGATCGTCCCTTAGCGAAGGTGAGGAACTTTGATGTAGACTGGAAATCGCAATTTTTCAAAACTTGTCAACCACTGGACCATTTTTTGTCATTTTCCCCTAAAATTCAACATCGTGTAATATTTGAAAAAAAACAAAAACTTTCGAAAATACTTCGTTGTGTATAAAAAAATTCAGTGCAATGATCTGCAACGACTACTTATTTTAATATTTCTAAAGGAAAGATGATTTAATGTTACATAATACAGGGCGGAGTCGATTATATACCGTTTCTGATTTCTTTTCACTGTATATAATCGAGTCAAAAAAAAAATTTATTCCTTTTCTTAGCATGTACTTTTCGTCTTTTGAATTTAAAAGAGGAATCTGTTTTTTGACTCATCCCCTTAAAGTCAGAAAACACCTTTCTCACATGAATAAAATAAATTTATCCAGATTCTCTCAGGAAGTGATAGACGATCATGTTTTATGAAAAAAAACCCTTCAACATCTAAATTAGTTCATTTTATTAACATTTCGGAAGTGAAAAACTTAAAAGTTTATAATTTTTAATGTGTTATGATTAATTTTATTCTAAAAGTTAATGTTGAACTAGATTGTTTCTATCAATTAAATTGAAGTTCTACAATTTGTTCTTTGACATCCAACTTCTATTTATTTTATTTGGCTGCAATAACGATATAAACTATTCCTGGTGAAAAATAAAGAAAAATCTTCAAAGATCGCGATTTTTACCCCACTGTACATTTAATAGCCACTTAAATTTCACTTAACGTTGAGAGGTTACATTTCTTCTTGAAATAAGTTGAAATATAAAACAAAATATTTTTCCAAACTGTATGTAATCGAGTTTGTATATAATCGAGTCCGACCTGTACTGCCGTTCTACGCATAGTTGTCCCATGTTCCAAAATCAGCAACTGAGAAAAACGTAATCAAAGTTTTCTCGTATATTTGTCTACCAAAAGCTTTAAGCAGTTCAATTTAGCAATACACCGGGTTTTTTTATAAGCACTATACTATTGTTTAATGAAATGTGATGAGATCCCCTCACTGAATCAATCATGCTTGATTACGGGTTTAAAAATTAATGGTGGGACTGTTATGCCTAGAATATCTACATGGGACGATTGAAATTGATGTTGTTGTTTGATATACTGGGAACAAACAATATTTTTTTTGTGTTTTTCCGAAAGATTATGCATAGAAACATCGTTTTATGAAGAAACGAGTGATCTGCAACACCTTCGCAGAATATATATCTCATTGTTATTAGGCATTCTCTAACAAGGTGTACACGTGTTCTGGTAAACTTTTTCTTATTTGTTTGAAAATTAGTTCGTTCTTCCAAACCAGAAATGTGTGCATTAGCTCTGCAGAAAGTGTGACATGAAATTCTTGTACTTGAACCGATTTATTCAATATGGATCTACAAAAAATACATGGTGGGACAGTTATGAATAGAATATCAACATGGGACAATTGAGCTTAATGTTGTTTTTTTAAAGCTGGGAAAAAACTATATGTTTTTTTGAGTTTTTCCTTAAGATTATGCATAAAATCACTTGCACTTCAATAAGTACACTTTTTGAAAAGTTGACACAATTCCGCATGTCTCGATTTTTTTTTTTCCAAAATATATATTTTTTTCAAGGCTCATATGGCGTTAGCCTCACGGGGCCGGGAGTCCAATACTTTGACAAATTTTCTTATTATCTATGTTAGTAATATGTAACCGATTACTCGCGGTTGGCTCGAGGTTAGTATTACAAGTGTTTTCGTAATTGGGATGTTGCTGTCTCCAATGCTCTGTACGTGTGCCCGACACGGGATACTTCCTATTGGGATGCAGCTGACCATTAATCAGCAACGCCCCCCTAGTCTGTACCTCATATCTAGCGTGGTGCGTCTTTCTCGACTCGAGGAATCCAGGATAGAATGGTCACTAGCCGGCGTAATCATCAGTTCGTGTAGAGTTGTCATGAGCGGTACAACCTTTGGCTCTTGTTGAATGATCAGTGGACTGCACAACCTTTGGCCCGTGTATCTGTAAAGAGTGTGTGTATGTATTGCCACGACTAAGTAAAAGTTTATCGATCGTATAGGAGGGATATAAAATGGGGACACAACGAAGGAAACATCATTAAACGTTGACATCGGCGTTCCTGAGTAACAGGTATAGATGAAGCAGAAGATCAGGATCACGGCTACCTAAGATATCCCGGACGAGGATATCCGATTTTCTGCCTTGTGCTCTCAGTGCTCTAGAGAGCTGAGAGCGAGCAGCATGGAACCGGATACACGACCAGACAACATGCTCGATGTCGTGGTAGCCATCGCCACAATCACAAAGATTGTTTGCTGCGAGCCCAATGCGATAGAGATGCGCGTTTAGGTTGTAGTGATTGGACATAAGCCGAGATATCACGCGAATGAAATCACGACCTACATTCAATCCCTTGAACCATGCACTCGTCGAGACCTTAGGGATAATCGTGTGTAACTAACGACCGAACTCATCTCCACTCCACATGCGCTGCCAACTTACGAGCGTGTACTGACGAAGAATGTGGAAAAATTCATTATAAGCAATTTTCCTTTCAAAAAGTGTGCCTTCTAGAGCGCCCACCTTAGCTAGCGAGTCCGCTTTCTCATTCCCCGGAATCGAACAATGAGAGGGAACCCATGCTAAGGTAATCTTGAATAATTTTTCGCCCAAACACTCAATAGTTGTCTTATTCTTAGACTTACACCATTAGATGCAGAAAATAATAATCTATCGACTGTAAAATGACCATGTCATTCGGATAATTGACAACAGTTCAAAAACAAAAATTCTGTATAGTAGACTGTAAAAAAACGAAATTGTATTCAACCAAAGCGAACCATAAACCCACAATATGGCATCGGACGATAGTGATCGTTTTCTCCAAGAAGGCAGATCCTAATCTTCAACAGATTTTTGTGCTTCGGACAGCTCCTTGAATCAAATTTCGTCGGGATCTGGTAAGTAAGACAACCTACGGGCTGCAATGAAGTGTAGAAGCGCTGATCTGCATTTTTCAAAATTCCGTTCAACCACAGCGAACCAAGTGTAATACATTCTTAAATCAATTTATTATCTTTATAAAGATATTATTTTGTCATAAACAGCAAAAGTGAGTCAATATATATACCATTCATGAAATTATTATTACAACCTTTGGCTCTTGTTGAATGATCAGTGGACTGCACAACCTTTGGCCCGTGTATCTGTAAAGAGTGTGTGTATGTATTGCCGCGACTAAGTAAAAGTTTATCGATCGGATAGGAGGGATATAAAACGGGGACACAACGAAGGAAACATCATTAAACGTTGACATCGGCGTTCCTGAGGAACAGGTATAGATGAAGCAGAAGATCAGGATCACGGCTACCTAAGATATCCCGGACGAGGATATCCGATTTTCTGCCTTGTGCTCTCAGTGCTCTAGAGAGCTGAGAGCGAGCAGCATGGAACCGGATACACGACCAGACAACATGCTCGATGTCGTGGTAGCCATCGCCACAATCACAAGGATTGTTTGCTGCGAGCCCAATGCGATAGAGATGCGCGTTTAGGTTGTAGTGATTGGACATAAGCCGAGATATCACGCGAATGAAATCACGACCTACATTCAATCCCTTGAACCATGCACTCGTCGAGACCTTAGGGATAATCGTATGTAACCAACGACCGAACTCATCTTCACTCCACATGCGCTGCCAACTAACGAGCGTGTGCTGACGAGGAATGTGAAAAAATTCGTTATAAGCAATTTGCCTTTCAAAAAGTGTGCCTTCTGAAACACCCACCTTAGCTAGCGAGTCCGCCTTCTCATTCCCCGGAATCGAGCAATGAGAGGGAACCCATGCTAAGCTAATCTTGAATAATTTTTCGACCAAAACACTCAATAGTTGTCTTATTCTTGTTAGGAAATAAGATGAGCGTTTATCAACGGATTGCCTCTATTGAGCTGAGACTGTCTGAAAAAATAAAATAATGGTCGATGGGCAGTGTTTCAATGATCCCTAGAGCATAGTATATCGCACCCATTTCAGCGACATACACGGAACAAGGATCTCGATTTTTGTCCATCATCTATAGAATGGAAGATATACTCCGTTCAGTTGGCAAAAACGACCAACTGTTTCGTTACCAATTGTCATGCTAACTATACTGATTTTTTTCGCTTGTTTTAACACTCCGCTTGTGGGCGAGATAATAGACCTAAAAGTGAACCAACTCTCTGTACATCATCATCCAGCGAATTGTGTTACGAGACAGAAACCCATTTCCGAACGAGAGGAAACCAACGAATGCAGATCAGATAACGTATTTCATCGTATTTTTTTTTTGTTGTTGCCCCAACGGACAATTGAACGGCGGATGAAAATATATCGTGCATAACGACTGGTTTTGTTTTGGATCGCGTACTCATTTTGGATATCAGTGCCAGAATTGTGACGTTTGCAAATGAGTTTGATATTCACGAAATGAGTTGAATAAAATTAAACGGGTTGGGTTGTTAAAAATCGCATTGAAATGCTATGGTTTTGGGGTTTACTGGACTCAATCAGGCAATTGGCATCACTGAAATCACATCAGATTGTCAGTAATTTTCACATCTTTTGAATCCAAGTACTATTTAGTTCGATTTGTCATTCAGTAGTGCCATCTATATATCCCAGAACGGAAATATATTGCATAATTTGCGCAAAACAGATCTGTCTATAACTAAAAACATTGAAGAACATCGAATCGGTACTCGATGACAGACACGCATCAGATTCCACGGTTTATTTTAACCCAGTTACAGTTCGTCATCAGTGATCTCTTCATAAAAATCTTTCCGCATTCCCCAAGAGATTTCATTGAAAATCTCCTTCATCCAATAAATCACTTCCTTTCGAGAAAAAAGAATGGTCCGACCGTCCTTTCTTCGCCAAATGGAAAACGTGCCCGGAATTAAATGGCGATAAAAAGACTGTTGGCTGTCTATCTGTCGCCACCAACCAGCCAAAAGAAATGGGATGATTTTGGTGAATCCAAACCCCCTCTAGATTTCCCACGACGATTCGACGCATCTGCCAAACCAAAACTTGTGGATTCGTTGAGAGCATAAACAGAACCAGAAAAAAATCTCACGTGTCATTGCCCGCACTTCACAAAACCCGGAAAATCAAGCGCACAAGAGGAGCGGAACGTTACCGATCCCCCGCGCCCACCGTGGTGGTGAAAGTGAGAAATTAATCCCAGCACTCAAAATCACAGACTCCACAACGAGTCGGGCTGTTGGGTCTCCTAGCCGCGCCCACACGTCAGCCGCTGTTCTGCGTTGCGTCTTCGACTGGCAGGAGATGTGTTTACAGAATACTGAATTTCTCATCCAGTTCCGCTTGTTGTGGTCCGCTTGGTGGCGGTGGGAAAGCAGGAGATGAATCAAGATTTTATGAAGTGATCTACAGCACCCAGTAGTAGTATTACACACCACCGGGGACCGAAAAAAAACACAAAAAAGGAGAACGTAATGAGAACTACTGATGAGATGTAAACAAAAAGTGACCGTCACTGGGTGCGATGTTGAAAGTTGGTGTGTTCGGACGGTGTTTTGTATTTTTTTAAAAATAGTTTCATATTGATACTGTTATGATGCTTACAGAATGTACATTCAACGCGTGTGATATTCCAAGTTGTTTTTTAATTACTATAAAAGATTAATTGTCGGTGTTTAACACTCAAAAATTATTCCGCTGGGGCCATGGGTGCAGCACGCACACGCGAAATCTTTCAAAGTTTCAAACTTGTGCGCTAGAGTACACGTTTTACGTTAAAACTAATGTGTTTTTCATTTTCTACTGGCCTCAATACAGAGTAGGACACTTCGATCTCATAGTTTGGCACCACTGCTTGTATTATTCTACCAGTTACAATTTATCACTGCCCGAAATGCTCCCGAAAGTTTTTATGTCTGGATTGTTTTAATAGAAGACACGAGTTTGAAATAATGTTATAAAAAATATAATTTCGAAAAAATCGATTGTTTTATAATGATTTTTATCGATATTTTACTCGTTTACCTTGAGTTGGGGCCGCGTGTGCAGTACTACACACGGGTAGTTTTTACCCTTATGTGGCAGATGGGGATGAAATTTTATGCTAGATGGGTTTCAGGCACCATCTAGTATAAAAATCAACCATTGGACCCTCCAGGTTTTTACGAACAGTTTAGCCAAAACACCATGGCCGTCAAGGTGTTAAATATGGAACGGTTTTTTGCATTGAAAATATACGTTTATTGTTCCCGAATGATTTGAAATATTTCATTCAAAGTAATGATCATTGGAAGCTGCACGTTTTTTCCACCTGTTAAGTAATTTATGAATGCGGCGCCAAAAGTGTTCTTTGTTTTTTTAGTCAAACCAGTCAACAAGGCCCTTTCGTACATTTCAATGAGAATACCGAGAAAAATAAATGGTTACCATAAGGAGCCCAATCTAATGAATAAGCCGCATACGATAGTTGATCCCAACTCTACATTTCCCTGGCCGATCTTCTGATATTTTGAATATTTCGGTTTCATATTAATACATCTGGCACGAATTTCATGAACAAGCCTTCCTTAAAAAAGTTTCAAATATATTCAATTAGGTTTAGGTGCTCAGTTTTGATTTTTTCATTTTAAAATTAAACACACATACAACTTGAGCTTGAGCTTGGGTAGGTTGTACATTTCGTATTTAAAATGAAACACACATAGAATGCCAAAAGTATATGAGATTGGCATTGAACCGATAAATTGGTGTCTGCCAATTACTTTTTGAACCTAATTTCATTCAGATGCTAGTCGCGCTACGTTTGGTTAATGCGAAAGGTTCAATTCAAAACGGGAGCTAAGTTGCTCACCACACTCACCACGCCTCTTAATTGGACCATTATTTCGACGCTGTGACAGGTCATTCGGTTTCATTTTTTGAATGAGTTGTACTTTATACAGTTTTGAACCTGGATCCTTGCGTAAAATGTGATTATGTGATCGTGATCGATATACCTAATTCCAGTTCTTGGGAATTACCATGGTCATAAATAACATTCATGACTATGACGGTAATATACGATATCGTATGTCTCGCGACTAACATGAGTTCTTCCATTGTCTGGTGAAGGCTTTTTTTGAAGGACGGCTTGTTTTGAAAGACTTTTGCCAATGAATCGATTTGTATTGAATTTTAACTCAAGGCACTCGAGTGTTGTGTAAGCACTCCATATACTTTCCTTGTAAAAGTTGTGCCATTTTTAGGAAAAAGAATAAAAACGTCGTTTCCATAGGAATTTTTTCAACTTTATTTCTTTATTCAACTATACAGTAATTTACATTTAATGCAACATGCCGAGGCACCACTCAGTGTCACATTAGTGGCGATTTTGTAATTGGACATTTTCGATGAGAGTGGTACAGTGTCGAGGTCTGGTGGCGATTTTCAATGTGGGGCTATATTTTGGGCCCCGAACACGATGTTTACAAAAATTTCCAATTAGAGGTTAAAAATGTCCAATTAAACGTGTCGCACTACAGGTCTGTCCAATTAGCAAAATGTCGTATTAAATGTAAATTACTGTAAAGCCTTTTTTTCGAAAATCTGGTATGTCCAAAGTTCCTGCCCATAAATATTTTTTGCGAAGACCAGAACAAGTGTTGATCTGAAGTTAGAATATCCAGTTAGTACAGCGAGTAGGATAGCCCATTCCAATCGAACTCCAAAGACAGGCATGAGGCCTTACATTGTCCTGGCGGAACAGGACGCCTTAGCCAATAATTCTGGACGTTTGTACTGAATCACTGCTTCGAATTCGTCCAACGTTCGAGTCGTGTACCGAGGATTACTCTAGATCGGCGTCTCGGTATGATCATCATCCACTTTAGGCACCCTCATCGAACTCTAACAAAGCCTTGTCATTAAAAGACAAGTTTTAATTAGAAAGATCGTCAACTTCATCAATAGTTAGGCGGTTCGTTGCAATTGCTGCAATTGGATCATACCTGAAATATGAGACTACAGATTCTATTAAGGCTGATGATGCGATTATTCAGTTGTACATCGGCCGCCTCATCCGGAGAAATGTACACAACGCCAATGACAAGCTCACATTGCAACATACAACCTACGCCCGCACATGCTCAATACTGTCTTCGTTAATCGAAAACAGACTAGATGGAATGCTATTCGCAGCGACAAGAACACCGCCGTAAATATCCATTTATGAGTGCTCGTCAATACAGAGCGGTCCTCACAGCATGATTGGTGGTATAACGTCATCAAGTCAGACTTTGTCCGATATCCTCTTACATTCTGGAAAATTGACGGATACTCCAGTACTGACGATGCTGATGACTTGCGGTGGCTGCCTATTTGGCTTGGAAGACCTCTGAACCACTTCGACAGGCAGGGCCGAGCCGACTGCTGAATGGATATAGAAAAACTCTACTGAAGTGTAGTGCTCGGGGACTTCCACAAAGCTCATTTCAGGCATTAACATTGACTGGAAACGTCGCAGGGATCAGAATTCAACAAGTAAATGAAATTATCAAACATATCTGTAATGTTTGTTTTGAAGGCCCTCAATTCAAGCAGGACAACTACAAGCTTCGGTGCTTAGGAAACGGGTTGATTGAAGAGCATTATGCAGGGGACCAATGATACGGGGGACCACTGACTAATTCAGTCATGACATCTTCTTGGTGATTCGGTGTCTCCGTGTCTAGCCTGAATACCCCAATGCTATCTGCTTTTGATCTTTGAATCGCGATCTCATACACTTTTCCCTCTGTAAAATACGGAAATACGTTATATATAGCAACTTCTGCCTGGAACCAGATGAAGTTATCCGAAGAAGGCGATAATGAGATTTGTGTAAAATTGTGTGTAGAGTTTCCGGGCATGGATTTAGATTTGAGGTGGCATTTTGTTTCTCATTTCGTTTTGGTGCCTTCTGTACTTTATAACATATAGTTCCGAACTTCTTAGAGGGACGCTCGTATGACGCTTGTTTATCACATGAGACAAGATGGTATTTGCGATTCTAAGCTTCTTAGTGATGAATTCATTAAAAGTCTCCATATTTTTATTGTAAGTTCAAATTTTTTTTTCGCGGTTGATTTGCTATCTCTGCGTGTTTGTAAGTACTACAGTGATTTGCCTCTGATTGGACATACCGAGGCACTATTTAGTGTTGTACTAGAAACGACCTGTAATTGAATCATTTGTTCGATGAACCTCATAAACGCCACTTTTATCAAAATTGATGTTTTGGTAGTTTTTGAGCCCTTGGTAGCTACATCGACTATCAATATTTCAGAAAACCTTTTAATCAGGGCTGCAAATATTCGTTTGTTTGAGGAACCTCATACTCAATTTAATCGGAATGTCTTCTGATTCGGAATGGGACCCGAACATGACCATGAAATGTAAGCGTGGTGTTCTGCGGACAGCGAAATAACAATGCTGAAGTCATAAATAGGGCAAGAGTCAATGGAACGGTGTACTAAAATAGAGAAGGGAAACGATGTTCCAGCTGTGAACGGAGCGGATTGCACTTGCATATAGGTTTGCTAGGTTGAAAATACAAGCGAACAAGACTGATACTTGCAAAACTTGGTCGATCAAACGTCATCGGAAAGGAAATACCTCCGATGGATTAGGTAAACCATTCAGAGGAAATACTTACGGGTAAAATGTTCCGACATTACTTCAATGATTTGAGAGGCAAATCATTTCCCGGAAACCTCAAGCTAAGAACAGTAGTTGACCTAGTTAGACAATACATTTCATCGTTCGCTGTAAAAGTATCTCACAACTCCGCTGACGAGAAAACTACGAGAAACTACGCAAGAAAACAACTATTTCGTTGGAAAGCAGTGGCCGGAAAACCCACTTGAAGTTTTTGTAGTTCAATCAGTTTTCTCACTCGAAACACTTCAAGGACAAGGACATGAAAAACCCCCTAGGTCTACCAACTTTAAAACGTTATATTTTGAGCTTAAACTATCGTATTGATAAAAAAGTGGTTTAACATACAGGGCGGACTCGATTATATACAGTGAAAAGATCACTGTATATAATCGAATCCTGTATATAATCGAGTCAAAAAAAAGTAGGACTACGTCTTTCATTTCTATACCGGGGTGTAAGTTCAAAGTTTCGAAAACGAGAGAGTGATGCTGGACTGCAAGTTGTTGTTGATACTTTTTTACCGGCTGAATGGAGTGATATAATAATCAAAAAATCGTTTCAATAGCTTAAAAATTGCTTTGAAAGCAAGCTACTCAAATCATAACAATCTAGCTGTCAATCTTTCCAATGCAATGATGATTGGTGATCGCAATGTGTTCCCGAACACGGACGCAAAATCTAGGCACCTGGAGAAACCGTCATAGCGAATACATGCAAGCTTTGATTTGTTTTGCTCGTTTGCATTAGTGTTTGGGAAACCATAGCGGACACATACAAGGCGTGAGTACTTGTACTCGCACCAGTTTCTGTTCTGCTTTCGCATGGAACAGTCGTGAAAAATTGTTTGCGTGTGAATGCGTTCGAGCGAAGGAATATTCGCACCCATTTACGCATTTGGCTTGGTGTTCCCGTGATGCAATCTAATAGCATCAGTTTCTGTTCTGATGCTGATGCGTTTCGCATGGAACAGTCATGAAAAATTGCCACATCACGATAAAAACGAAATGAATTTTATGCAAGGTTATATAGACTTTATTTCGTTTTCATCGTGAAATGGCGCCCTCAGTTTCTATTCTGCGTATGGAGTGATCATGAAAAATCTCGTATCATTCCCACGAAAACAAAAATGAATCATGTATCAAACATCTTCAGTTGCTTTTACAAGGCCACTCAAATTCCATCGGTTCGTTTCGGGACCACCAACAATTTCGAAAGAGTTGAATTTTATGTTGATAACAATTCCATACTTATACTCATCCGTCCACACACTAACAAGAAAAACTTTCAGCAATCTTTCAAAATATTCATTCATTCATGCATTAAGAATTGATTCAGATCCAATTTCAAACAAATAATTGCCGAGCCAACGGTAGTCCTACGTCTACCGTGCAGTTATATCACAGATATAACCCACTTCTTGTTTTTTTATTCGTTTTTTTTTGCATGTTTGCAAATTCAAGCAAAATCTTCAAAAATCATTTTTACCCCACTGTACATGCAATAGCCACTTAAATTTCACCTTAACGTTGAAACGTTACATTTCTTCAAGAAATAAGTCATATTTGAAATATAACAAAAAATATTTTTTTCCAAACTGTGTATAATCGACTCCAAAATAGTATATAATCGAATCACATATAATCGAGTCTGTATATAATCGAGTCCGACCTGTAATATGTTTTGAGTATGAATAACCGAACTTGATAGCAACTAATAGGAGGGTCAGGTAAAAATTTTGAGACAAACAGTTTTTTGACGTTTTCTCGCAAGCGCGTCAAATGGACTTATGGGGTCTCTCAAACAAACGATTCAATTGGGCAAACCAACAAGCACAACACAATATGAAAAACAAGTTAAAACAGAAAAATCATTGAAAATCTAACAAATAATTATTAGAATAGTGTTAAAAACACTCCAAAGTGAACTGACAGAAGTCAACATATCGAGTTCCCCACCGACATGTTCCCTTTGTTTTCGCATGGATTGGCATTCAGATTCTTTACACGAACGGTTAAGGAGATACAATCAAAATTGTCTGCGCTTTCCATCTTGCGAGTGAATCGGTTTTCCAGTTTTGATAATATATAGTTTAACTTGTACGGTTTTCAAAAAATGGAATGTTCTGAACACGTTTTTGTAATTAATTTAGATTTGGAGAAATTATATAAGCACAATCAATACAGTTTACCCCGTCCTGCAGGTTTCCAAAGTATATCTATTAAAAAGCATTGAAATACTAAAATATCGACATTTAGCCCCGCATGACGGTATTGATGAAACGTAAACAGTAAATGATTGTCGCAGGGTGCGATGTCGTGATTTTGATAAATTTAGACACACTGTTCGACAAGTATTTTCTTCGTTGAAAAATACAGATTCCGTGTCTAGCTTTTGATGTTTACATTGATCCACTGTGAATGCTTCGGTTGTCACTTCTCTCCCTAGTTTACATCCCCTCACGGTAGTAATTCATTGATCTCGCACATATGTGTGCCGGTACTTTCTCTCTCCCTCTTTCTCCCGCCGAATGAGTACGGCAGCCCTGTGCGCTACCGTCCGCTGACCGGCGGTCTGGCGGCCGATGATGAGCCCCGGCTAAACACTGCTTCTCGTCATCGTCGTCGATCCAGATCGGAGACAGCGAGCGGCGCGGCGATGCGCGCTTCGAACGGCTCCGACAGCTCTCGGATATCTCGCGCGACCGAACACACGGGCGAGTTTGTACAGTTCTCCGGCAACTTCCCGTCCGTACGGTATGTCACAACGGTTTCGCGCAACGCACCGATGAGAACCGAGCGGCGCGAGTTTCGTTCATCGCGTCAGTCCAATAATCGACGGTCACGGATCGGCTGAGACAGAGCGCGGATCGTGGCTTCGTAGCTTCGAAGCAACCCTGGACTCGATAGCGACGGCGAGAGAGGAAAAAAAAATCTAAAGTGAAAAAACAACAACTAGGAATGTAATAATTACCTTGTTTTCATTACAATTTCGAAATAGTACACGAGAAGCAGCGCGGTTCTCGCGCACCTTTCCTATGGGCAATATCGGGGAAATAACAGTGATTGGCGCGCAAGGTGATCGAGGGAAGCCGGTAAAGGTCAATCTCGTGCGATCGATCAAAGAAAAAAAGGCCGGTGCATGCAGAAGGTCTTTCTTGTCCGGATCTCAACGCGGAACGCGTGAGAATTTTCTGTTCATTCTCTCCGGATGCAACTTTTCACTTGGTCCTGAGGAATCCTACCGACGCGAACACAATGGACCCGAACACACAACGAGGAGGCGACCGGAAGTGCGAGATGCTATCCTCGTTAGGTTGAAACGGAACTTATTTCATTGTAATTTGTGATGTTATGCCCAGCCCAGGATCCCGCGTGTTCCTCCAGCGGAAGTACCAACAAAGGAAGAGAAATCTCACGAACGAGAGAAACACCTTTCCCAGCAGGGAAAAACATAAATGAACGAAAAAAAGGAAGAGAATCAGTGACTAGTGAAAAAGTGTTAAACAAGCAGCAGCATCGTCAAGATCCGAGGGACGGACATGTGAGGAAATCTCGAGAGAAGTGTTGAAGCGCGCGCATGTGAATAAACAAAAAAAAAGGAGCAGACGGATGACGGCGCGTGAAGAAGTTTGAGAAGTGTGGCGTAAACAAAGCGGAGCAGCCGAAGAAAATTAGAGCAATGTTTAAAAGATCATTAGTTTTCAGAGGAGCGCGTAAAACCCGCTTTCGGGATGGGTCGGGGGAAAGACGTGATGTATTGCCACCACCGTGTGTGATGCTGTGATGAACAGGAATGTAAACAGGATTGATGCTGCGGGGGGATGATGGCATCGTCGAGCGACGATTTAATTAAAGTTTGATGATATGCAATCCTTTCTCAGCGGCGGCGGTTGATTTTCTATCGAAATTGACATCATTAGGCGCGGTTTTAATACGGGCGTGTTAAGCGGATTTACGGCTCTTCCCGACGGAAGTCATGCGGTTTTTCGTTCGTTGCCGCGTAGGCACAGCTACACAATCGCTCCAATTATGGCTTGTTGGGGGGAGGATATGATAAATGCGAGATGTTCGTGAGAGATTGTATTCTGGGAAGAACGGCAAATTATATGTTTGCGAAAGCGCGAGTCTCTCCTCCTTCCTTTGAAGTTGTTTGATATTGATGGCAATCTGTGGCGGGTTAATTTCATTCAGCTCCCAAAGTGGTGGGACGCGAGACGAGAAAGGAATTTTATCACTAATACGAAAATATCTAACGTTATCTTATCATGCTCGAGAAACGAGGTGCAGTGTGTGAATTGTATAACAACGGAAGGCTTCGAAATGAAAACAATATCGATACGGTGTTAGCCCGGCGCAAGTGTGGAATTGCGAGGAACTGATAAGCGGACAGCATTTCGAATTTGCTACTCTACGGGTCGTGTTTTTCGGCAACTTTTATGCTATCTTTATTTACATATTCATTGACAATTTAGTCAAAAACAGCCAATTTTGACCCTTCGATTATTTTTAAAGCTTTGTAGGGGAAGGGTGACAAAGACGTACACCTCAAGTAATAGTTCTAGAGCAACATTTCAAAAGGGCCTATCTTCTTTGATCGATTGTCTTCATCTACATTCTCTTTCATTAATAACTCAGCGGTAAAAGCATTTCCTGATGTGGTCGACGACAAGGAGTGTGAAAGGGATCCTCGTTTCTCAAACTACATGGCAAAACTAGAGCAAAATCTGTCTGAAAGGCCGTGGATATCGAGAGAAAAAGTCGATGAAGAGAAACGATCAAAGAAGATAGACCCTTTTGACATGTTGCTCTAGAGTTGAGTTTTTTTCGTGAATTCCACAAAAAAATATTTGAGGGGCTCCGAAAAGGGTGTAAATGACATCATCGATTTCTCTACATCGACTCTTTCTTTTCATAACCTGGCTGCAAACACATTGCCAGCTGTATTTGAAAATGTGTCCTCATTGGAACCTCATCCATCGGATTCTATTGCAAACTTAAATTGGAACGTTTTTGCAGTTGAGTTATTAAATAAAGCACAAGTTTATGAAGAGAAATCGATCAAGTCACTTATACCCATTTTCTTCTGAGCCCCTCATATAGGTCTTCAAATAGGCCTTAAAAATGATCGGGCAAAAAGGCTTGACTAAAATCACATAGAAGGGCTTGTAATTTTTCTCATTTTTTCATATCTAAAATAGCTTCCGACATTCGGAATGACAACAGAATGAAAACAGCTCTGCTTATTCGTCCATGATATCTATTAGTAGTCATCTGTTAGTGGACATCTGTTAAAAAAAGAAGGAGGGAATAAAGGGTGTGTCACATAAAATTGCATCACGGAAAAAACGCTGTAGAAATTCGCCCAGTAGACCGATCCTTTTGAAAATTTTAGACAGTAAAATAAAAACTATTAAACAACTTTTGGCATTTTCTTTTTATTCATACTTCGAGCCCAAGCCCGTATGCTCGCACCTTCCTCTTTACCCCGTCCATAAGGTTCTGTACAACGTCAGGTTGTAGTTTTTTTTGAACAGAAATCCATTTTCTCTTGAAGTCCGCCTCCGATTTGACAACTTTTGGGTTCTTCCGGAGGGCCTGCTTCATAATCGCCCAATATTTCTCTATTGGGCGAAGCTCCGGCGCGTTGGGCGGGTTCATTTCCTTTGGCACGAAGGTGACCCCTTTGGCTTCGTACCACTCCAACACGTCCTTTGAATAGTGGCACGAAGCGAGATCCGGCCAGAAGATGGTCGGGCCCTCGTGCTGCTTCAATAGTGGTAGTAAGCGCTTCTGTAGGCACTCCTTAAGGTAAACCTGCCCGTTTACCGTGCCGGTCATCACGAAGGGGGCGCTCCGCTTTCCGCAAGAGCAGATCGCTTGCCACACCATGTACTTTTTGGCAAACTTGGATAGTTTCTGCTTGCGAATCTCCTCCGGAACGCTGAATTTGTCCTCTGCGGAGAAGAACAACAGGCCCGGCAGCTGACGAAAGTCCGCTTTGACGTAGGTTTCGTCGTCCATTACCAGGCATTGCGGCTTCGTCAGCATTTCGGTGTACAGCTTCCGGGCTCGCGTCTTCCCCACCATGTTTTGCCTTTCGTCGCGGTTAGGAGCCTTCTGAACCTTGTATGTACGCAGGCCCTCCCGCTGCTTGGTCCGCTGGACGAATGAACTTGACAAATTCAGCTTATTGGCGACATCCCGGACCGAACTTCTCGGATCACGTCTAAACTGCTTAACTACGCGCTTGTGATCTTTTTCACTGACGGAGCATCCATTTTTGCCGTTCTTCACCTTCCGGTCGATGGTTAGGTTCTCAAAGTATCGTTTTAGTACTCTGCTGACCGTGGATTGGACGATTCCCAGCATCTTACCGATGTCCCGATGTGACAACTCCGGATTCTCGAAATGAGTGCGCACGATTAATTCACGACGATCTTTTTCATTCGACGACATTTTTCCAAATTTACGAAAAAATGACAGTGAAACATGGCCAACGTGATCTATACACTCTTATCTGATTATAAGCGAAAGCTGAAGATATAATTCCTAAAAATTAAATTTATACAGCGTTTTTTCCGTGATGCAATTTGATGTGGCACACCCTTTAATCATATTGTTCTCAAAACAAAATGTTTGTCTTTATCTTCAATTACCCGACTTGATTAGTATTCTTTTAACGTCAATATTTCTGGAGAAAAATTAGAAAACTTACCGCTGATTCGATGAAATGGAAAGAAAGTGATGCTAAAACACTCACGTAACGAAAAATATCAAAAAAAAAAAGTTTGTTAGCAATGAGAGTCTTATTTTTTTACTTCCTTATTGTTGCTGCGCTCCACGCTGGGAACATAGTGCCTTCGTTAGAAGCTTCCATCCTGGGCGATCCGCCGCACTCGACTTGACCCGTGCCCTAGTCGATTGGACCCCTTATTTTCTTCAGATGAAAATTTACATCGAACTGTTTTTTTTGCAGATCACTTTTATGATTTCATTCACAATTATGACAGACGGCCAGCTAGGTGTACACAGTGATTGTCATATCAATTGATACACTGTATTGCAAGTTTGTACATAATTCAAATAGAAAATAAAAATTTATTTTATATTTATAAAATAACAGAAAATGTGCTATTCATATTTCGCATACTTTACCACGTACACGGCCCAGACCGAAAGGATATAGTTTCACGTTTATGCTATTCTTTTTACTCTTAGACAACACATTCCAACTTCATTTCACAGTGAGGTGTAATATTATCACGCATTTTGCAACAGTACCAGTGGCTACTTGGATAGCGTCGTCGTGTAAAACATCCTTGCATTCCATTCGGCCTTAGTTCGATTCCCGTTGACATTGTTTGGACTTTTATACACTCCCAAGCTGGCGTTCAGTCTGAGAGAAAGGGATGTCTGCTCCCATACATACAAACATTTTAAAGCTTTTGAAAAAGGTGCTTTTATTTGTTCATTTCACCCTTCAGCACACGAAAAAGCTTTTTGTGTGCGCTCGGCATTATTGAATTCAGCCTCCTTATAAGGCTTGGGTTGCCAGATCGTCGGATTACCTGCGGAAATAGCTTTTCCACAATAACCTTTAGCTTATCAGAACATATTATGATGGTTGTCGTTGGTCTTATTAGGTTTTCCATCTCCATAAAAATCCGTTGATCTTTGTGATCACGAAACCCTTGTGCTAACTTTAGACTACCTCCTGAGTGGGATATTGGTCCATGACTTGAATGCAGCCATTCCCGCTATATCCGTCATCCAATTGCCGGGAGAAATACGATACGGCTCCAAGATACTTGCGACATCACCGTTTATTTCCGTCGCACTGGTTGAGATTAATTTGAGTTGCCTTCGTTACTGTCGACTTGCCTTTGTCTGTTTGTACACAGGCCAGTTGAAGCCTCCTGTCGTGAGGTTGTTACCGTCCTCTTTTTTGCAGAGCATGCACCTCGGTTGCCCCGTGCTGTCGTTGACAAAGTGTCCGTCATTTCGCATTAGAGCCCCAGAAATCCTTCCGCATCCTTTGCTAAAGTTCGAACATCTAAACATCTATCAAATTGGTTGGAAACAGGAGGAATGATTCTGAAAAGACCCACAGAACAGGTTTTAACAACCTGTTCACTGCGTCCGTTGAGAGACGAATCGCTGCGGTCTGTGTCCCGCGATATCAGCGGTAAACAAACTGAGGTTACTGCATTTTATCGATGTCCCGAAAAATAAGACCCCTTCATTCGTTCCGTCACCGAGAACCTTTTCGACTAGGTCATTGAATGCTGTGTTTCTGATTTCCGGGTCTTCCTTTACCTCGAACAGCATTTGGCCATTCTGGGTGCGCTTGAACTTCACTACATTCTCCTTCAGTTGCTTGAGAGGTCAGCGTATGCCACGTCAACCCTAGTTTTGACGGTGCGAATGTCGCCTTTGCTTCATGCCCGGCAAGGATTAGATTTCTTATCATCTTTCGGCTTCTGCCTCTTTTCCTTCTTTTTTCCTTCTCTCTTTTTTCCCATTTTCTATCTTCTCTTTTTTCCTCCTAACCTTGCCTTTTTCTTTTTTGTACAACTGCGCCCCAGTTGTTTTCTTATTGCCGCCGTTGTCTCCTAGGTCTTCACTCTCTCCCAGGTCTTTGCTAACGCTCGCGTCTTCACACCCCACCTAGTCGATACTATTGTTACGGCTCTGGTCGTCTTTCCTATTTTCGAGCAGCTCTTCTTTTGTTGGCGCATCCTGCCTTTTCTTTCTTTTTCGATTTTGAGTTTCTGTTCTTTCGACAAACCTCCTTCATAGCGCATCCTATGAAGGATCCAAGACCAGACATTCAGGACTTGATCATCTTGTACAAATTGATCTTGTCCTACACGAAGCTATCGAGTTCTTTGATCTACGTCATGATTGTTTTCAGGTTGGTGTCTCCAGTCAACCAACCTTCCTGGGTTAAACTACTACTGGGCTTTGGCAATCAAAGAGGGTTTGATTCCCTGACTTTGTGGAGTCTCAGATATTCGTTCAGAGCGCTTACAGCCACTAAATCTGATGCGTTGGCTTGACCGCCTGTCGTATCCCTCGCGCTATTGCTTCTTTCCCCATTGTTTTTGTTGGTGGTATCCATTTTTTGTTGGATAACCCCTCTGCTCGTTGCACATATACTGTATTTCATTGTGTCATGCATATGCGCACACTACACCGATTCAGTTTCGGGCGATGAAAAAGTTTGATAGGTTTCCCGATTGCATTCAAACTATTCGGTCGGTCAACTATCGACCGTCCTTTTAATCAGTACTGACTGGCATCGGTCTACGCACACACGACGATTGTTTATCGGCTGATAGTTCAATTCGCTCTCCATTCGCTCGCAATTGTGGCATACGACATACGTGCCGTCATGGTTGCCAATAATATTTTTCAAAAAACTGGAAGATTGCTCTTTAAAAAACTGGAAGAAAACTGGATCATGTAAAACCGTCTTATTTTAAAAAGATCGGCTTTAAAATGATTTGTTTGCCCATTCCAATGATTGAGAAATAGAATTTCCTTCGAAGCGTCGTGTAGTATTTATATGTAGTTCATTAAACGGCGGAATGAACAATTAATTAATCATATCATTCGAGTAGATCAAAATGCCATTTCCCACTACTCGAACATTACTATGAGAAAATATTTGAGGATCTTTTCTTCTGAAACATCTCGTAAATACGTTTTTTTTGGGTAAAACTTCAAAAATATCGTTGTTATTGGTTCGTGTCCATCATGTCATCCTTCATGTCATGTCATGCCCAGATTAATTGAGATGCATGGGGTCACGGAATCTAACTTCAACCTTCTATTCTTTTTCTTCTAACGCGAATTTTGATTTCTGTAGTGTTCCTTTTGACCATATTCGTTGCTATCTCACGAATAATGTATAGCAAGAAAAATCGATCTTCTGTTTGCTGCTTTTGCGTAGTTGGTTCCAGCTCCCACTCGTTAACATTTAAAAGCGGTTCTATCATGCATCAAATAGGAGAGTTTAGATCATGCGTAATGTCAATGCTACCTTGAACCGAAAATCCTTTGGGAGACCATGAGAAACTAATATCACAAACAAGATTACTTGGGTTTTATGTTCATATCAACCAATAAAATTTGATGATTATATAAACTCAAAAGCAGTCGTGATTGAAATTATAGTTCAAGTCTGTACTTCAGAATATTTTGGAGAACCTATAACATCTGATATTTATATAAATTCATAGACAGTGTAGCACGCACTGTGCGCTAACCGTATTGAATTCGGAAGTGTAAGCGAGAGAAAAAAAACACTGAGTTGAAAAAAAGGTAGATCCAAGGTAAATACACATTGGATCGATCGAACGATGAATGTCAAAAAAACAAATTGGTCAAGGGATATGAAGGGTGAGTGAGGGATATTATGTATACATTGTGAATTTATTTTACATAAAATGGATAAAACTGTGTGCTTCACATATAAAAAAAACTGGATAAAACTGAATGATATTTCAAAAAACTGGAATATTCCAGAATTTAACTGTTTGTCTGGATCGAGAGAGAAAAAAAACTGGAAGAATCCAGTTTAAACTGGAACATTGGCAACGCTGCGTGCCGAGCGAATCACTGAGAATGGGATGAACCCAATGCTCTCTGAATTCCTTTTTATTTTCCTTCACCGTTCTCTTCTCCGTTGTCAAACACAAATTAAATACAGTCTTTCGAGAATATTCTACCGACAGTTGGCTAGTGTGCGCACTTAGAGATGTCTAAATTTTTCGTTTATTCGATTATCGATTAATCGTCGGATCATTTTTAAATATTCGAATAATTGTCTTTCAGTATTCGATTAATCGAGCGAATATTTTTTTCTTGTGATAATAATGAACATACATTGCAGAATAAAAACGATTACGATATTATAATTTTAAAAGTTACATTAAATATAATTGTAAAATAAACGTGGAGTAGAATCATGGTTTTTGAATAAAATGATGTTTCAGTATACAGGTAAACTTCGATATAACGTACATTTCACTTTCAAAATTGTACGTTGTATCGAATTGTACGTTATATCGAAGCATAATAAAGTACTCACAAACGTAGTCTGTAATACATTATTGTGTTGCTGTTTTAGTCAAGTTAATGAATAATTTCAATTAGAAGACGAAGCCAGCCTTTCTCATGATGTTTCCCTTCGTACTGTTGATTAAAGCTTGATTCATTTAGAATCCGGAATCACAAAACCAGCTGTATTTCGAGATTGATTGTAGGTACATAACTTGTTTTAGCATCACAATACAGATAATTCATTGTTTTATCAGAAAAAAATATTGAAAAAAAAATTCCTTTACACTTTGGAAATGTGTACGTTATATCGAGGTCAAATGTACGTTATATCGAGGGTACGTTATAACGAGGGTACGTTATATCGAAGTTTCCCTGTATCGATAAATTGACCATTTATTATTTTTTATATCACGTTGTCTATCGGGTTGTCGATGTTAGATGGTCGCTGTTGGATAAAAAAATCCATAGCCTAACTATTGACCCAAAAATGTATTAACCTTGAAAATGCTTTCTTTTTTCATTAATCGCGATTACTGTGATAACTATTCGATGTATTCATATTTTGATTTCTCATTATTCGATACCAAATTACTCGATTGTAATTGCAGATATTCGATTATTTGAATTAATCGAACGATTAACCGACGTCTCTATGCGCACTCTTTACCAACCCGACTGTTTGGTTGGATCGGTGTGCGCACTAGCAATCCAACCCGACCAAACTATACTTATTTACATTGTGTCTCTTGTTTTGTCGCTCATATTGATCTTATATTGAGTGCACCCGTGGCCGAGTGGTTAGCGTCTCACATTGTCATGCCGGGTGTTCGGGTTCAATTCCCGTTCTAGCCGGAGGATTTTTCGTCAAAGAAATTTCCTTCGACTTGCACTGTGGTCACGCGTATTCAAGAGCTTGCCCCTCGGAATACATTCAAGGCGTGTTATTTGGCTTAAGAAATCTCAACTAAGTATTAATAAATGACGCTAATTAATGCATACGTTGAGACGGCAAAAGTTCCACAGGGAACGTTAACGCCATTCAAGAAGATTGATCTTATATTGCCTAAAAATAACAGAAAATGTCATGACTCTCAATTACTGGTATAGCATTTGTATAATATATATGGTAATATAATATTATATATATTATATTATTGAGAGTCATGACATTTTCTGTTATTTTTAGGCTCATTTATTGTAAAAAATCGGGATGACAAAACATGTGCTAAAAATTAATTTTTGGGTGTGCTAACGCCAGTTAGAAGAGCGCCTCAGTACAGAATGATAAAAAAAAGGTGAGATCGCGTTTCAGTGCCGTCCGTCATATTAAGGAAAGAAGAAACTTATGTCAAATTTGATTACAACACGCCTCCGGGTGACCGGTTCTACACTGTTTGGGATGACCAAAGTGTTTACAGGCGGAAACATAAATTTTTACTGAAAAGATCTGTAAAAAGGCAATGGTTTGGTAAATCACTGCGTGCTCCATTTTTACCAACTGAATCAAATACGATAACGTATACAAATGCACTGGGCCATTTGCTTCAAAATATGTCAAAATGTCAAAACAAAAACAATCGAAGGGTCCTCCGATGGAAACTTATCGAGAACATATAAAACATAACGCAAGTGTACTGTAAAATTACCGATTTAGGGGTCATGTTATCCTTCTTCCTTATGCAGTGCTCTCGTTCTCTTCTGGTCTTTTTAACAAGTGGGATTATTTCTGGGATCTATTTCACGGGGTAACTGTCCTTTAAGACAATAATTTCCCTGCCTTCAATTGTACGATTTCTTATGAAACTCACACGCTCTCAGAAGAAAACAAGAAGTCGTACAATGCTCACCCCTCCCTTGCCACATGGAGAATAATAACGCTCGTCTCTGCAACATCGCAGCGATGGCAGTAAAATTTAAAAAATATGCTCGCTGACAAGCACCCGAAATCCGGATCAATTTCAGGGTTATCTTCCCTAGCTTCCCAAGATCATCGCGCACCCACACCAGCCCCGACAGCCGGTCCCGATTATATTTTCGAGGGCGTTCGAAACGAACACCGAAAAAGGGCGCTCCCAGTAGTGTGGCGCTTATGTTGACAAAAGTGGAATTTCAATGCGTGCTGCGATGTCGTCGGAAGCGGAACCAGATCAGTAATCATTCCGGTCGACAGTGTAATGTATGTGTTCGATTGCAGACCGTTGTGTGTGATATCGCACGGTTATCATCGTATCCAGTGTGCGCCCTCGCTTTTGTGGCGAAACGAAAGTGCAAAATCCCAATATGATGAAGAGTCGCTCCAAAGGTGGTAACCAAAAATGTACAGTGACAACAACAATAACAACAATGAGACTGCCGTCATCGTGACCGCCAGTGCTGAACGCCTCCGCCGTCGCGTCAGCGCTGATGAGTCCGTTGTTGTCGGCGCTAGCAACAACAATAACAACAATAGTGGTGAAAATAATAGGCCGGAATTCCAGTGTGATTGTGTTTGCTCGTGCTGCTGTCAGTGCTATCCGGTCGAGAAGAGTGCGCCGAAGAGGGTCACATCCGACGGCCATGAAGTTGACAATACTCACAACGGGACTGTTGACCCACAGGATCCGATTGTTCGACGAAAACGACGGAAAGAAGGTAGAGCCAAATCGGGAAACTTTGAGCAATTGCTGCACGCTTCCAACGGAGAAAGTCCTTCAAATGGCGCCCAGAAGGTTAATAATGGATCTCAAAATCGACGAAATTCGGCCTACTGTGTGTGCAAGCTCGAGATCAAATTTGTATGGTAATTAATAATCTCCTCCCTTTATGACAGATTCATCGTTCATCGTTCATCGGTACGCAAATGTTTGAATTTTGTCAAGCTGTGAAATCGTGGTTCTAATTTTAGCAAGTTTTGAGCGAACTCTGAGTTTCCATCACCTAGGGCGTGGAAAAGTACACATGAAGAACGATTGGGAAGCCTTGTGTGTAAGGTCAACGATTTATTATTTGTGATGAGAGTGATTCATTGCTGCGGACGATACTCACCCGAGGTGCGTAGACTGGTTTGACAACGGCAGCAGCAGACGCTGCTGCTCAGCAGACCAGAACAACGTCGTTTACCTTCTGGAATAATTCGCTCCAGCTTGTTATGTGACGAACGCCCCGTAATCAATTTTATGTTTCAGTTTCGGCGAGGTTGTCATTCTAATAACCGCAAATTTCATTGCGCATTTCCGCCTCCAAAAACAACAGAAATGAGACTAACGACGGGTAACTAACTAAAGGGGAAACCCCAAAACCACTGATGCGTACCACAATCCAATCATTCAATTCGCCCCAATCACGTTCGGTTTTACGAATGGCGAAATTGAGACGTTTTCGCCGTGTTTACTTGCGCCCAAAGTAGAAAGCGTGCCGGCAAGCCATTTAATTGCTTCCGCCACCATTCAATCTGAGTGCGACACCGATTCCGCGAAAATGTTCTGTCTAATTTCAAACGTTCGTCCCGCCGCGCTCCGATGAAAATTTCAACCAATCCAAAAAGGAAATAAACGCCAAACTCAAAGACGATGTTTCATGTTTCTTCATTAATTAGTTGGAGTTTTCATTCCGCCAGAAGCCGAAGTGACGTGGAAAACAAGTCGGAAAATCAAAACAAATCAACGCTGACAGGCGGAAGCTCACGCGCTATACACGCTGCTTCCGAATAACCCAAATTGATGCTGACAACCCCGCGTCACTCTGGAGGATCTCTTCTCCTGTCCGCCCACCAAGAAACGAAAGAACGCCACAGTGATTTTCCCAGCAGCCTGGTGGGCGACAAAGCAATTGAGATGAGAGAGTGAATCTCTACTCCGTTCACACGCTTCGTTTTAGTCGTTGTCTCTCCCAAGCAGGGCTAAATTTAGAAACCGTTCTTATACACTGAGCGCAATAAAAATAGCACCACCATGTTTTATACATTATTTTTACAATATTCTAGGTTATGATTCTAATTTCTTATATCTAATCATCTGTTTATACCTCTCCAACTTTTTGAACCAATATGGGGGTTATTTTGTGAAATACAAACGTTTCATCCTGATTTATCATAAAAATACAGTGCGATTATACGAATGGTGCAAATAGCACCAACATCAAAAAATCACCTTGGTACTCATTGGACAGCTTTTGATGTCTAACCGGAATTTGTAGGGGGGTAAAATGAAAATTTGAGCACTGAACATGTAGGAAAAAATGGAAGACTTTGAATGTTTACAACTTGAGCCTTTGTAAGTAAATCGCAAAGATGATAAGAAATATTTCTACGCGTTTTTCACAATGAATAAGATTTTATTTTTCTTGAAATAAACAATTGAATAATTGTGAAATGTCAAGCAATATCCAAACGCATTAAGCGCCACGTTTTGATTGGTCCAATTCGTGCTCCTCAAATGGTACCGACCAAAAGGAGCAACCAGAGTAACAGCGGAATACGGATTCCCCAACACAGACTTAAAAACCAAGGGGAAATTGTCATTGCAGATACATGCCAGCCGAGAGCACTTCAGTTCTCAATGCATCTTCTTCTTTTGTTCTTAAATGGCACTCACGTTCTTAAAATATCTTCGCCTTCTCAAACTTAGTATTATTTGCGTTATTCTCATCAGTTGAGATTTCTATAGGTAAGATGGCCACTCTCTAGACTATTGAAACTATCAACTATTGAACAGTTATAATACATTATTTTAGTGTATTGCATTACCCTCAATTATGTATTCCCATTTTGACGTGTGTATAGGTGAAACGTTACGATAAAACAACTTTTCGGATGGCGACGAGCACCGATTTATTATTTAGATGGCTAGAAATTTAGTGCTTTAGTGGTGAATATGTACATTAGGGTCAACTATTGAACAGGCAGCGAAAATGGTCATATCAAATTTCAGAAACCGGCCATGTACATTTTGTTTATTGGCCTAAAAAAATGATCTGTACAAAGTTTCAGCTCGATGGGACATGATTTAGGGGTGCCTCAAAGCGCTCAAAGTTTTGATTTTTTGATCCTCGAAAATCTTCCAGGGGAGGAGTAAAGGAAATTTGGAAAATCGAAATTTTTTTTCGATGCCAAATGACTTAAAAATGCATAAAACGTCGAGATCTGGTGTTATCAAGCAAAAAAAATTTTGGCCGAAAATCGACTTTTTGGGACTGAGGGACTGGCCTGAGTGGCCAATAAAAATCAAAACTTTGAGTGCTTTGAGGCACCCCTAAATCATGTTCGATTGAGCTGCAATTTTGCACAGGTCATTTTTTTTTTTGACCAACAAACAAAATGTACATGGTCGGTTCTTTAAATTCGATAATTATTTTTTTTCCATACTTTCATTGCCTCTCAGGCTAAGTCCAAAAAGGTCGATTTTCGTTTTTTTCGAGATGATACCAGATCTCGACGTTTTCATGCATTTTTAAGTCATTTGGCATCGAAAAAAAAAAATCGATTTTCCAAATTTTCTTTACTCCACCCTTGGAAGATTTTCGAGGATCAAAAAATCAAAATTTGAGCGCTTTGAGGCACTCCTAAATCATGTCCGATCGAGCTGAAACTTTGCACAGATCATTTTGTTGGGCCAATAAACAAAATGTACATGGTCGGTTTTTGAAATTCGATGATGAAATTTTTCCCATACATCCATTGCCACCCTAATGAACATGTCTCGTAAAACCAATATTATAATAGTAAACAAACAGGTCTGTTAAGTGTGCTTATATAGAAAACAGTATGTTTTGTAAGCATTTCATAGAATTCAAATTTTTACAGAATTAAATGTCGCAACCCTGTTGTCGATGTTCAAGTTCTGGACCATAATTTGGGTCCGAAACTCGTAAGTCTAATGACTATAAGATTAGATGGCACGAAGCCAGTTTTGAAATGTGAATATTCGAATGAAAATTTTTACTTCATCTTGTTTAACTACCTAAAATACGTATTTCTGACTCTTGTTTAATCATTTGTCTATACATTTTCCGATAATTTTATTGACACTCTCCATTATAATATAATATCATTATCAGACACAATTTTCGTTTAACATTTTTTCAAAATTTGCGAAAAAAATTGAAATATATAAAATACATATTTGATACATGAAAATTAATTTTAATTCATAATTTTCATGCTGAAAGTTTGTTCATTCCACATAAAAAGCCTTTACCATTTTCGCATCACTAATTGGAAGACGAACCATCAATGCCATCAGCGCGATTTTGCATACCGTAATGAATGTCTTTCTCTAACTCGGACGTCATAGCCAATGTGTTCTGGAGAAATCGACGTTGCAAATGCATTTTGCATGCATGCGTTTTCGTACTCCGGAATGTGTTTCCCTAACATGTACTACAAAAAACGGATTTGAACTCGGGATTTGAATTAATAATTCAATCGATACAAACAAATGGTTACTTAATCAACGGTAATCCTACGTCAACCTTGCAGTTATATCGTAGATGTAACCCAATGCTCTGGAAATTAAGGTAATGAAGATGGTGGAGTTACGAGCGATATAACATGTGCGCCGATAACTATTTTTCACATCGTGAAGGTAATATTTGTGTTTATATTTAATTGTCTATCACATCCATGTGAAAATGATATTTTCAGTAAGTGTTTTATCAATCAAAAACATATATTTCATTGGAGCTCGCGCTGATTGTGAGTAGTATGTAACAGACGTCAAAAATCGTCCGTTAGACGAATAAGAGTGGTGTTTTAGTACGAAATTTTCACTCCCCACAACCATAGAAACAAGTAAACTTCCATTATTTTCGCGATATCATATTGATGTTTCTAAAGCTCATAGTGTCGGTGTGTGTGATGTAGTAAAACAGTCTTCAATTAAACAGCTTTTCATTGAAAATGCAACTGCTTTCGAGGACTAAGAATACAACCGCTCTGTAGACCTTTTTATCACATAAATATTGTAAATAAATCACTACTGGCTACTACTGGCACGATTTGTGCAATGATCCGGAAGTTACAATTAGCAGGAACTTTTGTGATGGTACATTGATGCGCTGGGATGGCTCTCCTTTCCAAGGAATGCTCCCTGGATTATAACCAGATTGAGAAAGGAGGACTACGTAAAATGCTGAAGATAAGTTTGATCGAACATGGTGGGACATTGATGGGTCCTGATTTTGTTTTTCAGCAAGATAATGCTGCAATCCAAAACTCAAAATAAATAGTAAAAAATATCTGATAAAATTATAGATGTTCTCGGGTACCCGGCCTGTTCTCCGGATCTAAATCCAATTTAGGACCTTTGCTCTATACTACATGGGCTGAAAAGTTCCGGGATTTTCAATAGATGGGGCCACTAAAAAACAAGATTCATTTCGAGAGGTTCATCGGTCATTAGCTTATGTGTGAAGTTGCATGACATTTCGTTTATTTGTTCGCAAACTACAGTTATTCAAGTGTCATTACCTGAGCATCAGGGTTACCATATCTACAGAATAATCTGTATTTATACAGATTTTTCAGACATTTTGAAACCAAGAATCTGTAGTTACAGATTACAGATTTTTTTGATATGCATACAGATTTCTCGCGTAACTTTTGAAAAGGTCCAATGTAACATTTTCGTCAACTCGAGAAAAACGAAGTTGAAGACCCGAACATTATTCCGCGAATTGTCTTAAAAGTTATCGATCTTGATCGCTACTCTCACCACTAGCGATCAAGAATAGCTATCCAAAACCAATCGTAGCTGTTGTTCCGTGATTTGAGTTTAAAGTTGAAGCCAAGGAGCGACAAATGTTACATTGGACGTTTTGACTGCCCGCGTTTGCACATTGGACATGTCACGTTGCACGATAAGAATTTGAAACTAACTACTAAACAACAATCCAAAAAACAGCATTTCGTTCTAAAGACAGATTATTATTGTTATCACCCGTTGAATTGAACTGAAATCGATAACAACTACTGTAAGAAACAAAAACTCAAAACGACCGAAGTACGACTTCGTGTTGTTTTGACTGCTTTGTTACTTCGGACGTTTCGGGCATCGAAGGAAAGTGGCGTCCGAAGTAACAGCCGGGTGCTTAAAATCCGAATCTGTACATTGGATATTTTTTGTATCGGCGATAAAAAGATGAAGAAAATAGATACGTGAACGATTGTTTTTGTAATTCATTCCATGACTGAAGACTAATAGCGTGCATCTATTAACTCGATTTGTTTACATTTGTTACATAGAACCTTTTCACAAGTTACGCGAGATTTACAGATTTTTCAGAATAGCGATCTAATATTAGTTATAACTCGATCTCAATAACACTTTTCCCATCTCACCAATTTTTTTCATATAGCATTCCAATCAGTCCGAATGAGTGTCGTGTTGGCATTTATATGTAGCGTGTAGTACTGCTATCTCATATTCAATCTAGGGCGAAATAATGCAAAAGTCTGCGGCTAGCATTATAATGAATAAAAAACAGAAAGTGGGTTATATATGGTATAACCGCAATGGTGACGTAGGACTATCGTTGATTCAGTAATCCTTTGTTTGAAGTTGAATCTGAATCCATTCTGAATGAATGAATAAATTAATATTTGAGGGACTTCGAAAACGAGAGCGTTACGTTGGAGGTACAAGGCATCCAATATTGGATACGAAAATATCCTACTGATGGGGAAGAATAATCTTCAGAAGCTATCCTGTTAATTGCGATTGATTGAAAAATCACAAAACCAAATGTATTTGGTCACAGTGTTACATGGATAGAAAACATCAAAATAAACTCTTTCACATGAATGTAATTTTAAATTCTCAGAGGAACTGGCAGATTATTTTCCGGATCTTTCTCGATGCTGAATGGCATCCAAACGGAGAGAATTCCGTGCGTGTATGTGTGTGTGTAGCGGCTGCTTCGATGGTCACCTTCTCTTCTCCTGAAGGATCGGTTTCTCTGTGCTCCCTCACAGTTTCAAACAAACTGCTTGCGTTTCAGGACAGATCTCGATCCTTCGCCGTCCAGCATTCTCAGCAACGATGTTGTCTTGTCGATGTCCTCACGAAAAATGAATGGGTTTCACCACCAGAATATCGCTTAAGTATGCTTTTTGTGCGTGATTGAATCGAGAGAAGGCGTGGTTTACGATGGCAATTTGGAAGGCAAACTAGAGGGGAATGAACTCTCTGAGCTCGGAACTTTCGGCGACTGAGCAATAATCGATTGCGGGCGCATACAATATTGGATACGGAAATATCCTACTGATGGGGAAGAATAATCTTCAGAAGCTATCCTGTTAATTGCGATTGATTGAAAAATCACAAAACCAAATGTATTTGGTCACAGTGTTACATGGATAGAAAACATTAAAATAAACTCTTTCACATGAATGTATTTTTAAATTCTCAGAGGAACTGGCAGATTATTTTCCGGATCTTTCTCGATGCTGAATGGCATCCAAACGGAAAGAATTCCGCGCGTGTATGTGTGTGTGTGTAGCGGCTGCTTCGAGATCTTCCCGGGGAACCGTTTGTGGCATCACTCTCCTCCTGATGGATTCATGTCTGGCCTAAGGTGCACAAACAGGCTCTTGGTGACACCGTTCCGTGCTTTCATGATAAACGAAGAGCTTCACCACAACAGCGACAACATGCTCCAATCGCTGTTCAATTAGAACTGAGTGGATTTCCGAGCGGCGCTCGCTTATATACCGATTGGTGATTTCAATAGCCTTCTTTGAAAGCAATTTTAAGACTATTGAAACAAGTTTTTGGATCAAAAAGAAACAAGTATAGAACGCGTAGACATTTTATCTTTCGAATGAAGTGTTCATCATACCATTTCGTTCAGTTGTTTAGGAGCTATTAATGCTCAAAATCTCGGTTTCCGGCGTAACGCTTTCGTTTTCGAAACTTTGATTTTACACCCCGGTATAGAAATGAAAGACGTAGTCCTACGTCAAAAACACTGTCCATCTCTTTCATAGTAGGGCACAGTGAATGCGAATTTCTACGTGGATACCATAAACATCGTCAAATTCATAATAACTATGCCAATCAATGCTACTAAAGCTAAAATTATGCTTCAAATTTGAACTCATGAATGTAATACAGATTTCGATACAGATTTTCTGAGTAAAAACTAAGATAAAAAGATTTTTTGAGATCAAAAACACAGATTTTATTATGGCAACCCTGCTGAGCATTCGTATAGAAAATGGAAAAGGTGGAATATCGTATTTTGATCAATTCTTTTGGTGGGAAAAACTTCTGAACATCAATGCGTTGACGGAATGTTATTCCACTTCTGCTTCTCCGAGAACAACAGTTTATCGGTAGTTTAGTGAATTTAAAATGGTACAAGCACCGCAGCTGCACCTCGCTCTGGAACCTAACCTCAAACAGCGGCGCTGATTTAACCGCCGATTTGGAGTTGTTGAAGCGTAATCGAGTGAGCTTCTTTCGACGTTTTGTGACAATGGATGAAACGTGGATACATTTCCACACTCCTAAGTCCAAGTCTACAGAGTGGCACTGAGGCATATTTCGAAGACTTAAACGTTTCGTACTACAGAAAGGGAATTCGAAATATTGGGAACTCGCTATACCAAGTGTATTGCCCTCGAAGGAAACTATGTCGAGGAATAAATACAGTTTTGCCCAAAAAACGATTGTTTTCATTAAAAATCTCGGAACTTTTCAGCCTATGTAGTACTTGCACATCCTGTTCACGGAAACGGCAAGCAGTTTGACAACGTTCACCAACTCAAATTGATAACCACATTATTAATCACTTCTACATGATGAGTTTTGAGAAATAAAGTTTGATTTTGGAGAAAAATCTAGGTAGCGTTTTTTTCATTTCGCATTCTTTTTTCAGTTTTCTAAATTTCAAAGACAAGTGGTTGTATAAAGCAAATTTATTCCAGGCTGGATTTATCTGTTACACAATCGAAAACATGTTATAGAAAATCATCAAGACGACGCTCAAGCATACATCTTCTATTGAGGGAAAGATTAATGGTGCTATTTTTATTTCGCACAGTATAAAACACTTTGCGAGTCGATAGCGACTCTCATTTTTTTGACTCTGTTAAATTCTCCCCCAGAAATATATCCGTCCAACAACGTTTCCTTTCGACAATTCAATTGGAATTGTATTTCTTATTTTTCTATTTCGGCTCAGTGGGCCTTCAACTCTCCTCATTATACGACGATACGCTAACGCGTTTTTGGTTCTCATCTTCTCTCCCACAACAACTAGGTATGAACTGTCGCAGGATCTGTTGGACAAGCAGATTGAACTGTTGGAGCGCAAATACGGTGGCGTTAAGGCTCGTAACGCGGCACTCACCATCCAGCGGGCCTTCCGGCACTACACGATGGTCAAGAAGTTCGCCTCCATCACGGCAATGGCCAAGGCGGAGAAGCGCATGAGCCGACGAGTTCAACATCAACAGCAACAGGTGGAATTGGAGATGATGCAGCAGCAGCAACAACAGCAACTCGAGCAGCAGCAGCAGCAGCACCAGGGTCATCTGCCAGAAGAAGGACACATGTACGAAGATGGTAGCCTGGGTGGTCAACGCGTATGTGCCACGTAAGTAGAAGTCACTCTCCCGTTTTCAACCCTGAATAACGTTTTCACGCTCACTTCCAGAATCTCCGCCACCCCGCCGGGAACGCTCCATCACCGGGTGACCCCGGTGCGCTCGATGTCCCTACGCGAGCGTCGCCTTGACTCCAGCCCTATTCCACGAAGCCAATCGGGAACAGCTTCCCCAGCCCCACCTGCCAACAGTTCCTGGTCCCAAAGTCCAATCACCACTGGGGTCGCTTGCCCCCAGCAACTCCAACAGCAGCAGCCATCGCTGATTCCCCAACACCAGCAGTACTCCCACCCGCATGTAAATATTCTGCACCAGCAGCAACAGCAGCAGCACTACTATGCCAGCGCCCAATCGTGCTCCTCGTCGCCCCATCAGCTGCATCACCAGCAAGCATACCAAAGCCAGTACGGATCGCAGGATCTGAACATAAGCGCTGGAAGCTCGGTGCTGGATTCAACCATATCCTCGATGAATCTGTCGTGGAACTCGGGCAGCGTTTCGAACGCAGCCATTGTGGCCACAGCCGGCGGCGGTGCGGTGCCACACCACAGTCCGTACACGCCCCACTATACGGCCGCCCAGATTTACATGCGACCACGAGGAATCGGCATCGGAAGCTCCGGTGGCAGCACCGGATCCGCCGCCAGTAGCTGCAGTGCCAGCCGTAAAGTGCCACCCGAAGTACCAAAGAGAACTTCAAGCATCACATCCGCACAGCACACACCGAACCGATCGTTGCGGCCGAATGGACTTTGCAAAACGGCCGAGAACGGATCACTCAGCTCGGTGCAATCTTCCGGCAGTGATTCGTCCGCATCGGCAGAGCGAGTTCAGGGTGTCGGTGAGTTGGGATCGGATCGATCCAGTTCCCCACAGTGGAAGCGGAAAGGGCCGGGAAGCTGTACTGGCAGTACTGGTGGCATGCCCATGACTGCCCAGAGCCCCGATCATATGATAGGAGGTCCCACCGGGACAGTTGTTGGAGGAGGAGTAGGTGGCAGTGCCAACGTCACAATTGGCAGCATGGAGAGCGAATGTTTAAGCTCGCACACCAGTGCCGCCCAGTATTCAATGGAGCAGCACGATCAGATTGTTCACACGCCCACGAGCTACAAGGTGTCCGAGACCATTCGCAAAAGACAGTACCGAGTGGGATTGAATCTTTTCAACAAGAAGCCCGAGAAAGGTAAGCATTCTCATTAATTGTAAACCAGAAATTTCATATACTACAATAAATTTCTTCCCCAGGTATCACCTATCTCATCCGGAAGGGCTTCCTCGAGAACACCCCCCAGGGTGTGGCCCGGTTTCTTATCTCGCGCAAGGGTCTTTCGCGGCAGATGATCGGCGAGTATCTCGGTAACCTGCAGAACCCCTTCAACATGGCCGTGCTGGATTGCTTCGCCGGTGAGCTGGATCTCTCCGGGATGCAAGTGGACGTGGCGTTGCGCAAATTCCAGGGCTACTTCCGTATGCCGGGCGAGGCGCAGAAGATCGAACGGCTGATGGAAGTGTTTTCGTCACGGTACTGTCAGTGCAACAGCGACATTGTGGCGAGGCTGCGCTCACACGACACCGTCTTCGTGCTGGCCTTCGCCATCATCATGCTCAACACCGATCTGCACACGCCGAATCTGAAGCCCGAGCGGCGAATGCGCTGCGATGACTTTATCAAGAACCTACGGGGCATTGATGATTGTCACGATATCGACCGGGATATGTTGACGGGCATTTACGAGCGGTTGAAGGCGAACGAGTTCAAACCCGGCTCGGATCACGTCACGCAGGTGATGAAGGTGCAGGCGACGATCGTCGGCAAGAAGCCCAACCTGGCGTTGCCTCATCGGCGGCTGGTGTGCTACTGCCGGTTGTATGAGATTCCCGATATCAACAAGAAGGAACGACCGGGAGTGCATCAACGGGAAGTGTTCCTGTTCAACGATCTGCTTGTGATCACTAAGATCTTCAGCAAGAAGAAGAGCTCGGTCACGTACACCTTCCGGAATAGTTACCCGCTGTGCGGAATGGTCGTCACGCTGCTCGATGTGCCGAGTGAGTATTTGTTGTATAATGTTTGTTTCGCAAAGAACGATGCAACTATCTTGAAGGTGAATGGGGGAATAATGTATTCTATGAGGAGCCGATCTGGCGTAGTGGTAACATCCATACCTCTCACGCTGAAGATCACGAGTTCAATTCTCACTCACAACATTCTTCCAAAATTGGAAGTAAAAAGTGACGAACCAGCCAAAAGTGTTGAAAGTCACTATAATACAGATATATATATATATATATATATATATATATATATATATATATATATATATATATATATATATATATGTATTCTAGAATGTTTCACATGATCAATGCTAAACATCGTTTTCCATTTCCAACATATAAAAAAGGTCTTAGCACATTGGTTGTTTCGACGCGAACTATCAAATCACCTAAAGCATTGTCCACTTGTTTTCGGATGGTGATAAAAAAAACCAAGACAGATAATTGAGTTTGATGAGTTCCCCATGGAAGGTAATAGCTTACTTGCAAAAAAAAATACGCCCTTGCGAGCGGCCTTCCGACAGTTAGCCGGAACATTCACCATGGCGGATGAAAACATGCGTGTAGGCATTTTTTTGAGTTCTTTCTTCGTTTTATTTATCAATTCCTTCTTAGTTTTCGCGACAAAATTGTTGGAGTAGAACTTACGCTTCAGGTTTGTCCAGAAATTTTCGATGAGACGCAGCTGGGGGACGTTGAGCAGGTTTGTCGACTTGGGGACCACATCGATATTCAGCCGCTCCATCTCCTCTAACGATCGCTTCGAGTAGTGGACCGACGCCAGACCGGCCAGAACACCGCGTCTTTGTCCTTATGGTATTTCATGATGAACGACGCAACTTCCGGCGGGCACTTCGTACCATAAATTCCCCCGTTCACGGCCAGTCCGGAGCTAAGGAAGAGCGGCTTTGACATCCCCTTCTCGCTGATTGCCGCCTCAGCAGCATCTTCTTGAGGAACTTGGTGTGTGAAATAAACTTAACTTCGGAGCTCACCTTCTTCGTAGAGGAAGTAAAATACGAAGTGCCCTGCCAGTCGTTGCCATCCAGGGTGCGATATGTCTCGCCGGGAAGATCGGCGTGATCATCTTATTCAGTCGCTGCCGCTGCGTCATTGCCTGCAGCTCCAAGAACAGTGGACGAGACTTCCGCTTCCTGACATGTATGTCCATGTTCGCCAGGTACTTTTTCACTGTTTGGCCGGTTGCATTGACCTCCCGGCCAAGCTCACGCAACGATGTAGCCACTTTTCCCTCGATCTTCCACTTCAGCATCCGTTGGAGCTTCTTGTCGGTCAGGGTCGTCGGCCGTCCGGAACCGGGCTTTCTTTCGATGCTCTGATTGTTGTCCAACAGTGCCAAGATGTTGTAGATGCCGGAACGGGCGTATCAGGCGTCCACAAAGTGCCGCACGATGTCCGTTTTCGACGCGGCGGGGTATCTTCTTTGAACGCGCACACTTCTGAACGGAGTAGCTTCACTGTTTTCGCCATCACCGTTAGAGTTCGACTGATAGAGCTGTCATTTTTTTTCTGCTAACTCATGGGTTACTATAATTGATAGTACATGGGTAGTTTCGTCAGTGCGTGTGAAGGTAAACCCATGGAAAATCGGCAATTTTTGTCCATTTTTTAGTGCAATCGTTAGAAATGCCATGCCACTGGCAAAAGCTTCCGCGTAATTGCTAATATCTTGCTACCAAGCAGAGATACGATTGCTAACAGTTCAAAAGTTTACACGATCACGATCAGTCTATCTGAGAGTACGCCTTGAAATGACAGGGCTATTACATTGAAAGTTAGTCAAAATCGATGTTTATTAGCTTCTAAAATTTTAACACGAATACAGAGTGAGTTTTCTATCGATGTGACACCTCATAAAGTACAAAATCTAAAAAGGGTGTGTTTGAAATCAACCGTCAAACATGGAGGAAGTGAATTATTGCAATTTTACTATTCCCTGTGCAGGTAGAGTCATGGTTTGAGCCATTTGATGGTATGGCACGTAGAAGTCGAATTCATTGACTGAATAACGATAAAAGAGATTTATTTGGACATATCGGATCGAAAGCTTCCAGCATGTTCGCAAAAATTGTAGCCTGGTTGTCGGTTCATATTCCAGCAAAATGGAGATCCAGAGCATAGCTCGAAGTTGGTATCTAATTGGTTTACGGAAAGAAAAATCTAAGTTTTGGGGTGGCCGGTACAATTTTCTGACTTTAACCAAAATAGAACATTTGTGGTCTAATTTGAACGTTAAGGTTTAAAAAAAATAAAGTCTTGTCCAGTTAGAATCCGTACGGAAGAAATCATTTATATCTCGGAGATAGAATGACATACAAAAAAGAGTGATCAACCAAAAGAAAGATATATTCTTGCACTTTTACAAAAAAATGTCCTTAAAATTATTTTTCTTCATTTCTGATGAAACTTCTCACTTTTCTGGTGATTCCTCCCATCAAACGTTGCACATCGGCAGTGTCGACCTCTGTGGCCAGTTTTTTCCAGAATCTGGTCATCCCTGCAGCGTCCCGAGCCATTTTTCCGGTCTTCTTTAGCTTCCGCTTCATAATCGCCCAATATTTTTCAATTGGGCGGAATTGGGGGCAGTTTGGTGGGTTGAACTCCTTCTCGATAAAATCCACCCCGTTGTCGCGGT